>NW_026125295.1:15687500-16287500 GCF_943737965.1 Phodopus roborovskii | reverse complement strand
TGCTGTTTGCTCCCTTCTTGTAGGTGGCCTTAGACTTCCTAACAAAGTCACATTCCAAGGTCCAGGCAGCTCTGACTTCAGTACGTGAATTTCATGAGACCATAGGTCAGCCCATATCAACCCAGATGGCTTCAAATGTTGTATTTGTCCATGTCTCATCATCACAAGCATACCTTGTACTCAAAGACATCTACTGATGACATTCCTTAATAGTTTCATTCCTGCTGGAAACAAATATTTCTGAATGTACTTTATCTGAACTTCTACTATAACACTTAATTGTATAGAAATGTCAACTTTTGCCTTCGAACTGGATTGTGAGCTCCTAAGGCTAAAAACATGCTTCCATAAGATAGGGCTCTAGGCAAGCCTGTAGGGAATTTTTAAATTAGTGGTTGATAGGGGAGGCCTCAGCCCATTGTGGGTGGTTCTGTCCTTGGAATTTTAAATTGTTCTTAAATATTCATATTTAATATTAATAACAACCATCTATTGATGACTAACTGTTATATCAAGCTCTGCTTGCAGATGTCATTTATACCAGTGGTTCTCAACCTGTGGGTCATGACCCCCAGGGGGTCACATATAGGATAATTACATTACAATTAGTAACAGTAGCAAAATCACAGTTATGAAGTAGCAACAAAATACTGTTATGATTGGGGGTCACCACAACATGAGGAACTGTATTAAAGGGTCACAGCATTAAGGAGGCTGCGAACGCTGATTTACATTCTCTTGTAACTGGCCTGCAAAATAGGAACAAGTGCCAGACAAGTTGAATGATGAATATGTGCCTGAGAGTAAATAGGAAATACATGACTCACTTAGGAGTCCAATCCAGTTTATGTGACCCTAAGTCCCAACTTTTTAATCACCATGCACTACTGTTGCCATGGCTACTTTGTATCTTCTAGCTGTAAACAAAATGCACACAGTAGTTACATATAAGAATGTAAGATGACTCCAGCTGAAAAGGACACCAGCCAGTTATGATGTCATCCTTTCTATTTAAAAGTTCTTGTCATAGTGAACTATTTTTGGTCTGGACTACAGCGGCTGGAGTAACAGATGTGTGACCAAGTTCTCCTTCATTCCCATGATAAACAGCCTGTGTGTCCAACTAAAAAGTCACTTTTGCCTCCCTGTGCATTCCTGGTCTTGTAACATAACTTCAGACCAAGCTCATGGCCTGTTTTCCTGATGCTAATACTTCTCAGCATGCAATCAGTAACATAAAAAGCCTTCATTGGAAGATGTAAATAATATATCCATGAAAGAGATGATTTAGCATATAGCTGGTCAGGTTATACTCTTCAGGATCATTAATGAATGTGTGTATTCACCTGTAAACACAATGCCAAGTAGCAATGGATAGACTTTAGCGGGCTGTGTTGATACACCACGAAAGAGCAGGCAGGTTGTCCTTGGTAGTGACCTGGTGTTGGCTTGACAGAAAAACACCTGTCTAGACCTAACTTGCTCCTCTTCTCTGCTTTTAAAACATTCTGAGTAATAGGACCAGAGAGTTTATGTACAACATGCTTAAGTCTGCTGGATGAAAATCTCCTGTATTATTTGGTGGTATAACATATTTCATCAAGATTAAGTTTCTAACATCATCATTCCAATATAATTCTTATTCTAATTCATAGTTTTTAATTTCTTTTTTTAGAATTTTATTTCCTTGGATTATTGCAAACAATTTCTTTCCTCCCTTGGTTTTCGTTTCAGACACATACAACTCTGTCTCCAGGTGCCTTTGTTTATAGTTAGAACATTTTTTTATTGCTGGAGCTCTTGCCTTTATCCCTTTATGATTTCTCTTGATCCAAGGCCCTGTCTAGATCTGACATCTTGTGATTCTGAAGTGCTCCACGATGAAATCTGTGTTTTAAACTCTGGGCTTGTCAAGTTCCAAAGAACCGTAAGGTCGAAGAGGCAGGCAGGACAACAAAGGGTTGTCACTACTGCTGCTGCTGCTCTTTGGAATTGACAAAATAGCTTGAAAGGGCAGCGCATCTGGGCTCCTCTTTATTCATGGAGTCATAAATCCAGAAAGCGGCCTGCTTTTCAAGAGCACATCAAGATTTTCTCCTCCCCAAGGACTTTTCTCTCTGTGCTTTTGTTCCTGGACTTTTTAGACTCCAAGCCTAATAAGCTGGTCTCAGCCACCCATCTTCAACACAGCAATTAATGAGACAAGTGATAGTGAAAAGTAGAGATTTATCCAGTGAGAAGGAGAACAAATAAAGAGGTCTGGTGACTTGGAAGTCCCTCTTCAAGTCCTGACTCAAGGCAAAAGACATGCCGTGACATGACTAAGCAGGGCTAGTGCCTTCCATCACTGACCCATTGGTGTTTGGCTCTGGCTCATGGTCAGTCCTGCATGTGATCAGCGCTCCATGAAATTTCTTTTGGAGCACAAGCTCCTACTCTGGCTGGCCACAGGGCTCCAGCTTTCTTCTTCTTCCCCAGCACAAGACCCAGGGAAATCCCAGCTAATTGTTTCAGCCTCACTACAGTTAAAGGGAGAGGCATATACTCTCTGCGCCTAACTTTGATCCTTCCTTGACAGTTACATTTTTATGACTCTCTATCAGGTATATCTTATGTAAAGACTGGCACCCCACCCGCTACAGCAGGTGCCCAGCTTTCAGGCTCCATATGCACAGCTTCCAGTCTTCTGTCCTTATTAGGTAGGATCTTGCTTGTTTTGTTTTGCAAAGAGGCTGCTCTGTACCAGGTGCCTCCACTTGGCAGCTAACACAGTCTGGGCCTGGGTCCTTGCTATTGATGGAGGCAGATGTAATGCAGAGAGTAGCATTTGAAATTTAATATGCCTCGGATTGGCTAGAGCATCGTGCTAATTTTAAACATGGGATAACTGAAGAACACGTTTGCCTTAGTCAGTTTTCAGTTGCTTTAATGGTACCCAATATGGAGTAGGTCATAAAAGCAAACCTGTTACTATGTTTGGGGTCACAGCTTGTGCCCCAACAAGACAGGTTTGCCCCCCCCATCTTTGATTAGCCAATTAAGACAAATTAACAGGGGAAAAGCAGAAAAAAATGATATTTATTCAATATGTCTACATTGGGAAGCAGAACTGAGATCCAGCAATCTGGTGAGCCTGCCTTCTGGCTTATTGTTTTGGAGTCAAAGTAAATGGTGCAATTATTTGCTGGGCTTCTGTTAAAGGCCTTTGTGCTGCTTTTATTCATGGTTACCAAGCAAGAAATTTGAAAAAGGCAAGTCATGGGTTGGGGGAAGGGTTGGGGAGGGGAGCTTGCTTTGTTACAGCCTGCTGGATTCTGTATTAACTACTTATCTTGTCACAATAACAGAATGAGCAACAGCAACAGCTTAAAGAGTTTCTTCTGGCTAAAGATGTAAGACGAGATAAAGGCCATCATGGCCAAAGCACAAGGAAGCTGGTAAAAGAGCTGCTGCAGCCAGGCAGTAGGGAGTGGGCAGGAAGTAGGCAGTCTCATTGTGCAGCCCCCAGAGAGGCTCCATCCCCAGAATATTCTATAACCTTGTATTGGGGGACTGGATGTTCAAACTCAGAAGCCTGTAGGGGGGTTCACATTCAGCCATGGGAACCACTCAGTCCTGAGAGTGAGAAATTTGTGAGAAAGGCAATCAGATTTCCTCACCACTTTCAGAGGGAATCAAGCATATCCCAACTACAGCAATACTTTGTAATCCTAACCCTCATGGTTGTCCTAGCTTAGGCTCTTTCTCCCTGTCTGTCCTCCAACGCAGAGTGTATCTTGTCCCTGGAAAAGAAGGGTCACATGAAGAAGCTGTGCTTTATTCTTCCATTGGAAAACACAACCAGATTTGAATGACCACTAAACAGGCAGGCAAATGACCTTGCCAGTGGCCCATGCCTATGATGCCTGCTGAAGGAAGGAGGTCACTATGAATCTAAAGCTAGCCTGAGATATGGAGCAAAACCCTGTCTCAGGCACCCCCCCCCCAGCAAAGCTTCGACAGACAAGTCCTGCTCAGAACAGTGAGAGCAATAAGATGGCTACCCACCATTTCCTGGGAGAGTGGGGGGGGGGTGCTAACATTAACTTGCTGGCTCTCCATTCCAAGCTTACCATTCTATACTCAGTGATGCTAGCATTCTAAAACTCACTTTTGATTTGCCAGCTGTTTCCCATTAGGCTTTCTGAGGGGAAGCAGCTGTGAATTTGAAAGACTGAGAAGGGATTAGAGTCTTCACATTTCACATTTGCTTCCTATTCTTGAGAATCACCCCAGTACCTACATTTCAGTGCAGGAGTTTGTGTTTCTATAGTAGAAAGTGACTCTATTGTGCAGCTTGTCACCTCCCCCCAAGTCCTCATCATTGCCACCCCTCCCAGGTACTAACATGGCTGTGTACATATGCATGGAACTAGAATCCAGGATATTTCATTGGAGTATATTAAAGATAATGATGTCTGGGCACAGTGGTATACACCTGAAATCCCAATATTCCAGAGGCTGAGATGGGAGTATCAGGAGTTCAAGGTCAACCTCAGTTACTTAGAGAGTTTGAAGCTACCTTGGGCTACATGAGACCCTGTCTTAAAAATATTAAAATAATAAATCACAAAGGTGATTGTAAGGAGTAAGGTTTTTCCCGCCACCACGCCAGCCCCAATTAACACACTGAAACTCTGTATTTGATATAATGCTGTTGGCCAGATACTAGTTTCTTATCAGCTAGGTCTGTCTTAAGTATTAACCCATTTCTATGTATTTCTATGTGGTCTTATCTTACCGGAGAGAGGCAGCATCTCGTCTCCCCAGTCTCTCCATCTTGTCCCTCCTTACTACCTCCTCTTTCCTCCTTGTCTCCTAGTCCCTCCTATCTTCCTTTCCTATTGGCCAACAGTGCTTTATTCATTAACCAGTATGAGGAACATATATATAGAATGGCATCTCCCATCAGGTGATGTCAAAAGGTTAAGGGACTTTAGGACATTGATTCTATGTGTTAATGTCTCCTAAACCTCTTACTGTATATCAGACATCACGCCCAGGTTTACATGGAGAAATTGTATGTACCCGAGTCAACATGTTTGAAATTAAATCATTATCTCTCCTCTTAAGTCAATGACTTTTAATATTACCAACCAGTACCCCATAAGCAGTATGCTAATTACATACAATCTCCAAGTTATGCTCATTCTAGTAATTATATATCTATTTAGTATTGTTACTTTATAGCCCTAGTTCAAATCTGCCAAACTATCCTCTATCTTTCTGCCTTCCAACTCCTTTACTTCTAGCTTTTCTAGATTGTATGATTATTAAAAACACCTAAAAAACATAACAAAAGATGCATGCCGGGACACAGTCCCAGATCTATCCAGTGAGTCTAAACGACTATTCCTAACTTTAAATCATTTAAGGTTTTTCTCTTCAGTAATTTGTTGTGTTTGTTTTTGAAACAGGGTCTCATGTTACCCAGGCTGCCTCAAATTCATGTGTAGCTGTGACTGGCCATCCTCCGCCTCCACCTCCTGAGCAAGGAAGTACATGCCCCAGTTTATGGTTCTGGAACTTGAATCCAGGACTTTATGCATATCATTGAAGCACCTACCAACCGTCCTACACCCCCAGCCCTCGGCACTGGTTTTGAACAATTTGATTGTGTGTCTCAATATCTCTTGTTTCACAATTCTTGTACTTATTATTCATCAGACTTTGATTTGTGTATTTGTATGTTTCATCAACTACATAATTTGCATTTTTATATTTTTCACCAAACGTGGACATTTTATTTCATCTTCGTCTTTTGGAGTTTTCAGTAACATGTGTGTTATATCATTTGGTGTTTTCCCACAGCTCATTGATTTTTTTAAAAAATTCTTTTGTCCATTTTGTATATTCTTGTTTTATCTTTAATTCCCTAATCTTATGCTATGTCAAATCTGCTGTTAGTCCTATCCAGTCTGCTGTCTTCCATCTCTGCAATCTTAATTTCTATTTCCAAGTGTTCTACTTGAGTCTTTTAATAACTTTTCATATTACATTTAAAACTTACAAAATAGTATAGTTATAATAGCTGCTTCAGTGTCTCCTATTAATTCCAAATCTGTGAGTTAATGTCAATAAATTATTTTTCTGATTGTGGATTATGCTTTACCATTTTTTTTTTTGTATTCCTGGTGGTTTGTGTTTAGGTGGAAGATGATCCAAATTCTATCTCAATAGATGTTGAATATTTCTGTATTCCTATAATGTCATGCCCCCCCGAAGTGTGTGTGTGTGTGTGTGTGTGTGTGTAAGCCTCTAACTTGGTACCTGACACATAATTGAGTCTCAATAAACATTTTGTGAATGTGATTTTGATCTCCACATGCAAAATATCTTTAACGACAAGTCTCACTGTTTTTGGCTATCTGACATCTATAATGTCTGCAGTGATGTAGAGTATGAATCTTACTATGAAAACCACAATGCCAGACTCTTATTTTTTCTGTCATCCTTTGATATCACAAGAGTCTCTAAGCTTCTATCCCTAGTCCATGACCTTTACCAATATCTAGATGTAGACAGATGAGTTTAAGAAGAAGCAGATTGTAGGGACAGGATACACAGTAGCACCCAGAGCACCCAGAGCCATTCTCTTTCTTTATGGTGTTCACATGCACATGCAGATGTCTGTCATTGCATGAGTGTAGAAGTCAAAGAACAAAAATCAATTCTCTTTGTCTATGATCTGGGTCATCAGGTTTGGATGACTCAAGTGTGCCATTTTACCAGCACTAAAGGTATAACTCTCAAACTGGTGATCCTCCAGCTTCCACCTATCCAATTGGCATACTCACCACAACCAACCCTTTATTTAGAGGTGATATTCCCATTGGTCATAGCAATAGTGGCCAAAGAGATGTCTGTCAGATATCTTGTATAGCAGCAGCAGACTCTTCATTAGCTCTGTCTGTGGTGAGATTGAGAGCTCTTGGCGAATGTGTGCCATAAAGTGGGTTATCTAGCTTTTCCAGGTTTTCTTCATTTGCTCCAATATCTTTTAGAATTTATATTATTACAGAATAATACATATACAGGAAAACATATGTATAAGTAATGATTTTTTTTAATCAAATGAATTTCACAAAGGGGACAAACATTTACAATCAGTGCTCAGAGTGTGAAACAATATTCCCAGCATCTAGAAGGTTTCCTAGTTCTCCTCCAGTCAGAGTTATTCAAGGATAAGACAATACTCACACCTATCATCATAGATTAGTCATGGCTACTGTTTTCTTGTTACAGATGTTTGGTTCTTCCAGCCAGCCTGGTCCCACAGCTGCACCAGCCCCAAATGAACACACAAACGCTATATTAGTTATAAATCTATTGGTTGATGACTAGGGGGCTTCTTATTTGCCTAGCTCTATCTTAATTACTACTCATTAACTCATAGCTACTAATCTATGTATTTCTACACAGTCTTATCTTACTAAAGAACACCTGACTTGAGTCCTTTCTTACAGGGCTCACATGATGACTCTTCTTCTGTCTACACCTCCCAGACAGGATTCTCCTCATCTCCTAGACCTGCCTATCTTGCTGCCCTATTGGCCAACAGTGTTTTTTTTTTTTTATCAATCAATAAAATAAACATATACAGAAGAACATCTCCCCCAATCATTTACTTTATATATATTCACACTGTGTATTTTTATGTGTGTCCAACATTGTGCAAATTATCTACGTTGTTTTGTATGTTATTCATTCTCATGACATGATAAAGCATCCTACCATATAAAAGTATATATACCTATGCGTGTATACAAATCTTTATCCATGCATCTAAGATATAAATTTGCATTTGTGTTGGGGTTCCCAAGATCACCCTCTAGTAAGACTCAAAGAACTAAGAAAAGCTGTTCTGCTCATGGTTATATTTTAATCCCAGGTAAAAATACAGACTTGAACCAGCATAATGAAAAGATCCTCAGGGTTGATTCTGGGGAAACTATAAGCTGCCATTGGCCAGTAGAGTAGTAAGGGCTGAGAAATAAATGAGAGATTCAACACCCTTTCCGATAGCCTCAAATAATATAAAATATCTTGGTGTAACTAACCAAGCAAGTGAAATATCGGTATGACAAGAACATCAAATCTTTGAAGAAAGAAATTGAAGAAGACTTTCCTTTTTCTTAAGTTAAACTTCTAATGGTGTTTCTACACCACCATCTCTAGGACACAAATTGGAGATGCTCAAAGTGTTCCTGCCCACCACTGTCATCTTTTGAACATAAAGCCCAAACCAAGCACAGCCAAGAAATAAAAGAGCAGAGAAAGAGCTATGGCCTGCATCAGCATAAAATCTGGTAGGGGAACGAGGTGCTAGCAATCCCAGCTCTTAGGAGGAAGGATCCTCAAGCATGCTGACTAGCTAGGCTATCTGGAATTGGTGAGTTTTAGATTTCGTAAAAGACCATTCCTTAGTAAATAAAGCAGAGAGTGATGGTAAAAGGCACTCGATGTCAACTTTAGGCCCTTTTGTGCACAAGCACATTTATGCATGAGCACATACACACACACATGTGCAAACACATGTGTGCACACAGCACACAGACATGCAAGAAAAGAAAAAAAGAATAAAAAGTTGAAAGAACACTGTGTTGTTTGGACCACATAGTGGTGGTATGCTGTCAGCCCTAGCGAGTTAATACAACTACAGAGCACACCAGCCTTCTTCACTTGTTTTCAGAGTGGGTGCTTTGCAACAGAGGACGAGAAGAGACCATTCTCTCTTGAAAATGTGTTATAAAAATTACGTTGAACAGAGACAGCTGACCTGAACAAGGAGGAGCTCATGGACCTCCAGACTGATAGCTGGGAAACCAGCATTGAACTGACTCAGACTCCCTGATCGTGGGTCTCATTAGAAGGCCTGGGCCTTCTGACAGTGGGACCTGTCAGAAGGGACCTCTGACAGTGGAACCAGGACGTATCCCTGGTGCATGAAAGGACTTTGGAAGCACATTCCCCATGGAGGGATACTCCCTTAGCCTAGAGGCAGGAGGGAGGGCCTAGTCCCTACTCCAAATGACTTGACAGATTTTGATGATCCTTCCTGGAAGGTATCACTCTCCCTGTGGAGTGGGGGAGGGTAGGATGGGAAGGGAATCAGGGAACATAGGATGGTGGGAGGTGAACGGGATGAATATGTAAAATAAGAAAAATTATATATATGTATAATTAAGGTTGAAACCAGGTGGGGAGGTGAACACCTTTACCTTTAATCCCAGGACTAAGGAGGCAAAGGCAGGTGGTTCTCTGAGTTCAAGGCCATCCTGATCTACATAGAGAGTTCCAGGCCAATCAGGATTTTTGGGGTTGGGTAAGAAAGGATTTACAAGGAACTAAAGCACTCTAGGTTATTTGATTTGGTCTATTCATGAGGCCCTGAACTGGTCTTGGCTAAATTGACCCCTGGGACCCACAGGATGGAAGGAGAGAATGACTCCTGCAAGTTGTCCTCTGACCAACACACACACACACACACACACACACACACAAAAGTAAATGTTTTTAAGAGATTGTAAAAGATTGTGACCTCCTCACTCTTTGATCTTTCCTTTCTGTCTTCTATATTGACAAGCAAATTCACTTTCTTGCAGCCTTCTGTGGGGACACACGAACTCCTTCAGATTGTGGCTCTTGTAGTCTGTCCCCTGTTGGAGGGGGAGCATTTTAGAATGTTTTTCTCCCAGGTTCTTTTCATGGTAATCTTTCCCAAACCAGAAGATTAATAAACTCGCGATAGGGGTGGGCACAGCATGTCTTCAAACTTCTCGAAATATTGTCATCAGCTCTAATCAGGTCACCTGACAAACCACCTTCAAAGGAACTTGCTCCAGGCTGAGTCCTTGTAAGGACAAGAAGATGTAGCTTTATTAAAGTCCCAGAATTCTTATTTGCCTTGACAGTCAAGGTTTGATTAAAGAGGGAGGAAGAGTATGACAAAGAGAAAACACGGGAGACATATTAAATGCAGTCAGAACGGATGATTTATTACCCTCTCAATTCAGCTCGGTAATCATGAATATAATAAATGTGTCTCCTAAGAAACCTCTCTTCCAACTCAAGTCCTTCCTTTGGCTCTTTGTAGCCTTCACTTTTCACCCACATTTTTTTTTCTTTTTGTTCTGATTTGAATGTATCACAGCGAAGTTGCCCCAAGTCCTACAAGGTTGAGCCTCGGAAGTCTTGAGTACTATGTGGAGAGAGCACAGCAGGATCCCCCAGGACCCTTCTCTTGAGCATCTTTGGTTGCTGGAGAGAAAGGGAGTTCTGGAACTCTGGCTCCTCCCCTCTTCCTTCACAGAACAGTGTTACTTTGATTGACAAAGTTTGCTTTTAAAATTGAGACAAGTTGGGTGGTGATGGCACGCACCTTCAATCCCTGCACCCTGGAGGCAGAGGCGGGTGGACCTCTGAGTTCAAGGTCAGCCTTGTCTACAAAACAGATGCTAGCACAACCAGGACTGTTCCACAGAGAAACCCTGTCTTGATAAATCACACACACACACACACACACACACACACACACAAAACAAAGTCTATGTGATGTAAGATTCATCATTTAAGAAGTTTTAAAGCATTTTTCTGTGCACATTTTGGTAATTTTTAGTGATTCACAGTGTGACATTGGCATTATCTAATCCAGGACATCTGCATTACATAGAACACAAACTTTACATCCCCCAGATGTCACATCTTGACTCCCTGAATCCTGGCAACCACTCATCTACTTCCTGAGTTGCTTATTCTGGAAATTTCATATCGATGGTATCCTATAATTCTGTTTTCTGTATAGTTCCTTTCACAGAACATGTTGAAGGTTCACTCACACTGCAATCTGTACAATGTTGTACAATATTTGTATGGCTGTATAGTGTTGTTCTATGGGCATACTAATTTTAATTTGTCTATTGAACCATTATGGACATTTTAAATTGTTTCCATTTGGGGACTATTTATACACAATGGTCCTATAAATATCTATGTACAAGTTTTTGTGTGGACATGTGTCTTTAATTTTTTCATGGGATTGAAATTTCTAATCATATGGGAACTCTTAAAACATTTTAAATCACATGTTTTTCTCTTTATGTACGTATTTATGTAGGAGGGGCTCACACATACCTCAGGACACACAGGGAGGCTGGAGTTGGTTTTCTCCTTCTACTATGCAGTCTTGGGGATTGAACTCAGGTCATCAGGCTTGATGAGAAGTGCTTTTACCCACTGATGCCATCTCACCCACTTATAGTTGGCTTTATGAAGAATTGTGAATGGCTTTCCAGACTCCAGCCCTTCTGAACTCTTGAGGAAAACAAGAGGACCAGATTGATTTCAGACAGAAGGATACTGCTGAGGAGAGGCTGAACCATCAGAGAGAAATGACCCCCAGCTAAGGAAGACCAAGGGTAGCAGCTACGCGAGATGCCAAGTTTCCATATTTCAATTTCAGCATCATGTAAACACAGTGATTTCTAAGAGCTTGGGGGAAATGAGGTCTCTGAGAACGGTAAGTAGAAAGAAGAGCCCATGACAGGCTGACACTGTGTACTGTTGTGCTTACTTGTGATGCCAGTCAATCGTTACAATATAATGGAGAAGATAGCTCCATTTTTACAGAGGGGCTAACTAGGATCACTAATATTAAACATATGGTCTGCTTGGCATAGTCTGTAAAGCCAGGACTTAAGTGCTGGCAAACACCGTAAGTCCCACCTGCAGAATTTTAGGATTAAGCATAACATAGTAGATTTAAACCAAGACAGAGAAAGTCCTTAAAACACAGGAAGAACCCTGTGCTCCAGGATGAGACAGACTTCTGTTTGTTCTTTGTTCCAGAAAAAAGAGACTGTCATCTGCATCAATGATTACAATGGTATTCTATTTTGCCTCCTGTTGCTGTGAGGAAATACTGACCACAAGCAATTGGAGAAGAAAGGGTTTGTGTGCTTTACATGTCCTGATCACAGTCAATCTTTGCTGGAAGTCTGGGCAGGAACTCCAGGAGGGACAGAGCCAGGGGACATGGAGGAAAGCTGCTCCTGGCTTGCTTCCTCTAGCTTTTCTGCTTTCTTTACAGAGCTCATGTCCACCTTCCTAAGGGTAGCACTGCCCACAGTGGGCTAGATCCCCTTACATCAATTACAACTAGGATCATTCTTCAGGTGAGGGTACATATCCAAGGATTCTAGTTTGGATGAAGTAGACAAAATTAAGCACACGAGGCAGCCAATAACACACAGTGTCTGTGTATAACAGTGTCTGATTCTCCCATTTCTGAGCCATTGTACTATGTAGAATGTAGTGAGATATCCACCCAGCCCGCACCTGTTGCACTGACCACACCCATTGGGGCGTGGTGACAGGTGCAGGCTTGACCTGGGGAACTAGGTCTGGGGTCCTGGACCCCAGCTCTCTCTTGCTTCCTGGTGGGAGACAGAGAGCATCTGGAGGCATCCTTGGGACCGGAACCTGCTGGCAGTCAACTGTTTCTAGTGTAAGAGATTTCTCCCCAAATAAACATCCATCGGCCTATTCGTTTACCAGACTCTTATTTATCCACGATAGTAGAATGTTTCCATTTCATACTTTCTTTTGAGACAGGGTCTTGCTAAATAGCCCAGGTTGGTCTTGATTTTATAGTAATCCTCCTACAGAGTTAGCACTGTAGGCGTGTACTACACACCTAGCTTCCTTTTCATACCTTAACAGGCATGTTTCAGGGTATGTGCTGCTGGGCATGCGCATTTCTCTCTGCACAGCTCCAGGCTAGCACTGGCTCTCGGCTATAGATGGTGAGTGCCTTTCAGAAAGAGTAGGAAACTCACTATTTACAGAGAAGACAGCTTCATAAAGCCAGAATTCTAATGCCACATGCTGAGACTTTTCTTATGGTAAGCCACAAAGTGAAAGTCTGAATGCATCAGGCTAAATAACTCAGAACTAGGAGGAATCCGTTCTATTGCAGAGTTGAAATAAGGCTTTTTTTTTTTTTTTTTTTTTTTTTTTAATGGGTAATGAGGCGATGCATGCGCTCACCTTGTCTCAGTGGTTTATATCTTCAACTCCCCACACCCAGCCCCACACACCTCTCCAGACCCTGATGGCTATACCTGAGCTTTAGGAGGGGCTATTTCAGAGCCCTGAAGTGCAACCACAAAATAATGACATTACAGCAACATCTCAGGCCATTTCAGCCAGCCTTGTGCCCAGTTTGAGCAGATTGTTGGTTTATGTAGCACTTGATATTTTCAAGAACAAAGCAAGGTTGGAGCCTGGTCCACAGAAAGCCAGTTACAAAGATTTTACGTGCAAAATTGCCATCGAATGATAAAAAAAAAAAAAAAAAAAAATAGTAGGAGAAAAATAAGGCAAAAGCAAAGTGAAATTGATGTCATAAATCTAAACCACAAGCCCGTGGATGAATTTATTCACCATGATGGTTTTGCTTCCTGCTCAGAGACAGAGTTCAAGGCAAGAATGGTAGTGAATTGCAAGAGTTCCAGCTAGCTGGAAGGCCACGGCAGGAAGTCATCAGAGCTCAGGAGTCTGAAGTCAACTGGGGAATTATGGTGAGACCTTGTCTCTGAAAATTGATGACAAGAACCAGAGTTTAGCTTTCTAGAAAGGAGTGTGCTACTTTCAGGCTTTTCAAAGACACTGAAGAGAAAACCCCTTCGGGCCTTGTCAGAAGGGACCTAGCGTCTGTGGAGACACCGCCCGTGAGCGGTCAGATTGCTGTTGTTGCTACATCTGTGGATCTTGGGAGTCTGGGCCCCTTTCCAAATCAAACCACACAAATTCAGATCTCAAAGGCACGAGGGAGCCCTAAGAACAGCCATTGCTGCTTGGATACCTGGCCCCCAGGAGCTTTCCACTTCATGCCTGAGAGGAATAGTTATTTTCTGGACTTATCATCAGTAATCATTTTATATTAACTATGAAGAACAGATCTGTGTGCCAAACTCTCTATGAGAGAGAGAGAGAGAGAGAGAGAGAGAGAGAGAGAGAGAGAGAGAGAGAGAAATAAAAACACAAGAGATCTTTCAGCTTCTTAAATTTTGAATATGTGTATAGTGGCAGGGTGGTGGTGGTGGCTAGTGCCACACACAGTGTATGGAGGGGAGGAGTCAGAGGACTATTCTATAGACTCAGTTTCATTTTCATGTGGATTCCAAGGATTGAGCTCAAGCCATCAGGCTTGAATGGCAACTCCATTACCCACAGAGCCATCTTGCCAGCCCCTGCATCTAACCAATGGAATGTAATAAAGACAAGCATGCCTATGGTTATATTATGTTCCATAAGACCTCATGATTTGCATCGTGTTCTGTAAGAAAGAGTTCAGTTCCAAAGCTTGCCTGCCCCAGACTCTCCTTACATATATGATTAAGTAACGGGCTGATGTAGGTGTTGAGGGTGCCCCACATCAGGCATGCCAAGAAGTCATACCCTTGTCCTTTGACCATACATAAAGGAATTCAACTAACATTCGATTCAAATGGAGTCCTCTCCAACTGTGCCTCCACCTGGGAACACAGCACAGCTAACACCTTGATTACAACCTTAATGCTGAGAAGAAGGCCTCCCTACACTGCTCCTGAACTCTTAACCCACAGAGACTGCAATCCAGTAAAGGCATGCTACTTTAAGCTACCAAATCTGTGGCAATTTATCACGAAGCATTGAAGCTAACATTCACACATTTTATCTACTGGTTTCATAAGCACAGTTGTAAATGTAAATCATGGTCCTGTTCGACAACAACAATGAGAACAATGGTAGAGCTTTGAGTGAATGCCAGAGTTCCACAATGTGTTTGCATGTACAAAAGTACTTCTGAAAGTCATAAGCAGAGTCATGGGAGAAGCTCAGAAGAACAAAGTGTATTGTGCTCACAGGTCCTAAGACAGGGGAGGTCAGAATCCCATGAAGGTCCTTATGGAAAAAAATGCCAGTGTTTTAGAGATGCAGAAGACAGGAGGAGGGGAAATGTGGAGCTACAGCCTTCATCAGGGTTTCCTTAGGAAATGCAGAGCAAGACAGGACTGTGGGTTTAGGGCTGAATAATTTTGGCAGGCTCTACAAACTATAGGTGTGGCCCTTAGTGCTTAGCACTGGTCCAATTTCTATCAGAAGAAAGCCATTTCCTGGGGAGAGGGGAAGTCTGGGTGAATGGTGGCTTCTTGGCATCTCAGAGGCTTGTGCTAGTCTGAGCTGGGCTCTTCATCTCTAAGAATTGACCAGCCTTTGAAGGGAAGCCAGCTACAAAGGTTGTGTGTGTGTGTGTGTGTGTGTGTGTGTGTGCATGTATGTGCACATGCACGTCAAGGCCAGAGGTCAACAACTGATGTCTTCCTCAATTACTCTCCACCTTGGCTTTTGGGACCAGGTCTCTCACTGAACCTGGAGCTCACTGATTCACTTAGGCTCTAGGAGTCCACATATTGCTGCCTCTTTAGCACTGGGATTGCACACTCACTAAACCTGGCTTTTGACATGGATGCTGAATATCTCAACTCAGGTCCTCATGGATACATGGCAAGTGCTTTACTGACTAAGCCATCTTCTCTTTTTAAAAAGGTCTATAAATATGGCAAAATGTAATAGAAAATTAAAAATATATACTGTAGAAAATGGCTTTCCCTCCTGTAATTTGCTAACGCTCCTAAAAACACTAACAACATTACCCTGCCCTACACATGAAAGAAATATTTGTATCAGAGTGAATTAAAAGGGGATTCTGGGGTCTTTCTAGTTTGAATTGTTTTCTATGTTAATGCGTATTGATTATTCAAATTCATCACTTCCGTTTAGTTAGCCGTGGATGGCCGCTAGCTTTTAGCCAAGAAGGGTTTAGAAAGGGAAGAGATCTGGAAACAAGTTTTGGTAAGCTCCCTAGAATCCATCACTCCCATCATTCCACAGAAGGCAAAGTGCAAAGACAATAGCAGGGACGATCCCACTGATACAGAAGTCCCTGAGCAAGGATGCTCCTGCCTTGTCTGCAGTCACCTCTCTTATCCAGCTCATCTGTTGTCCCGATCGCTGGTCCTTTTCCCCAGAACTCTATCTGATCTCCAGCGTTTTCTCTGAGTTTTGACATTGACATTTGGAATATTTTGACTTCTCTTCAAACTTTGAAATGTGGGATTACATAAAACATTCTTTAAATTATACAAATATCTACAATTTTGGCAGGTTCTGATTAGTATCATATTCTTAGAAATGCTCCTTTAAGTTCAGAATGAGGGCAGCCTTTTTTACTTTTACTATTACTTACAAAATGCTCAGAACTCAGTTCTTAAAGATCATATAGAGAAATTGCTCAGGAAATAATTTCACATCTGTTACCTGGCAGTGTCTATACTTATTAGTGGCCCCATGTGGTTTTTATTGTATCTGCATGCCTGCGCATTTATTGTCAAGAATCATGCCCTGGAAAAAGCTATGTCCTAGCATTTTGGATAGGGAAGTGAAAAATTCTGTGGGGCAGACCCATACTCGGAATATGGCCCAAATACAGATGAACTGGATGACCTGAGCTGTGTTGACCATACCCTTTACCAAAGAGATCTCTGGATATGCCAAAACTCAAGATGAACAGCCTGCTTTCTGTGCTGTAAAACAAACTGACTGCATTTGGAAGGGAAACTGCAGCATCATCAGAGGAGACGTGGACTTGTAATCAGCACATTAGCTTTTGGAACCATGCAGACATTCCCCAGGGACCTTATGTCTAGCTCAGAATCTTTGCAGCTGATAGCAATGACACCATTTTATGAGGTCACAAATAAATATGCTTTCTTCAAAATTTCCTTTATTGACCAGATTGTCCGTGCTGCCCTGATTCGTGGCGTTCACCTTCTGCAGGAGGATGAGGTATCCCTAGCATTTGGTCCAGCCTTTTCTCATTCCTAGATCATTTTTGGATGCCAGCTGGAGTGCATCTCCTGTGCTATTGTTTTCCCTTCCGCATCCAATCAATTCCTCACCCCTCCTCTTGTCTACCCCTGATCCTCCTTCGGCCCCAAGAACTGTTTGTCCTCTGAACACCTTTCCTCCTGGAAATTAGGGTGCCAGCTGGTTCCTTTTATTGGTGAGAGCTTTGGTCATGGGCCTGTGGTGCTTTGGATCCATCTCCCTGCCTCTGCAGAGTCAGATGACAGCTTAAGTAGCAATTATTTCCCTTTCCAACAAAGAGAAACAAGATTAGAGTTTAGCACTTGAGCTGTTATTTCGTAAAGAGTTCAGGGCTTCAGCACAATTGCCAGATTTTTATCATCACAATTCAATTTTTTTTTTCAGGTGACAGAAGAAGAGGGGAAAAGAAATATTCAAGTTGCCTTTCTCCTATACAAGAGCATCCAACAAGAGCCTCCACCCCCATCTTTTCTGATTCCAAGAAGAGAGCAGCAGTCACCACCACGGCTCCTGGATGGTGCTCAAAATATCAAGAGGAGCCCTTCAGTTTCAAGACTGGATGGCTTTGTGCTTTTTAAGTCAGAAAGAGTTGACCTGACTTCTCATCTGATAGCTTTCTGCAGCATCCTGCATAGTAACGGGTGCTTGGCTCGCCCAGTGATTTACAGCCCTTCTCATTTGCTTCTCATATCTCCCCTTCCCAGAGAACAGGAAGCCTTCCTTTCCTCTCTTGCCTCAAAGCAATTTTCCTTATCTCCCAGAAGTTCAAGGCCCTTCTCCTTTATGGGCTGCTGAATCCCCTAAATAATGTTTGTCTGTTTTCTTCTTTGTTCTCTCTTCTCCTCCCCTCCAGACTCTAGCAATCATTTCCCCCCTCCCTTCTTTCTCTGGCATCAAGGTTTTTATCAGAGGGGCCAATCTCATATAAACATATAACTCTGCTATTCATTCAAGAGTACTGAATCTTGGCTTTTTTGAGCATTTGCCTTTTCCCCGGCTCACTAGCCCATTCTCAGGAGTGCCTTTCTCGTTCTTAATATTCTATTGCAAAGAGGGGAAAGTAATAATGTTTCTTTAATAGTGGAGAGATGCTGGATAAGCATTTGCAAACATTCTTGTGAATCACAGAACTTTGTGGTGTGCAATGTTCCCAACATGTCGGAAAAATGGTGTGCCAGCATTCAGCTACAGAGAAATGTGTCAGTATCAGTATGCCTCCTTCCCCAGGTGCACCTAACACAAAGACTGAGTGCATGGAGGTGAGCTAGCAGGGGTGTGTGTGTGTGTGTGTGTGTGTGTGTGTGTGTGTGTGTGTGTGTAAGGGGACAATACTAAAGCAGCTACCATACTGTGTGTGTGTGTGTGTGTGTGTGTGTGTGTGTGTGTGTAAGGGGACAATACTAAAGCAGCTACCATACTGTGTGTGTGTGTGTGTGTGTGTGTGTGTGTGTGTGTGTGTGTAAGGGGACAATACTAAAGCAGCTACCATACTGTGTGTGTGTGTGTGTGTGTGTGTGTGTGTGTGTGTGTGTAAGGGGACAATACTAAAGCAGCTACCATACTGTGTGTGTGTGTGTGTGTGTGTGTGTAAGGGGACAATACTAAAGCAGCTACCATACTGTGTGTGTGTGTGTGTGTGTGTGTGTGTGTGTAAGGGGACAATACTAAAGTAGCTACCATACTGTGTGTGTGTGTGTGTGTGTGTGTGTGTGTGTGTGTGTGTAAGGGGACAATACTAAAGCAGCTACCATACTGTGTGTGTGTGTGTGTGTGTGTGTGTGTGTAAGGGGACAATACTAAAGCAGCTACCATACTGTGTGTGTGTGTGTGTGTGTGTGTGTGTGTGTGTGTGTGTGTAAGGGGACAATACTAAAGCAGCTACCATACTGTGTGTGTGTGTGTGTGTGTGTGTGTGTGTGTAAGGGGACAATACTAAAGCAGCTACCATACTGTGTGTGTGTGTGTGTGTGTGTGTGTGTGTGTAAGGGGACAATACTAAAGCAGCTACCATACTGTGTGTGTGTGTGTGTGTGTGTGTGTGTGTGTGTGTGTGTGAAGGGGACAATACTAAAGCAGCTACCATACTGTGTGTGTGTGTGTGTGTGTGTGTGTGTGTGTGTGTGTGTGTAAGGGGACAATACTAAAGCAGCTACCATACTGTGTGTGTGTGTGTGTGTGTGTGTGTGTAAGGGGACAATACTAAAGCAGCTACCATACTGTGTGTGTGTGTGTGTGTGTGTGTGTGTGTGTGTGTGTGTGTAAGGGGACAATACTAAAGCAGCTACCATACTGTGTGTGTGTGTGTGTGTGTGTGTGTGTGTGTAAGGGGACAATACTAAAGCAGCTACCATACTGTGTGTGTGTGTGTGTGTGTGTGTGTGTGTGTGTGTGTGTAAGGGGACAATACTAAAGCAGCTACCATACTGTGTGTGTGTGTGTGTGTGTGTGTGTAAGGGGACAATACTAAAGCAGCTACCATACTGTGCAAAAGAAGCTGAGTTCTGTGGAGAAGTTTTTAAAAATAGTATAAAACACAGATTTCATTATGATCCCAGTTGTGGGGCAAGGGAACTTGGAACTTTTTTTTTTTCTCAAGACAGGGTTTCTCTGTATTGCTTTGGATGGATTCTGTCCTGGAACTCACTCTGTAGACCAGACTGGCCTCAAACTCACAGAAATTCACCTGCCTCTACCTCCAGAGTCTGGGATTAAAGGTGTGCACCACCAATGACTGGTGGGAATTGGGAATTTATAAGTTATGGTTATATGTAGTGTTTGAGCCTGGGGCACCTGTTTATGAACATTTGGATGGCAACATAATCTACCACCACTATTTCAACTGGTGGCATGTCATGCCAACAGCAGTTATAAATTACCCAGACTGCCTTGCATGGAGGTAAAATGGGTGGCAGATGAGAAGTTGTAGATGCTGGCTATTGGGAGACAGGCTGGCACACCCAAAGCAGAACAGGACCAGAACGTGTCTGCTGTCTGCTGTAGCAGCCAGAGAAAAATCCTGGAGGGCCTGCCTTCTCTTGCCAGCTCTGAAAACCATCTCTATCTGAGGGGTTGGTAAAATATTCCCACAATGGGAGCCATGTCTTGTCTTCTGAGATTCAAGCAAAGATGAAGAATCCTGAGATCTTTGTGGTGCTGCTGGGAGTCCAGGGGGGAGAGGTGGAGTGTGCATCCTAACAACAGCTGCCTGACCCATGGCTACCTCCCCAGTGCCCCAGCCTCCAATAAGTACATCTCCTGTTTCTTCTGGCAAGTGTTGGTTTCTCCCACTTGCAACTTAAGAACAACTGGTCCTTTGAGAATGACAAAAGCCTGGCTGCCAGCGATGCCCTGCTCTGTGAAGTCGCTGTTGCCAGCATCTGGAGGAGGCACAGAAACACAGGCAAGAGAGGACAGGCATTCAGCCTTTAGCAAACTCACTGTCTGGTTGGACAGTGTATATGCATACATGCCAGGTCTGGTGGCATATATCTGCAGTCCTGGCACTCAAGAGACAGAGGCAGGGGGATTAGGAGCTCAAAGCCAGTCTTGGATTTATGAGATGCTGTCTCTAAAACAAAACAAAGCAACCAACAAATCCTGAAATATACTCATACCTTTAATCTACATATATTGAGTTCTTTATGCAAACATTTCCTGCACAGGAATTTCTGCTGCCTAAAGTTTACACAGGAAGAACATGAACAAATTAACTAATACTCTCCGAACACTACAAAATGAGGTAATATTCCCAGAAGGCGTCAGTGGGGACAGGCCATCAAGACGGATCCCATTGTGTCCGCTCTGCTGTAAACTCTTCCCATCAGGGCTCCGTTCAGGATAGCCTAGCTGACATGGACAAAGAAACTAGAACAGGACTTGGGCAAGCCGTTTGGGCCAGATCCAGCCAGCCCATTCTCTTTGCAAATAACCATCAGCACAGTCACAGCCACTTGCTTGAGGATTATCTGTGGCTGTTGTCAATGCTCAGCTGCCACAGACCATTTGGCCTTCAAGACCTCAGAGAAAGTTGGTAAATATTGGGCTCGAACAGTTTCGAATAATTAACTTCACTGAATGAAGTGCCAAGGAGTCTCCTCCTACCTGGTGTCATCTGATCTGATCTGTTCTATCCTAGAGATGTTCATTACTGTATGAAAAGTCTGGGTGTATTAAAGAGCAGTAGCCATGATAGTAATTAGAAATAGTAATTATCATTCCTAATGATAATGTTGTAAATGGCCATCATCAACGAGGGCCACTCAGGCTCTGGGGTGAATGCTTCACTAATATGGAGTTACTTGCCTGATTTTGGGTTCATGTGGTTCAGCAAATAGTGTTAGAGCAAAAAGGTGGTAAATGGCAAAGCTAAGCTAGAGTTCTTTCTCATCAGTTACCCGTAGAGATGAGGCTCTGGCTCCCCATGCATCTACTAGTCTCCTCCTGCACCACAAAGAGCAAGCACCAGGAGACCAGTTTGCTCTGCTTCTGGGGAGATGGGCTGATAACATGGCCACATGAAGAAAATTGATAGCAATGAGACAAGTGGGTACCAGGTTGCTCAGAGGATGACAGTTTGGGTGTGCTAAGTGCTTCCATTGACAAACTAAGTTCCAGGGCTGGTAATTAACGAGGTTGCCTGCTGTTTTCTCAATAAAATGTGTTGACAAGCCACACAAGGTGGCACTGATTGACAACTAGCACACAATGGAAGGAAACAACTCCCAAATATTATCCTCTGGCTTCAACATTTGACCTGTGTATTTGTTATTTGTCTACTGGTTGATACACACACACACACACACACACACACACACACACACACACACACACACCCCAAAAGTAAAAGTCTAAAAACAAAAGTTCAGTTATAAGGCAGAGTTTCCCTACATTTCCCACACTAACACGGCAAAAGGGTAGGCATGAGTCTTCTTATAGAGGACTGAAAATAGAGGTGTCTTATCTTGGAGTGCCTGTCTTCTGGAAGGTTCACGACTGTGGCCTCACATGCCTGAGTTCTCACTGACCCCCTGTTAGATACCACTCTTGGGTCACTGGAAAGCTCAGCCTTACATTATCAGGTGACTGAGGATGTAAACAACCTCACAGTCTCTCTCTGTACCCATAGATGTGGAACTTGGTATGCGTCCTTGTCAGTGTCTATGATCTCAGTCCTGGGGACAAATTTCCAATGACAGCCTTTATCACATGGCTTGTGGTTACCACTTAGATACTCTAGAGGAAGGGAGAACCTCCCATTCCCCTTGGTATTGTCTTTCTGCGCACAGAGTAGGTGGTTGGAAAAAAATCTAATAGAACATGGTATATACAGTCTCAGGGGAGATAAATCAGATGTGTCTGTGTTTGCCCTTTACTCAGGCATGGATTCCCTGGGCTCTTGTAGGATAAGGACCAGGGTGAGATTTTGATTCCTGAAATGCAAAATGTTGCTTTGGGTCTCCTATTCTCCAGATAATACTGACACTTGTTTGTATGTATGCACATGGTTTTGTGTTCATGTGGATGCATGTGTATGTGGGGTAAGTAAACATATGAATGGAGGTCTGAGATCAACCTTAGGTATCATTGTTCCTCAGGAACCATCTGCATTGTATTTTGAGACAGGGTCTCCCATTGTCCTGGAACCACCTATTTAGGATAGCCTGTCTGGCTGACAAACCTCAGGAGTCCTCCTGCCTCTACCTCTCCAACACTGGGATTATTAGTGTGGACCACCATGCCCCACTCCTTTCTGTCAGTTCTATAGGATGAACTGAAACTCTCAGCTTGCAGGGCAGGCAGTTTACTGACCGAGATAGCTCCCCACCCCCAATACTATATTAATAGCATGATACGGACAAGTGTATCTGTGACAAGAGCTGTGACTTCGTTCGTTGTGATTCAGCCTAAGTGCCCTCTGTGGCCCTTCATCGCCATAGGAAATTCCTGAGAGGATCAGCTTATGGAGAGGAAAGGGTTATTTGGCTCACAAGTTTGGAGGATTCAGCCAGTTGTTAGATAGACCTATGGCTTTTGGGCCCATGGTCAGATACAACATCAGCATGTAAGGAGAGGCTCATTCAAAAGACAGCCGGAATTAAAGACAGAAGAGGGACTGGTGTCCTTCAATCCCCTTTGAGGGCATGCCCATGGAGGGCATCTGGGCTCAGCTTGTCTAGGATCCATAAGGCTACTTTGGAGGGTCTTATCTTTGCCTGGACACTGAACTGAGGGAAAATCTATCTGTGAGCTCAGTTGAATTGTTGGAGAAATTAATTTCCTTATACTATACGACTGAGGATTCCAGCTTCTTATTGGCTCTTAGCAACAGATGTCCTTTAAGCCCCTGTCCATCACAGGCAGATCATATAGTTCTTCTGAGGCTAAGAGGACTGTCCCTGTGTCTAGTAAGAAGAACTTCTTTGGGTCAGATTTTTTGTTTTGTTTGTTTTGAAATAGGGTCCGATATAATCCAGGCTGGCCTCGAACTCAATGTGTATCTGAGAATGACATTGAACTCCTGATTTTCCTTCATACACCACCCAAGTACTGGAATTAGGGGCACGAGATTATACAGTGCACAGTTTAAGATGAGAGCTTGCTTTCTTCTGTGACATTGGTTCTTGCTATGCAGCCCAGTTGGCTTTCAGTTTATGATGTGTCTGCCTCTGAGTGCTGGGAGGGTAGACCTGTGCCTTTAGGCTTGACTAAGATGGGATCAGAGTCATCAGGGCAGGACAGCATCTTATCACTTTCCTCATAAACTGCGGCATAATTGAAGCGGTGACAATCCATATTCTATGGTTTCCAGCAAGTCACACGTCCTATTCACTCTCAAGGGAAGAGGATTACACCAAAGTGAAGGTCACCGAAGGCCAGTTAAGCCTCCTGTAATCACATCACTGCTAAGTGGTGGGGCAGGGATCAGAGCTGTGTGGACTCTGCCTCCCTGTAGCCACAGCTTCCTGGCCTTCCCCATCTGCTTCTGTTGCAGATTTTCTGTCCATTCCCATGAATCTCAAACACTGAGGACTGCAGGCAGCTTTCACGGGCCCTCAAGGTCACACTTAAAAGCTTTTTAAGACTAAGACCCATCAGTTCTCTAATAGAAACTCATTGAAAGTGACAGGATCTTATATAGCTAGCCTAGGCAAGCCTCAAACTCAGCCTCACTTCCGATCCTCTTTTCTCTACCTCCTGAGTGCTGGGTTTCACCCGGGATCAACCCGAGGGCCTCGTGCATAGTAGGCAATTGCTCTACCAACTGAATTGTTTTCAGCCCAGGAGAAGGTTTAAAACAACCTTCTTGGAGGGTAATTGACACAGAAACCAGTCTTGTCAAGAGGCTCTAGGTAGTTTAGGGTAATAAAACAAGGAGAGAACCACAGATCAAACCCTAGCGGATGTTTCATATAAACCCGATGATATGCTGCCTGTGGCTGAATTCTATTTTTCCCAAGGACAGCTTTGGCAAACTTGCAGAAACATTTGACAAATAATTCAGGGAAGACTTAATGCCAGTTTTCCATTTAAATCAGTTCAGAAATATCCATGTCTGCATAGAGTTTGAATTCCTTTCCCAGTGGGATCCAGTAAAGGTAGATTGGACTGGAAGCCTCTATGAAGAAAATCACAAATGTGTGTATTAGATACATTCTGTCACAGTGGCCAATGGTTTCTTTTATTTCTGGGGAGACAGACTCTGTTACTAATCCCTCACAACAACAACCTTTGCCACATGTCTGTGGCTGATGTCTTATCCCTCCTCCGTTTTAATTTTCCACACGGTCACACAGTGGTGATCTGATGCTGGGAGCAGACTCCACAGAGAGCATTGTCTACTCTTTATTAGTTTGTGATGAAGAACAATTCTGCAGAAACATAAAGCATATGCTACTCCTGACTCTGAGATGGGCTGTGGATTCTTTCGAACTCATAAAAGAAAAGCTCAAAAAGGCAATAGCAACCCAAGCTGGTCTTGACAGGGAACAATGTCACAGAGATCACATTAGTAGGTGTACTAAAGGGTCCTTTCTTTATCATGATTAAGTTAGGCAGCCCCAACACCATTTTTAATATGCCAGCACATTGTACAGTAGGGCCATCCATCATAGAAGTATAATGTCACAGTAAGGAAATGACATGGGGTAAATCATGGGATGTAGCAGAACTGAATTGATTAAGTTTTGTGGAAGCAGATATCAAGAATGCATGCAAAGTTCAAGTCCACGAAGCACAATCGTGTATGTAAGAGAAGACTAGATGTTTACTTTTTGTTACCAAAACCTGGAAAGAAAACAACACACAATTTCAGAAACATATTGTTTTTTGAATTGGGGAAAATCTTTCACCAGATTGTAGTAACATAGTATATGGAGAGATAATAGTGTTTTTATGAAACTAAAAACTTGAATTCTACAAAAGAAGGGCAATTAAGATGGGTTTGTGGGAAGATGGTAGTGACCTCCAGCTGTCTCTTTATATCACAGCCCCATAGTGGACACATGGAATTGTCTTCTTGGAAGGTGGCTCTTGATTCCACCTTCCTTTGTCTTTGAGCTCCCTGGAGTCAGGACAGAGCTTGAGCACTGAGGGCTGGGAAGTTGGGGTGGGGAGCGGTGGGAGGAGGAGAAGGAGGGAGGCAGGAGGGGTGCAGATGTGGGAAATGTGGAGCCCATTATTATTAGATGAAAGAAAATCATGGTGGGTTTGTAAAGAGGGAAGCTGAGATGAGATTTCCCTTCAGAAGAGCTGTTAGGAGAGGTACAAGCTCAGAGTCACAGACTGCCATGATGAAACCTTGAAGTGATACATTAGGTGAGTTAAAACATTCAGCTATAGACGACAGCACAGTGTGGGTTGAAGGTGACAGAGCCTCCAATTTAAGACTGTAAGGAGAAATACATCATCATGGCCCTAGGCAGCTGCCATGAAAACCCCTGAGGGAGACTAGGCCCCTCAGTTCCCTTCAGGTCCCAAGGACAAAGGAAGTTCCCCTGCCTTACGTTTTTGATATGTAGTGGGCAAGTTCCATAGCATGTGGCCCAGCCTGTGTCAGGAGTCATGGAGTCAGGCACGAGGTGGGGCCATAAACTTATCCTGCAAGGATGAGGCTGGCTGATAAATAGTGTTGTCTAGGGAGGTTTGGCCTGGTTCCTGAGAGAGAAAGTGTAACCCAGCATACATGACAGTGCACTGGGTACACAGTAGGAAAGATGCTACCCTCCATCCCTCTTCCCCATCTTCCCCAGTCCAATACTGGTAAGACTGTAGAAGAAAGAAAAAAAGGGGGGAAAGAATAAAAGGAAAAAAAAAATGTGTTATCGGTGATTGTTTGATCCATTGGGACACCATCTGCTTTGATGGAAAACTAAACTAAATTGAGTCAATATCATCCTCATCTCCCACAAAACACAAAATCTGGAGGAAGCAGATTCCAGGGTGAGCTCAGCAAGGCCGCATGAGCTGGCATTCTGAAGTTCCCTTGGCATCCCCCATCAGCTGCAAGATGGAAGCTGCTATTCTACTAGTCATGTCCTCCTGTGGTGCAGGATGGGGACAGGAAGCGGGGATGGGGGTAGTGTGTGTGTGGGGGGGGTGAATCACAAGGTCATGGGGAGCTGAAACAGCATAACTAGAAACAAAGTAGTGAAGCAGACACCCAGAGATCGCAGCAAAGCGCTTTAATTGCTCTACGGAAAGAAGTCGTCGTTTCCAGGAAGCCAAAGGTAAAACCAATCACATGCAATGTCTTCCCAATTCAAAGATCTGGTTGTGTAGGAAACCCCTAGATGGGCCAGGAAGGGGCCGGACTGAGCTTGACAGGTTTTTAGTTCAGGCTGTCCTCTGAGCTCTGAGTAAAAGTGATGCCGTGGCTCAGTTTGAACACTTTAAAAAGTAGAGAGGATTCCACTCTCATTATACAGCTTTTAGCAGGCACCAAATTTCAATTGCACAAAGGCTCCCCGGATAATTCCCGTCTGCCACCCTGTCAGAGTCACTTTTCTGCTGACATTATCTCAGCTGCCTTGTTAGGATGACACCTTACATTTTAACCTCTCCTTTTTTCCCTCAGTCTCATTTTAACCCTCCGCTTCTTTCTGTCTAACTCTGTGCCCATGTTGGCTCAGTTCTCTTGGGAATAAACGATTTCACTGTGAATAAGAAGTTGTTAGACGAAGCCCCAGGAATAGTCTGTCAGAGGAGAAGAATCCCAGCATGCTGATGTAACTTGCAAACTCTTCAGAGTCCCCACATGTTCCCAAGTCAGTCACAGATGAGATTCCTGAGGACTGCCGGCCTTGCAGGGGAGTGAGGCTGTGAGAGAAAGCCTCTGGACTCCAACAGTCCAGCCTTACCGCCTGTCCCATGGAATGATACGGGGCTCCGGTGTTATCACCTGTAAAGTAAGGATGATACTATCAGCCCCCTTGTAGGGGTGTCCTAGGGATTAAATGAATTAAAAATCTATTCACTGAGCCAGATGTAGTGGCACATACCTTTGATCCTAGCACTTGGGAGGCAGAGGCAGGTGGATCTCTGAGTTCAGGGTCAGCCTGGTCTACACAGAAAAACCCAAACCCTGTCTCAAAAAACAAAACCCAAATCCCCTTTATTCTAGCGCCGTTCCAATCACGATGCACCCATGATACCTAAGCTACCATCATCTGTACAGATGCAGCCTCATGGCTCAGTCTGTATTTACTTTTGCCCTTGCTGCAGCAGGCAGATACCTTTTTATAACATAAACGTCAGTGATGTCACTTTCCTGCTCACTACCTTAAAGATGGAGTCCCTGGGAAACACAAGTTCTCCCAGAGGCCCTCCCCGCCTCCATGGCCCAGCCTCTCCTCTGTCCTCTCTGCTCTTCTTCCAGCTGACCCATCTCTTCCCTCACTTTGTCTCCGCCACGCTGGTCTCTGTGCTGTCCCTTGAATGCCCTGGCTTTTCTCAGTAAGTCTCTCTTTCAGAGCTTTGCTCTGACTGTTCCCACTTAGCCAGAATGTTCTCCATGGCAGACTCCATCAACATCCCCTTGCTTTTGAACCACTTTATTGAGACAATATTTACATGTCATAAAAATGCACCTGCTTTAAGTACATGGTGTCTTAGCTACTTTTTCTTGCTGTGATAATTCATCATGATCAAAGTGACTTATAGAAGATGGTGTTTGGGTTTAGAGGGTTAGAGTCCATGATGGGCTAGTGAAGGGACAGCTGAGAGCTAACATCTTGACCATAGGTAGAAAGAAGGGAGAAATAGGAAGAAAGAAAAGGGAAGAGAGAAAGAGAAATACAGAAGAGAAATGGAAAGAGACACCTAGGAAACTCACAAGTCTTTCAAAACCTCAAAGTCTGCCCCTAGTGACACGCCTCCTCTGGCAAGGCCACACCTCCTAATTTTTCCCACTCGGACCAAACATTTAAACATAAGACCTATGGGGACCGTTCTCATCCAAAGCACCACATCCACTTTAGTCTTCAGTGTATTTGCAGAGCGGTGTGACTACTAACATTCTCAATTTTAGATCATTCCCACCACCTCGAAGAGTAGTCTGGTAAGGCTAGTCTACCTAATGAGTTCAGGAGCAGCCAGAGCTACACAATGAGACCCTGTCTCAAAAGAAAGAAAAGATTAAAATATATTTTAAAAAAGACTCACTATATATTTTAATTATTTTCTTTAATTTCCCTTAACATGTTTCCAGGTCTAATGTACCACATACTGGGACTTCATGTCTTTCTATCACTGAATAATAGTCCACTGACCATGTGCCCCTTAGTCATCATGTATTTGTCACTTGGCATGTTAGTAGTTCATCTGGGAGCTCTTGTGATTATGACTTGTACACATACAGGGCCTAGGGTAGACTTGGGCTTTCATTTGCACTGGGAATACATACAGGCATAGAATCACAGGGCCACATAGTAATTCTCTATTTCATTTTCTTTTCTGTTTTCTTTTGTTTGTTTGTTTTTTCAAGACAGGGTCTCATTATGTAGCCCTAGCTGGCCTGGAACTCACTCTGCAGACCTGACTGGACTGGAACTCACAGAGCTCCACCTGCCTCTGCCTCCCAGGTGCTAGGATTAAAAGTGTGCACCCCTACGCCCAGACCTCATTTCTTTCTTTATTGTTGTAGAGCTAGGGCAGAGCCCATGGCCTCGTGTGTGTGGCTAGGGTTCTGCCACTGAGCTACTTCCCCAGCCCTTGCCTGTGGTTTTGATTTGCATTTCCCTAAAGACTAATGAGGTTGAGTGCCTTTCACATGCTCACTGGTGGTTTGTAAGCTTTGGGGAAAATGTCTATTCAAATCCTAGTCCATGTGAGATTTTAATTCCATGATTTTTCTTTCTTAGTCCTACCCCTAGACAAATAACTACAGGCAACTAATAACTGCTCAGAAAGAGAGAATTAGCCTACAAAGCAGTCAGCCGACACTACATATAAGCAAACAACAGAAGTAGACCCTGCAAGTTATATTTGTATATTTGTGCATACTTATATGTGCATGCCTACACACACACACACACACATCACACATACACACACACCACACACACAAACACACATACACATACACACACACCCCACACACAACACACACACACACCACACATACAGACATACCACACACACCACACACACACACACTCCCCTCCATACCACACACATACACACACACCCCACACCCACACACACACCATACACCCCCCCACACACACACCACACCACACCATATATACACACACACCATACACCCCACACACACACACACACCATACACCCCACACACACACCACACCATACACCCCACACACACACCACACCATATACACACACCCCACCCCCACACACACACCACACCATATATACACACACCCCACACACACACCACACCATACACCCCACACACACACACCACACCATATACACACACCCCACCCCCACACACACACCACACCATATATACACACACCCCACACACACACACACCCCACACACCACACCATATATACACACACCCCACACACACACACACACACACCACACCATATATACACACCCCCCACACACACACACCACACCATATATACACACACCCCACCCCCACACACCACACCATATATACACACACCCCACACACACACACACCACACCATATATACACACACCCCACACACACACACCACACCATATATACACACACCCCACACACACACACACCACACCATATATACACACACCCCACACACACACACCACACCATATATACACACACCCCACACACACACACCACACACACCATATATACACACACCCCCCCCCACACACACACACTTGTGTTTGTAACAATGATAAAGAAAAGAGGCTGTGAATCTAAGAGGGGTGGCATAGGAGGGCTGAAGAGAGCAAAGAAAAGGGAGAAAGGATACAATTCTGTTTTAATAAAAATGTGTTTCTAAAACACCTTTAAAAAAGAAGTTTTAATGTATTCTGAAAACCAGTCCCTTGGAGATTTAAAAAAAAAGAAAACAAGTAATTTGAAAATATTTTCTTTGAATCTATGTGTGATCTCTTCTCTCTTTTGTACTGTTTGTTTTCTCCTGCTGCTGGGGATCAAACCATAGTGCATGCTGGGCAAGATCTCTACTGTTAGGCTGAATCCCCATTTCTCGCTTTCACGATGGTATACTTTAAAGTGAAAAAAAAAGTTTTGATGAAGATACATTTATTAATATTTTATCTTACTGTTAGTGCTTTGATATTGGATCTAAGAAAACATCGTCCAGCCCACATTCATGATGTTGTATTATAAGAATTGTATAACCTTAGTCTTTACATTTTAAGCTATGTTTCTTTTTTATTTAATTTTTTGTTTGGTATGAGGCTGGGGTCTAGCTTTATCTTTCTACATAAGAATATTTAGTGCTGACAGCTCCTAAAAGATGATTTTGTGGGGGCTGGCGATGGCTCAGTGTTTAAGAGAATTGACTGCTCTTCCAAAGGACTCGGGTTCAATTCCCAGCACATGAAGGATGGTTCACAACCACCTGTAATCCAGTTCAAGGCAATCTAACACTCTCCTCTGTCTTCCTCAAGTACCAGACATACCTGGTGCATAGACATACATGTAGGCAAAAACACCCATTCAAATCATTTTCAGTTGAAGATTATTTCTCCAAATGGAGTTGTTTTAATGTTTTCCCCCATATTAGCCCTAATTATAAAAGTTTATTCTGAACCCTTGGTGCAGATATCTGTCATGATGGCAGCTTCCTTCATTACAACTTTCATGTCAGTTCTCCAGATCTGACTTTTTCTGGCTTGTTTCCTTCTTTTTTTAAAACTATTTTTTGTTCTTGTTCTATTTTTATTCTTGATCCTTTTGCATTGCCATACAAATTTAAGCACTGATCTACCAATGCTTTCTAGGAAAAGTGAGCTATGATTTCGACAGAGATTTTAGTCACCCTGCTTACTCTGGAGAGTATACTAAGTTTTGTGTTCCAGGGTTGTATGTGTTAGTCTGTGCTGTAGTCTGAATGTAATTAGCCTCCATAATTTCATAGGGAGTGGCACTATTGGGAGATGTGGTTTTGTTGGAGTGGGTGTGGCCATGTTGGAGGAAGTGTGTCACTGTGGGGGCAGGGCTTTGAGGTTTCCTATGCTCAGGATCCTGCCCAGTCTCTTAGTCGACTTCCTGTTGCTTGCAGGATGTAAGATGTTCAGCTACTCCTCCAGCACTTTGTCTACCCGCATACCACCATGATTCCTGTCATGATGATAATGGGCTGGACCTCTGAAACTGTAAGCTGCCACCTCAATTAAATGTTCTCCTTGTAAAAGTTGTTGTGGTCGTAGTGTCTCTTCACAGCAGTAGAAACCTTACAAAGATAGTTTGTTTGACTTTACTCCAACAAATATCTGAGATAATTAACGTACAAAGAAAAAGAGTTGTTTTTGACTCCTAGTTTGGGGAATTCTAATGCAGGATCAGTTGGTCATGCTGCTTTGTGCCCGTGTGGATACATCATGACCAGAAGATATGACACAACAAAACTTATCACTCCACAGCCAGGAAGCAAAAGAAAGAATTGGAAGAGACCAGAACAACACCATCCCCTTGGAAGGAAGTCTCTCACTGATTTAAGAACTGCTGCCAGCCTGGTCTCTCAAAACCTCCACCAGCTCATAATCCTCACAGCCTGAGGACCATCCAAACTACAGAATCAAGGGAATATCTACCTGTTGACTTCAGTTTTCTTTAAATTCTTTCATCATTATTTTGGTAGTTTGCAATGTTCAAGCCTTGTATTTCTACAATTAACCTTGTTCCTAAGAATTTGTTTCATCTTTTGCATACAATCAATGGAATCAATGTCTTTGTTTTTGAATTGTTAATGCTAGCGCATGGAAATGCACTCTGTATCCTGAAAAGTTGCTGAATCACTTTTAGTTCTAGTCAGGACTTCTTAGAATTTTCTATATACAAGGATATATTACCTATACATGTTTTCTTCTTTTCTTTTCTTTACTTCTTTAGTCTCTTTGGGATTTTTGAGATAAGGTCTTGCTGAGAAGCCCAGGCTAGCCTTGAACTCATGACAACCCTCCTGCCCCAGCTTCCTGAGTACTGGGATTATAAGCATACACCATCTAATATGAATGTTTTGTATTTCCTTTTCTTAATTGTTCTGACTAGAACCGCCATACAATGTTAAATAGAAATAATGACAATGGACACCTTGCTTTATTCCTGATTATCTTAGTCACTGTTCTATCGCTGTGAAGAAACATTATGACCAAGGCAACTCTTATAAAGGAAAGTATTTACTTGGGACCTGCTTACTGTCTCAGAGGATTAGTCCATTATCACCGTGGTGGGGTGCAGACAGGCATGGCATTGGAGTAATAGCAGAGAACTACATCCTGATCTACAGGCAGCAGGCAGAGAGAGAGGTACAAGGCCTGGCACAGGCTTTTGAAACGTCAAAGCCCTCCTCCAACCCTTGGGAATCCTTCTCAGCATTTTTTTTTCTCCCAGTGACTAAGTGTTCAATATAGGAGCCTTTGGGGCATTTTCATTCGAACCACCACGCTGATCTTTAGAGGAAGCGGTTGCTCTTTCATCATTAGGGACGATGGAAGTTTTAGCAGGTGACCTTTATGGGACTGAGGAAGTTCTTTAATGCATCTGGTTTCTCCAGTGTTTTATCGCCAACAGTTGTCCCTTATTCTACTCAAATCTTGCTCTGTTGGTGAGGCCCACTAAGGGCCATGCTGTTTAATATGTAAGCTGCTTCTGCCTGTTGTGATGACTGTCTCCTGATATGCCAACTAAGACATCCTCCACAAGCCCCGTGTTCCTTTGCTAAAACAGGCTTCCTGGGCCTTTTTCTGTTTTGTTTTGTTGCTGTTTTGACAGGTACACTCCAAATACATAAACTAGTGCCTAGCACATGGCAGTAGGTTAGGGGATACTTGCTGAATGACTATATTAATGGAAAGTCCTTAGAAGAGTGTTTGCTAATACTAACTGCTATCTAACTCTGTTTTCTTTATCCTGCATTGAGAAAACAGTTCCGCCAGAGTGCAAAAGTGCATGGATCCTTGCTAAAATATTCTCCTGAGGGCCCAGGGTGCTTTTTGTTGTTGTTGTTACATCATTAGAAGCTTCTGTTGATTAGATATAAGGCGAAGGAACTGGCTTGAATGTATGTGGTAATGTATGTGGTGTGTGATTTAGAAATTCTGTCTCCCTCTCAACAGTCTGATGACAGTCCCCACTCTGTGCAACGGCTCATGCCTCACTCGGCTTCCATCTTCCTCTCCTTCCTTCATCGTTCCCATCTATCAGTTAGCTATGGATGCCTAGGAAGCGTCATCAAAAGTTAAACATTTTAGCTCTCACTAGCAGTCTGACTGGCCTTGACTGCTTGGTTCTACATGTCTCTCCTGGTACTGTGCCTGCATTTGGTGGCTTGCCTGGAGCTGGATAATTAAGAAGTGGTGACAATAATCTCTTAAGATGTAATCCTGAATGCCCTTGAGGTAGTTTGAATGAAAATGACCCCAACCAGGTGGTGGTGGTGTACGCTTTTAATTCCAGAACTTGGGAGACAGATGCAGGCAGATCTCTGTGAGTTCGAGTCCAGCCTGGTCTTAATAGAAAATAAATAAATAAACAAACAAACAAATAAAGGGCCCCAGTGGCCCATAGGGAGGAATAAATTGTGTGTGAACCTTTAGATTTGTTTTATTTTGTGCATGAATTTTGTGAATGTTTTGTTGTGGTGGTGTAGCAAACAAAGAACACTCCTTTTTTAGTACATCTTGTGATTTTTGTTCTCTGGGTGACTGCTGCCACTGCTATCTTTGTGGATCAGATGAGAAGTATGAGTGTGGTGGTTTGAAAAAAAAAAGAATGCCCCCCCCCAAAGGGAGTGACACTATTAGGAGGTGTGACTTTGCTAGAGTAGGTGTGGCCTTGTGGAGGAAGTGTGTCACTGTGGGAGTTGGCTTTGAGGTCTATGCTCAAGCTGCTCCAAGTGCCTGAGTCCACTTCCTGTTGCCTACAAGATATAGGACTCTCAGCCACTTCTCCAGCACCAGGTCTGCCTGCATGCCACCATGCTCTCTGCAATGATGATAATGGACTGAACTTCTGAAACTGTAAGCAAGCCACTGCAAGCCTCCCCTTTATAAGAATTGTCATGGTCATGGTGTCTCTTCACAGAAATAGAAACCCTAAGACAATGCACAAATAGGAAAGTAGCAAAATAAAAGTACAGGCCAGCTTCACTGCAAGAAGACACCCCTTCTGAGTGACATTTACTCAAGAGACCCTGGTCACTACCTGGAGTTTCTCTCTCCAGGTTGGTTACAGACTGAGTTGACAGACTTGGGTTATGCGAGTCTTTGTTCACATGAATTGAACATGTCCTTTCCCGTGATACTTCTGAGCTTCATCACATGCATGCCCAGTCATTCATCTGCATAAGATGTAAGTAAAAGATTTCCTCTAACAGTTCACACACAGGGTGATTTCCCCTACTGGGTGTGAAACCAACCAGACCAGACTGGATCCACCACTTCCTCTAGCTCCCAGATATGTTCCAGGATGTGTCTGACCACACCAAGGGACCTACAAGAGTTACTACGGAGCTATATGTCAGAATGAGTTTTCAGATGATCATAACTAACGTATACAATTCTCAACCATAATGCTACGCACTCATAAAATTTTGTGTTTGGACCTATTTCTTTTTTTCAGTGAAACAGGGTCTAGGAAAATTCCTCAGGGGGTGGCAGGTGGAGTTTGCCATCCCCTTGCTTATGCCTCCAGAGTTGCTAGAATTCCAGACCTATACTAACAGTCCTAGACAAGTTACATGGATTTTTGTGAGTGTCTGTGTACTAGACATCAAACTTAAGCTTTTCAAGCCTATGTATTTGTGAACATATTTTGGGTGCTCATCATACCCATTGTTAACAGGCCAGTTTGTATTTCTGACTCTGCTATTGGGTACTGGGGTGAGAAATTTTAGGTAGGGAAGTCCTAGTTGAGATGCATGAAAGATCGCTGAGTGAGCATCAGAGTTTTACATATGACTGAAGTGGAGAGTAAGCTGGAGATATATTTAAGGCAGGAGATGAGTCAAGGTGATGCGTTTGTCTCATTATTCTTTGTCAATAAAAACTCGGGAGTCAGGGGTAAGAACCCGAGTGATCAGAGAGTGGCAGAGAAGAGACCAGTGACCTCCTATCTCTGTCATTCCTCCATCCAAAAGGGCCAAGACCCTCTCCAAGCCCCACTCAATTACTTCCTGTCTATCTATCCTCAGCCCTCCAAAACCTCTGTGGTTAATTTTGCTCAGTTAGTAACTAGCTCCACCCTCTGATTCAAAGCAAACTTTGTTGTCAGAATGCAATCAAGGTCTCCTAGGTACTTAGTATTGGTGGTCAAAGGAAGATGTCTGAGATGAATTAATTAAGAGTTGCCTGTGAACAAAGAAAACTCTGTGAGAACCATACCTTTAATCCACCTGAAGAGATGGAATTTCATGCCTGCTGAACAACACTGAGGGCAGGTGGGCAGGAAGGAGAGCGCGGCAAGAGTTCCTGTAGAGGAGTGTGGCGAGATGGGGAGAAAAGGCTATGTGAGGAGGGTCCTCAAATGAGAGGAGAATGATGGCAGAGGAACTGAAGGCTGCTCTTTCACGTAGAAGAGTGGGTTTGGGTAGCAGAGGGTCAGAATAGTATGAAACAGTGAAGGTGGAGAAGTACAGAAGGAGGAAGGTGGAGAGAAAGGAGGAAGAAATAGCACTCATGGGAAGAAGTTAGGGAGAAATAACAGCATTCAACAACAGATGCCCCTTCTATGGTGGTGTCTTCGAAGGCCACAGCCAAGTGGCTTTGAACATATTTCTTCATCCAGCAGTTGTAAGTACTTAATGAGTGGTTATGTTTCCATTAATATGCTAATACATCATTAAATGCTCCCAACAGTTTCTGCTGTATACTAAACACTCAAACATGGAAAATCTCAGAATATGATGTCATTGTTTTTAGCATCGTGGAGCTATCATGAAGTGCTACATGTTTGTACAACAGGAAAGTGAGTCTGAGCTTGAAATAGACATTAAAATCTCATTGGTACTAAAACCACAAATTAAATAAAGACTAGAGGAGAGACAGGAGTGTGGGGCTTGGTATCCTTAGTATTTGCTGTTATCCATCCTCCTAATTTCGGTCAATACTGTTATCAGTGTGGTGACTTGAGGAAGCCGGTGATTGCATGTCAATGGAAGTTAAATGAACACTTGCTCATGGGAGGTGTTATTTCTTCTGACTCCATGGGACCAGCTGCCGCTATGAAACAGTTAATTGTATTTTTCCACTTCCCTCAGAGAATGCTTCTCAAAGAGCCCATTCTCTTTTGCCCTGAGAAATTCTACACTCAAACATGTCATTACAGCATCCAACTATTCAAGGCTTTAGGAAGAGCCCCGGAAGGTATGCTGAAGACTGGGTTCCTACCCATGTGCCATTCTGATGAGAATACATATATATTTCCAGTGAACAATTTTTCTTGCAAGGCAGAAAGGCAAATGCTTTCAGAAAAGTGGATGAACAGTTGGTATGGTGGCTCTTTGGCAAAGGTGCTTTGTCACCAAACCTGGTGACCTGAGTTAGATCTCAGGAACCCACATGGTGGAGGAGAGAATTGCTTCAAGTTGTCTGTTGATCTTCTCACACACACACTAAAAACAATTTTTTAAATGGTCTTTTGATACAGGGTCTAATTATGTGACCTTGGATACCCTGAAACTCATTTTATATAAACCACACTGGGTTTGAACTCACAGAGATCTGTGGCACACTCTGCCTCCCAAATGCTGGGATTAAAGCTGTGCACCACCACATTCAGCAATAAAAAAAAATAAGAAAGAAAGAAATGAAATACAGTAGTTCAGTAATAGTGTGGTTGCCTACCAAATGTGAGAATGAGGGACAAGAGACGCGAGCTATGGAGACAAGACAGTGTTCTGATCAAGTCTCGTTCAATGAATATAACCACAGGCTTTAAGTAGTGGAGAAATGAGGGAATGGACCAAAGGGAGGATGTGAGGGAGGCAGAATGTCCTTACAAGCAGGTGTTCTGCTATAAGATAACTTGCTATACGATAAGCCTGCAGCTGGGACTCTTTCAGGGTCAGGCTGCATCATATGCTTAACAGGGGAACAGTCATAGGGGAATGGTTTGTATATAGGAAAGTAATAGGAAAGATAATGTTAAGATGTTAACTTTGCTCTGGGGTTTCCCACAATTTTTTATTATTATTATTATTATTATTATTATTATTATTATTATTTGTTCTGGATAGTTTTATGTCAACTTGACATAAACTAAAGTCATCTGAGAGGAACGAGTCTTAATTAAAAAAAATACCTCCATAAGATTGGGCAGTACTCAAGCCTGTGGGGCACTTTTATTAATTAGTGATTAATTGTGGGAGGTGTTATCCCTTGGCTGGTAGTTCTGAGTTCCATAAGGAAGCAGGCTGAGTAGTACCCCTCCTTGGCCTCTGTATCAGTTTCTGCCCACAGTTTCTTACTCTGCTTGAGATCCTGCCCTGACTTCCTTTGATGATGAACTATGATATAAAAGTGTAAGCCAAATAAACCATTTCCTCTCCAAGTTTATTTGGTCATGGTGTTTCATCACAGCAATAGTAACCATAAGACACCTTTTTATTTTATTATTATTTAGAGAGGATCACACTTTGGAATCCTGGATGCCATGAAACTCATTGTGTATCCCAGGCTGACCTCAAACTTGCAGAAATCCTTCTTCCATGTATTGGATTGCAGGTATGAGTCACTGTACCCAAATCTTTTCTTTCCCTTCTTAGAAGATATTTATTTCTTGAAAGTTGTATATATGTAAAGTGTACCATGATGCTTTGTTAGGCATGAAGTACAATGATGACTTCTCAAACAAATTAACATATAAAACATGGTCACTTTCACTTGTGGTAAGAAACACCTACACACACTCTCTCTCAAAAAAACTGTCAGTATACAATACAGTATCATTAAATGTGGTCACCAGGCTACGCTAGACAATTCTATTGTCACACCTTTTGGCCTGTATTTCTCCCATTCCAATCCTTTCCCTCTGATAACTGTGGACAGACTTTTATTTTGGGGCTGCCAGCTCACAAAAAAATAAATGACATGGTGACTTATTAATTATGAAAGCTTGGCCGTAGCTTAGGCATGTTTTTAATTAGCTCTAATAACTTAAAGTAACCCATATTTTTTAATCTACATTTTTCCACAGGCTCATTACATCATCTCCATTCCGCCCATTCTGGTTTTTTCATGTCTGGATGGCAACTCTGTCTGTTTTCTTCCCAGAGCTCTCTCTGTCCAGAAGTCCTGCCTATACAGCTTGCCTAACTATTGGCCATTTTGCTTTTTATTAAGCCAATCACAGTGACACATTTCTCATGCAGTGTAAAGGAATATTGTACAACAGATAACCACCATTCAGCTGCTGGTTTGGATGTGAAATACCCCTCTCCTAGAAGCTCATGTTTGCACACTGTGTCCCCAGCTGTGATCTGTTTTGGAAGGTTGTGGGATCTTTCAGAAGTTGAGCCTTGCTGAAGAATGGGCCACAAAGGACAAGTCTTTAGGTTTGGTAGCTCATCTCCACTTCCTGTCTGTTGTCTGCTTCCTGCCTGTGGACACTGCGTGGCCATCAACCTCACACTTGGTGCTGTCATGCTTTCCCTGCTTCCGTGGATAGATAACTTCTAAAAGTTATCTATCATAAGTCAGACATAGATGCTTGCTCTCTGAAGTAACTCCTTATGGTCATAGCAACAAGAAGTAATTTACTCTATGTTTGAGGTTTTTGATTGTACATTAAAGTGAGATAAGACAGTTTTTCTTCTTGTGGGCATGTGTCTGTGTGTGTATGTATATATGTGCACATTCTTGTGGCAACCAGTGGTTGACCCTGGGTTTCTTCCTCAAACAAACTGTCCGTGTGTTTTGAGACAGTCTCTCATTGAACCTAGCATTCACAAATTTAGCTACTTTGAGTGGGCTCTATGAATGACCATGGCAGGACAGGTGTCTTGAGCAAGCACTGACTTTATTGCCTTTGGGGATTCCTGGGTCATGTGGTAGATCTGTTTTTAAGGTTTAGAGAACCCTCCATATTATTTTCCATAGTGGCTGTACAATTTGTATTTCCATGCGCAGTGTATGTGTATTCTCTCTTCTTTATATCTTCAGTCATACTCATTATCGCTTGCCTAATGGATACTTCCCATCCTAACAGCTGTGAGGTGGTCATTTATTATGGTTTTACATGCCAGGAAAAAATGTAATTATATATTCCAAATGCTGAAAGAAAAACCTGCCAACCGGGAATATTATACCCGAGAAACCTATCCTTCAAAAGTGAAGAGATTATATTTATCTGGCTTTTTGAGACATGGTTTCTCTGTGTAACAGCCCTGATTCTCCTGGAACTCAATCTGTAAACCAGACAGGTCTCGAACTCACAGAGATCTATGCCTCTGTCTCTGCCTCCCGATTGCTAGGATTAAAGGCATGAGCCACCACTGCCCAGTGAGATGATTCTTTTTTTGATAAATGAAAGTGAAGGGTTTTCCTACAGGTGTTCTACAAAATGAATACTAAAGAGAACTTCACAGTAAGAGAAAGCTAAACAGTAACATGGCAGCATTAAAATATTTACATGTGCTAATAAATACATAAGCAGAACTAGGTGGTGGTGGCACACACCTTTAGCCCCAGCACTTGGGAGGCAGAGGCAGGCAGATCTTGTGAGTTTGAGGTCAGCCTGGTCTAAACAGAGGAACCCTGTCTCAAAAAACTAAAACCAAACAGACAAACAAAACCACAAAAAAGATATATAGATAGAAAAGAACATTGGGACATTGTGTTACTATTATGTGGATGAATAAATTTATTGTAATTACTAAGAAAGCTAAGAGGCATGAGTGCTATAAGCAGTGATATCTAAATTATGTTAATGGTGTGTAATGTGTAATTATAAACTGTGGCATTAATGGTATAGAATATGGAGAGGGAGCATAGAGCTTTTTCATGCAAGAGGAATTGCTCTGAGTTTAACATAGGCAGTTATGACCAGTAGGTATTTTATTTGAGCCTCTCAGTGATCATCACACTGGAAACGTCTGTGTTGGTGGCACAAAAGAAAGAGAAAATGGACCAAAACCCAGCAATGAATGCAGGAAAGCAAGGAAACACAAAAGAGAGCACGCGAAGGGCAGAAGGAGAAAAACAAACAAAAATCAAAATGTTGGGCAAACAAAAGCTACCAGTGTGCTAGTAGACTCTTCCCTGTCAACAGCAGCTTTAGATGCAAGGGAACGAAAACACCCAAGGAAACAGCACAGAGTGAATGGGTTTGAAAAACAAAGGCAAAAGAGAAGATGCAACGGTCCCCACATGCACCAAACTCATTTTAGGTTCTAGGCCACAGGCTGCAGGAGAAGGATGAAATAGGAGCTGGACGTATGCAGAAGGGCTACACTTAGAGAAGCCTGCCTAAGTTTAAAACCCTGCCTCTAGGCACAGATGGTCTCTACTCCCTGACGACAACAAGGAAGTTTAATAGCTGTATGTGCTTGGTATGAGAACACCTAGTACATAAGGCTCGGGAGAAACTAACAGCAGTACAGATAGGCCATCCAGACAGAAAATCTACCTACATACATCTTGAACAATACTACAGACCAAAGGAGGAAAGTGTTTTTATGCATCTGTGCACACACACACACATACACACACACACTTATGGCTCATGGTAACATGTAAAGTGACTATCACCCAAGGCTAAGTAAATAAAGCATGTAACACTATAAATAAAAGACCCAGAGACAGATATTGGGGTTCAAAGTTCAAACTGAAGGTCAGAAAAGCAAAGCAGCTGCTCATTAGCTCTTAACCGACCTCAGACTGAAAGGCGGTCCTGGCTCCACCAAACCTTAGACTGTGGCGTGTCCTCAGCGAGGCTGGAGATGAATCCGCATACTGAAGACCCTGCTCTTATCTTTTATACTCCTCTAGTGCTGGGATTAAAGGCATGTGATCCCAGGTGCTGAGATCATCTTTGTGTGAGCTGTGTCTCTTTAGGGCTGACTCAATCTTCTGTAGATCTAGGGGGCTTTAAATTTACAGAGATTCTTAATCCTGAGTCCTAGGACTAAAGGTGTGTAACACTACCTCCTAGCCTCTGGCTGCTGGGATTAATGATGTGTGTCCCCATTGCCTAATCTCTATAGCTTGAGGCTTGCTTTGCTTTCTGAATCCTCAGGCAAGCTTTAATAAAGCATAAATAACATATCACCACAAAAGCAGAAAGTTACATTGTTGTGTATTAATATTTAAATAAATTTAGAAGCGTATAAACATATACATGTGAACTGGAAAGGGAAATGGGGAAGGAAAAGTAGTTGATTTGTTAAAGCTTGTCAACATGCATGTATGTTTCTTTGTCAAAGAGAAATGTTGTTTTATATAATTATTATATAATAAACCATAATTATAAGCATGTTAGTTTAAAATAACAGCTACTAATAAACAAGCTGATATACTATATCAGAAAAGAATGTTAGGGTAGACAGGAAAAGGTTGTGTGTGTGTGTGTGGTGTACATGCATGTGGGTAGGCAGATGTTGAGGGCAGATGTCGATGTAGGGTGTCTTGTTCTCTACCATGTTTTTGAGCTGGGGTCTCTCACTGAATTTGGAGCTTACCAGTTTGCCTAGGACCTTTCTTGTCTCCATCTTTCCAGCACTGGGATTGCAGGCATGCTCAGCACTTTACAAGGGTGTTGGGGGGTCTGAGCCAAGGTCTTCCTGTTTTCATGACAATCACTTTACCACCAGAGCCACCTTACTAGTTCCTGCAATTTCTTCTTGTCCTTGGAAACATCCCGAATAAGCCGCAGTGACAGAATATTATTTTCAGGTGTGTGGCTTTTGTTTACATTGCATTTGTTTAACTCCATGAAGTTGTGTTACTGTGCCTGCTTAAACACCTGGCCCTAATAAAGAGCTGAACAGCCAATAGCGAGGCAGGAGAAAGGATAGGCGGGGCTGGCAGGCGCAGAGGATCAATAGAAGAGGAACTGAGGAGTAAGAGCAAGGAGAGAAAAGGAGAGGAGGGGATGAGGGGCAGGCTGTCCAGCCATCCGACCACTTAGCAACCCGAGCACCCAGCCACCCAGCCAGCCACAGAGTAAGAAGGAAAGTAAGATATACAGAATTAAGAGAGATAAAGGCCCAGAGGGAAAAGGTAGAAGGGTTAATTTAAGAAAAGCTGGCAAGAAACAAGCCAAGCTAAGACGGAGCATTCATAACTAAGAATAAGGCTCTGTGATTGAGTTATTTGGGTGCTGGGTGGTGGGCCCCTCAAAAAGCCAAAAATCCAGGAGTAAAACATTACTCTTCACCACAGTATTCACTGCTCCTGCATCCCGTGCTCATCTCAAGGTCATGTAACCCAGTCAGCATCCTGCTTACTATGTATCCCAGCCTCTGTGGTCCTGAGAAGAACAGTTCGTTTTAAAAGGTAGCAAAAAAAGAATGTGGAAGGCGATTGGAATGGTAATGATTCAATGTTAGAAAGAGGCCTGGGTTAAGACTCCCAGGAGCATTTGGACACCTGTGAAAGAACAGCACCCTTTCTCGCAAGATCGAAGACAGGGAACATCACCCAAAGCGTGCCTTTGGGCTAACTAATGTAGGTGACAGAATAGGGGCGCCTTTCTCGAGTTTCCTCATCAGAGTTTTCATTTCTCCTGCTCCAGTTCATTCTGACAGAGATGGGCAGCCTAATTACTTTTTTTGGCCTGGCTTTAATTGAGTCCCTTTCTCCCTTGCTTAAACTCAACATTATATAATTGTTTGCATTTTTTTTTCCCTAACCTTCCCAATTGTTTCAGTCAGGGAATCTCTACTGACATTGACGGTCCATTTTGCCTGCATTTTGGAGCCTAAGTAACCTTGTTTAAAATCAGTTTAATCAGCAACACTTGAAATAGAGCTATAAAAATGCTATTAGCATATGCAAATCATTAATCATTTCTATGTTGTAATTGCATTTGACCCACACTTCACAAACCTGGCTTTAGAGGAGAACTAAGTGATTGGGGGCGCAGTCTGAATACTCAAGGATAGTTTGTTTTAATATATTAACCTTGGGGTAAGTTTTAAGTGACAAACTAGCAGGAGACTTCTTCTTTCCTTGAAAATAGTTGTTCTACTTTCATTTCTGTTGCCATGACAAAAAAAAAAAAAAAAAAAAAAAAAAAAAAAAACCCTGACCAAAAAGCAATTGAGGGGGGCAGAGGGTACAGTCCATCACTGAGGGGAAGTCAAGGCAGGACCTCAAGCTGCTGGTCACATCACATCTATAGTCAAGAGTCGTGGAAGGACTGGATCCCGCTTTCATGCTCACTGCTTAGTTCTGAGCTAACCTTCTCTACTCACACAGCTCATGGCTCCAAACAAGGGACTGGTGCCGCCCACAGTGGGCTGGGTCTTCCCACACCAATTACTAATGAAGACAATTCTCCTCTCAGCATGCCATAGGCCAGCCCGATCTGGATCTTTGTTCCGGAATATTCCTTCACACTGTGTGAAGACATGTCACTGTGATTGGTTTAATAAAGAGCTGAATGGCCATTAGCTAGGCAGGAAGAAGGAAGGTGGGATTTCTGAGGGCAGAGAGGACTCAGAGAGGAGGAAAGGTAGGGTGGCCAACCAGACTCAAAGGAAGTAGGATGGGCAGCAGAGAATGAAGGTAACTGAGCCATGTCCAAGAATAGAGATTTTAAAATATGGGTTAATTTAAGTTATAAGAGCTAGTTAGGAACAAGCCTTAAGCTAATTAATAATAAGCCTCTGTGTCATGATTTGGGAACTTGCAGGCAGGACAGAGAAAGACTCACTACACATCATTCCTCAATAACAGATCACTCTGTTATTGGAGAAGTAGTTATTGCAAATTGGAGAAGTAGAAGGAATTAGAAATGTTTTAAACTTACCACAAGTCTGAACACCTCCTCTTCAAATATGCAGGCAGGTGTTAGGGGGCAAAAGGAAATTTGTGCCTTTTCAGAGAAAAAAAACACAGGTGCCTAAATCGCAACAAAGGTCTCAAACTTAAATAGCCAATGGTTTAAATTATGAGCCCCCAGCCCAAGTCTAGGAAAGGTTTGGGGCTTTCTTGAATTGGCCTGGGTGGCTTCCTGTACAATGTCCACCTTCCCTCCCCACTTCTTAACAGCTCATCCCCCTTGTTTGTCAATTGCCATCCTTCATGCAACCCAGGAACTTTGGGAAAGGAAGCTTGGCCTCATTCTATTGCTTTAGACACATCTATTTTAAATCTATGCTTTCCATGTATGAATATCTTGCTTGCATGTGTGTCTGTGCACCATCTGTGCCCTGATGCCCTTGCAGGTGAGAAGAGGGCATCTGATCCCCTGGTACTGGGGATTGAACCCCAGATCTGCTGCAAGAGCGAGAAGTGCTCTAAACTGCTGAGCCATCTCTCTAGTTCCCCAGTTGCCCCATATGGATGGTCACATCTGTCACTCAGGTGGCCATTGGATTTAGGAATCAGAATGAATTTTCCAGCTTCTGTTTAAACTGCTGGAAACTGTTTTCTTTCTTCAGGAGTGTAGCTTGACGTTCCGATGTGCAGTCTGTGTCTCTTTACTTGGGAGTCTCCATAACACAACACTGGATAGAAACAAGGCATGGGAAGAGAGATTTATTCTGGCTCACGGTTTCAGAGGGCCTCAGTACATTGTGGAGGGGAAAGCATAGTGGGTCCAGGGCAGCAAGAGCATGTGGCATAGACTCCCTTACATGAGCAGACCAGAAGTCACAGACCAGGTGGGACTAAGTGCAGAGCTATCTCCTTTGAACGTATCCTGGTCTGATAAAATGACATCACCAGCTAGGAAACGGGTGTCTAAAACCTGAGCCCATTGGTACCATTGCAAGGTTGAACCATAGCCTGCACAGTGCCCATCTTTCCTGAATTATGTGGGAGAGTAGTTTAAGGGAAGATGAGTTGAAATACACAGAAGTCATTAGACTGTTGGTGACCAAACTACAGCCCTCCCTGTCTTTGGATTTGGCAGCTGTGCAAGCCTAAATGCCTTTTATTGTGTAAATTGATTTCTCTTACTATGACTGAGAAAGTTGTAATGGAATGCAGAAGCCATCCAATCTGGCTCTCTCTCTCTCTTTTTTTATGCCCAATTTTCATGTATGTTTCTTTCCTTTCCCCCAAATGGGTTTCAAGCATCCTCAAGAATAGCATTCAAAAGTGGTGTTCTTTTGGGCTCTCCCACCAAGCCTAACAGCACTAACCTTTGTACAGAAGACTCATAAATGTGTGTTTACAAAGGACCATGTCCAACCGGTCCATTTTCAGACATTGTAGCAATGATGCTCAGCGGGTGATCAGATTGGCCTTACCTTCCAGCCCCTCTCTCAGGCTTGACTCTCACTGCCATTATCTCTCACACTGAGGAAATGGTTTCAGCAAATGAGTTTGCTACCTTTCATTCAGCCCTCTGCCACTCCAGCATTAACCAGAACCTACACTGTCTGGAGGGAAGAAAAGAAAAAAGGAAGGGTTTAGGGATATTCCACTGAAACCATCACAGCAGCCATAGCTCACATTTAGGAGGCAATAAATATCCATAGAAATAGAAGTTGCAATTCTCAGAGCTCTTGGAAAATTAATTTTTTAATTCATCTTTATGGATGGGTTGCTAGTGCGCTGTCATATATAATAGAAAAGTTTAACCATTCACTGACTTTCCTTCAAGTAGCTGTGATGTTATCATTTGAAACAGGTCCGGGCAGGATGGAAATCATCTGTGGGATAAATGTAATTAGCATACTCAATCATATGTTATGGGCTTCAAAAATTAGTGTGGGAGAATATCAAATCTGGATCCTCTGTAGAATCTAAGTGTCCTGCTGCGCCTAAACACTTGTGGATCATAGGCCTTCAAACTGGTATTCTAACAAGTCTGAGACAATAGACTTCCTTCTACCCAAGCAAATTCTTGTGACCCAATTTATGCACATACAATTACATTTTTAAAATATATTTTATTTTATGTGTATGTTTTGCCTGAATATATAGCTGTGAACCATATGTGTGTCTGGTGCCCATGGATACCAGGAGTGGATGTCTGATCTTTTGGGACTGGAGTTACAGATGGTTGCAAGTCACCAAATGGGTGCTGGGAATTGAGCCCGGGTCCTCTGAAAGAGCAGACAGTGCATTAACCATTAAGCCTTGTTTCTGGTTCCCACAGGCAGTAATTTAATGAGCTCCAAATCTCTCTGAACTCACTTCAACATTATGAAAACTATTTCCATCACCTGTATTGAAAGGGATATCTACTTATTTTACTTCATTTGGGGTTTCTCTTATACATGCAGTATATATGTGTCATGTGTGTGTGCTGCTTGTGTGTGTACATGTGGAGGTCAGAGTTGATGTCAGGTACCTGTATCTCCATTTTTTAAAAGATCACTATAGTTTATGTATATGGTTGTTTTGCCTGCATGTATGTTTGTGCACACTACATGTGTGCCTCATACTCAATGAAGCTAGAAGAGGGCGTCAGAACTTTTGGGATCGGAGTTACAGAGGGTTGTGAGCTGATCTGTAGATGTTGGGAATTGAACCTGGGTCCTCTAGAAGAGCAACCAGTGTCTTAATTATTGACCCATATCTCCACCCCCTCCATGTTACATTTTGAGGCCAAGTTTCTCGCTGTACCTGGAGCTCACTAGTTTGGCTAGTCTGGTTGGCTAATGAGCTTCCAGGATCCACCTGTCTCTATCCTCTCAACACTGGGGATACGAATGCTAAAAATCCCAGCCCAGGCTCTCCTGCTTGCTCACTGAATCATCCCAAGAATCCAATTTGGGTCTTTTGAGGCAGTCTCCCTGTGTAGCCCATACTAGTCTGGAATTTGTCATCTGGCATGCAGGGCTTATAGGTATATGTCACAAACCTCCAGCTAAGGGCTGGAGAGATGGCTCAGAGGTTAAGAGTACTGACTGCTCTCTTCTAGAGGTCCTGAGTTCAATTCCCAGAAACCACAAAACCTCCAGCTAAGATATCCATTTCAATGTTATCCTTTCTCCAACTGCAAGGAACAAATTCTCCCAGGTAGAAGGCTGTAAGAGTCAGAACAATTTCTAGAAAATGTCCTCATTTGTAGGATCCATGTATTAATATAATTAAATTTCTTTGTGTTTGCACAGTTAAAATAAAGAACAAAGGCTGACAAAATGAGTCTCATTGCCAAGTGCCTGGCCTTAAAAGACTTACAAAGACAGGCACATGTTCTCAACCTCGCAAGGGTTTCAGGCTGCAGGGGAAAATGAAGCTGTCAAATGTGGACAGTGATTTCTTACCACAGTGCCTACCGACCTTTTCCAAAGACATCCAGTGGCCTTTGATGAAACTCTCTGTTAGTTGCTTCCTTAATTACTTTTCTTTACTCCTCAGTTGTAATAATTTGCTTGGTTCCTTTGCCACAGCCCTTTCTTTGTACCAGCTACAATCTTCACCCAAGAAATTGCTAATACCCATAGTACGTGCTAAGCAATATATTTGTGGTCATATAGTTCTTGAGTGCCAGAGTTGGGGCTTCAATATACAGGTGATCTCTAGGAGTCTATTTTATTTTATTTGCTTTTTAGGAGTCTATACTTTCAATGACTACTCTCCATAGTCTCATAGCTGACATTCTATAGTTAATCTGACCAGTAAACAGGAAAAAGTATAACTCCAGACCAGCAATATGTTGATCTATAAACCCAAACTGATCTTGTTTGCCTTAGACCTCAGGCTCTACAAGGAGGCCTCTGGTTTTGTTTTTGTTTTTGTTTATGAAACAGGTCTTCTTGTATCTCAGGCTGCCCTTGAACTTATTGTATACTAGAGGATGACCTTGAACTTGTGATCCTTTTGCCTCTACCTCCTGAGTGCTGGGATGATAAGCACACACCACCACATCCAACCATGATATTTAGTTAAAATAATTTTGTTCCTTTCCCACTCCGTGCCTGGTTTCATGGGGTGTTGGAGTTTCATTCAGTCCTCAGGGCTTCCTGCATACTAAGTAATCCCTCTACCAGCAGAGAGGTACCCAGCTCACATCTGGATTTAAACATCTGCTTCCACTCCCCCCAAGCCACAGTTCCTGCTCAGTGTAGGTAATACTTTGAAATATACATCTTGGGCAGAATTCTAAAGTTGGAACTGCTTGACCTCCCTGTCAGTTTGCCCACTCTTACAACTCTGTATTGTGTGACCTTCTTGCTTTTATTTTTTTTCCTGCAAGCATCCTACCTTGCTTTTTACATGCTAGCCTTGAATTCTTTCTGTTCAGCTTAGTTCTCACACTCTTCTCCTCTCTGGTTTGCAACTACCAAGTTCTAAGGCTGTGGGTCATTCCCCAGTTCTCAATGCTTGGACACATCCACATTTTATGGCCCCATTTATCTGATTTGCAGCTTTCAGAGTACGGTCCTCATCTGTGAAATGAGGATCATAATAACCATCCTCGAGACATCGCAGGAACTTGCACAGAATGCCATATTGGAGAGCACCCTGAAAGCAATAACACACTAAACAAATGTTAGGTATTATTAGCACAAAAAAACACAACAGTGTCTCTAAAATATAGGTTTGGAAGTGATTTCTACTCTGCATCATAAACCAGCCCAGAAATTACCTCACTCTGCTCCTGTTCTCCAACATTTACAGCAGCAAGTGCTGATACATAAAGCAGAAAGGGCAGGTGACATTAGGAAGTAAGAGCTCATAATAGCCACAGGCATTTGATACATGCCTATGGAGACTCCCAGCATCTGTGTAAAACTTTTCAATGCCCTTATCAAGTTCCCTGCTTTCTTCATTGGACCGGGAATGTTTTCTTAAATTAAGGCAGATATTACAAACTGAGAGCCCTTTGGCTGAATGTGGCTCTCTGATCCACATCATTTAGCAGATAGTGAGTGACTTTTAAATGGTGGCATTTACATGGTGTTGTAGGTCAACTTCTTCCAGAATCAGACTGAGCCAAGGATTTGGGTCCAAATGGTTTATTAAGAAAATACTCTCAGGCCAGGCATGGTGGAGGACTTCTGTAATCCCTGCACTTGGGAGGAGGAGGCAGGCAGATCTGGAATCATCCTAGACTCTATAGTGAATTCAAGGCTTTCCTGGACTACATAGGGCACTGTGATAAGCAAAGTGCTCCCGGCAGAACTTGCTAAGGCTGTCAGAACGCAGAGTAAACAGGCAGAGAAGCTCAGCAAGAGTACAGTATCAGGGGAAGTCCCAGACTCAGCCCGATGCCACAGAAGATGGAAGCGTCATAGATGGCTCAGAAGATATCATTCCTGGAGTTAAAGGAGTGCATCTCAGCATCCAGAAAGAAGGGAGAGCTTAAGCTCCAGAGTCCTCACTTCCCTGACCAGTGTTCAACCCCAAGATCCAAGAACATACTTCTGAAAGGTCACAGGGGTGAAATATCAGGGTCAAAGCATGTGGGAACTGAGGACTGTGCAAAGATCTGGCAAACTACACTGAGGGTCCAGCTGGAAACCAACCAGGTCCACCACAGATGAATGCATGCACTCTCATTTGCCACAGCCTCTATTCCTAAAACCTACCCATGCTAGTTAGTTTTTGTTGTTTTGTCAACTTGATATAAACTTGAGAGTAATTTGGGAAGAGAAAACTTCAATTGAGAAAATTACCCCCCCATCAGATTGGCCTATAGGTAGGTCTTTGGCGTATTTTCTTGATTAATAATTGATGTGTGAGTGCCCAGCCCATTGTAGAAGGTTCCACTCCTGGAAAGGTGGTCCCAGATGATAGAAGAAAGCAAACTGAATAAACTACAAGGAACAATTCAGTAGGCAGAATTCCTTCATCGTCTCTGTTTCTGTTCTTGCCTCAAGGTTCCTGCCTTGCCTTCCATGATGATGGACTATTATCTGTAAACCAAATAAACCCTTTCCTCTTAAAGTTGCTTTTGGTCATGGTGTTTTTTCACAGCAATAGAAACCCCACTATGACATAGACTCACACTCTCCCAAGTTCTATAAAACCTTGATCAATTATAGTTCCAGGGATTCTCTAATAGAAGGGCTTAGGTATGACACTGTATTGTCTTTGGGTGGGGGTGGGGGACTGCCTCTCTTCTGTAATTCTGTGGACACTGTCCACATCTGAGAAGAGAGTGCAGTGAGGATTGTAGGGGCTTGTATTGAAACTCTTCCTTTCCAATATTCCCTTCATTTTCCCTGTCACAGTTAATCATTTATTTGGCCTGACTGATAAAGGCATAATTTGTGTAATAGAAGATTAATAAGATGATATAATGTCAGATTTGCAAAGATGGAGACCATTGGACCCTTTCCTTAACCTTATACATTTTGAAAAGAGGTTCCAAGAAACTGTGAGCCTAATAAGGGCACTGTGATAATCATGATCATGGAGCTGACTGGAATAATGGCTCCTGACCCAGTGGAACTGCTTAGCCTAGGGCTCTGTGTTCTCCAGTGCCTTCGCACAGGGGTCACAACCAAGCTGACTCCACAGAGAGAGACAGTTACGTGAACTTATTGCAGTGAACTCCAAATGTAAATGCCTAATTGTGGTTATAACCTCCGGAACTATCTTGTTCTACTGAAACTGATGAGCTTTGAGGGATGGCAGCCACAGGTTATTACACAGAAAATGGAGGACATTAAACATAATTCTCTCTAGGCTGCTCTCTAATATCTCCTAAATGTGTTTTATATCCTTAACATTTTCCACAAACTCACTGCAAAAGGTCTAGCTTGGTTTTAGTCCATTGGAGCTGACAATTGATGTAACCAAGGAAACTGCTTTGTACTTCACATTTAAAAACTATAAATGGTTCCATAATGATAACCTTTGGAACTGTCCAAGCCATCATTTTGTTGTGGATACATCCCTAGAAACACAGAAATACAAAGTCAATGAGACAGTGACCAAACCTAAGTATAGCATTTTGCTGAGCAGGAAAAAAGTCACAAAGTTTTTAAGCAACAACAACAAAAATGATATGAAGGGCTGAGATACTCTTATTTAGGTTAGAGGAATATCTTGAGATGCTTCTCATTTTAATGGTTTTCAAAAGAGGAAGCAAGAAACATGACCTAGCTGCTTATTGAATGAATTCTCAAGAGCAAACCAAGGAAGATCAGTCTGTCCAAGGGTTATCCTTAAAACCTGAACCTAGCATTGTGTAACTCACTAACTGTCTCTGGGGATGGAGACCTGGGGTACCAAAATTCTCTTTCATTACCAGTTATGAATAGGTCCCTCACAATGAGCTAGGGCTGGCCTCTACCTTTTACCCTGCCTCGCTCAAGCACACTGTGGGTAGACCAGAAGGCCAGATTCTTACTGGGATCAAAATGAAAGATCTGGTTGCTAACTTGTCACTTGCCAAGGAGTGAACATGAGTAGACACCAGAGTGGGCAATGTAGAGATCATAATCTAATGGATCAGAGATATCATTAGAAATTGCATCTGTTAGCACAATGTGGGGCACACATCTGTATTTGAGAGGTAAGCAGAAAGATTATGAGCCCAGAAAGGAAGTGATTGTATGTATCACCAGAACAGAGCAGGGCAATATAAATTGCCCATTCATTGTGATGCCTATCAAATGTAAAAACTTTATATATCATTAAAAATGATATCCATTTGCTTCTGAGGTCACATGAGTAAAATAATTTGCTAATATGAAGCAGAGAATACTCTGAACTCAGAACAAAAGAGCCCGGGAATGAACTAAAGATGAAATCTAGAGGTGAAAATATAAGGACTCAGGTTGTCTGATGGGCTGAAACTATAGATGGCTAGGGCTGAGGGCGGAGTGGAAACCTGGGAAGGCAGCACAGGCAAATAGAGAGAGAGGTAGAGCCAAAATTATGTTTTGGCAGACCTTCTGTGGTCTAGGAACAGGCTACATGAAGCAGCTTCTGGTCTGGAATAAATGAGAGCCGCCTTCAAACTGTTAGGAAGTTGACTGCTGCTCTCCCATCTGTCTTCATGGCTGACACCTGATGGAGTCATTTGATTCATATCAAACTCTGTGACAAACGATGGCGGGTATGAATTTTTTGGTTCTTAAACAATGTAAATGTAGCACAGGCATATGGTTTCCCTCCCTTCCCCTCTAGAAAGTAGTACTCATTCAGCTATAGGGGATGCAGAAGATTGCATGCTACTAAGGCTCTCCCTAAGCATCCTGGGAACTTTCTTCCTGTCCCTTGCTTTCCACCTGCAAACTACTGTGATGATTTGAAAGGAAATGGCCCCCAAAGGGAGTGGCACTATTAGGAGGTGTGTCTGTTGGAGGAAGTGTGTCACTGTGGGGATAGGCTTTGAGGTCTCCTTTGCTCACACTATACTTGTTGCTTCTGCTGCCTGTGGGTCAACTGCTCCTTTTCCTGCACCATGTCTGCCTGCCTGCTGCCATTGCCACCCACTGTGACAATAAGGATTAACCCCCTCAACTGTAAGCTAGCCTGAATTAAATGTTTTCCTTTACAAGAGTTGGTCATGGTGTCTCTTCACAGCAATAGGACCCCTAAGAAACGACCCCACTACTTCCGTTGGCCTGCCATCCCCTTTCCCCAATACACCCATTTCCATTTATTATTTATTTAGTGTGTGTACATGTGTGTGCTGATGCACATGTATTTCTGACAGATCTCTGCTCTTACCAGGTCTCCCTTTCTGGAGAGTCCATGTTGCTCTCACCCAATAGACTAGTCTGGCTTGCCAATGAACTTTGAGTGTCTGTGTGACTCCCTGGTGCAGTGATTTGTAAATGCACAATGCCACACCAGGCCTTTTTAACCTGGGCTCTGAGGATCAAACTTGAACTCGCATGCTTACAAGGCAAATAGGTCACACACTGTGTCAACTTCCCACACTTTTTATTTTGATTTTAAAACAGGGCTTCATTCTGTAGCCTGGCCCAGACTTGCACTGGATTGGTGGCAGTCCCCCTGCATCAGCCTCCTAGCTGCTGGGATTCTAGGAAGGAACCATCACCTCCAGCTGCTGGAACGTCTGAGGTTCAGGACAAAGGAACTGTGTTCAAGACCCCCCACTCTTTTGGTCTGTCCTACTGACAATTCAACGAGCCCCAAGCTGTTACATGAAGCCAAGTAGATAAGGACACACCAGTTATGGAAGGGTTAAACCATTTTAGCAGAAATGTATAGGAAGGAAGGTGAAGAACCTATTTGCCCCTCCCCCATGTGGTGATGGGAAGGAGTGCTTTTCTCTTTATAATTCCTGGCAGGAGACACAAGCAGACCACTTCCTTCTGCTAATGGACCTATTATTACCAAGCACACACAGTCCTCCTAAACACATTTTTTCCAGTCTTGGGGAGGGGGGCATGATAAAAATAAATAATAAATAAACCTAAGGAAAGAAAGATTTGTTCGACGAGTATAGAGCCTTGACCGACTCCTGGAGTCAGTAGACTATCATTGTTGGTGTGGAATTGCATTTGATTTCTGCTCTGCTCTTTTCCTCGTCTACCAGAACAGTGGCTGTAATGGTCTTTAATGACTAAATCCTTCTTCAAAGGATTGCATTGAATCCTTTCAGTTTAGCAACGAGCAGCTGTTTTCAACTGTTCTCTGCTTCCGCAACGTTATGTTTCATAAATGTTACTTATGATGACGAGTAAGAAATACTGAGGCCTCTTGGGTATTTGTTCTTTTGTGTCTCTCCACTGCCAGTCTCTTTCTGCAGCACACTGGGTCACGGTTCACTTTCAAAACAGGTCAAGACGTCCTAACTCATCTCTGCTGTCTGTCTGCTGCCCTCCACGCACAGCAAGGGGCCTCATTCCTTGGACTTCAGTGACCAAAGTCCTCTCCTGTAAAACTTACTCTTGGCTGTCTCTTCCCAAGCTGTGATTGACAGAGGGTTTGCTGCCTGCATTCCCACTGGAGCAGATAAGTGACTTAGGAATGGTGAGTACATGAATGAGGCAGAGTGGAGGAGAGCTTTATGGCTGTCTAAACGAGTGCTGCTTCTTACTTCTGGTTCACTGGGAAATACCTGTGATTCCAGCACAAGGACCAGGGACCGGGAGAGTACAAAGTCAAGGCCAGCTACATAGTGAGATCCTGGGGAGCGAGGAAAGCCAGGTGGTGGTGGTGAATGCCTTTAATCCCAGCACTCAGGAGGCAGAGGCAGGTGGTCTCTTTGAGTTTGAGGCCAGCTTGATCTACAGAGTGAGTTCAGGACAGGCTCCAAAGCTACACAGACAGATCCTGTCTGGAAAAAAACAAGGTGGGGGGGGGGGTGAATGGAGGAAAAGAGAGGAAGGAGGAAGAGGAAAAAGGAAGAAATGAAAGGGAAGGTCAGGTTTCCATGCAACCTGTACATTGATCGTATTCATCTCCCATCACCTTAATGTGGCCCCTCTTCCCTCTCCCACTTAATTTGCTTCCTCTTCCTAAATAATCCCCCTTACATGTCCACATCCTTTCTCTTTAATCTGGATTCCTCACATGAGAGAAAAACGTACATTTGTCTTAGAACATGGCCTATTTTGCTTGACATTATGATCCCCAGTTCCACCCATTTTCCTGTAAACAACATAATCTTAGTCTTCTCTCTGGTTGGATACGATTCCATTAGTAAGTGTTTGCTTTATCCGTCCATCCAGCGGTGGCTGTTTTCAGAGCTCAGCTGTTGTAAGTACTGCTGCAGACACCAGAGTTGTGCTCACTTTGACTTTGACAGGAACAAGCCAGATGAAGACTCGGTTCTTTCTCTCCCCATCAGCCTCCATTGGCTTCCCAGTCCACAAGACCTCATTGTGTTCCTGATTGTTATCTTCCTGGATAAGAATTCTTTCAAATAGTAGAATTACACCATTGATGCCAAATCTGCCAGAATATACCATTTGGGTACATGAGAACACAGGTACCCAATCCCCCTGCCCCTCCACCAAGAGAGGGTGGCTACATCCTCTTTAAAAACGTATGAAGAGATGAGCATGATGGTGTAGGCCTTTAATGCCACCACTCTGGAGCAGAGGCAGGTGAATCTCAAAGTTTGAGGCAAGCCAGCACTATATAGTGAGCTCCTTTCTCGGAAACATCAACAAATCAATGAAACAAAAATGTGCAACAGTGTCTGCAGCAGTTTTATTTATAAAAGTCAAAGCTAGAAATAAATAATCCTTGTTTGAATGCTGGCTCCCCAAATTACCCCCCAAACCTCTTGTTGACAAAACAATGAGAAGCAACTACCTGGACAATCTCTGCAGTGTCTCCCATTGAGTAGGGTGAATTGGAATATTTACTGGGATTCCTGAGTTTGGTTGACACTGCCATATCAGGGTAAGGGTGTGCCTTGGTTAATACTGAGTAAGAATGTGGCTGGAGAGATGGCTCAGCAGTTCAGAGCACTGGCTGATGTTCCAGAGGACCCAGATCATTCCAGCACCCACATGGTACCTCACAACTGAATACAACTCCAGTTCCAAAGGATCAGGCATTGTCTTCCGGCTCCCCCCCCCCAAGATTTTTATTTATTTATTTTATTTTTTTATAACCAAGTCCATTTAAATGACAACAAACATTTACAGACAATATTTGGGAATTTGGGCGTCGTTCTTTCCAAACTACTTCCTGCTGGTAAGGGGTGCTGTCATGGGGAATTCTAAGAAGATGCAGAAATCAGGCACCAGGCATGCATGTGGTGCACAGATGGATATGTAGGCAAACACCTGTACACATGAGATAAAATTTATTTCTTTTTAATTTTTAAAATGACTTGATATAGAGACTGGAGAGGTGGTTCAGCATTTGCTGCTCTTCCAAAGCATCAGAGTTATCGTGTGTGCACCCATGCCTGTGTGTGTGTGTGTACACATGCTCATACACACACATTAAAAAGAGAATATAATGTAATACACGAGTCCTTATGGCCACAGCGAAGCATGACTAGTGGTTTAAAAAGACTATGGATGCAATCTATTGTCTGACGATTTCTGTTAAAGGTCTTCTCAAGAAGTCCTGAGATAGACAGTGAAGTAGTTTTGCTAGCGGCCAAATGAGGCAGGCGCCCTTCAGGTGTGACTCCTACATTAGCACAGCTTCAAGGTGTCCTGTCCATTAGTTCCAGCTAATGTCTTTCTGGGGAAACAGAAGCTTAAACATGTGCATGGCCTTGGCTTTGATCCTCATCACCTAAAAATGGGAAAAATACACACCACTAAGTTTACCCTCCATAATGATAATGGACTAAACCTCTGAAACTGTAAGCCATCCAATTATAGGTATTTTCCTTTATAAAAGTTGCCATTGTCATAATGTCTCTTTGAAGTAATTAAAATCCAAATAAGACAGTGTCTGTCTGTCTATGCAAGAATATCTTACTAGTATTCTACAACGAATAGAATTATTAAAAGTTCGAAACTGCAAAAAAAAAAATAACAAGGGTAAAAGTATTTTCCTTCTATTAAATAGAAAAATACTTTATGGGGGATGAATCAAGTGAAAATTAACAATAAAATTTCTTTCAGAATAAAAAAAAACAGGTCAAAGCTGGGCATGGTGGTTTATTCATATAATCTCAGTCCTTGGGGACAGAGGTTGTAAGATCATCAAGGATTCTAACCAGCTTGGGTTATATACTGGGTTCCATCATAGCCTGGGTTACAGCATGAGACCCTGGCTCAAGAGATTTAAAAAAGGAAGTTAATAATAAATGTAGCAAAATAACAAATGTAGCAAGACAATGAGACACGCGGACAACTTGGATGAGAGAACTAGAGAGAATTTCCATTATTCAAAGTTTGTGTATATATTTTCTAAGTGCATACATGTACACACATTCATACATTAACAGTAGGAGGGTTGTGTGGAAATGTGTGCAGGCCTGTTTTTCCCCAATGATGCCACATTTTATTGCTGTTGTTTTCGTTTGTTTTTGAGACAGGGTTTCTCTGCATATCCCTGGCTGTCCTGAAACTTGCTTTTAGACCAGATTGCCAATAATGCTATATTTTTCAGAATGTTTAAATAAGGAGTTTTCAAACATCATCTATTTTAGAAGAAAACCCCGAGCTATAGGTGTAAGTCCTGACTACTGATCTGCAAGGGATGATCATTTTGGGACAGTTCGATCCTCCTCATGTCCAGACATGACCCATCTCCATCTCCTCTTTTCCACTCCTATGGCTAGCTCTGCTTCTGACATATTTCATTGTGTGATTAAAAAGAATCTCATAGGAGCACCACTTGTGTGGACATCCCTCAGGATATTAAGATTCAATTCTCTGGACATTTGTTTTGTCACTCCTTTCAGTCAGGGAGTGACGATACAACTGATTTCTTGATCACCAGTCGGGAGGAAGGGCAGAGAACCCTGAACGTCACAAAAGGCACAAAGATTTGTTTAGAGGTCACCCCATGCATGTGAGAGAATGTCGTGAGTCAGTAGATAAGGATAACTAAACCATGTAGATCAAGGACCAGACACAACCATTCCCATCCCCACAAATCCATTAGACAAAATCTTGAGAAACATTGTTTAAAATCTGTAATATTTCATAACTGGTACGTGATGAAAGGTGCTTTATTGCTGCTAAATGATGTTGGAGAAATAATAATAACCTAATTCTCACTAACATTACTGTGCCAAAAACCAAAACCAAAGATCCAACCTTAGCTGGGCAGTGGTGGCATATGCCTTTAATCCCAGCACTCAGGAGGCAGGCGGATCTCTGTGAGTTCAAGACCAGCCTGGTCTACAAGAACAAGTTCTGGGACAGGCTCCAAAGCCACAGAGAAACCCTGTCTGGAAAAAAGAAAAAGGAAAAACAAAACAAAACAAAAATCCCAACATTAACCCCAAATTTTGAAAGCATAATCACCATCACTTTTTTAAGCTGCATGTGAATTTCCTATTTTTATGTTTTGTTCCTGCTGCCTCTTCCCGACTATTTGTGTCTTCAAGGCTCTCCTCCAAGGTCTTATAGGTCTTGCAACCTACACTAAACTTTTTCTCTACTCTGAATCCTTTTAGAACTTAAGTTTTCTTATTTTTTGTTATATTTTACTACTGATGATAATTTAAAAATATATTTTGATCATACTTTTCCCCTCCCCCAAGTCCTTTCAGATCCTCCCACCCCCATTCACCTAACTTGAAGTTCTTTGTCATAAGAACAAAAACCCAATACAGCAATCCGCCCCCCGCAAAAACATGAAAACAATACCCAAGGAGGAGGAAGAGGAGGAGAAGAAGAAGACCAAAATATAACCAAATAGAAGCACATTTAAAAATCTGGAGTCCGTTATATATTGATCAGCTATTCCTGAACATAAGGCCTGACCTGGAGTTGCAATACCCAGTGTCACTCTATTGGAGATAACTGATTCCCCTTCTCCAACCAGATATAAATGACAGTTTAGTTGTTAACATTTACCCTAGTGGCTAGGTTTTCACTCATTCATTCATTCATTCAAAAATATAATAAAATATAATATAATAAGATAATGACATTGAAGTTGGACAAGACAAACCAACAGAAGGTAAAGAACCCAAGAGAAGGCAGGAAAATCTGAGAGCCACTCATTTGCACACTCGGGAATTCTATAAAAACACTACCCTGGAAGCCAAGATTGGAGTGTGGTACATAGACACAATGGAATAGTATTCAGCTATAAGGAGAAATGAAATCCTGAGATTTAAGGTAAATGGATAGGAGTAGAAAATATTCTATGGTGGAGGCAACCCAGACCCAGAAAGACCAACGCTGGGTATTCTCTTTCTCTGGGTCCTAGCTCTAAATCTTCAGATGTGAGTGTGCAACCTGAAGTAACTGAAGAAACCAGGGAAGTAAAATGGGACCGTGGGGGTGGTACTAGAGATGGGAAGAGCAGGATACGGATGGTATAGAAAATGGGAGAACAGGGAGGGGGGTTCAGTTAGGATGGGAGAGGGAAGTCAATGTGTAAGGAGAGGGAAGGAGGACAAATAATGCTAAGGATGTTCAATAAACCCTCATGGAATCATATTAATTTATATTTACCTGAAATTACATGTGATGCACATACACTTACTTATGTGTGTATAACACACACACAGGAGGAACCTCCTGTTGAGTTGTTGGTCAGGGTAGTCTAAATGATTCCCAAAACAATATAAACTATTGCTGTTGCTCTTTGTTGCATAGACATATGATTTTATTTCTTCTAGGTATGTACTACACACACACACACCTGTATATATAGCTATTCACACACACACACAAACATACACATACACCTGTATATGTATGTATATATATATATATATACATATATATATATTCACACACACATGCACACACACATCTGTTTATATAACTATTCACACACAGCATACACCTGTATATATAACTGCTCACACACACACACACAACTGTATATGTAACTGTTCACAGACACGAGCGTGTGGTTGAGGCACAGATCGTGTTTAGAAGACTAGGGAACTGTCTTGCAAGGCAGCTGTGCCCTGCAGAGTCCCCACCCTGTGCCCTGTGCAATCCCCACCCTGCGCCCTGTGCAGTCCCCACCCTGTGCCCTGCGCAATCCCCACCCTGCGCCCTGCACAATCCCCACCCTGCGCCCTGCGCAGTCCCCACCCTGTTCAGCAGTGCTGGTTGCTCCACAGCTTCATCAAACTTGCATTGTCAGACATTTATTTTTGTTGCTCTAGTGAATGCACAGTGATGTCTTGATGTGGTTTCATTTGCATTTCCTGTGTACTAATCATTTTGAGCATATTTTCATATGCCACAAGCAGGAGGAAGGAACTGGATGATGGATGGGGTCATGTTAGGGAGTCACACACAGAAGCTGAACTAGGGTGCTATTGTGCAATAGGCATCTGCCCAACCATTTCTCCACTTGCCCCTTTAAACAATAGTTTATGTTTTATATGTTAAAATATTTTTAAATGTTTTATGTTTTAATTTATTTTTAAAAATAATGTATTCCCCCTGCATGTATTGTATGTGCATCACATGCATATCTGGTACCCATGGGGGTCAGGAAAAGGCTTTGGGTCTCCCGGGACCAGAGTTACAGGTGGTTGTGTGAGGTAGTCCCTGCGGGTAACCAGGCAGGGAAGCAAACTGCATGAAGAGCTAAGAATGAGAATCTGGGAGAAGGAAAAAAAAAAAAAAAAAAAAAAAAAGGAGAACCTGGTGCAGATTGACTTGGTCAACCCAGGTCAGACTTCAGGGCCTCTACTGCCAGGCGTTCATTGTCAGCTTATTTAACACACAGTTCAATTTGGGAAAAGGTTTCCAGGCAACAATCAGTCCCATTCCAGGTGCACAGTAAAGCTTAAGGTGTGACTACATAGAGGCTCTTTTACACAGCACATGTGACCATGGGGGTGGGTTTTATAGCAAAAAAAAAAAAAAAAAAAAAAAAAAGCCTTGAATGTAACGTGGACTCCTACGGATGGCATAGAGGTCAGCAGGCTATAAGGTACTTGTGACGTGTTCTCGAAGGATGGGTAATGGTCTAGGGAGGGAAGAGTCTGGGACAACCATTTTGGGGGACTTGGATGAGGTCTGCCTCTATAGCAAAAGGTGGGTGAGGTCTTCCCCCACAGACAGCAAAAAGGGTCACCAGGTCACTAAAAACATCCACTCTCAGCCTTCTGTATGAAATAATTTGAGATTTGTCTCTTCCACCGAGGAGACACCATGCATGATTAGCATTCCTGGTTCCCTTAGTGCTTCTCTGTGAGTACAAAGACCCCAACAACTGTGATCAGCCATGTGGGTGCTGGGAACTGAACCCAAGTCCTCTGGAAGAGCAACCGGTGCTTTTAACTGCTGAGCCATCTCTCTGGTCTCTCTTTTTGGATTTTAAACCCCATTTCTATGTGTGTAATAATTGAGTGAACTAGAGAAAAAGTAGATAATTACTTTCTTATAAAACTTATTAAAGCCAGATGGTAATGTCACATGCCTTTGATCTCAGCACTCAGGAGGCAGATCTCTGTGAGTTTGAGACCAGCCTGGTCTACAGAGTGAGTTCCAGAACAGCTAGGGCTACTCAAAGAAACTTTGTCTTGAGAAATCAAACAAAACAAAAACCCAAACAAATAAATACAAAGCCCTATTTAAAATATAATTATTAATATCAATAACAATTGAGGTAAACCTTACCAAACCCCTAGTAGCAATGAATGCATGCTGTTCAACTTCTTAGGCAACCTGGTGGTCAACTTCTATGTAAGCTCTGCAGTAAGTGTGATCTTCAGGTAATACATGAAGATTTGGTACACTGTACTGTGTACTTGTGGGCATGTCTGTGGAGCATTTTCTCCCTGGGTAATTTTTGGTCAGGGTTCATTTATTACAGGAACAGAAAAGCAAAGTAGGACATTTATTCTAAAATGTAGAGAGGGAATTTCATTTTGTTCGATGGCATCTAAAACCTTCAGATTATTTCCATGGCCTTCATATTTGGACCTCTTGCCTGGTTATACTCAGGACGAGTTTGTTTATCTTGTCACGTTTTGCTTCTTCATGACGTGATAGGAAACGGGAAATGTGGCCTCAGAATTCTCTTGGCAAAGAACACATGGTGTTTATGTCCATAAAATTAGGAGCCAAATCAATGTAATTATCACTACATACCTCCTCCTCTTCCAAGCATTAGGAAGCAAATGAGCCCAAGCTCATTGGTCTCTCATTGAGCTGCTCTAGCTCCTGTAGTACTTTATTTTTTTAAAGCAGTCTCTCTAATTGCTTCACGTGCTCTCAATGCTTTTGATAAGAATCATGTAATTTACAGGCCTATTGGAGTTCAATGTGGAACAAACGAATCACAGCATTATGTTTTTCTATTCCTTGGCTTGTTAAACTTCAATGCTTGTGTTCAGAAGGCTTCCTGCCTTCAACAATGGATTGAGCAGCTTAACAAATTATTTAAAGCAAGTGTCTCTGAGTCCATCCTTCATGTCAAAGATTTTCTGCAGATATTCTGACATCCTCCCTCGAGAGCAAGCTCCTGACTGTAGGCTGTGGGTACGTGTCTCCTTTCTCTTTTCCTTTTGAGTTTAACTTACAGGTTTCTTTTTCTCTCCTTTTTCTTCTTTTTCTTGTTCCTCCTCCTCTTCCTTCTCTGCAGTTACTTTATTTTCTATTTGTTGATTTGGCTTAGTCACTTTGAGGCAAGGTTTTATATAACTTAGGCTGGCCCTGAACTCCTGGTCCTCCTGCATTCACCTCCTGGATGCTTATATATAGTCATATACCTTCATGCCTTGCTCTCTTGAAGCTACTTCTTATAGACTCACATATGCTCTAATTTCTCCTTTATTGCATCCTATCTACCCTCTTTGCTTCTGTAAATCAGTATTTAGGTAGTAAGGTCTCTTCAGTTTCAAATTTTAGCAAGCCGATTTCATAGATGGTGGACATTCCATCAGAAAGCCTGCCATCTCTCTCTCTCTCTCTCTCTCTCTCTCTCTCTCTCTCTCTCTCTCTCTCTCTCTCTCTCTCTTCTCTCTCTCTCTCTCTTTCTCTCTCTCCCCCTCTTCTAAGCATCTATGGATCTTCAATGACCACATAGTCTCTAAGAACTGCATGATGGCAATGTTGTTCTCACACCCCCTTCCTCTATTTTTAGAATCTTCATCCTTTTTACTCTTTGCTTTTTAGTGGTTGTCTTTGTTAGTTTCTTATTGCTGTGATAAAGTGATATAGCCCAGGTAATCTATAAAAGGAAGCATCTAAATTTGACTCACAGTTTCAGAGGGTTAGAGTCCGTAATGATGGAGTGAAGGAAAAACAGAGAGCTCACACCTTTACCCACTACAGGGAATATCAGGAGTCTTTTGTACCCTCAAAGCCCTCCTCCTATGACACACCTCCTCCAGCAAGGCCACACCTCCTGGTTCTTCTCGAACAGTTTCTTCATTTGGGGAACAAGCATTCAAATACGTGAGTTTATGGTGCCACTCTCATTCAAACCACCTTAATGATTAAAGTCACATACAAGCCAGGAAGTGGTGGTACGTGCCTTTAATCCCAGTACTCAGAGGCAGAGGCAGGAGAATCTCTGTGAGTACGAAGCCAGCCTGGTCTACAGAGTGAGTTCCAGGACAGCCTGGGTGGTTACACAGAGAAACCCTGTCTCAAAAAAAAGTCATATAGAAAAAAGTAAAGTGAATCTTTCTTTTATTTATTAATTTTTAAGACAGATGATTGTTTCAGTGGTCTCTCCAAAATGGATTTATGTGTGTGATAATGAATTTATGGGTTTAAAAATGTTTGATATAAGACCCCAGGCAAATACTACCCTCATTGATGATAAAGGTGTTTCATCTGTGGGACTCTTCAGGATAACTCCAACTCCTCAGAAGACATATTTTTAAAGTCAGGACTTACTTTGTAGCCTGTGTTGACCTCAAACACATGGCAATCCTCTTAGTACCCTGATGCAGGAATTACCGGTGTGAGGTACTACAACCAGCTTTAAACTTTTTCAACAAGAATATGGATATAAGAAAGATCAGGGAGGATTTGGGTGACTTGCTTTTTACCAAAAGTCCAATTGTACATTAATATTTTTAGTCTCAGTGCATGGGTGACAGGGCACACCAGAGACAGGCAGTGCTAGAATATGAGCCACAGAAGGTTTCTGTTATGTTAGCAGAAATCAAGACGGACAGGTCTGGACCACCTCACTGGTGGCCTTGAAGAGGGACTACCTTGCATTCTAGCTGATGCACCGCTGGGCCTTGCAAGAATTCAGCCTCTGGAGCAGTGAAGTGTCTGCTCCAAATATTTAAGCTCTTAACTTCTGTCCTTTCTTGCAGTTTCCCTTACTATACTGTTGATAGAACTTATATGAGAGAAGCTGTTAGATTTTGTTTTTTGTTTGTTTGTTTTTGTGGGGTTTTTTTGTAATAAAACATTTTAACAGCTTTCGGGGTGGGCAAAGGACCTGTGGTTTCAATTTTATTACTAGTAACAAGCTCCACTGTTAATTAATTATTTAATTATCTTGTGTCTTGTCACATTTATTTATTTATTCATTTGTTTATACGTCCATGTCTGTGTAGGCTTGTGCATGCCCCTGTGCATACACAGACACCAGAAGAAGGCATTAGTTTCTCCAAGCTGAAATCACAGGCGTTTACCTGGCATGTTTCATGCGGGCTGAGATTTGAACTCCAGTCCTGGTCCTCATGAATATGCAGCAAGCATTCCTAAATTATTTTAAACATGGAAAATGGTCAGTATCATAAGCATCTGTAGACTGATTGGGTAGAGCTCACAGAGCCTATTAATTTGTCATGTTTGCTTCATACCATTTTAGCTTTTTAATATTATGTGTAAGGAAGCATCTCACTGGTCTTGAACTTGAGATCCTTTGCCTCCTCAGTGCTTGGAGTCATACCCAGCTTAAAAGTGTAAACAGATTCAATTCCCCACTGTGAGAGATTGGACCCAGAACTCCACAAATGCTAAGCAAGCACCCCACCACAGAGCTATATCCCCAACCCTTCACAGTTATTTCCTTTTCTCACTATCAGTCTTCAGACCTCTGCCACTGCAGAAGCAGCCATTATTCACTTGTAATGAGTGTCTTTCTCAGTCACATTTTTGTGTTTATGCCCTATAGCTATTTGTTACAAGCACGTTTTCCCACCTGCCTGGTCCCAGAGCAGTGCTAGTCCCAAATAACTCACAGAGATGCTGTATGAGATATAAAGCTGTTGACCCGTTACTAGTGTTTCTTATTGGCTAGCTCTGTCTTAAATATTAATCCATTTCTATTAATCTAAGTAGTATTTCCATGTGGTCTTATCTTACCGGAGAGAGGGTCTGGTCCTCTGTTCTCTTGGTCCTACATTTTGAATCTCCTCCTACCTCTCCCCCAAATCCTCCTGGTTTCCTAGTCCTGCCTATCTTGCTTTCCTATTGGCCAACAGTTCTTTATTCATTAACCAATACGAGAAACATATTTACAGAATGACATCTCCCATCGGCTATTTATATGTGAGAAGCATTTAGAATTGTACTTTCAAGGTTTATATGAATTTCATACCGCATGGTGTTTCATCTATCCACTTGCTTTTCTCACTTGAGATACTATGTTGATATACCAATTGTTTAGTGTTCACTGGCATGTAGTCCATCACTGGAATGTATCTTGAGTAATTTTTCCAGTCCCTTGATAATGAATAGGTGTGTTTTTAATCTTCCCTATTACAGCACAATGCTTCCAGTAGCATCTTTAAATATGCATCAGGGAGAATTTCTCTAGGAATCAATGTAGAAAAGAAATTATAGGACATCCTATCTCTTCAATTTGTCTTCAATTTTTGATACAGGGTCTCAAGTAACCCAGACTGGCCTCAGATTTACTCTCTACTCAAGCCTTCCCTTGAACTTCTAATCCTCCTGCTTCTACCCCCTCCTCAGTGCTGAGACGACAGGAGAGTGCCATCAATACCAATGTAGCTTCAACTTTAATAGCAACTCATTCATGCATTCATTCATTGTGCATACATTCGTCAATATTTATTGAAGATCCACATGTGTCGTGAATATTCTGCAGATGACAATGGAGAAGTTAAAAAGTTAAGTGACTTCGAGTATCTGTCATTAAGGAGAGCATAGAAAGCTACATAGCCAAATTAATTCAACAAAGTTTCCAATTAATTCAACAAGTACAAGCATGAAGAAGGGAAGAAAGCTGGCAGGTAACGAGGGAAGGAAATATTTCCAGTTCCTTTAAGTTCTTTACAAACTTGTTTTAACATTTGCCTGTGTGTGTGTGTGTGTGTGTGTGTGTGTGTGTGTGTGTGAATGTATGAAGGTCAGAGGACAACTTTAGAATCCATTCTCTCTTTCTACCTTTACCCGGGACGAGGGGTTGGACTCAGGTCTCTAGAAAGCACAGCAAGGACATTTATTCACGGCCAGATTCCTTTAAACCAGTGGTTCTCATCCTTCCTAATGCTGTGACCCTTTAATACAGTACTTCATGTTGTGGTGACCCCCAATAATAAAATTATTTTCAATGCTACTTCATAACTGTAAGTCTGCTACTGTTATGAATTGTAATGTAAGTATCTATGCTTTCCAATGTTCTTAGGCAAGCCCTGTGAAAGGGCTATTCGCCCCCAAAAGTGTCGTGACCCACAGGTTGAAGACCACTGCTTTAAAGCCTAAAAGGTAGTTATTGTTGGTCCACGCCAGGAAGTTGACCTGTGCTTTTGAGTAAACATGGAGAGCAGAGGCCTGGGAACATGGTCAAGTAGGACAAGTGAATGAAACAATTGCATTCAACATTCCTCCTCCCATACCCCACCACCACTGCCATTGCCCACCCCCAACCCTCCACACACATTCCCACCCCTCTCCAGATAGGACTCAGTGACGCTGGGGGTCCAACTCAGGAGACAAGAGGAAGTTGGTTAGCCAGGTCCGCCTGTCTTAGTCAAGGAGCCTCTCTGACTGTGCTGGTTGTCCGCCTGGAGTAGTGTGAAGTTATTGCAAGCAACACTGCCAAGTTGCACAGATGCTGCCTAGTTTGCCAGCTCCTACGTCTGGCTTTTTGGCTGGTTTTGCTCTCCATTGTGGTTCACGTGGGCACTCTTATCTTCACCATGGGTTCTGCTAATCTGCCCTAATTGTTGTTAATCCTTCTTAAAAGACCGTTTCCACTGAGCCACATTCAAGCAGTAAAGATATATGATTTACCCATATGATGTGGGATGTGTTCTATAGAGATCATGTTGACTTGGTGCTATAGGTGGCTTTCTTATTGCTGCGATGCAGCACTGACCAAATGCATCCTGGGAAGGAAAGGGTTTATTTCAGCTAACAGGTTCCAGTTCAACACCTGGGGGAGTTAGGGTAGGAACTCAAATGCAAGCAGATGCAGGAAGCAGGGAAGAAGACTACTTGCTGGCTTGCCCTCTCCTGTTCATGCTCAGCCAGCTTTCTCATACAACTTTATACCAACTGCTCGGGGGCAGCACCACCCGCCCCAATCAACAATCGGGATAACTCCCCATAGTCATGGCCATAGGTCAATTTGATCTGAGCAATTTCTCAATTGATACTCCCTCTTCTCAGGTGACTCTTGGTTGTGTCACGTTGACAATAAAACTAACCAGGAAACTTGGGCAGATGTAAAATTATGTCATCCTGTTCAACAGCTGTGGGAGTAGTTTTTTTTTTTTTTTTTTTTTTTTTTTTTTTTGTCTGTCTCTATCTGAGTGAAAACAACTTAATGGAGGAAGAATTACTTTCATTCCAGGTTTCAGAATTTTGAGGAATGTGGTGGAGCAGAATAGATCACCCTGTGGGAGCCAGGTAGCAAGGGGTGAGGGAAGAGGGGTTAGGGCAAGGGGGGGGGGGGAGAAGAATACTGCATTAGCAGACTCCCTCTATTCTCCCCTTTCCTGCCATCTGGGTTGCAGCTTAGGGGATGGTGTCACCCACAGTCAGGGTGGGTGTTTCTTCCTTAGTCGGTCTAATCAGACACTCCCTTGCAGACACACCCAGAGGTGCACTTGACTAATCTAGGGATGCCTCAAGCCAATCAAGTTGACAATCAAGAGGGACCATCCCAAAGCCTTAATGAGAGACTCCAGGAAAGGTGACCTAGGTTTGATGATTCAACTACAAGGGTGGCCTAAAAGGGAGCGACTCGCTTGTCCCAGCTACTGGATTAATAGGCCAGAGCTAACGCTGAAAGCACGCGCAGGGCTGGTATTAATCACCAAATGAGAGCCAGAGCTTTGGTCCACTTGGCGCGCAGCCCGCATCCTCTGCCTTGCTTTCCCGGTTGCACCACTAATTTGTATCCCACGCATCAGCGACTCTAAAGCATGAGGATTCTGGCTGGACCAGGAATGATTTATCCATCTCCACAGGAGTGACCAGCTCACTGGCAGGGCATTTTTGTATCTTTGCCAAAGTTCGCAACAAGGGAGAGATAATTAAAGCCAGGCATGAAGCGCTGAAGTCTTTGAAAGCAACCCGAAACGTTACCTCCCGCTTCAGGATCTGAGGGGGAATTCAAAGGTCACCCTCTGAAAAGCCAGAGACCATCAAAACCAGCCACATTTAAAACACATCTACTCATAAAACTCCCTGAGAGATGTCTTATCATAATTCAACGAACACCTGCCCACCTCTCTTCACATCCCTCTAATAAATTACTTTTGCCCCTAGACAAAGATATCCTCTGTCACCCTGCCAAGTCCTAACCTACACACTGGCTCTGCATTAGTAAAAGAACACAGATGGATATTAACTGCTGCCATCAGAGAGCTCAACCTTCTTGAGATGGGGAAATTAGCTGTTTTATGTGTTATATCTTTCCTGGAATCCATAGTCAGCCATGATACACAACTACCCTGTGTCTAAGGGTCTAAGCTGGGAGGAAGGATCTTGGTCACAGCTTGTTTTAAAGCCATATGTCTGTTTTCTCATGTTACTGGGAGACTAAGGCCAGAACAGAGAGGCCACTCAGCCTGACACATGAGAACATGGGGTAGAGCTGCCCTGGAGGACAAAAGAGGGGTGTGTGGCATGGCACTCAGTATGGCTGAATGAGAATTCTAAACAAAGAGGTATATATGTATGTCCATGTCATGTCTGGGTATTGTGAGCAAACCTGGAGACAGTGTCACTATCTAGATACTTTAACTTTGTGTCCCTGGGACAATGCCCAGGTATGTCAGAGCCATTTCCAGGGACTGATAGAGGATGTATTTGTTTTTACCTCATTTGTTCATTTAACTTTACATTTTCAAGCTGGACGGTGGTGATGCACACCTTAAATCCCAGCACTCGGGAGGCAGAGGCAGGGGGATCTCTGTGAGTTTGAGACCAGGCTGGTCTTCAAGAGCTAGTTCTAGGACAGCCTCCAAAGCCTCAGAGAAACCTTGTCTCAAAACAAACAAATAAATAAACAAACAAAAACCAACCAACCAACAAAACAAATAAAAACAAAACCCAAAACAAAACAAAAAAAAAAAAAAAAAAGAAACAAAAATAACTTTACATTTTGTGGTATATCCTGTTTGCAAGATGCAAGGCAAAATCCATGACTGTCACCCCAGCTACTCCCTCTTCAGTGAACCAAACCCTGGACTGAATGTGGATGTTCTCAGGAACCAAACACATTTTTTCTATCTTGGTTCAACAGGATTTTTCACTGAGACGTGGGGCAGAGAAGAGGCTCTTGGTAGCCAGCGAGAAGAGTGGCATGTAGGAAGTGGCTGAGGGAAGAGGTGATGGATAAGCAGAGTGAAAGTGGCCTTTGCATGGGTTAGGGGGCTAACAATGGGAGGATGGTTGGATGGATCGTCCCACTTTGAGGTTCTGTGTGCCTGTTGGCCTGTCCTTAAGCTTGTGGTTCTTGTACTGCAGGCACCTCATCTTGGTGCAGGTTGGCCCTTACGTGTCCTAAAAGGAGACTTTCTCAGTGGAGAGTTACAGGGAGTTGTGTCCAAATGCCATGCTGCCCAGCCTAGCCTTTGACTGTAGGGGGGCAATCTCAGCAGCTGGAGAATGGAGGATCTCTGGACCTAGATTTCACCCTATCAAGTAAATAGGCTCTAGAAGCTCTGTGAGAGAAGATGGATGAACGTGTGGTGTTAGTTGGGAGAACTGGGCAGTCTAAGGGGCCTGTGGTAGTGGATCAGTATTTATTTCTAGTAATAGACTTTGGGAGCCCATTCCACATAGAGGGATACTTTCTCAGCCTAGACACATGGGAGAGGGCCTGGGTCCTGCTCCAAATGATATGACAGACTTTGAAGATTCTTCATGGAAGGCCTCACCCTCCCTGGGGAACAGAAAGGGGATGGGATGGGGGTTGGTGAGGGGAACAGGAGAGGACAGGAAGGTGCAGGAGGGTTTGACATGTAAAACAAGCTTGTTTCAAATTTAAATTATATATGATGGGTGAAACTTTTTCGATGTCTTGGAGTGCCTCTATTGAAATAGAAATACAAAAGGCTTCTAAAATCAGTTGGCTCTTTCATAGGAAGGGAAGATTTCCTTCATCATCAGAAAGGCAGTAGCTGGTACATGAAAGGAAGAGGGAAAACAGTGTAGAGAATACATAGCCTGTGGGGTGTGTGTGTGTGTGTGTGTGTGTGTGTGTGTGTGTGTGTGTGTGTGTGAGAAGGCAAATGCAGATGTCATTCCTTAGGCATCATCTACAATTTTTGGAGACAGGATTTTTCATTGACCTGGGACTTGCCAAGTATGTGAAGCTGACTGACGGGTGAGCCCCAGGGGTTTATTTCTTTCTGCCTCTCCGACACTGAGACTACAAGTGTGCTGCCATACCTGCTTTTTCTTGTGTGCTGGACCTCAAAATCACTTTGGTCTTTGTGCTTGCAAGGTGAGCACTTTTCAGACTTTTTAAAGCATTTTTTTTTTCAGACTTCACCTCAACATACCTATTTTTAAAAGGTATTTGCAAATAGTGTCCTGCTATGGGAAGAGGAGCTCTCTGAAATGAATCATTACTGCAGTATCCCTATTTAGATGCAGAGCTAAGGAAGGCTCTATGCAACTCTTATAATCACCATGGTGCAGTTCTGACTCTTAGTCCCTGGTGATTATGTCAAAGCTCTGAATGGAGTCATCTGTGATACTTCCAGGTGACAGAGAAGATCGTGTTTCTCCTTTAGAAACCTCCAGCCCTAGCCTAGCCCCCCCCCCCCCTTTATATCCTGGAGCTCACGCAGGAACTGTTAGGTCTTCTCAATCAACAAAAATGGAGATTGGATGATCACAGAATTCTTGCACCAATCATGTTTCAGGCTCACCCATTGACATCTAATTTAGCTTGAGGATTCAGTGAGCAGAGAGGAACCAGGTTCAGACCCTCAAGGGTTGATGTTCTGGTCCTGTTGCCATCAATCAAAGAATACTTAGGTTGGAGTGTTGTAATGTCAGAACTGGAGCTGTGTTGAAATGGTCATCTATGGCCTGTAGTTCTCAAACCTGAAGAACCATCAGAATCACCTTGGGGGCTTTTAAAATTATAGCATCAGAATCTTAAAGATTCTGATTGGGTTTTAGACTACATTAGTGATATGAACTTGCTTGGGGTCTTTCAGAGCATGTCTGTGACAGGTAGGTGGTAGAAACACAGCTTCTCATCTTCCTGCTCTGACTATATCTCCTAGTGATCATGATAAGCCTCATGTTCTAGGAGTATATCATGTGGTGGGCATGTGGCATCTCTAGTTTCATAAGAATATATTGTTATTCACTCCCTAACCAGTTCTCTCTATTGCTTGGCCAGGTTGGATCAAATAAGTAGGCAGGGTTGATTGTTTTTAAAGGGGAGCAGTGCATTCCCCCAGGCAGGGATGTAGTGGTGCTGGTGGAGGTGGTAATGGTGATCATCTCAGTGATGTTGGTGATGGTGTTCCATGATGCGCCAGTAGTATCTGGAGCCTAGAGGATAACCAGCAGGTAATGCCTGAGGCTGGTCTTTCATTGATCTTATCCACTTGACAGGTGTGTGAGTCAGCTACTTTCAAAAGGCTAGGAACAGAGTGAACATATATAAATCAAAGTTTTATAAATTAAGTACTTCCATTTGCCTCACACTATAATTTCAGAGACATTAAATCTTTATCCTGAGTGACCTTTCACTGCCAGAGATGGACTATTTTAGCCTTTAGTTCAGCACCACCCTGTTGCATCTAGAACACATGGTTATTTTGTAAAAGAACTCCTAAGGATTACTAGAATTTATACTTCAGTAATCACTTCATAAAAAGTAATTGCCATGCCTGAAAGTGAATTAAATACTTCTATTTTTCATCAGATGAAATTTTCTTTCACTGAACATTGCAGGAGAAATATGCTAGACCATTCTCTAGGGAGGGAACATATTTAAAGGCATTAAAGAGACAAGTTATCTCTATATTCCATTTTTCATTGGTATGTCAACAGATCATTCTGATGTTATAGACACTAAAATGACTAAAAGAACCGTTTTTTCCTATAGGAAAAAAAATCTCCCTGGAGCTTAAAGTTCTTAGGGGCAAATGGGCTCATCAAAATATTTAAACAAAAATTATATCATAAATTTTAATGTAAATTCAATAAGATAAAGTGACACAATAAGCCTATGTACAACCCAGTCTAATAGCGGACATTATTTTATTTTCCTGTGTCCCTTTTTTTGAGACAAGGTCTCATGTAACCCACACTGGTCTCAAACTTACTATGTAGTCAAGGATGCTCTTGAACCTCTGATTCTCCTTTCCTGCCTCCTGGGTAGTAATGGGATTGTAGTCACACACCACCTCACGTAGTTTGTGTGATAGAGAGACTTAAACTCAAGGCTTCACATATGTTAGGCACAGTACTCTATCAACTGAGCAACATCCCCAGACTAGCCTACATCATTTTTTTTCTTTTTTGTATTTTTTGTCTTTAACATTTTTGGTTGCTATTAAGCAATGTAGATGCTGAATAATTTCTGGTACCCACTGCAGTCTCGGGGTAGTTTCCTTGTTTCTATTTTACAAAAGAAGAAACCTTTGGGTATATTCCTAAGAGTGGAATTACTGGATCTTGAGGTAGACTAATTCTGATTTTCCTGAGGAGCCGCCATACTGATTTCCAAAGTGGCTGTAGAAGTTTGTACACCCACTAGCAGTTTAATGCCCTTCCATAATAATGAGATTGATGGTTATCTCACATGCCATCCTAGAGCCTTTATCCAGTAGCGGATGGAAGCAGAAGCAGACACCCACAGCTAAACACTAGCCAAACTCCTGGAATCCAGTTACAGAGAGGGAAGAGTAATGAGCAAAGGGGTCAAGACCAGGCTGGAGAAACCCACAGAATCAGCTAACCTGAATGAGGGGGAGCTTATGGACCCCAGTCTAATAGCTGGGAAACCAGCATAGGACTGACCCAGACCTCCTGAATGTGGGTGTTAGCTAGGAGGACTGGGTAGTCTATGGGGCCTCTAGTAATGGATCAGTATTTATCCCTAGTATACAAATGGACTTTGGGAGCCCATTCCACATAGAGGGATACTCCCTCAGCCTAGACACATCAGGGCAGGGTCTAGACCCTACTCCAAAGGATATTACAGACTTTGAAGACTCCCCATGGAAGGCCTTGCCCTCCCTGGGGAGCAGACAGGGGATGGGCTGGGGTTTGGTGGGGGTGATAGGGGAGGGTGGGAGGGTAAGGGAACAGGGATTGACATGTAAAACAACATTGTTTCAAATTTAAATTAAAAAAGGAAAGAAAAGAAGAAGAGGAGGAGGAGGAGGAGAAGAAAACTAAGGTCTAAGAGGTTTTAAGGACTCATCTGAGAATGAGACCCAGAGTTGGTTCTTCATGTGACACCCCTCTTGCTCACAAACATGAATCATGAATAATTATTTAGGGAGCATCTGAGTTCTTTTCTTTTCTTTTTTTACTTAACATTGTATTCCCAACATTTTCTGTGCTTGTGGTACCAGCTTTGTACAAGTGGAATCCTATCACCATCAGCCATGACCCTCCATTGGGATGCCCTGCCCCCTAGTGGAATTCTGCTCATTTTGCCCATTCCCATCCCCCTAGGAAGAAAGGCATTTTTTTTTTTTCTATTGCTCAATTATTTGTTGTGACCATTTTATCTTAAACATTTAAAAACATAAAAACCATTTTCTGTCACATCTCTTCTAATGTTGAAAGACATGATTATTTCTAAGGGGAGAATTGAGAAGCCTCGGAGAGGTTCTGAATGCACTCCAAGAACAAGAATTCATTGTCCTAGCGTTGAATTCAACATGGGTTCACTGTTCTCTGCAGCTAATAGTGTATTTCCAGCATCTCTACCCAAATCACATTTGCAGGCTGGAGATATGTCAGAACATGATAGGGTGACTGAGAAACTTAGTGGACTCTCCTGGGCTCCCTAAAGAGATTGGAAATATATTTAAGACAGGATATTAAAATAGATCTGATTTTTTTTTCTCTTACCTTTACTTCAAGTAATTTTCTAATGAATCTCTTTCACTTTGGTGCTGTTAAAAATCATCACAGCATTAACATGCATAATTGAATGGCCTCCGTTTAATTAGGAAAGACAGGTTAATATTGGATTGGACTGCAGAAAGCAACAGGAATAGATTTTTTAAAAAGTGAATTAGGCCATTATTTCAGCTATTGTTCATCAAAAGAGGGAGAAGAAGCTCTGAGCAAAATCGCTGATGCTATCAAATGGGAAAGGGCTGACTGGTGAATTATAAGTGCTTTGTGTGCAGCCAGTGGGCCATGCTGAGGAGGGACAGGAAAGCCTGGGGGGTTCATCTTTATAAGAGAACTAGCTTTTAAAAATTAGATATCTTTGTATTTACAGGGAATGGCCACCATGATAAGGGATAAATGGCAAAGTCAGGGCTGGGCATAATCTTCAGTAAAAGGCAGAGTTGTGCAAAGCGTCCTAAGAATATGACCTCTTCATGCCCACCCCCCATGCTTGGGTTTCAGGGAATGGAAGGAAGTGGTCATCCTCGCAGAAAGCAATGTCTAAGACAAATACTCTTTTAAGCTACTTGTGACTACGTGACTCTGAGAGTGCGACAATGCCATGACCAAAGTGCCTTCTCTGCGTAAAAGTATCGCAAGCTGTATACTTAGGAAGCTCTCTTAGGTGGCACAACATGCAGCGTATGACACATGGGAACAGCTGACAAGCTTTGCTAATCGTAGACCGCATAGTATGTAAATACCAAATATCAAATTAGGCATTTCAGTTGGGAGGCTTCCAGTGCGTTTGTGTGTGCTTATTCAGGGGTGTGTGCATGTGCTTGTGTATGTGTGTAGAGGTCAGAGGTCAACCTCAAATGCCTCCCTCGATTGCTTTTCCATCTAATTTTTTTTTGAGAAAGATCTCTTGGTAAACCTGAAGCTCATAAATTTAGATAGACTGGCTGGCCAGCAAGTAACCCCTTGTCTCTGCTTTCCTCAGGGCTAGGAGAAAGCTGGGTGGGATAGTGTCTTAGTTAAGAGTTTCTATTGCTGAGAAGAGACACCATGACCATGGCAACTCCTATAAAGGAAAACATTTAATTGGGTGTCTTACAGTTCAGAGGTTCAGTTCACTATCATCATGGTGGGATGTGATGGTGTGCAGGCAGACCTGGTGCTGGAGAAGTGGCTGAGAGTCCTATATCTTGCAGGCAACAGGAAGTGGACTGGGCAGTATCTTGAGCATAGGAGAACTCAAAGCCTGCTACCACAGTGACACACTTCTAACAAGGCCACACCTCCTAATAGTGCCACTCCCTTTGAGCTTATGGGGGCCGCTTGCATTCAAACTGCCACATATGCATCAGTAACTCCAGGACATTGAGCTCAGGTCACCATGCTTCCTCAAGAATCATTTTAATGCCTGAGTCATCTCCTCTACCCTTTCAGAGTGTTATGTTTTCCATTCAGAGTGAATGTCCATTCCAAACTGGTATATTGGCTAACATTCTAAGGCAGGACTGAATTGAGTGTAAGTCTTCCTTTTCCTGTCTCTCTCCCTTTCTCCCTCCTCTTTCTCCTTGGAGCTAATATTCTATACTTTGTAGGATGTTTTAGCAGCATCCCTGACCTCTAAAGACTAGATGCTAGTAGCAAATAATTTCTACCTTCCTGTCTGTGGATATTACAAACAAAACAAACCTGTGTATTTGGCATGGCTGTTCATTACCAGGTAAGAAGATAGTGTGAGAGTTGGTTCTTTTCAAAGATAGCTCTGTCTGTGTGTGTGTGTGTGTGTGTTCATGTGTATGTGTGTGTGTGCATATGTACATGTTCATGTGTATATGCATTCACACATGTTTATGAGGTGTGTGTGTGTATGCAGAAGTTAGAAGCTGACATCAGGTGTCATCCACAGGCTTTTTCTTGCAGGGAACCATAGAGTTGGCCTGGCCTAGCTGCCTTGAGAGGTACGCATCATATAGTTCATGGCTTCTGGGGCAAAATGTGCCTTCCAGTTCCTGAGAGACCAGTGCACTCCCTCAGGCAGTGAAGCATTCAGACCCTTTTGTTTTTCTTAGCATGTTCCTTTAGAAGTCAAGGAGACATGGAAGATTGACAGGACAATTGGTCTTAGATATTAATCTTGGGTACCATGTTTAGCTTGCAAACACACTGTATCCTGAACATTACCATTATATTCTGTTCCTAATAAAGGTATACAAAGTCAGATTGCTCTCAATAGACCTGTCGCAGCCAGCCTCAGTTGTGCTGTGGCCCCTCCAGCTTGGCCTGATTTCATTCCTTGTGGCTGTATCAGGTAACCTTGGTCCAGCAAGTAAGCACAGGGTGATCACACTTTCTATCTTATACTTTGAGATGGTCTCTGACTGAGCCTGGAGCTCACAGATTTGGCTGGACTGGCTGACCAGTTAGCTCTGAGGATTTGCCTGTCTCCTTCCCTGCTCCCTCCAGCACTGGGTACCAGACTCCCACCTTTGTGGGATGTATGTATGTATGTATGTATGTATGTATGTATGTGTGTGTGTGTATGTATGTATGTATGTGTATGTATGTATGTATGTCTCCTGGTATTGATTGAAATTGTGATTAGTCCATACTATTGATGCCACCCAACCCTTCCGAACCACATGAGGATAAAGGACCTCAACCCTCTTGAGGTGTATTAAAAACAAACAAAATCATTAAAATCCACTCTCCCATCCCTCTCAAGTCCCATCTTCTTCCTCCATGCCACCATCTTCATCACTCACTCCCACAAACAGCATGCTATTGATTTATGATGTGGCAAGCGCTGTCAAACTGAATCAATTAACATTTCCAGGCCATTTTCATTCTCACCAGCAAACCGCTTTCAGCTGCTAGAGACACATGAACCAAAGGCCGTGGGTTTAGTTCTATTTTTCAAGCCACATGGGCACAACCACCTGCTACAAACAAGAAAACTGTAAAGGTCAGACTGTAATCTAAAAGTCATCTCCGGTATAATTGCAGACTCTGCACAACGACGTCCCCTGGGATTAAATAACTTTAACAGTTCTAGCACAAGATACATGAGTTAACTTTTTTTTTTAACATCACTGTATTGGCAAAGGAAGATCTGTGGGTATGAATAGAAAGCCAGCCAATAATGTACTGATCAGGATTGTTGACTGTTCAAAGCTTTTGTGTGAGTCAAGTCCTCTAGAGTCACAGAACTTATAGGATTAACTTCTCCCTCCCTCCCTCCCTCTCCCCCTCCCTCCCTCCATCTCTCTCCATATATAGATACACACACACACATATATATGCATATATACATATATGCATATATATGCATTTGTGTGTGTGTGCTATAACCATTATTTATATAGGAAATTATTGGAATGATTTACAGGCTGCAGTTCAACAATGGCTAGCTGGGAACAGAAAATCCAAAAGTCTAATAGTTTCTCAGTCTCACGAGGCTGGGTGTCTCAGTGGATCTTCTGTATAAGCTGGAATCCTGAAGAAGTAGGCTCCAGTGCTGGGGAAAGAACAGACAAGGAGAGCACAAGCCTGAAAAGAATGGATACACCCTTTCCTTTTCCATTGTCCTTCCAGCAGAAGGGGTGGCCCAGATGAAAGGTGTGCCTTCCAGCCTTAAGGTCTGGGTTAAAGGCCTGTGTCAGGCAGCCTCAAGGTCTGGGTTAAAGGCCTGTGTCAGGCAGTCTCGAGGTCTGGGTTAAAGGCCTGTGTCAGGCAGTCTCGAGGTCTGGGTTAAAGGCCTGTGTCAGGCAGTCTCGAGGTCTGGGTTAAAGGCCTGTGTCAGGCAGTCTCGAGGTCTGGGTTAAAGGCCTGTGTCAGGCAGTCTCGAGGTCTGGGTTAAAGGCCTGTGTCAGGCAGTCTCGAGGTCTGGATCAAAAGCATGTTGTCTTCTTGCCCCAAGGTCTGCATCACAAACTGTGTCCTCCATTTCTGGATTATAGCTCATTCCGTATCTAGTCATGTTGACAACCAAGAATAGACATCACAATTTGCTTCTAGGCCACCATTTCTGTTACTACATTTATCTTGTCCTCGTGATTTTTAAATCCATCACATCATATCACTATATTCAAGACTGACAGAAGACCAAAAGTAAAAATGGGCAATTGGCAGATTTCTCCTCATTTCCCATTGCATGAAGCTGTGCGAGGAAGCATGGGAAGTTCAGCTTGGCGACCCATCCCAGCAGTCTTCATGGTTAGGAGACCGAGGCAGGGGTATCGTGGAGCATTAGAGACACATAGAGTTCCAGGCCAGGCTGACTGCAGTGTGAGAAAGCACTTTTTGCAAAAGGGCATTTGTGTATGTGTGTGTGTGTGTGTTATAGTCGTAATACTCAGACTCTATCAATCAAAAGCTGTATGTGTGTTATAGTCATCTTACTCAAACTCTATTAAAAGGCAACAAAGAGATGATAGTTGGGATTGGGTTCTGTGTGCATCTGACATAGCAAACATGACCATTTATCCCAGTCAAATATTTGCAAACACACCAATCAATAAAACGTACACTACCTATACGAAGGCCGCTGTATACTCACAGCGGCCACCACCTGATTATAACTACTTAGCATATACATCCCAGTTTCCAAAGTTACACGACTCCTTCCATTATACAATATCTATAGGCCTGAAATAAATATTCAGTTTTTCTTCTATATCCATGGGGGACTATTTTCAGAGTTGCTCTCAGATGACAAAATCTGTGGCTGCCTATGGGTCTTCTACAAAACAGCATGGTATTTACATAACCCCACATACAGCAGCAAGATCTGAGTTTGGATACACAGCACTCAGGTAAAAAGTCAGCTGTGGCTGCACACACCTGTAACCCCAGTCCTAGCTAAGTTTGACATAGGAAGGTCAATGGGAGCTTGCTGGCCAGTCAGCCTAGCTGAAAAAAAAAATAAAAAAATAAAAAATAAATAAAAATTTAAAAAAAGGAAAAACAGGGTGGGCTCCAGGTTCAGTGAGAGATGGAGAGTGACAGAGTGGGACACCTGGTGTCGTCCTACAGTTTCTGCAAGCTTGTCTTGGGCACTGTGCACCTGTGCATACAAATCACTACTAATGGATAAATCACAGGTAATTCTAGCCACCTGGCCACTTAAAGATATCACACACTCTTATCTAGCATACCAATATTTCCGAGTTGGCTACCTACAAGGGAGATGATCTTAGTAACTTTTATAACTTACATACCACTTATAACTTAATAACTTTCTGTACCTTCATTTTATCAGCCAGAAAATGGGAATAGAAAAGGTATCCTATCGGCTGGCAGGATGGCTGAGAGGTAAAAGAGCTTGCTGCGGAAGACTGACGACGTGAGTTCTATCCCATGTCCTATGGTGTACGGAATAAACTGATTCCCAATGGTCGTCTTCTGATTTCCACATGTGCCTTGCTATGCACCCACCAGTGAGAATGTGTGTGTGTGTTCCCCATCATATGCATACACACACAATCATAACTAAAAACTTCAAAAAAGAGTAAGTATTTATTTCATACAATTGGAATGCAGTTTAAGCAAATTGATGCTTAGCATATTTTAAGCCCTACACAAAAGCTAGCTCTCAAAATTAATACTGCAGGATCAGCAAGATGGCCCAGCAGGTAAAGGTGTCAACAACCAGTCCTGACAACAGGGATTCTTGGAATCCACATGGTGAAAGGAGAGGACCAATTCTTTTAAGTTGCCCTTCGACCTCCACATACATGCCATCACATGTGCACATGTGCATACACAAACCAATAAATGTAAATTAATATTGTATGCCCAAGTACACAAAAGCCAAGTAAACATTGGCTACATGAGCCCAGAGACCAGGCAAAGATATGAATGAAAAAAATTAGCATGGGCCCAGCATGGTAGACCCAAGAGTTCAAGGTTAGCCTGGACTACATGGTAAGAAGGCTCCTCCTTTAGTTTGCACGAGCAGTGAGCAATGGTTGTGGGAAGGAGAGCATCAAATTCAGGAAGCTGTGCAGAGAGAGCCAGGCTCAGCTTTCCGAGTCATCACCTACGCTGCCGTGGCCTTTTCTGTGATGCAGATTCACTTGAGTCACCCATGTCCCCGTGTTCTCGGAACCTCCAGCCCATACTTCCATGGGGATCCCCAGTAACTCATTGGTTCACTAAGCTAGCTGTGGATAGAATAATTTTTTTTTCCTGATGTGGCATGGGTGCCCTGTCTAGGGAAGGAAGGTTTTTGTTTCCAACTCCCCAGCGAGAGCCACGTAAAAGACCACAGCTTGAAACACAAAGCAAAAATGAAACTAAACATGAGCAGCACATGTTAGCAGGGTTAGGAGCCTGATAACATTTAACGTAACAAAACTGGAAAAGTCAGCTACAGAGGATGTCGGATGGGCATGGGGAGGGGAGTGCTGGAGAGGTGGTTCAGTCCTGAAAGGCTCGACTCACACCCTAGTATCCAGAGAGCAAGTACTTAAAAACGTAGAACAAGGTGCTGTAAGCTTATTACCAAAGTGATCCCAAGTGGTGAGCATCTTAACAGCCAAATTGCTTACCTGTAAAATTCCACAGGAAAAAAAAAAATGTTACTCTTGCTGCTTGACATATTACTAATGGCCCCCCAATTGAACACAGGGCCTTGATTTTCATTAGTTAAGCAATTCTCTGTGACTGAACGAGAATTCAAGCTCTTTAATTTTTGTTTTTGAGACAGGTTCTCACTAAGTTGCCCAGCTGTCCTTTTATTTGCTACCTAATCAAACAGGGCCTTGAGCTTGTACTTAATTGTCTCACCCTCTGGGTGAGCTGGGATCAAGACAAGCAGGCTTATGCCAAACTCTTAACTTACTTATGTCTTTTTATAACAGATTCAAGGAGGGAAACTTATACCTAGAAGAAACGTCCCTTTCCACAGTAACTAGTTTATGTCCCTTTGCTGGAAGAGAACTGTGTAAGCCACAAAAGTTACCTGTAGGGATCAGCTTCAGTGATTTCTAAGCTAAATTGAAAACCCAGTGGCAGCTCATTCAACTCACTAAGTGTGATTTCTCTGCTTTAAAAAATAATGATAGCCATTGTTCCTACCCTTATCTTGTTCTGAGTTCATTTTGTAATGCCATTTCAAATGCACAGAAGAGGAACTGGTGGAGGAGGAGGGGTGAGAACCAGCGGCAGAGAGAGTGATGAAATGGCATGGGTATGTATTTCATGCCCACACTCCATGCTGTTGCTGGACTCACTCGCCATCTCGCTCAATCCCCATCACAACCAATATGTGAGGGCCTGACTTCAGCATACGAACAACCTCCTAAAAGATCAGAGGTGCTGTTTCTTCTTTGGTATACATTTTAAAAATCTTGGAGTTGTTTGTTTTGTTTTGTTTTGCTTTTGCTTTGTTTTGCTTTTTGCAGTGAAAGCACATCTCATTCTGTAGACCAGGCTGGCCTTGAACTCAGATGAAAGCCTATCAAAACTGGGAGACAACACATTTGAAATGCACACAGTTAAACATGGCAATCTTATTGGCTAGAGGTCCAGGGGCTTAAGTTCAGGTTAGATAATCTTGGCAAGAATGTCTCAGGGGAGATAGCATTGCACTAGATTTGGAGGCCCCATAGTATCTATCTATCCACCGTTCTAAGTGATATAGTTTGGTCTTCTAGATAGATGTTTGGTAGTTTTCCAGTATAATAAAAACTTTTCCTCACCCCTCCCCCGTTTTGGAACATAAAAAGTAATCTCTATTTCCACGGTTGTATTCTGTTATCCATAACTTCTCAACCAATGATTTAAGGTTCTACTGACAATCCTTGTGGGTACCAATTATTACGCTACAGGCCACAAGGTAATAAAACTACATTTTACATGTGGGATTGTTTACTTATGGTGTTTACAACAGAGATTAGTTTTTAAAACCCTCTTTCTCTTAGGATTCAAAGAGATCTGAGAGTCCATTTGGATACCTCGAAGGATAGCACAAGCCCTGGCGGGGTGAGCAGCCAGGAAGAGCTAGGAATCGATAGGGATGAATCCAACAAATGCACTTGGGGAGGCAAGGCTAACTGCTGAAGAAAATAAATTTCAAGATTTCAGACTCTCGACTTAATAATTTACTTTTGCTTATGTAACGGTCTTGCATAAGTTTGTCTATTTCACAGAGAGTCTATTTTTCCAGGCTGTAATTCATGAACACAAGCTCCTGTCATCTTGTGGTACCTCATTATGAGGGCTTTGAAGTTCACTGAATCTCACCTGAAGGGGAAAGAGAAAGTGAAGGTCATTCACTTCTTAATGACATTGACCTGAAAGTTAAATGTATAATTGCTACTTGAACTTTATGTAATAGCAAAACCCAGTCAAATAGGCCCACTTAGAAGCAAAGGATGGGAGATATGGTGCTGTGGAATAATCCTTCTGAACACTGTATGTATCATTTTCATGGGTTAATAAAAAGCTGACAGGCTGGTAGCCAGGCAAGAAGTTAGATGGGAAAGGCAATTTGAGAATGATGGGAAGAAGGAGGGTGGAGTCTGGAGTCACCAGCCAGATGCAGAGGGAGCAGGAGATGAGCCTGCCATGCTAGTAAAGGTACCGCTATGTGGCAGAGCACAAATAAAAAAAAAAATATGAGTTAGCTTACAATGTAAGAGCTAGTTAGTAATAAGCCTGGGCTATTTACTGAGCATTTATAAGTAATATTAAGCATCTGAGTGGTTATTTTGAAACTGGCAAGTAGTAGAGAAATTTCCGACTACAATATGGTTTTTAATGAATAGCAACTCTCAGAAAAAGTTCTCTTTTCTGCAGAGGGGACCATTTGGGGTGTGTTGTCTCAAGGAATATGTGTGGTTACTGGCTAGAGGATGGACCTGTTTGCTGGCTCCTATGCTAATCTCCCCTGGTAATTTTTGTGCTTGTATTAATTCCTATAGATATGGCAGACATCCCTAGTCCTGAAACATATGCTTTTATCATTAGTGGTCATAAACCCCACGGAAGCCATGTGTATTAATTCAACATTTCTTTCAGAGTTCTAGGTGTGAAGAGGCCCTGAACAGGAACCATCCGGGTCTGTAAGGAAAGGACATACTTGCAAATCGTGACTGCCCTACGTCCAGTGATTTCAAGAGTAGCAAGTGCTGAGAGAGTGCATGACCCTAAGCACGGGGCAGCTTATTCTTGATTGTCAGCTTGAGTATACCTGGCATAGACTAAGCCCTCCTAACGGATGGACATATCTGTCAGGGACTTTTGTTCAATTAAATTATTTGAAGTGGGAAGATCCTCTTCTAATCTGGATCTTTGAGGTGGAAAGGCACATCTTTCTCCTAGACCTTTTGAGGTGAGACCATCCACCTGGGCAATACCTTCTGCCGGCAGCTTCTATAAAGGACATGGGAAAGGGAAGCCTCTTTCTTTGCCTGCTTGTTCTCAGTCTCGCTAGCAAGCCTACCCATTCACTGGCATTAAAGCTTACTTCTAGGGAATTCCAGTGTACACTGAAGACGAGCCGAAACATCCAGCATTGTGCACTGAACAACTAATGGATTCTTGGACCTTCTGTTGATAGACAGCCATCTTTGGACTAGCTGGACAACTTGTAAGTCATTCTAATGCCCACCCCGTGTGTCCGTGTGTGTGTGTGTCCGTGTGTGTCCGTGTGTGTGTGTGTGTGTGTGTGTGTGTGTGTATGTGTGTATTCTATAAGTTTTGTTCCTCTAGAGGACCCTGACTAATACAGGGGCAATCAGGAAAAACCTTCCTGAGGTGTTTACATTTGATTTGGAACTTAAAATGTGGGCAGATTTTGGATAAGGAGAGCGTTAGAAGACGAAGGAAGTATGAACATTGAGGCTTTGTGCTTGGTTATAAAAAAGGAGGTGCCTCGTGGGGAGGAAAAGCAGGAGTCAAATAATACAGAGACTTTAGGCCAAGCTGAGAATTTTTAAAAAAAATATTAATTCTTTGAGGTTCTTCAAGAATCACATTATCCTCTCCCAGAGTCATCTCTACCCATATTCCTGCTCCTAGCTTCATGGTTTTGTTGTTGTTGCTGTTTTTGGAAACCCACAGAGTCCAATTTGTGTTGCCAGTATGGTTTTTCATAGCACTGTTTCCCTAGTAGAGAGATTTTTAGAACATTTATACATGGTATGAATCAGAAATATAGATGTAATGTTAAAATATCTCCTGGATATTCACTGGAACATAAGCAACAGTCCAGGGGCCACACCCTTAAAGATAATAGAAACCATCAGCTATCAATAAGAAGGGGCTTTTAAACCTTAGCCTAAAAGTAAGGATGCACTTCCAGGATGCTATAAACATACATGTCTTATGATCCTACTCTTATTAGTTTTTTTTTTTTTTGAGACAGGCATCACTAGGTAGACCAGGCTGACCTCAAACTCACAGAGATCCACATGTCTCTGGCTCTCATGTTCTGGGTTTAAAGGCGTGCATAATTGCACACAGCTGTCTCAGAGCTTTATCGTGCTTGCTCCTGCAGAGAACCTGGGTTTGAGTCCCAGCATCCATGTGGTTTCTCACAATCATTTAACTTGTAATTCCAGTTCCAAGGAATCTGATACCTTTATCTCCATAGGCACTGGGCATGAATGTGGTGCACATACACACATGAAGGCAAAGCACCCATACACATAAAGTAAATATAAAAAAGTTTTAAAAATTTAAAATTAGAAAAACCAATTAAATACAAAGTATTTATGACTTTATTCTGAGATTCCAAGGGATTGAATTTAGGGCCCCAAGTATGCAAGACAGTCAACCATCGAGCTACATCCCCAGACTTTGACAGGATTTAAACAAACAATTTTTTTTCCTCAGAGAAGATAAACGAATGGCCAACAGGTACATAAAAAGATGCTTACCACCATTAATCTTTGGGGAAATGCAAATCAAACCACAAGGAGATGTCACTTTGCACCTTCTAGGATGCTATAGTAATAAAAGATGAATAATATCACTGTCAGAAAGGACACAGAGGAATCAGAAGCCTCACACTGTGCTGGCAGGAATTCAAAGGCTCTGTGCACTTTGGAAAACAATTTGGTAGTTTCTCAAAATGTTAAACTCAGGGTTCTGATAAGAGTTTACAATTCATCTCCTTGGCATTTTCATCTGAAACACACCACAATATAAAGACTGACACACAAATGTTCCTGGGAGCATTATTCACAGTAACAAAGAAGTGGAAACACCTACCTACCAGCTGGCAAATAGGATGATGAAATGTGGCAAATCCACACTAGGCGACACTTGGCAAGAACAAGAACTTGCATGCTGACAAACCACAGCCAACAGTCAACATTTGGCAAACTGAAAAAAAAAAATCAGAGTATATGTTTTATTCTCTACACATGAAATGTCCAAAATAAGCAAGAGTCTTACAGAAACACAAAATAATGACTGTCTAATGCTAGGATGGAAGGAGAAATGATGAGTGATTGTTCACAGCTTCCAGCTTTTAGTTTTGGCGTAAGAAAAAAAAAGTTTTGAAATGGACAGTTCTATAAAATACATTAAAATCATTGCGCTCCCCATACTAGGAGGCAACTCTTAAAAAAAGAAAGCATTTAACTAGGAGCTTGCTACAGGGTCAGAGGGTTAGTCTATAAGCATCTTGGCACAGAGCATGGCAGCACACTGGCAGGCACTGTATTGGAGGAATAGCGGAGAGCTATACCCTGATCAGCAGGAAGAGAGAAACGTGGGGCCTGGCATAGGTTCTTTGAATCCCAAAGCCTCCTCCCAGGGACACATCTCTTCCTTCAGGGCCTCACCTTCTAATCCTTCCCCAAATAGTCCACCAACTAGGGACTTAGACATTCAAGTATATGAGCTTTTGGGAGCCATTCTCATCCCAACCACCACAACAGCAATAGAAAGAAAACTAGAACACAGACCTAGCTAAAACCTGCCCCTACTTACCATGACACACAGCTGTAATTACAGCACTCAGGAGGTTGAGGCAGGAGGATGACAGTTTCAGGCCAGCCTGAAGTGAAGTGAGACTTCACTTTTAAGCATAAAATGACTAAAAATATTGAAACAGCGAACCAAGTGTTTTTAACTTGATTTTTCTTTAGCAATTTCACACATGTATAAAATGCATCCCAATTAATGTAATCCACTACTCCTATTAACCAACCTCCTTATGCACACACTTTCAAACATGTCCCCCCCCCCATTTTTCAAGACTCCCTGAGTTTAGGTAGGATCATCTATGTGGCAATGAATTTTCAACTATCCATGTAGCCTGGTGGGTACTCAGTGGGTACTGAATTGACGAAAATGAGCGTTTCTTTCCTAGAATACATTAGAAGCCAATACTTCAGCACGTAGAGTTAGAGTGTGAATCCCTCCTCTATGACAATTAAAACGCCCAGTGCTGTGTAGGTTCTTTGCAAACAGTTACAACTGCTGTGGAATCAAATCAAGGCTGCACTGACTCTACTATACCAAGAAAATTTGTGTGTGTACATGTATACATACAGGCATGCATACACACATACATATATACTTTTTTTTTTTTTTTGAGAAGGGATCTCTCTTTGTAGCCTTGTCTGTCCTCAGGCAAACATCTGTCAGCCTCTGTCTCCTGAGTAATGGGATTAAAGGTGTCCATCCCAAGTGTACACTTTTTAAACCAATGAACTTTATGATACATAAAGATGATACATGTCATCTCAGTAAAGTTGAAATTCAATTTGGTTGGGGTACTAGTTTCCCTAAGTACGCGAGCAAGTTTTCTTAGAGCAGAGGTCCCAGAGTTTAATAGAGAAAAGCAACCCTCCCAGGGACGGCGAGGCCACACCCCTACCTTGTTTCCTAGCAACCCGCTTCCTACTGAACGCTCCATTAAGCCTCCTCCGTCACTTCCGTTCTTAACAGGACGTGATGTCAACCCGGCTGCTTTCCCGGGAGTTCAGCGTTCGCCTTAGGTGAAGTAGTCTTCCTGGACGGGTGCTGGCACCGTTCCCGTCCAGGGCTAGTGCAAAGGCCCGGGGATTCGGGGACTCGAACCCTCGCGGGCCCAGGGCGGCAGGGGAGGAGCCGGCGGTGCCGCAGCTGGGTGTCCGGAGTCCCGAGCGTGCTTGCTCTCCCAGTTGCTTACCCCCAACTCTAGGTCTTGGACATTTCTGCGCTCCTCCCCCAACTACCCAGGTCCTGCGTTTGAAGGAAGACCCTCACAGAAAACATTCTTCTCGCCGACTACCGTTCACGCCCAAGCCCCTCAGAGCTCTGCCAAGACCTCCCTGGGATTTGTCAGCGACTTTTGAGTTGCCAGAGGCCTGGGGTAAATGTTTCCCTGAGTGCTAAACTGGGGGTAGAGAAACAGTTCCTGGGAAAATACGGGATTAGGCAATTTGCATTTTGGCTTCATTTTTCTTTCTTTCTTTTTTAAATGTCTCTGGCAGGGTTTCTTGTCTCAAATGAGGAATTTGTCTTGGTTTAGGTGGCGGGAGGCCACACTGAGACGAGGCTAGGGGAGCCCAGGTGCTGCTAATTTCGTGGATGTCAGTCTGACTCTCTCAGGGATTAAAGGGCCCATTTGTATCAGGTGATTCTCACTTACATGCCTTTAATGTGTTTCTTACCTGCAAGTTAACTGTAGTTTTCTTAGACAAGGACTAAGTCATACAGTACATTTGGGACTTTCATAGCACCAAACACAGCACTGAACACAGTAAAGGTGCAGTCATACTTTGAATGTCAGTGAATACGTTTTAACATCATCTTTAACTTAGTGTTGAAGGGATCATCCTGGTGATCCACCTCCCAGCCAGCACTTGGGAGGTGGAGGCAAGAGGAACTAAACTTCAAAGTCACTGTCAGCTACGTAGGGGGTTCCATGGCTAGCTTGTGCTATGCAAGAAAAAACAAAACATAAAAGCCTCAGAGGCATCTATTTAAATGTAGTTTAGGCTGGGCAGTGGCAGTGAATGCCTTTAACTCTAGCACTTGGGAGGCAGAGACAGACTAACCTCTTTTGAGTTTGAGACCAACCTGAGCTGCCTAATAGCCAGGGCTACACAGTGAAACCTTGTCTCAAAAAACCAAACCAACCAAACAAACACAAACCCACAACAAAACAGTTCAGCTCCTAGAAAGGATGTCACAAAGTAGCACCACCTTGTAAAGATAAAAACAGTAAAATCTACTTGGATACATTTTCCTGGATTTGAGACTGTGCTGCAATGCTCTGTCATACACTCAGTAGAAAATGGTGTGCCTCTCTTTTAGGAAAAGGCCAAATAATGGCAAGTTCATTGCTTCATTGTTTCTTCCCATTTAATATTCTGTCTCTCTTCCCATCCATTTTAAATAGGTATTGCATCTTAGCTTGCTGATCCAGAGGTGCTGGTCATTATGGGAAATCAACTTGCTGGCATTGCTCCTTCCCAGATTCTCTCTGTAGAGAGTTATTTCTCAGATATCCATGACTTTGAATATGATAAGAGCCTGGGAAGTACTCGGTTTTTTAAGGTTGCTCGAGCAAAGCACCGGGAAGGCCTGGTGGTTGTTAAGGTCTTTGCGATTCAAGATCCCACATTACCATTAACTAGTTATAAACAAGAGCTGGAGGAACTGAAAATCAGGCTTCATTCTGCACAGAACTGCCTACCTTTCCAGAAAGCAGCAGAAAAAGCGTCTGAGAAAGCAGCCATGCTGTTTAGGCAGTATGTGAGGGACAACCTCTATGACCGCATAAGCACCCGTCCATTCTTGAACAATATTGAGAAGCGCTGGATCGCCTTCCAGATCCTGACGGCTGTGGACCAGGCGCACAAATCTGGAGTCCGGCATGGAGACATCAAGACAGAGAATGTGATGGTCACCAGTTGGAACTGGGTTCTTCTAACTGATTTTGCCAGCTTTAAACCCACTTACCTTCCAGAGGACAATCCAGCAGATTTCAACTATTTCTTTGATACATCACGTCGGAGGACTTGCTATATTGCTCCTGAACGTTTTGTTGACGGTGGTATGTTTGCCACCGAGCTAGAATATATGAGAGACCCCTCAACTCCACTTGTAGACCTAAATAGCAACCAGAGAACACGGGGAGAGTTGAAGAGAGCCATGGACATCTTTTCAGCAGGTATCTGAGAATGTCAGATTAGCTGATTTGCAAATGTAACTGTCAAACTTTGAAATGTAGCTTTTGTAAGTTGCCAGATTTCAAAACATTCCTTAGTATGCCTTCGTAGCCTGTTTTCAGATAGACACATGATTTCCTCATTGGATATGCTTAAGTGATGAGAAAATGCAAAGTGCTTTTCATTCATTAAACATCCAAAATTTATGATTTACAATGCCGGTGATATGGAAGGGTGCTACATATCTTTTTTAAGGTCGAGAAGAAGTACATCTCACCCTGTGTTTTCTCTTGTCGTGATAAGCATAAGATGCTCTTACAGAAACATAGTTAAGTAAGTGGTAGTGTAGGTAGTAGGTGGTGTCAGAAGGGCCTTGGATGGAGTGATGGCATTCAAACGGAGGCCTCCCGAGTGGCTGGGAGTTATCTTTGGTAGTTTGTTTCAGGCAGTGTGTGATGCTCCTACAAGGCATCTATTTAATATTGATATTTATAGCTGTGCATTTACTCAAAGTACTAGTTGAGTCCCTCAGAGATTTTTTTGTTTGTTTTTTGTTTTATTTGTCTGTGTATGTTCATATGTGTGGATTTCTCTGAGTGCATAAGGGGCACACTTCATGAACCCCCATTCCACAGATGCACTTATGAGTGTTGACTGTAGACGATGGGGTCCCCACCTCACTGGTGGCAGAATAGCTTTTTCTTGCCATCCTTGTTTGCAGAAACCATTCTGTCTAAGAAGGGTCTCGGTAAGTTTTTTTTTTTTTTAATCCCTAAGAATTTTCCTTTTGATTTTCCTCTCAACACTGGGATGGAACACAGGTCCTCACTTCACATAGTCAAGCACAGCATCACTGAGCTACAACTGCAGCCCTTTTCATTTTATTTTAGACAGAATCTGCTCAGCTGACCAGGCTCGCCTTTAATTTTGCATCAGGGATTATCGGTGTGGCCTTCCATGTATCTGGGATTATTGATGTATCTGGGATCACATGTGTGGCCTTCCATGTATCTGGGATTATGTGTGGCCTTCCATGTATCTGGGATTACAGGAATGCACCTCCACTCTTACCTTTCCCAAGTTCCCTTGATCCATTGATTGATTAGGAGTTGTCTCGCCTACTTTTCTATTGCTGAGAGATAAAACACCCCAACCAAGTCAGTTTTAAAAAGACAGTGTTTAATTTGGCTTTCGGTTTCAGAGAGTTCTGTGTGGGGTTTCTTTTCTTGTGAAGCTTCCTGGATTCAGTCAACGATGTTTCCCTAATGATTTAATTCCGATTACTTCCTCAAGGCCTCACCTCTGACACCATTGCCATCTGACACCATTGCCAGATTAAGTTTTTCTCCATAATACATCACAGTGGGCATTCGATTTCAACACAGGGTGCCTTGGAGTACACTGAAGCTGTTCTGAGCTATGGTGTTGAGGGTCATTTTGTGGTTTAGCTGAGGTCTTGTCTTGATAGTGTATATTCTGTAGGTTCCTGAGAATTTGTATCTGCTGTCATGGATAGGCTATCTTTTGATGTTTGTTAGATCTACTTGCTTTACATTGTTGCTCAGATCTTCTATTTCCTGCTTACATATGATGGATTAAGTATTTTAAAATTACATTTATTTATTTTGATGGACAGTGCAAAAGAACCTGTAAGGGAGTGTGCAAACAAGCACAAAGCTTGGTGTCTGGAGGTCAGAGGACAGCTTGTGGAAATTGGTTCTCTGCTTTCACCGTGTAGGATTTACAGATTGAATGTAGGTCATCAGACTTGGTGGCAAGAGATTTTATCCACTGAGCTATCTTACAGTGATTTTTTTTTTCTTAAAAAATAGCTGCTGTTGGAAGTCCTTTATTGTGAAATTGGCATTGTATAAATAGGAATTAACGATTTACTGAATGTTTATTATGTATCAGAATTATGTGACAAATTTTTCAGTGGACAAATTGGGGAAAACATCATATGGAGTTTGCATTCTAGTGGGCACAGAGGTAATAAACAGGCAACCTAAAATGCTCTACCAGTGGGTACTGTGGGGTGGGGAAAAATATTAGTGAAAGAAAAAAGAATATGGAGGTATTGTAAAGTCTTCTGCAATCTCTCTTTCTCTCTCTCTCTTTCTCTTCTCCCTGAGACAGGGTTTCCCTTTGTAGCCCTTGCCGTCTTGGATCTCACTCTGTAGACCATGTTGTCCTTGAATTTACAGAGAGCCACCTGCCTCTGCCTTCCAAGTTCTGGGACCAAGGGCATGTGCCACCACACCTAGTGGCTTATGAAATCTTACACAGATAACTAAGAAAGGATTTACTGCTGGCTGACAATGACTGAAGGAGGTGCAGGTCTCACTGCGGTCCACTAGTTCCTAGGGCAGGTGTCCTTGGTAGAGGGCCCAGCAAGTACAATGCTGCAAGGTAGTTTTCTAAGGGTCAATAAGACTTGGTGAGTGCATGCCATATGAGTCAATAAAAATTGTGTGTACAAAAAAAAAAAAAAAAAAAAAAAAAAAAAAATTGCTTTGTACTTTTGAGAATGTAGGCACATAAACATTATTTATTGAAGATTATATTAGTGCAAAATGGTTGAATTATTTCCCCTTCTAGTTTACTCCCACTTTTTTTTTAAGCACTTGGTATATATTTGTAGTATTTAGCACTACAAATGAAGTTTGTTCATTGGTTATGTTGTGTCTTCCTTTCTAGGAGGGGAGCTTGGTGAACGGGATTTTACCACCCTGTGCCAGTGGGGCCTATTATAGGCAGCCCCTCCTACTTGTTGAGTGATGGACATACAGCTAGATACCGCTTAGCAGTTCTCGAGAACTCAGTGCTGTACTTTTGTACTGAAGGGTTTCTTGTGACTTTTAAACACCTTATTTGTGTGTATGTTTTTTTAAAGAGAAAATGTGAATGGTTGTCACCATGCTTATACCCGGGTGATCAAGCAATTAGACATGGCCTGTATATTGCATTAAACATTAAATTCAGTTGGTTTTGCATTTTGAGAATTCTGATTTTTCTGAATCCTGGTCTGCATTACAAGATCTCTTCCTCTCATCCTAATGGAATTATGTCTGATTTTCCAGGTTGTGTGATAGCTGAGCTTTTCACGGAAGGGGTACCACTGTTTGATCTCTCTCAACTGTTGGCATATAGAAATGGACATTTTTTTCCTGAACAAGTGCTAAATAAAATTGAAGATCGCAGTATCAGAGAATTGGTAACTATATTGAAAAAATTTTTTTAATTAAAAATTAATTAAAAAACAGTTTTAATGGGAGTATGTCCTAGCTGGCCTGGAACTCACTGTGTTAGCTCACCCAGGGCAGGCCTCTTGCCTTAGCCTCCAGAGTGCTGGGATGACAGACTAGAGCCACCACACCCAGTCCCTCCTCCACAACAAATCTGGAAGGAAACCTAGTGGTGGTAAACATACTTTTGATACCTTACTAGAAAGAAACACACTGTTTTTCCCCTTTAGGCAAAAAGCACATTTGACATTTAAAAAAAAAAAAAAAAAGGACAGAAAAATGAACCCATTTTCTGTTTTCCATGATAATCTTGACTCTGCTCTGGGCAGATCTGGAGGTGGGCAGGGCTGTGTGAGATCAAGCTTGCTGGCGGGAAATGAAAAAGACAAGATGCCTATAGTGCATAGAGAGAGCATCAGCCCCAGCAGAGCACAGTAGCTGGCCTCTTCCCTGGAGGCAGATGTGGGCCACCCTGGAAGGGGGGGTTACATACACAATCACTTGGTTATGCTAGCACAGGGCTGAGGAATTGTGTGCTAGGCCACGTAGCCGGATATCTGGATCACTGTTTGAGGGCATCTTTTTAAAGTAAGTGACACTGTGATGATGATGACTCTGGGTCCTGTAAAAGACTACAGTGTATTAGACTACTCCACAGAAGTCTTAATGGGGCCTATACCACCCGATCTGGTGGTATAGGCCGGCAATCCCAGCTGCTCAGGAGGCCGAGGAAAGGGAACCTTACCTTCCAGGCCTGCCTGAGGGTACAGACTGTATTCAAGGTCAGTTTAGTGAATTAGGCAAATCTCTGTCTCAAAATAAACAGAGTTTAGGAGGTGCTGGCTGTTGGCAGTTTAGGGGTCAGCAAAGGCATGCAATGTGTTTGCCGGAGAAAGGCTGAAGCAGGGGGAAGGAGTGTGAGACCCTGGCTCGCCTGGACTGTGTGATGAGACTTTCTCAGAAAAAAAAGGCAAAACTGGAAACAAGATGCTCTGGAGAAGCCAGTGCAGGCCGCTCATGGTCAGAAGCACACTTGGTGCTCCCCCCCCCACACTTGGTGCTCCCCCTGGGGCTGACACTTGGTCCCCCCCCCCCCCCGCTGACACATGGTGCTCCCCCTGGGGCTGACACATGGTGCTCCCCCTGGGGCTGACACTTGCCAGGTCATTTAACTGAGCAGCTTCATGACATTTTCTTGGTTTGAAAGTCGATTTGTTTACTAATCTTTAACTGTTAATGCAAATGTAAAAGTAAATTTTAGAACATTTTCCCACATAGTACACTTGATTCCCCTAAAACAAATACTAGTTTTTAAGTTAGAATCCAAAAAGAAAGCTAAAATTGCAGGTACATTTTAATGGTATTTAATGTATTTGACTAGTGGGAACATTGAATTTGTGTTCTTATATCAGATATATTATTTCTAGTGTTCACATTTTTAAGCATTTTATTTCTTTTTAAGATCGTGTGTGTGGGTGTGTGCGCATGCACGTGTATACACATGAGCAGGCATGTACACGCAGAGTGCATGCAGGATATTAAATCCCCAGAATCTGGAGTTTTAAATGGTTTGAGCCCTTGATGTGGGTGCTGGGAGCTGAGCAAAAGCTCTTAGGTGCTGAGCCATCTTCCCACCCTAGCATTTTCTATCTTTGAAGTGCTGGGACCTAACACAGGACCTCACACATCGATGTTGGTACTCTATCCTTGAGCTACATTACCAGCCCTTTGATTTCTCCACTGGAATAAACTACACTTAAACCATGTGCTAATCTTTTGGATTTGTGGCAGTATAGTTTAAATCAGAACTCTTAATTGCGGCTCTGAAATGATCTCAGAAGTCCTATACTTTCTTCCAGATTCATGTGTGATTTTCCGTGTGCAACTGTGCCTATTTGTTTTTCTCTGAAGGTTTGTTGCTTTTTTAATAACAAATATCAAACTGGATGTGACCTCCTATATGCCAGCTATCTGTGCACATTAGCATGTAATGTCCTGTTCCTTCTGGGATGATGAGAGACACGATTAGTTTGTGGTTCTAAAAAGAAAGGGTAGCTGTTTGAATGGTGGTGCATGCCTTTGATCCCAGTCCTCAGGAGAGGCAAAGGTAGTGAATCTTCCTGGCTTCCACAGTGAGTTCCAGGCCAGTCAAGGCTACATGTTCATATACTGTTTAAAGAAAAAGAATGGTTGGACAAAGAATAATTAAAATTACCTCAGAAATCCTTTAAATCACATTGCGTTGCTCTTCTAACTTGTGTGTGTGTGTGTGTGTGTGTGTGTTTGTGTGTTTGTGTTTTCACATGTGCGTGTGTATGTGTGTGTCTGTGCTCGTGTGCTTGTGTAGTCCAAGCTGGCTTTGAACTTGTTACCACAGCTCAGAAACTCATCATGTAACCCAGAATACTGGCCTTGCCCAAAACTCCAGAGTGCTGGGGTTACAGGCGTGAGCTATCCCATCTGGCTTTTATTACATGTTCTAAAATGCACCCTTTCCTATTCCTCCTTTCACGTAGGTAACTCAGATGATCCACCGTGAGCCTGAAAAGCGTTTGGAGGCAGAGGATTACCTGAAGCAGCAGCGTGGGAATGCCTTCCCTGAGATATTTTATACTTTCCTTCAGCCTTACATGGCTCAGTTTGCCAAGGAAACCTTCCTCTCTGCAGATGAGCGGATTTTGGTTATACGGAAAGATTTGGGTAACATAATTCACAATCTCTGTGGACATGATTTGCCCGAGAAAGCAGAAGGGGAACCCAAGGAAAGTGGGCTGGTTGTCCTGGTGTCTGTCATAACATCCTGCCTGCAGACCCTGAGGTCCTGTGACTCCAAACTGGCTGCCTTGGAGCTCATTCTGCACTTGGCCCCAAGGCTGAGTGTAGAGATCCTTCTGGATCGCATTACACCCTACTTGCTGCACTTCAGCAATGACTCGGTTCCCAGAGTGCGGGCTGAAGCCCTGAGGACACTCACCAAAGTTCTTGCCCTTGTCAAAGAGGTCCCTCGGAATGATGTCAATATCTATCCAGAGTACATTCTCCCAGGCATAGCCCACCTGGCCCAAGACGATGCTACTATCGTCAGACTGGCCTATGCTGGTAAGAGTTCATTGTCCTCATTACAGCCTTGCACACGCTTTTCAAGTACTTGATCTCTTTGAAAATTCCTTGTGTATCTTTGGCTCTTGAATTATGAATTCCATATATCCATAATAATATTTATAGCTAATCTGTTCCTGGGGCTCAACTTTTGTATATATTTCTGCATGTAAAATGATTAGAAGTCTGCAGTGTGGACTCTCACAGTTTGACCAGGAAGACTCTTGTTCACAAATCCCTGCTTCTGATCTAGAGTTGTAGCCTTTTCAAAGTTTCCTCGAGCAAACACTCTTATTTCATGGTAGGACATCCTGTTGCTACTGAGAAAGACTGTGCTGTTGAAGAGAGGTTCAGAGTTAAGTCCCATCCCCCTTACCTCAGTGCTCAGGATGTGTGACATCTGCATGGGATGGGTATGTCACACCCACCTACTTGTTCTGCTTAGAATTCTCCCTCACAAAGCCCAATAGTAAAGATTCATGTTTTTAGCTCCTCAAGCTAATTCTGAATGCTTGCTTCACCATGAGAAATCTCACTGAGACAGTTACATGATCCATAATTTATATCCAGATCTCTAATGGAAAATGGAACTTCCATTGGAAATCTTTGTACATAATATATACCACACATGCGGCGATGGTATTGCCACATTTAAAAGCTATGTGCTTATTAGTTTGTTTATTATTTGCCTGTCATTGTTAATAGAGTCTGTGAAAACTGGTTTTTGAATACGAGCTTTATCTCTAGGCACAACCCCAAGGGATTGGCAGTTGTTGGGTGCTTTCTTTTTCAATGCATGCATTGTTCCTGGTATTTCCCATTTGTGTCTTTTTTTGTGTGTGTGTGTATTGTGGAGACATAATGTGAGGCCTAGAAGTCCAGGATCTCTTCAAGACACATCTGAACATCTGAGTTTATTATTTGTGACAGCCTATTTCTGATTCATTTGGAAATCAGGTAAATCAACTAACATACAAGAAACACAGGTTTTTAAAAAGCAATATATATCATTGTCTCAATTTTATGACCCTGCTTTTGGCAGGGTGTATCTTACCTGTTCTTATTTGTCATGTAGGTAAAGTTCTGATGTGCAGGTGCCATGTTAACATATTAGCATCCACTTACTCATAGGCCTAGCATAAAAGCGATAGGTGCTATGTATTCTAAACCCTGCTTGATGGCATCGCATTGACTGCTCAAGGTTCTGAGATTTTTCGTTAGCCCTGCAGCATCTTTGAGTAAGGTGTTTAACCTTCATTTTAAAGGATAAGAAAGACTGAGTGACAGGACTGTGAGCCACCTGTTTCTCGCTAATGTTTAGCTCCTGGAGCTGCTGGCCTAGAACTTGGTCAAGTGTCTGTGATAACTCGGGGTCAGTGATAGCACCTTCCAGTGAGAAATAAATCAGCCTGAGTAGAACAGAAATGCTTTTGAATTTGGTGGTTAAATGTAGTTAAATTATACGCAATGGTAAGTATAGAAGTTTAAACTCCACCTTGTTTTCCTTTGCAGTATTCTTTTTCATTTCAAAAGATGCTGACATAGACATATTTTGTATAAAATGAACTTAAAGGTGAGACTTACATGGGGAGTTAAACTACCAAGACTTTAAAAGGCCCAGGAGAGTCTTTACTAATAAAGGTGTAGGGCCAGCTCCCCTCCTCCCCATCCCCCCCGCCCATGGCTGTGAGTTCTGTATCTGTGGACTCAGCAAACTGAAGATTGAAGATTGAAAATATTTGAGAGAAATCTTTTAAAATGTATAGGCTTTTTTGGTTATTCTCTATAGTACAGCATCTATTTACATAGTGTTGTATTAGGTGCTGTAAGTAATTGAACTGTAATCTAGAGATGATTTAAAGTAAGTGGGAAAATGTGTTTAAAGTATGTATGTGTGATGGCGTTTTCTGCAGGGGATATGAGCTTCTGCAGAGGAGGCCTAGAGTTTCCCCTGGCCCTGGGTACTGAGGACAGTGCACAGGTACTCAGGACGTGGACATTTTTATTTAGAGTTTGGCTAATTATGCAGCTGTGACCTAGAAATCTCCATCTCTTGTTTGTTGGTGTTGGGGATCAAACCCAAGGCCTTTGTGCTTGCTACTTGGTACACAAGTATTCTGCTGAGCTTCACCTTAGCCCCTAGTTTCTCCTGTTAGGGTGTTATGGAATAACATCATGCTTACTGTGAGATAATACCATGCTTATGTAGTTCTTTCTCTCTCTTCCCCCCCCCCCCCCCGTGTGTGTGTGTGTGCGTGTGTGTGTGCGCGCGCGCGCATGTGTGCATGTAAAGGCAGGGATGTATGTTGGGTGTCTTTTTATCTCTCTCCCTAGCTGACGGGCTAGCAAGCCCTAGGGATCTTCCTGTCCCTCATCTTCCCGGAACTTCGATGATAGGTCAGGGATGATAGGCCTGTGCTGCCACATCCACCTCTTCACGTGGGTGCTGGGGATCCAAGCGCTGGTTGTCATGCTTGCATGGAAAGCACCACTGACTGAGCCATACACGAAGCCCAAGTTTTTGTTTTATTTTGAGCAGTGTTGAACCTGGCCATGGTGGGATGAAGAGAATTGCTGTGTTGAATAGACTCAGTGGTGGCAATGTGGGTTTGGTTTCATAGACATTATAAAGTAAGGAAATGTGTAAGGCTGTGGTTTGATCTCCAGCACTTATTTCAGCGTAAGGTAGTAGTCACTGTTGTTGAGTGTCATTCATTGCTGAGAAAGAAGAGTGCAGTCTTTCTTTTCTACTCAGAGTCACAGGTGAAGCCCAGACGCAGAAGGCGAGGATACGGAAGTGGGATGGAGCGTAGTGAAGAGCAGATGTAAATGACAGTAAATGTGATAGTAGAAGTGAGACCAGGATACATTGATGGTGAACGGTGTCAGCGAATCTTACAAATTGACAGAGTAAAGACAGTCAATACTGACGCGTGGCCAGCAGTCTCACCTCTGCCCACTGAGAACTTCAGGGTAATACTTGCACAGCCGTCTCACAATGGCTGATTCAGTTTAGTAGTGGCTCCTCAGTTATCTGAAGAAACTGAGACTCAGGCTTTGAAACAGTAAGCTAGTATCTGGCAGGCTTGAGGGAGGAGGCCTGACCTGTCTGATCCCAATGCCCCATATGATGTTACTTTGGTGCTAATATTTCATGGTTAGTCTAATAACTATCTCTAACTTGTCAGGGTACCTTTAAAGTTTAGCTCTGTGGAAGGATTAAGCATTTTCTCCCATTAGAACTGGATACTTATTTTAGACAGTTTCTGCAAATGCAGAATTTTTTTATTTTTTGTTTAGAGATTATTATAGATTATGGGATCCATTACGGAGACTAATTAAGGGCTAACTTGCAAAATCCTGCTTTTCCTGTAGATTTTTTTTTTGAGTAATATTTAGATGTATAAGGACTTGGGGTGTGGTGATATATTATTTATGGTTTATTAAAGCTTGCCTGAGGATTCAGAAAAGCAAAGCCAGCCTCCAGTTATAGAGATCAGACAGTGGTGATACACACCTTCAGTCTCAGCATTGAGAAGCTGGAGGAGGTACACTCCTTTAATCCCAGGACTCAGGCTTAAGAGGTAGATGGATCTCTGTGAGTTCAAGGCCACCGAGAGCGAATCAGTCTAAAAGAGAATTATAGCTCACACCTTTAATCCCAGGACTCATAAGAAATATATGGGACAGGAGCAAAGTCTCAGTATCAGGCATTCACATGGAGGGGATGAGTATTCAGTCTCCAGCCAGGCTGAGGAGAGCCTGAGGTAGAGGTAAGGATTGGTGAGCAGCTGTTTTGCTTTTCTGACCTTCAGCTTGAAGTTTGAACCCCAACATCAGTCTCTAAGTCATTTATTTTTCATGTTACATTGGAGGTTCTAGGCCTAATGGTGACCTGTAGTCATCAATACTCTAGAGGCAGAAGCGGGAGGAGCTGCAGTTAGAGGTCATCTGGGATGCACAGGACCCTGTCTCAAAAAAGTTAAAGGACTTTGGGAGGAGGTGAACAGCTTGAGGATTGGAGGTGGTGATTGTAACTGTCCTGCTGGCGTCTTACAGAAAACATCGCTCTACTGGCTGAAACTGCTCTGCGCTTCCTAGAACTAGTGCAGCTAAAAACTCTCAACATGGAGAACGACCCGGATAGTGAGGAGGTAGATGAAGCCACTCAGCCAAATGGAGACTACGACACAGGTTAGTTATTTCTCCTCTTAGAATTCCCACCAAATCACTTATACCAAATCACTAATGGTAACTTGCAAAAGCTGTCGTTTGTTACTATTTATTTATTTATGTATTCTTATTTTACATGTTGATTCCAGTTCCCCTCTCTTGCCTGCCTCCCTCCCACCCTCCCATGACCCCCAACCACCCTCCTATCCCATTTTCCCCACACTCCACAGGTAGGGTGATGCCTTCCAGGAGGGGTCATCAAAATCTGTCAAGTCATTTGGAGTAGGGACTAGGCCCTCCCTCCTGCCTCTAGGCTAATTGAGTATCCCTCCATGGGGAATGTGCTCCCAAAGTTCTTTCATGCACCAGGGATACATCCTGGTTCCACTGTCAGGGGTCCCTGACTGCCCATGCCTTCTAATGACACTCATGTTCAGGGGAGTCTGAGTCGGTTACCTCATTCAGGATGGTTTCTTCAAGTTCCATCTATTTGCCTGAAAATTTCAAGATCCCATTGTTTTTTTTCATAGATTAGCATTCCATTGTATAAATGTGCCACATCTTTATCCATTTTTCAGTTGAGGGGCATCTAGGTTGCTTCCAGGTTCTTGCTATTACACATAGTGCTGCTACAAACATAATTGAACAGGTGTCTGTGTTGCATGGATGTAGATCATTTGGGTATATGCCCTTAGAATGGGATTGCTGGGTCCTGTGGTAGACTGATTCCCATTTTCCTGAGGAACCACCAAATTACTTTAAAATGTCTTCTAAAAGTTACATACTGGACCAGTCTGGTACTTTGGCCTTGCAGGAGTTGATCTTTGGGGCAGGTAATGAGAGCTCCTTCCTGGTGCTTCCTCCTACATTTCTTCTTGAGCTCATGAACGGTGAGATGTTCTGTGGGATGCAACTGTGCTCATAGCATCTCACCTGCAGACCTTTGAACAGTGGGAAAGGTTAACAAACACAGGGTTTGTGTGGAAGCTTCTGCGGTCATTTCAGAAGACAGGTCTAGGTATGATGGGCCATACCTGTGATTTCATCACTCTGGAGGCCATATCGGAGAATTGTGAGTTCAAGGCCAGTGTGGGCTGAACAGCTAGATAGCAAGACCGTGTCTCACCCAAAATGACAAAGTACAAAGTGCTTGGTCTACTTGTGTGGGGGAAAATTGATCCTTCTTTCTGTTTTTTTAGAGCTCCAAGCCTTACATGAAATGGTCCAGCAGAAAGTTGTCACTTTGTTAAGTGACCCTGAAAATATTGTGAAACAAACTTTAATGGAGAATGGAATTACACGTTTGTGCGTCTTCTTCGGACGCCAGAAAGCCAACGATGTCTTGTTGTCCCACATGATCACCTTCCTAAATGATAAAAATGATTGGCACCTACGTGGAGCTTTCTTTGACAGTATAGTTGGTATGTTTGTGTTTGTTTTTAAATTCATCTTTAAGATTATAGCTTGTCCTCTCTGATCCTTCTGTTGGTTTGGAAGATAGGTAATGCTATTACCAAGTTTGTTTCATGAAGAGTTCCGTGTTCATGTTCTTTTATAGCATAACTGATCAAGGAGCCGTTTGACCTGCATTGTAGTGACATGAATAGCATGTGGTCCTTAAGAGCAGTGACCTGAGAAAGTGCATGAAATACTGCAGAAGTGACAGAGGGAGCTCAGGTTCCCCTGAAGTGTGACCTGTTGGTGTAATGGGGCATGAACAGAACCTGGCCTATTTAAGGCAGAGGCTGCCTTACATGATGTCTGTCATTGGCTGGGCTAGGAGAGTAACTGATTGTTTGGTTTATAGTTTCCATATTTGTCAAATTTTCTCAGCAGACACATACTCATTTTCTTTTTAGAAGTTTTGTTTGTTTATTTTGTTGGGGATGGGACACATGTACCACGGCGTGCTTGTGGAGTTCAAGGGGTAACTTTTGGGAGTTGGTCTTCTCTTTCTACGAGGTGGGACTTGGGGATTGAACTCAGGTCTTCAGACCTGACATTAGGTACTGTATATAATAATACTTTCTAATTTGCTTTACATTTTAAAAATCTAAGTATTTCCTAACATTTCTAATCAATCTTTGAAACTGTACTCCAATAGATTCATATTATTTTTATTCTGTTAAATAATTTTGCCAAAATTTATTTCAACTTTTAAATATTTTGAATATTTAATTTTTTTTAATTTTTATCTTTTTGTATTATGAGATGTTCTTACTATGTAGCCCAGGTTGGCCTGGAATTCTGAGTGCTTTGCTTCAGCCTCCCAAGTGTTGATCTCAGTCACCCATTAGTTTGATTTTGAATTATTATGCAGGGAATCTACATATTTATGTGAGTAACTGCATGATTCGGTATTTGAGTATAGCCACATGCTGCCTTGTGGGCTTTGTTCTGAGATAACACTAGTCATTGTTACCGTTACTCAGACGAGTGAGTCTACAACTGTCACATAGTCCCGCTTATTGCCTACCACATTGCTAGTACACGACTTTCTTATTTCTTAGTCTCTGTAGCTAGAAGTACACAATCCTTAAATTATTTGTATTTTATGTGCATTGGTGTTTTGCCTACTTGAATGTCTGTATTAGGGTGTTAGATCCCCTGGAACTGGAGCCACAGACAGTTGTGAGCTGCCATGTGGGTCCTCTGGAAGAACATCCAGTGCACTTAACTGCTGAGCCACCTCCCCAGTCCCAGAAGTATAACATTTTTCATAGAAACTGTATTCTGCTTGGGTACACAGATTTTTGCTGTTAGCTTGCTGTTGCCATGATAAAGACCATGAGCAATAGCAACTCAAGGGTAGGGTTCATTTCATCTTGCATCTGACTGTGTCACTGGGAGAAGGCAGGGCACTAGAGGTGGGAACTGAAGGAGAGGCCAGGGTGCAGCCAATGGCGGGCTAGGCATTCCCACAGCAATCGTTAATCAAGAAAATGTGCCACACACTTGCCTACAGGCCAATCGGAAGGGGGCAGGTCACCGCTGAGGTCCCTTTTCCCAGGTGACCCTACCTTTTGTCAATTAAAAAAAAAGCTAAGGGGCATAGTTGTGTTGCACATACACTTGCATACATACATATATACATACCTCGGTTTATTTTCAGTTACTGAGTTAAAGAATGTGAATGTAGCTTTCATAGGAAGCCCTGTAGTTACTACCCAGTCAATGAAGTATTCTTTATATATAAACAATGAATATGACCATGTTTTTACATTTGGGACATCTTATGTTAATTTTTACTCCACCTGCTTTAAGTGCCACACACCCAACACACTCCCAGCCAGGAATAGGCTTTAGATATTCTTGTATGTCTTTTGCTTGCTACTCAAGCTACAAAACCTTTTTCTGATGTTTGTGTGTTTGTATTTTACATTATCTTTTATTATTTGGTTCATTTTCTTTCATGAAGTTATATTTATGCTTGTGGGTTTTTTGAAGCTTATAGAGTATTGATTCATTTTTAAGGCAAGTCTTTTTCTCTGTTTTAACTTGATTTTTTTCAATGTATTTTAAAAAAAATAGTTAAGTTTTGATTTTTATAGCAAGGTCTCATTGTGTAGTTCAGATTGGCCTTAACTCACTATCCTGCAGCCCAACACAGAATCTGGGATGATGATCATGTGTGTCACCACACATGGCTCAGGATGCTGATGATCATGTGTCTGTGCCACCACACATGGCTCAGGATGCTGATGTTGATCATGTGTGTCATCACACATGGCTCAGAATGCTGATGATCATGCATGTGTCATCACACACAGCTCAAGATGCTGATGATCATGTGTGTCATCACACATGGCTCAGGATGCTGATGATCATGCGTGTGTCAACACATACAGCTCAGGATGCTGATGATCATGTGTGTGCCACCACACATGGCTCAGGATGAAGCTGTAGCTAACTTGCAACCACACCTGATTTCCCTTGTTAGTTTTTACAGTACTGCTCACTTCTTAGTGATACTCGGTTTTTAGAAGTTTGCTTTAATATGTATTTTTGCCCTGCTTTTTATTTGTAGTACAAGGGGATTAATACCCTCTACACATTTGCATCCTCCCTTTGCTTAGTTGAATTCTTAATAATTGCACTGCCACAGTAAACCTTTACTTTGTGTCTTATGATTAAAATAAAGTGTTTTCAAATAGACTTATTCTAAAGGATCAGGATAACATTTACGTTATAATGCATGTGTTTTAATGACAGAGTCAGATCGTCACTCCAGAGGGCTCTGGTTTGATCACTTCCCTGCACTTGAGGCTATGGCAGCAGAAGTTACTTCAGTGACTAGACTCACTGTGCATTTTAACTTATTTTATGTTTAGATGTGACCTGTTATCTGCTCTGGAGTTTTAGATTTCCTTTCTTTCACTTGTCCTCAGTATTCTGCTTTCTTCCCAGTGTTATTTGTTGGAATCTGTGCCATTTCGTCCTTGTGTTATTCTTGAAACTGACTGTGGAGTGCATGTATGTACACGTGTGCGTGTGTACATGTTTGTGTGGGTCATCTCATGTGTGGCCACATGTTTGTATGTGTTCTTGTGGGTCATTTTACCTGTTTGTTTGTTTTGGTGTGTGTGTATATTTGTGTGGGTCATCTCATGTGTGGCTACATGTGTGTATGTGTTCTTGTGGGTCATTTTACATATCGTTTTGTATGTATGTGTGTGCATGTTTGTGTGGGTCATCTCGTGTGGTTGCATGTGTGTATATGTTCTTGTGGGTTATTCCACGTGTGGTTTTGTGTGGGCTTCAGGTCAGTGTCTGTTGTTTGTGGTCACTGTCCCCCTTACTGCTTTGAGACGAGGTCTCTCCGAAGCTGGAGCCCATCCAGTTGTGTAAGTGGTCAGCCAGTGAGCTCCATGGATTCCCCTACCTATTCCCGCCAGTGCTAGAGTTGTAGGCTAGAGGTCAAACCTGGGTGCCGCCTGGCTTCCACAACAGACACTTTACTAATTGAGCCACCTCTAGCCCCAGATGTCCCTGAAATAATTATGTCTGAATGGGTTGGAGGATTTTGTTAGCTGTTGTCGGTTTTCCTCCTTGAATCCTGAGGACTGCATGTGTAGTTTTGTGGATTCTCCACCTCCCGTTTATTTTGCTGGAGTTCTGTTTCCAGGAAACTTCTGAGGAAGAGCTATCTAAGAGGTAAACCTCTATAGTCCTTATTTTTGTTTTCTTACTATTGACCGTTTGGGGAGCCCTGTGTTTTCTTTATTGTGAGTTATGGGGTCCCCTAATTTCTAGATGATTGACTTTGGGGGATGTTTGTTTATTATACTGGGAGGAAGTTTGATTCTTCGTTGGTTCTATCAGTGGCTGGCTGTGCTCATTGTAACACACTGCTCAGTGGTGACATGCATTTTCAGGTGTTGAGTAACAGTAACACTGCCTTCCCTTTCAGGTGTTGCTGCCTATGTTGGCTGGCAGAGCTCCTCCATCCTCAAACCCCTGCTTCAGCAAGGCCTCAGTGATGCTGAGGAGTTTGTCATCGTGAAAGCTCTCAATGCCCTGACCTGCATGTGCCAACTAGGGCTGCTGCAGAAACCCCATGTCTATGAGTTCGCCAGTGATATTGGTAAGCGTCTGTTTTCCAGACTTAGAATGGGAAATACAAAAGAAAACACAGTATTTGTCTTTTTGGGTCTGTGTTACCTCACTCACGATTTTTTTTTTTTTTTTTTTTTTTTTTTCCTGGCTCCATCCGTTTCCATACCTGAAAACTTACATCATTTTCCTTAACAGCTGAATAATATTTCACTGTGTAAATGTACATATTCATTATCCATTCTTCAGTTGACAGATACCTAGGCTGTTTTCCAATTTCTGGCTCTTACAAATAGAATAGCAAGACCGTGGATGAACAAATGTCCCTGTAGTAGGATGTAGGGTCCTTTGGGTATGTGCCCAAGAGGAGGATGGCTGGTTCTTGAGGTAGATTGATCCCATACTTCTTGAGGAACTGCCACACTGATTTCCATAGGGGCCGTACCAGTTTGCACTCCCACCAGCAATGAATGAGTGTTCCTCTTTTCCCACATCCTCATCATTTGTTTTATTGATGTTGGCTATTTTGACTGAGGTAAGATTAAAATCTCAGAGTAGTTTTGGTTTCTATTCCCCCGATGGCTAAGGATGTTGAACTTTCTTTTAAGTGTTTCTCAGCCATTTGTGCTTGATCTTTTGAGAACTCTCTGTTTAGTTATGTTCTCCACTTCTAATTGGATTTTTTTGTTTTCTTGATGTCTGGTGTTTTAGTTCTTTAGATATTCTGTCAGATGAATAACTGGTGAAGATATTTTTCTGTCCTAATGCCTGCAGTGTACGTTGGTCCTTAAAGATAAACAGGCTTTTGGTGTTGTCATGTCTTTACATTTTGTTTTTTGTTGTTGTGGTTGTTGTTTGCTTTTTTATTCAGCTTCTTTGTCTTTTGATTGTAAAATTTAATCCATCTTTAAAAAGTATTTAATAAGAACGCATTAATGCTTTGTTATTGATTCTGAAGGTTTTGTAACCCTCGTATCATTCTTCATCTCTTGCATCTTCCTTTTTGATGATGGGTTTTTTTTTTTTTTTTTTTTTTTAGTGCTATGCTTTGAATCTTTAAAGTTGCATAAATTTAATTTTCACCTACATAGATCCCACACTTCAATTTTTTTTCTCCTGTATTTTACATTGTTTCCTTAGGCAAGTTATTAGCACTGACGTTCCAGGCTGACCTTGAGCTCATGGCCTTTTGCCTTGGCTTCTGCTCCCCCAGGACGGGCATGCCAGGCATGAGCCACCACACTGGTTTAGTGTAGCGACTGAGATGAGAACGGTGGTGGTGGTCTTGGTAGTGATCGCCGTGATTTTCTTGGAGGTGGTTTTAAGAAGTTATTCCTGTCTAGATAATTCTCAGTTCTCTGCTTGCCTCGTGCTTGACACCAGAGAATAGGAGCACATTAGAGAGAAAAGATTGAAGGCTGTGTTTTCTAAGAAATTCTTTCAGCTCAGGCTTAAGGCTTGGATGTACTTCGTTGGTTAATCACTGCTATATTAACGCTGTGTGTCAGTTAACCACAGAGTCTCAGGGCTCTAACTCAGGTGGTCAGACTAGGTGGGAGGAGCCTGTGCCTGTTGAGCTGTCTTGGGAGCCCTGAAGAGAGGGGCTTTGAATGGGTCTTTCGCTTTCATTTTCACATAAGCATCACCAGTATATGGTGACACTGTTATGTCATTGCTCTGTGGACTTCTGGCAAACAGCTCTGGGTATATCTTAGAGCCCATGCAACTATTGTGTTTTAGAAATTTGAATTTTATCCTAAATCATATTCACTGTCACTTTGATTAGTTGAAATAAGTGATTTAGGCTTAGTACCTAAAACTATTAAAAGGAAGGAAGACATTCTGTTTTCTGGGTTAATCTTACAGTTTGATGCTGAAGAATAGACGGGATGTGTTCTACCTGTCCATTCACTATGACAGGCAAAATTATGAGTTATGTGCTAGATTTGACCAAACTGCATTAAAAAGAATGTCAAATGCTTTTGCAATGCTATGGCTTTGAGTAGAAACACCCCCCCACCCCCGGTCTCTGCTGCTTGTGTGGTAGCTGCTGTCTTGAACCTATAGGGTGAAGTGGATCACCTCTGTGTTGTTGGGGATTTTTATGTCTCTGTCCTGGAGTTTTTAATTCAGCACTACAAATGAGTATACACTAAAACACATTCAACTCTGAAAAATAGAAATTTAGAAATTTTACAAAGGAGGTTAGTTTTGTGGTATGGCTGGTAAGTATGATAAGGAGGTAATATAACTTTTATTGAGTTTCTATTTCTATGTGCAAGAACTTTCTGGTAACACTGAGGCTTGATGTCTTTATCAAATTGTTGTGATGTAAGGGGTTGTATGACCTTATTAGTTTAGTTTTGTGAACCTGGTTTGGTCTGATGTTGTTTTTTTGTTCCCCTTTAGCTCCCTTCCTGTGCCACCCTAATCTGTGGATACGTTATGGCGCAGTGGGCTTTATCACAGTGGTAGCTCATCAAATAAGTACTGCCGACGTCTACTGCAAGCTGATGCCTTATCTTGACCCATATATTACCCAACCAGTGATACAGGTACACATGTTCCAGCTTGTGTCCAGTCCTTTCCAATTACATCTCTAGAGCCCTTCACATCAAAAGAGTCCTTAATATCATAGTGTATTTAAGTTTGTCTATAACATTTTCATATACCTTTCAAGCTAATAATGTTTATTTATCTATTTATTTTTAAAACAATCTCTTCTCATTTTATATACCAATCCCACTCCCTCCCCTCCTCCCATTCCCCCACCTTTCTGCCATCCTCCCCTCCCCCCATCCATGGGAAGTCAACAAAGTCTGGGACATCACTTTGAGGCAGGACCAAGGCCCTCCCCCATTATATCTAGGCTGAGCAAGGTATCCCTCCATAGGGAATGGGCTCCAAAAATTGAGCTAATAATGTTAGTAAACTGACTTCCTTTCTAGGTGAGACACTATCAGGAGGCTGTTATGTCACACACGGTGTGGAAAGCAGAGGTTCAGACTCCATTTTTTTTTTTTTTTTTTTTTTTTTTTTTTTTTTTTTTTTTTTAAGATTTATTGATTTTTTAAATATAATGTGTGTGGGAATATTACATGAATGTATGTTGTATACCACATGTGTGCCTGGTGCCCAGAGAGATCAAAAGAAGGTGTTAGATCCCATAAAACTGGAGTTATAGCCAGTTGTGAACCTCCATGTGGGTGCTGGGAATGGAACCCTGGTCTTCTGGAAGAGCAACCTGTGCTCTTCACCCTGAGCCATTACTCTAGCCCTTGACTAGTTACTCTATTTAATTTATTCCTTGTATTATCATTGATTTATATTTTTCAAAGCCAGGATTGAGAATTGAGGGGCTAATTATTCATGTCTTATAGGTCTTATCCTTCTTCATTTTAAAATGTAAACTTTTTTTAAAGTCTTAGTTGTGTGTTTATGTGTGTGTCCCAGTGTGCGTTTGTGCACATGAATGCACTGCTCTCGGGGCCAGAAAAAGGCCTTGGATCCCCTGGGCTAGAGTGCTAGGAACCCAGCTCAGGACCTCAGAAGAGCAAGAAGCATTGAGATTAGACAGTGGCACCCTTTAAGTTTCTGCCACAACAGTTAATTACATCCAAAGACCATTCTTTACATCTGGGGGAGGTGGCAAGAAGACTGAGGCAAAAGGATTGTGAGTTCGTGGCCAGCATGGTTACATAAAGAATTTAAGGTCAGTGTGAATTACATAGTAAGATCCTGTCTCATAAAGCCGGGAGCTGGGCCGTAGCTCAGCGGTGGAGCATTTGCCTACATGTTCAAGGACTTGGCTTCTGTCTCCCAACATTGACAGGAAAAAAAACAGAGTCTTTTGCTCACTGCTAGCAATATCCATAGCTATTGTATTATATATGCATTGGCCAGAAAGGTGTTTCTAGGCCACTAAGAGAAAAAAGTCTTGAACTCTGGAGAAACTATTTTGAAGAAGGGTTTGGGTCTGTTGGGGACATGTAGAAATTGAAGGGAAACCCTGTGCATTGGTTGCTTAGATCTCTGGCTTAAGCCTGTGAACCATGGGTAGCTTATAGGTCTGATCTCTGTGGATCTAGGGATGGCTTGCTCTGACTTTCTGAAACCTTTGCTTTTGGGTATTTTTTATTAGTCTTCTGTACAGTAGACACAGTTATGTACTCTAGTGCTAACTGCAGCCTTTAAAGTTGGCCAGTGTCCTATTTGTCGCCTAAAACCCCCATTGTTTTCTTAGAAAATAAATACTTTTGTTAACTTTACACAGGTCATGTGTACTGGGTTTGGAAGTAATTGCTCTAGGTTCCATAGTTTTAACTAATCATTTTTTTACATTTCTAATATAGATTGAAAGGAAGCTTGTCCTGCTCAGTGTTCTTAAAGAGCCCGTGTGTCGCTCTATATTTGATTATGCTCTGAGGTCCAAAGACATCACTAGCTTGTTCAGACATCTTCACATGCGTCAGAAGAAGCGAAATGGCTCTCTTCTTGACTGCCCTCCACCTGAGGACCCTGCCATAGCACAGCTTCTGAAGAAACTGCTCTCACAGGTGAGTCCCTTCTCCTACCTTCATGTTAACGGGTTTCACAACAGTGTTGAAACATCTATTTAGGTGTTAAAAATGTTCTTGATTAGGTTACATCATGACAAATGAAAATAAATTTGTCAACATCTTCTGTATTCTCTGTGGTATCTAAGCAAAGACAATAGAATTAGCCTAAAACACAGAGTTAGACTAAATTAGGAGCCATGGGAGACTATCAACTTTCTTTTGTGATTGCTAAGAGACTAGAAAGAGCCTTGGATTTAAGTACTATTTTTAGTTCAGTTCTGTACTTTACCAAAATATAATGAAGTTCAGCTAGAAGAAATATTTCAGAACACAGACTCGATAGGATCTGCCTCATCCCAGTCCAGATTCACACTTGTTACTGCATGCAAACAGCTACAGTAGTCTGGATGTACAGTGTCTTTTTGGTTGAATAAGCCAGCACTTTACTGTTGTTTTTAAGTCTGAATTTGGATCAGTTAACAAACCCCATAGAAACTAAAAACTTTCCAGTAAAACCCTTTTGCTCTATTTGGCATTGGAGGGCCTATTTTGAAATACTAAATTAGATTCATCTTTCTGTTTTATATGGAATGTGTGAGACCCAGAGTTAAAACTGAAATAAACATGCTTCTAAGTAGCCGGGCGTTGGTGACACACACCTTTAATCCATTCTGTTCACGTTTGTGTTCCCCGCTGTTTGCCCAAGTGCCTCCCTGACTGCCACTCGCTCAGTGCTAGCTCCCGTTGTTGGATGCACGTCAGTCAAAATCACTAGACTGTCTGACTTTGGTGCCTCTGAAAGGCAGTGTTTGGTATATCTGTCATTCTCATCACATTTGTCCGAGTGGAGAACAGAGGAACAAATTAGCCTATCTTAGGTAGTTGCTGTTGACAGCATCAGGAGGCTCACAAGCTCGAGGAGACTACACTTGCTGCCAGCAGAAGTGCAGTCAGGCCAGCATGTGAGCGCCCAGTAAAAAGCACAGAAACCACTAGGCTCCATTGTAAGACACCTGAAGAGTCTGCTGCTGCGTGTTCTTTCCGTGTTCTGTAACTGTCCTTAAAGCCAGTGCAAGCAACTTGTGTTATCTCTGTGCTGTAGGTAGAGATGCAGTGCAGTTCCCGGTGCTCTCGATGCTTTAAAGCTGACATCGTAACCTAAGCCCATTATTACTGTTCTGCTGCTGTGCTCCTACTCAGATTATAGAAACAAAGTCCAAGATGGCAAGCTTGTTTGATTTTGATAGGTGCATGAAGAAGCCTATGTGTAGCAGCTCCCTTCTCCATGTTTCCTCCTCTTCACTGGTTTTAGCCATTATTCTGTTTAGGTTACTAGCATCACTAAAAGAGGCTTGGATTCTGGGGACACTCTGGAGGTAGAGTCTGAGTTCTTGTTTGTAATGGCCAGGCTAAGAAGAATGAGAGCTATAGCCTCTCCCAGTGGGAGCTCTGAACTCCTTTGTCTTAGGGCTCAGCCCTTCTTTGCACAGTTTTGTACTTGAGGTGTTACTGGTAGAGGGGCTTCTCCAGAACAGCTGGTGCTGCTGTTGTGGGTCATATGTTCTGGGCTTGAGATAGAGGGCTTAAACATGCCTTTGGAACAGCAGTCATGTGGGGCTTGGGATCTCTCCAGCAGGGTGTATCATCAGGAGGTGACACATTCAGGGATGCTTTAGTTAGATCTCATCTATAAGAGCTCATTTACTAAGGGGCTGTAAAGGACACGGGATGATTCATTCCACCCTGATTTTAAAAAATACATTTTAAACTTTTGACTGGATTTTTCTGTTAGTACTTTTCGACTGGACTGTGCAGGGTAGATACAAGTGCAAAATTGAAGTGGCCTGAAAAGATGCATAATAACATTCAAGTTTTCCTCTGGCCCCTCAGTTGGCATCCATCTAACCTCTCTGTTAGTTGTGAATTGTATGTTGCTGATGCTGAATCCCTTTTCCTAGCATCGGACCTGGTCTGCTGACACTTGTAGTCAGTTTCATCCTTTCTAGCCTGGCTTTCATGCTTTGCAAGGACAGGTCCAGAGCATACCTCTTACAGCCCCTTTAGCCCCACCAACATGATGCTCTGTGGACATGCTCACACAACAGTCTGTGTTTCTAGAAGCTCTTCACCTTTGGCAGGTGTTCTGGGAAGTGTGTGGTCTGCTGCTTTGCTGTTGCACTTTCCCTGGCCTAGGTAGTCTCTGTATGCATGTGTAGTCTAATTTTCAGCCAAAGAATTAAGACCCCCCAGCCCTCCCCCCAGCCCTCCCCAGCCCTCCCCACCCTCCCCCAGCCCTCCCCACCCTTCCCCCCGCCCCACTCCTCCCCACCCCTCCCCCCAGCCCTCCTCTAATGTGCTCATTGTGTACAGCTGTCTTCTCCACTTTCCTCCCTTCTCCATTGACTTTTGTGAGCTTGGGTCTGTTGTCTACTGGGTTCCTTTTCCATGGCCATGGTCTAGAAGCTCCCCAGAAAGGACTCTGGACATTAAGAGAAGGACTCATGTCTGTCTTGGGGATTGTAAGCTGGGCCGCCTGTTTTCTCAGCCTGAGGTGTCATTTCCTATTTTTCAGTCCACCTCTAAGGTTGTTTAAAGTGGGAAGGTGACTCTCACCCCTGTTACTCCATCACACTGGCAGCAGAAGCCTGCCTCGTGTTAAATGCTGGATGAGTAAGTGCTGTGCCTATCAGGCCATCCACAGAAGCCTGCGCTGGGTTGAGTGCTGGATGAGTAATGCTCGTTCATCAGACTAGCAGTGCCAGCTGAGTACGGCTCTGTAACTTAGCCTTGGTTCTGACAAAGTCCTTCCTTCCTTCCTTCCTTCCTTCCTTCCTTCCTTCCTTTCTTTTTCGGGATTGTTTTGGTTATGCCTGGTCTTTACATTTCTTTATGAGTTCTCAGAAATCAGCTTGTCACTTCATAAAATGATACCAGCTTATTGGTGTGTTCATTGATGCTGCATTGAGCCTGTAGGAAGCAACTGAAGTCCAGCAGTGTTAAGTCTGCTGGCCATTAGGGTGTGGTGTATGTTCCCACTGTATGGTCATCTTATCGGCCTCAGTGATGTTGCATGGGTTATGTGGCAGTGCTTTTGTCCCTCATTCATTGTGAATATTTTGAGTGTTTGTTTAATTAGGTGTTTGTTTGTTTGTTTTTGAGTCAGGATGTTTTTATAGCCCAGGCTGGATTGAATTTAGTCTTTGGGCCTCAGCTTCCCGAGTGCGGGGATTACAAGGGCAAGCCTTCATTATTGTTCACCCAATAAATTTCTGCTTTTGAAATTAACCCAAAATCCACGATTTAATTTGGTTTTAGGGCATGACTGAAGAAGAGGAAGATAAACTTCTGGCACTGAAGGACTTCATGATGAAGTCAAATAGAGCAAAAGCTAATGCGGTAGACCAGAGCCATCTCCATGACAGCAGCCAGAAAGGTGTCATCGACTTGGCAGCCTTAGGCATCACTGGGAGACAAGTTGATCTTGTTAAAACCAAACAAGAACCAGATGAGAAGCGGGGTTAGTACATCAGTGTGCTTATTTTGTTGTTATTAATATAAGGCTGGAATTAGTTAATAAAGAATAAATGCACAGACACACACCTGTTTCCCAGATAGAGAACCTTGAGGTACAGTGTCTCAGTTACTTAGTAAGTAGATACAGGAGAATCACAGTTGAAAGCCCAGATCACAGCTCTGTCAATGAAGGCCAGTCTCCAGAGCTCTCCACCTCTAAGACCACGATGCCCCTTGAGGAAGGGCTGATTCAAGCCATTTTCTAATCCTTTCATGGCTAACTCAAGGCCAGCCTCTGTAAAGTCAGATACAAGTTTCTAGAGCATTAGTAGGCAGTGCCTGATGAATTTAAAATAAACAAAGAAATAAAGTGTAGAGGCCAAAGAATTTTTAGTCATTTGCTAACTTGATATTTGGAACTGCCATCTCCTGTGACACCGACATCAGTTGTATGAGGCTCATATGATCTTGCGCATACCATTTCTGCAGGTATGGATAACTGTTAAGTATATGCCTTTGAACACCCCCCCCCGCCCTGGTTCCTATATCATATTTTAGGGCAGCAAATTATATTGACGTAAGCTTTGGGATAATGTGTTTGCAACTTAATTACTAATGGCTTACATGGATTATATATAAAACACCTACATAGATCAGTAAGAAAAAAAATCAAGCACTCCAAAGGAAATAGGTGAAGTAGTTAAGCAAATAATTGGCAGAACAGAATGTTATACATGAAATGTAAATAATTAAATAAATGCAAATTAAAATGTCCATTTTCCACCTGGATCAATATGGACAATTCCTAGTGTTGGCAAAAAATTGTAGGTGAATAAACATTTCTATATGCTGGGGTTATAAGTTGAACATATCTATGTCTATATACGTGCCTACAGGGACATAGAGCTGAATAGAATGGAACCCAAGGGACACAGGAAGTAAGGTCCATTGTGCTCTCTTATAAACAGACAATCAAATCACATTGGTTTTACCTTCAGACTAACTATTCCAAATATATTTTCATAGCTAGAAAGCACGTAAAACAAGACTCCAATGTAAATGAAGAATGGAAAAGCATGTTTGGGTCACTGGAACCACCGAACATACCACAGGCCCTGCCTAAAACCAGTGACCACGAGGTGGTTCAGACTGGGAAGCCATCTCGCTCTGAGTCCTCTGCTGCTATTTGTGTCCCTTTGTCAACTTCTCCACAGGTACTGCCATATGGACAATAGTCATCCTTATGTCTGGGTTTGGTTGTGCTGTTTTATATGTTGAAAGGCTGTGTACTGTGGAGAGATCAAGTTTTTGTTTGTCTAAGATCAGTTTGCTTTAGTTTTATAGCCAAGGGAAACCCAGTTCCTTAAGCACAGAGAAGGCCACTCATTTGAGACACTTGCCACTAAAGCAAACTGAAATAGGGCTAAAGACTGAGCTGAGATCATAATTAGGCGACAGAGAACATTTTAAAACTTAAATCTTTTCATTCTTCCGTCAGCGTTTGTAACTTAAGACAACAACCCCAACCAGTCATGCTTTAATTAGAAGAAGCTGACTCAGACCAGTTGAAATTCACTTGTTTTTTACACCTGAGTTAATAGTGTTTTTTTTTTTTTTTTAAAGCAACAGAAGCTGGTGTAAGGTATGGATGCAACATGGGAACATTTTTATATTAAATATACCTTGCTATGACACAGAGATCTATACCATGTTTTTCAGATTTCTGAAGTAGCACACATCCCCAGTAAGAAGCCAGTGATTCAGGTTTTAAGTAGCACAGTCCTGCCGTCCACTTACCAGATCCGGATCACCACTTGCAAGACTGAACTTCAGCAGCTCATCCAGCAGAAGCGTGAGCAGTGCAATGCAGAGCGCATAGCCAAGCAGATGATGGAGAATGCCGAGTGGGAAAGCAAGCCACCTCCACCCGGTGAGGATCCCGAGTCCCTGCCTGGAATCCAAGCCTGGGGTCAAATTAAGCATCCCTGATCCAAAAAGCCAAAATCCTCAGCTTAAAAGTTTTGGAGTTTTAGCATTTCTGATGACAGGCTTTGGTTAGGGAGGCACATGACAACCTCTGACATCTGAAACACTTGTGCTCCAGAGAGTCTTGGAAAGGGCTCCTGAGCCTGCCCCAGGTAGCATGTACTTTGATAGACAGAGGTGTGAGAACAACTCAGTTGAAAAGCCTAGAGCAAAAAACAATAGGTAAGAAGCCTTAAGTCATTATGTGCCTGACTTAGGATCTTTAGCTGTGATTGCCACTCCACATTCAGGCCAGTCACTTAATTTAGCCTGTCTGTGCTTCATTTTTCCTGGCTGGTGCCAGGTCATGCCTCTCCCCACTTTCATGTTGCCTCTTTGTGAATGTCAGGCTTCTAGGGATAAACCCCTGCTTTTAATTATTGTACTGTTTACCCTCTGGTTAATATTATTACTAAAGAAAAGCTAGGACATCCAGAAAATATGGAGATTGTTGGAAAAAAACCGATAATTTATAATGCCAGCATTTTACTAATTACCAACATTAAGAATTCACCAAAATGTTCTAAAGAGATGGCTCTGCAGTTAAGAACACTGGCTACTCCTGCATAGGGCCTGGGTTTGATTCCCAACACCCACATGGTGGCTTACAACCATAACTTCAGTTCCAGGGGATCCAACTCACTATCTGGCCTCCTTCGGCACCAGGCATATATGTGGTACACGGACATGCAGCTAAAACACCCATGCATTATCTTTAAAATAACTTGGTAAAACGGTTCCTGTATTCTGAGAGGGCTGAATAGAAATGGAGAGTATGTTGGGATGGGAATGTGGTCTTAGCAGCCTGTTTTGTGCCATGTGGCATGTTGCTCTTTGGGATGGTGGGGTTGAGACAGGGTTTCTCTGTGTAGCTTTGTAGACCAGACCAGCCTCGAACTTACAGAAATCCACCTGCTTCTGCCTTCTGAGCACTGGGATTAAAGGTGTGTGCCACTGCTATATATAAATTTTAAAGACAGTTATGTGCTTGGAACTATGCTGGGCACTGAAGTCATTGATGAGACATAATTTTTGATAGTTTGTAACTTTGGGGAAATTAATTATACATAAAAATATGCATAATAAAATGCAGAAAATTATAGTTGCCATTTACAGAGTACTAGGAAGTCCTTGTAGGTTCTGAGGCTGTAACTTCTAATTCTAGTGTGTTTACACCATAGAAGAGATTGCAGACAAAGAAGAGAGTAACAATCTTGGCATTTTGCCTTTTTTGTTCCTTTTGTTTTGATACAGGTCTAAATAGTCCTGGCATGTCTGCCTGACATCTGGGTGGTCATGTGGGCTGGGGAGTGTTGGACCCACACATGTTGTTTATGTGCATACCCACCCCTTTGGGTTAAGTGGAATATCCCCATATTATAGTTGAAAAGATAAAAACTCAGGGAAGTTCACCAATAGCCTGGGTGACTCTAGTGTCCCAAGCTGGGGTTTTATAATGTTCTTCCTCAGAGAGTGGCCTGGAAGCTGTTTGTCTAGGCTAGGCTAGCCATACCCCATACTGCTAAGTCAGCAGTGTTTGTCCGAGGGGTAAGTGATTTCTGTGTCTCTCAAACCCTGAAAAAGGGCCCTGAGGCAGAGTCTTTCCAAAGCTGTTTGAGCAGTACTTAATCCGCCTTGGTCTCTTAGTAATATGTCATAGTCCAGTAGACCCCTCTGGGTAGGCTAGCTGTGGGACCTTTTAATTGATTGGTTCTTATGATTGCTCTGAAGTTAGCTGTTGGTAATTGTAGCTAGAGGGTAGTAAGTGATCATGTCTCTCAACCATGGTTTAAGATACACTGTTGTTGCTTTTTCTCATGGTTTATACACTGTTGCTTTTTCCTCACTATTTAAGATACACTGTTGCTTTTCCTCACCGTTTAAGATACACTGTTGCTTTTCCTCACGGTTTAAGATACACTGTTGCTTTTCCTCACGGTTTAAGATACACTGTTACTTTTCCCTCACTATTTAAGATACACTGTTGCTTTTCCTCGCTGTTTAAGATACACTGTTGCTTTTCCTCACGGTTTAAGATACACTGTTACTTTTCCCTCACTATTTAAGATACACTGTTGCTTTTCCTCGCTGTTTAAGATACACTGTTGCTTTTTCTCAGGGTGGCGTCCTAAAGGGCTACTAGTTGCACATCTTCATGAACACAAATCTGCTGTAAACCGAATTAGGGTCTCTGATGAACACTTACTTTTTGCAACATGTTCAAATGACGGCACAGTGAAAATCTGGAACAGTCAGAAGATGGAGGGGAAGACCACCACAACAAGGTAATACGTCGTGTTGCATGATGGGGTTAGCTGTGTGAGCTAAATCAGCAGTACTTACGGAGTTCTTTATCTGCATCAGAGCTCTTAGGAGCAAGGGATTTGTAGGGCTGTGTGGACCAAAGTCCCATGCCACTGGCCATCTGGCAAGTGAGACAAAGGAATGGGGGAATGTTGTGGGGCTGGAATTTTCAGTACACTGTCCAGAGACTACCTGGCACAGAAAAATGAGTTGGAGAATTGGAAGAAGGAGAAAGAACCTTGTGGGTATGTTGAATGTTCTGGGAGGAGGAAACAGGGATTTTAGAGGCCCAGGTTGGGGGTGAGGGCCTAGTCAGTCATTACTGACAGAAAGTTTTGTGTAACTTGAGTAGAGAAAGCGAGAAGAGAGAGGAGTAGTGTTTTGACTCAAGAGGTTTTTTGAGTGAGAGGGGCCATCAGAAGGTTGTGAACAGAGGAGAGTCGTGGTCACAGATGTCAGGAATGGCTCTGGCTATGTGTTGAGGGTAGGATGAAAAGGATAGGGCCATAGCAGTCGGAGGAATGGTCACTGTGATGCAAGGAGGAGATATGTGGTATAGACCGTGGGAGGGGCCAGATTCTGTATCTGTTTTGATGACTCAGCAACCTGATTTACCGAATACATTAAAGGGGTTTGAACAGAAGTAATAATACAATGGACTGCACAGCTGCATCAGGAAAACAAGACCCCACTGCCCTGGAACCTGGTTTTTAGGACCAGCGCCTTTGAGACTTTCAATGCCCAGGGTATGACTTTGATAAAGGTGACTATCATAATAAGGACTTTAGATCTGGTCAGCATGATACATATGTCTCCCACCCCACCCCCTTGAGGTTTTCCAATCCTCCTCTGCCTCTGCTCAGTCTTTGTGTCTCTCTCATTTAATTCTGCCATTTTCCTGTTTGCTCTTTGCCTAATTGGTTCTGCTAGAAGAGCTACCATAAATGAGAATGAATCTCATCTACATTGAAAGAATGTGGGGAACTTTCTGCTTCTTTTCTTGTTATTAGTTCATTGAGCATAATTAACTAAAATGCTATCAAACCAAATATCCTTGACAACTAAAGTAACTTAAAAGCCCACTTATTATTTACCAGCCCAGTAAGCTAGGGGGTTAGCTGTGTATTTGTTTAAAGAGCTCTGTAATTTTACATTATACCTATTATTTCTATGTTTATTCTCTCAGCTTTACATTGAGTAGAATATAAATGAAAAGTCAATAAAAGAACCATTCATGTGTGTAGCAATTTTATTTTTGTTTTGTATAGATTTTTTTATTTATTTTACATTTGAACTGCAGCCTCCCCTCCCTCTTCTCCTCCCATCCTGTCTCCTCCATGCCTCCCATCCACCCCTCCTTAGCAATCACTCAAAAAGGGGTAGGCCTCCTGTGGGCTTTAGCAAATCATGGCATACCAGGCTGCCATAAGACCAAGCACATCCCCCTGTACGCAGACTGGGCAAGGCAATCAAGTGTGAGGAATGGGTTCCTAAGAGCCAGTCAAAGCACAGGGGACAGCCCCTGTTCCCATTGCCAGGAGTTCTACATGTAGATCAAGCTACACAACTGTCACATATATGCAGAGGACCTATGTTGGTCCCATGTGTACTCCCTTGTTGGTTCAGACTCTGAGTTCCCATGAGCCGGCTAGTGATGTCTGTGGGTTTTTCTGTGATGTTCCTGACTCCTCCCCGCTGTTTCCCACATTCCTTCCTCCCTCTCCTCATCAGAACTCTGAGCACAGCCCAGTGTTTGGCTGTAGGTCTCTGAATCTGCCTCCACCAGTCACTGGATGAAGGCTCTCCATCAGTGGGGTAGTCACCAATCCAGTCACAGGGCACAGCCAGTTCAGGCTGTGCATCCACTGCTGCCAGGAGTCTTAGCTGGGGACATCTGTGTGGACTTGTGGGAGTTTGCCTTGAGTCAGGCTTCTATTTGACGCCATAAAGCCCCCAGTCTAGTCATCTCTCAGCACTATCCTCCTCTACCCATCCCTCAACCCCATCTCTCAAATTCCCATGCCCACATGCCCCCAGTCCAACCAGGAGATCTCTTTCCCTTCCTAGGGAGATCCATGTGTCCCCTCTTGGGTCCTTCTTGTTACCTAGCCTCTCTGGGTCTGAGGATTATAGCATGGTTATCCTTTAGAGTTAATATCCACTTATGGGTGAGTATGTACTTTATATGTTTCTGAGTCTGGGTTACCTCACTCAGAATGATTTTTTTCTAATTCCACCCATTTGCCTTCAAATTTCATGATGTCATTGTTTTTAACAGCTGACTCTATTGTATATATGTACCACATTTTATTTATCCTTCAGTTGATAGGCATCTAGGTTGTTTCCAGGTTATGGATATTACAAATAAAGCTGCTATAAACATAGTTGAGCAAGTGACCTTGTGGTATGATTCAGCATCTTTTGTTTGGGTAAATGCCCAAGAGCGGTATTGATTGCCAGTTTTCTGAGAAACCGCTATTCTGATTTCTAGAGTAGATTTACAAGTTTGCTCTCCCACCAGCAATGGAGGACTGTTCCCCTTACTCCACATCCACTCTAGCATAAGCTGTCATCGGTGTTTTTGCTCTTGGCCATTCTGGTAGCTGTAAGGTGGAATCTTAGTGTCGTTTTGATTTGCATTTTTCTGATGGCTATGGATGATGAACATTTCTTGGCTATTTGAGATTCTTCTGTTAAGAATTCTCTGTTTAGGTCAGTACCCCTTTTTTAATTGGATTATTTGTTTTTTTGGTGTCTAGTTTCTTGAGTTCTTTATATATTTTAGAGATCAGTCCTCTGTCAGATGTGGGGTTGGTGAAGATCTTTTCTGATTCTGTAGGCTGCCATTTTGTCCTTTTGTCAGTGTCTTTTGCATTACAGAAAATTTTCAGTTTCATGAGGTCCCATTTATTAATTGTTGATTTTAGTGTCTATACTACTGGTGTTCCATTCAGGAAGTTGTCTGCTGTGCAAATGCATACAAGGTGGGTCCCACTTTTTCTTCTGTGTAACTGGATTTATGTTGAGCTCTTTGATCCACTTGGACATGAGTTTTGTGCAGGATGATCGACCTGAATCTCTTTGCAATCTTCTACATGCTAACATCCAAGTTATGTCAGCACCATTTGTTGAAGGTGCTGTCTTCCTCCATTGTATAGATTTTTTTTTTTTTTTTTTTAGTCAACATTTTATTGTGGAAATTTCAAACCTCCAAGCAAGTTGTTTTTATCCTCAGCAATACTCACCCTTGGCATATATTAATATACTTCACAACAATAGTTGACCAGAAAGAGAGAGAATATAATGTTAAAACAGAGATGTGTCTTTAAATTAAGATGCTATTATTTAGTGTTTAAAAAGATGTTAATTGTATTTCTCAGTAACCTCAAAGCTTGGAAACTTTTACTAGGACTCAAAACCAAAGAAATTAAAATGCTATTCTAAAAAATAATTAATAAAAAAGGCAGCAGTCGAGAAAGCCTAAGTAAGAACAGGAATAAATGCAAAAATGTCAGAATTATGCCATCCCTGTTAGTAACCACAGTGACTAATCAGGAGGCAAAAGAGGCAGAAAGAAGCATGTAGTTGGGGCCACAGAAAAAGACATATTGAATTTAAAGGCATGAACAAGTCAAAGGGCTCAGAAAGATAAACCACACACACCCCCAGGGAGTGCTGAGAAAGATAAACCCTCAGAGAAACTGCTCCTGGGACACAGACATTCTACAGTGTGAAAGCTCAGTCCATCACGAAGGGGTGCCAGTTACAAACCAGGCACCTGACAGTATGTGAAGCAAAAAGTGACAGTTTAGCCCTAACAGCAGCAACTTTAATATCCCATTTTCTGTGTGGTTAGAAGCGGGTGTTGTAAAAGTGACAGAGACATAGAGGTCTGAACAATGCTGCCCGGCGATCACCTCTGACAGAGAACTCTACAGCACTGGAATACGATTTCCTCTGAGGTGGACACGGAGTGTTTTCCACACCCTCCCGTGTGTTAGTCCATAAAAGAGGGGTCAATAAATATAAAAGTCCTGAATGTTCTCCAAGTATAGTGGAATGAAACCGGGTATTGGCAATAGAGAAGAATTTGAGAAATTCACGTGTATGGAGATGAAGTAACAGATGACTGATAGCTAGTGGTTCAGGGAAAATCCTTAGAAATTAATGAAAACGAAGACACAGCACACCACCACTAAAGGAGTGTTGAGGAGATGTATACCTGTAAATATTAATCTGGATTTTGTTTTTTGAAAAGATCTCAAATCAGCAGTTTAGCTGTAACAAACTAACAAAAGGAAGAGCAGATTTACCCAAGGGAAATGGGAGGTAAAAGACTAAAAAGGAAAAAATGAGACAGAGAATAGAAAAACATAAGAATAAAAGTAAAAGCAGAAAGTTGATTCTTTGATTAGCAAAATTGGAAATTTTTTAGGAGAGTAACCATTTTGTTTTAAAGAAATTAAAATAGACTTGTTACTCATCAGAATTTTAAAAGAGGGATATTATGGTCAGAAATTTTAAAAAGACTACTATGAACAGTTATATGCCAAACATTAGGATGAAATGGGCAAATTCATAGAAAGATATAGCTACCTAAAGTGATTGAAGATGACGTAGAACACATAAACAACATAAAATTAAGACATCCAGTTAGTAAAAGTCTTCTCACAAAGAAAGACCCAGGCTGGGGGTCGTGTGAACTCTACTCAACATTTACAGATTTGTAACCCATCTTTAGAAGGGCTCCCAAGAAGTAAGGGGACACTTCTGAACTTAGCCTGTGAGCAGGCATTCCCTTGACACTGTAGCCAGGGCACATCACCTGGGACCTGCAGACTTGGGCCACAGTCAGCACACTGAAAACTGACTGTAGCCTGAAAGGGCTACACACCATGAGCAAGAACAGCTCGTCCCAGGGGTGCAAGGCTAGTTCAGCGTGCGGAGATCAGCATATGGAACATGAGAATAGAGGGTAGAAACCACACAGTGATCTCTACAGACCCCAGGAATGCATTTGACAAAGTCCAGCTCAGTAAATTAGTAATGGAGAAATAACCAAAGCTACTGCCACAAGCCACAGTTGGCACTGTACTTATGTGAGGAGTGCAGGCCCTAGATGAGGAAAAAGAGAAGAATGGGTATCTTTGCCAATTCCACTGAGCAGTGCATTGGAGGGTCGAGCCGTGGTATCTGGGTAAGGAATACGGGTGTGCATGTGTGCGCGCGTGCGCGCCCACAGTATGCAATATATATATATATATATATATATATATATATATGTATATGTATATGTATATGTATGTATATGTATATATTACATACACACACACACACAAATAGGAAAAGAGAAGTAAAACTTTTTCTGTTAGCAGTCAGCATGTGTAGTGAGGGTGTTGTCGTGCTACAGGTGCAGCGGAGTGGCTCTCTTACTACAAGCATGAATCTAGTACATGGGAAAAAAAAACCATTAAATGAGAAACTAGAATGCTAGATCTTTATCCAAAGATCAATTTCATTTTCCTACACTAAGTAGTTAATTGACTACTTTGAATGTACTCTATAGTACAGTAAAGCTGTTCCTGAGAAAAAGCGAACCAGAGAGGAATGAGAGATAAAAATATCAAATGATCTGTCTTTGTTTAACAGTAAGTGTGAAAATATAACAGCTATGGGGAGTGACGGGTTAAAGTGGTGCTGATGGGATACTCAAAGTATGGCCGCAAGCAAGCAAGGACGGACGGGGACAGCTTGAGTGGTGGTCGTGGGGGGTGGGGCTGAACATTGTGGTGAGAGTCTGCATGTGTCTGATCCCGAGAGCTAAGGTACTCGAGGAACCGAGGCACAGATCATGACAGATGTCATACAGGTAGCTGGTGACAGAATTTTGCTTCCCAACTGTGACAGTCTGTGTGTTCAGGGCTGTAGAAGAACTGAAGGATATGGGATTGAAAGTGTTGCATAAGTTGGAGAATTGGTTGGGAACTTGGGGGGCAAAGGACAAGTTGGAGAATTGGTTGGGAACTTGGGGGCAAAGGCAGTCTTTATAATAGGACAGAAGTGCTGGAGACGGACATTTGAAGAAAAGGAGGTTTGTGCATTGACTCTTAGAGATGATGATGATATAATGGACCCAGAGTAACGACTTTGTTAATTGTCAATTAGTGTTAGCGATAAGGCTAAGGCTTTTTCAGACATGGTTAACTTACATTTCTTTTGCTCAGGTCTATTCTTACATACAGCCGAATTGGAGGACGAGTCAAGACCCTGACATTTTGCCAGGGCTCCCACTACTTGGCCATAGCATCTGATAATGGTGCTGTCCAGCTTCTTGGAATTGAGACTTCGAAGTTACCCAAGTCTCCTAAAATCCACCCTCTACAAAGCAGGTACCGCCTGTTGTCTTTTTTACCTTGCATGTAAGTGTACTGTGTGTTAGCTGCCACCTGCAGTGCAGTGTGGATCAACGGGTGCCATTGTACAGGCCTTGTAAGCCCTGAAGTACAGGAAACTGCTTCTGACTCAGAACACTCAGACGTGCTTAGCTTTAGAGGGCAGAGCCTTGGCATCTTAATTGCTGTACTTTGTCAGAAGTGCACAGGGCCAGTCTGGATTGGATCATCTTAGTCTCCAATCTTCCCTAATGACACGGTATTTAGCCAGATTGTCTAACTACCAGAGCACAATGAGTATGCATCATTGTTTTGTTGCTTGGCATTAAAATGTCTAAATTTGACAATATTTTTTAGACAAAGAATTGCTTATTCTAAAGTAAAAGGTTGATTGGTTTTCTTTATGAATCTCATATCTTTGTAAATTTATAAAGATTAAGCAGATGTAAAATAAGTTAAAGACAGCCTTTTTTCCCTGACCAGTGTTATGCACTAAGGATTCCAGATATAGATACCATTTCCCTTTTTTTAAAAGAAAAATATTATTATGTATGTGGGTGCATGGGTCCCACAGGGAATTTGTGGAGGTCAGAGGATAACTTTCAGGAGTCAGTTCTTCCTTCTGCTGTGGGTTTTGGAAGTCAAACTCAGGTTGTCAGGCTTGGGTGGCAAGTACTTTTGTCTACTGAGCCATCTTGCCAGACCTACATTGTGTTCTCGGAGGATCTACAGTCTACTGGACAATAAAGACAAGTTCACAGACAGGGTGAGCCCAGTATGTAATGTTCCCCCTGGAAGGCATGCATCGAGTTGCAATGGACAAAGACTGGAGAGATGCCTCAGTTGGTAAAATACTTACCTTGTAGCCACGAGGGGACCTGAGTTCTGATCTCTAGAACCCAAGTACTAAGTGGTGCATGCCTATAACCCTACTACTTTGAGATGGAAGGAGACAGAAGAATCTCTGGAAGCTTGCAGGCCAGCTAACCTGCCGATGTTCCAAAATTCCAGGCCAGTGAGAGATCCTGTCCAGACAAAAGGTAGAGGGTGTCTGTGAACTAATAGCCAACATTGTCTTCTGACCCATAAATGTGTACCGTGTACTCGCGTGTACACACACACACACGCATTAATGAACAAGTGCATGTATACATGCACACAGACACTCAAAGGTGTAAGGCATGTGAGTCTGTTAAAGCAGGGAGGGTTAAAAGGGCATGCTGGGAAGAGGTGGTGCACCACACAGAAAAACCAGAACAAGATGAGTAAAATGCTGCTTTGAGATCCTCATGTAGCTTAAGGCAAAAAAGGAATGTCTGATGGACACTAAGGATATCTTTGTTGGTTTGTTTTGCTTTGCTTTTGCATTTATAAAAAAGTGCATATTTCCAACATAATCACTAAATATATTTGAGTGGCTTTAGCCTAGGACACACTGATGCTTTTAATAGCAGAGAGTTGCCGGTATTCCTTAAAACTGTTTCAGCAGAGGTGACTGCTTATACTCAGTGCATTCATTTAAGTTGTTGGCAAAGGGCACTGTGTGATTGTGCCTCCAGGTCACACAGGCACACAATAAAAGGGGACATACATTCTGCAGGGGTCTCTCAGCTGACAACACTTTGCACTGTAGACACTACTCTTTAAGCAAATGTTTATTGCCTGGGTCAGGAGACCCTGCTAGAGTGTTCAGATTTTCCTGTGCCTGATGGTAGTGTGCGCCATAGTAACCCTGCCATTAGTTACTCATTTGTTACCTGTGATCATACTTCTTAAGCATTAGAATCAGGCCTAGAGAGACGGCTCACCAGTTAATTACAGAGGGTCCAAGTTTAGTTACCAGGAAGCATGTCAAGCCACTCCTAAATTGGTACTCACTGTGCCTTCAGTTCCAGGAGATGCCCTCATCTGGCTTCTGAGAGCATTAACACATACACGCACGCATGCACGCACAAAAAGAATACTATGGAGCAAACCATTTAATAACTTAATGTTTTGCTATTTTAAATCACCCTTTTGTTTGAAAGTATAGTCAGAAGTAGGAAATCTTCAAATGTTTATCTGGGACAGAGGTCAGTATGGTCAGAAAGTAAGACTTGATGTTTGTATTTTTGAGAATACAGAATATGCAGCAGAGGTATATATAACTGAAGACTAACTTAACAACTGACTAAATTTTAAAATCATGTCCTTTCTTTCCTCCTTGCTCTCCATTTTTTGTGAACTGAGATCAAACACAAGTTCTCATGTACAATAGGCAAATGCTTGACAGCTCAGCTACACCCCCCAGCCCTGTGACGTTCTTTTTAGTGTTAAAAGCGCCTCAGATAGGACAAAAACAAACAAACAAACAAAAAACAATTTGGAATAACTATGCAGTAGCATAGAATTCTGCAAAATGAAGGAGTGGATTATTAGCTCATGGCATCAGCATTGATGGAATCTGAAATAAGTTTCTCTGGTGAAAAGTGTCAGATTCAAAGGCTATCTGCCCCATGTTTCCAATTATATGACACTCTGGAAAGAATATAACTGGAGAGGACGAATGCAGTTAGACCTCAGATGGGCCCAACTAGGTAGGTACTTCAGCAGCGCCAGACGCTTATGTGGAGGAAATGCATAGCTATCTATGTATTTGTAATAATCCTTGTATTTCACACTAAGAACTCATTTTACTAGTGTTAAAACAAGGTTGGTTTCTTATTTCGATAAATATTCTGGCTATATAAAATGGCACTATCAGGAAAACTGAATTAAAAAATGTTCAGAAACTTCTTATACTTTCTGAGTCTGAAGTTATCTTTAAAGAACATTCAGTTGTAATTTTCTCATTGAGGTCACATAATTTTTATTTTAGTTTTATTGTCTTTTTAGACAGGGCTGTTTTAGAACTTGATATGGAGATCAAGTTAGCCTCAAACTCATAGTGACCAGATTGTTTCTGCCCCTTCTGCCTCTCAAGCGCTGGGACTAACGGGTGTGTCATGCCAACCAGCCAGTTTATTTGGGGAGGGGGCATGAATAGACTATTAGTTTATCTCAAGTAAAAATCAGTGCTCCGTTTTCAGTGACTGGAAAAGCCTGTGTATTTACTTTTGTGTTTCTAGGATTCTGGATCAGAAGGAAGATGGATGTGTGGTGGACATGCATCACTTCAACTCTGGACCACAATCTATTCTTGCCTATGCCACGGTGAATGGCTCTCTGGTTGGCTGGGACCTCAGGTCTTCAAGCAATGCATGGACATTAAAGCATGACTTGAAGTCAGGTCTCATCACTTCCTTTGCTGTGGACATCCACCAGTGCTGGCTCTGCATAGGTAAGCCAACAGCTGTGTTGGGATGCCACTAATGCCTGCAAGTAGCATCCTGTGAGAGCCAGCATTTCCTGTTTAATTCACTAGTGATTTTTCCATAACTACTATGTTATATAATGTCTTACAGTTTAGATTTCAGTAGGAGGCTTATATGAAGTGTAGCTCAGTGAGAGTGCTTGCCTGATATGCCTAAGTCCCTGGCCATACTCTGTAATACCACACACAAACTAGGATAAAGGGTATAGTTTAGCAAGGTATGGTAGTGTATTGTAGTCATGGTGGTTGGGCAGTGTGCCCTTGCAGTCAAGGTGGTTGTCTGGTAAAGGCAAGGGGATCAGGAGTTCAAGGACAGCTTGTGTTACATGAGAATGTATTTTTAAAAAACACAAAGAAAGCATTCTGTGAAAGATTGAAATCAGCATCATAAACCCAGAGACCAGTTTCTCGTTCCCAGCAAGCATTTGTCTTAGCCTCACAGCAATTAAGAGTTTCTGGCATTCTCTGGGCTATTGGAGAAGCTCCAACTTAAGGAAAACAGCATTTGAGTTTGAGCCAACACTTTTAAGTTCCTGTGACCTCAGACAAGCTACTTAACTGAGTCTAGCATTTTCATTTTGGGACTAACTCCTTCAAAGGCCCCTCGCTTTGAAGATGTAGTGAGCAGAAGCTCCTGTCACAGGGCCTAGAGGAAAAGCAGGACAATGGATTTCTATTTTGCCATCTCCCCACTACATTTCCCCTAAAGACTGAAGAACAATCTTCCTTATTTTTTGGTTTTCAAGTGTTTCTAAGTTCTGAACATTTTATACTCCAGTGTGACCCTTACCACAAACAGAATACAAATGGTTCTTCTGGAAATTGCCTTTAACCACTTTTAAAAATTATGTTTTAAAATGTTTACTCTGATAATTTCAACTGTGTATACATTGTATTTTGAACATATTCACCTCTGACTTCTCCCTGTGCATTCCCACACCCCTTCCCAACTTCATGTTCCTTTAAAAAAATAAAAAAAAAAAGAAATCCTGAGTGCAGTTAGTCCTGCCCATGTGCTTGGGTAGAAGGCATCCACTGGACCATGGGTAACCAGAGGCAACACGCTCAAAGCAGACCGCCTCTGCTTCCCCTAGCACCATCCTGTCTGCTCAGTTAGGGGTAGGGGTTATGAGCCCCTTCCTTTTCCACGCTAGACTGTTGGCTGCCTTCTCTTGCGTAGGTCTTGTGTAGACATCCACAGCTGTGTGGGTTTGTGACACTGTGTTACCCTGGTCCTCCATGACTGCTTACCGTCTTCCTGACCCAGTACCTTCTGTGGGGAGGGTGTCCCCTGTGTAGGGTAGCTCCATCTAAACATTTGTATGAGTTTGAGAGCAGGCTGCACATGGCTTCCTGAAGGTTCTCAGTGTGAGTTATCCCACCACACCCTTTGCTTTACCCTCCTATTCCTCTTTCTCTGTCACATCGCCTGTTTTCTACTGTCTTCCCTATCTTAAGATGTCCCTCCGCACCACATGGCCCCTGTCTAGTTTCCTGGGTTCGAAGATGCTCCAAGTGTAACACAGTTCTAAGGTTCTGATGCTAGGATCTGTGTGAGTGAGAACATGCAACGTTTTTCTTTTTGGATCTTTGTTCCTTAAGTATAAGGTTTCTAGTTTCATACATTTATCTTTGAATTTCCTAAGTTCAGTTTTCTTTACAGCTGAATAAATTTCATTGTGTATAGGTACCACATTTCCATTATCCATTCAGCAGTTCATGGACATCTGAGCTGTTTGTTTCCTAACTATTGTGAATAGAGCAGCAATGAACATGACATAGAGCCCTTTGGGTATTTGCCCAAAATCAGCGTAGCTGAACTACATGATCGATCTAGGAGGTTCTAGGAACCTCCACACTGTCTTCCAGAGTGGCTGCACCGGTTTGTACTCCCAGCAGCACTGGGTGAGGGCTCCCCTTCCCCCACACCCTCACCAGCCTTTGCTGTCATTTTCTTTAACCAGTGTAAAACCAGTCATCTGATTTTTGTCCCCACTGTTTCTTGCTCTTTCCAGAATGTCACAGAAATGGAATCATACAGTGTGCATGTTTTTATTTTTTGTTTTTTTCTCACTAAACATAAAGTTTGTAAAGCTATTCCATTGTCTTCATGTATGAGGAGTTTTAAATTATTTATAGACAGTTTGTGTACTGACCACCCATGCTCCAGTTGGATGATTGAATTGTTTTGAGTTTGAGGCTTTTCTGGTTAAATTTTCTGTAAATATTTGCAAGTAGGTTTTTGTAGCAACTTTAATTTTGTTTTTCTGAGCTGTATACCCATGAGTGTTATTGCTGATTAAAAAAAGAAGTCAAAATTTTATAATTTTAATTGCACCAATATTACTGTATATCTAGGGGATATGATGTGAATATTTTGGCACATATTTATAATGATTAAATCAGGAAATTAGGAAATGACACCTCACATATTTTGTGGTAAAAATATTTAAAACCTTCAGTAATTGGGATACACAATGCATTGTTATTAATTATAGTGAAGGTTCTGTGTGTCATTAGTTACAGTGATAGCTGTGTGTCACTAACGCACTTTATGTTGCTTGGCTTTAGCACTGCTTCTCACCACCTTCCTCCCCCTTTCCTCTCCTTTTCAAAAGGTCCCATTTTCCCATGGTCTCCTGTGTACTGGAGACAGGGTCCTAATGTGTCCAGGCTGGTTCATGACACCCAAGAATGTCCTTAGACTTCTGATCTTCCTACCTCTGTCTCCCAAATGCTGGGCAACTCAGTGTCTGGCTCATGTGGTACTGGGCATGAAACCAGAACTTTGTATGCTAGGCAAGCACTCTGCCCATTGGCACATAACCCTAGGCCGCTCCCCTGCACACTGCTTTGAATATGGCCCTTAAAAGCACCATGTTTTCTTCTTTCTCTCATACCAGGAAAAGTTAAGGCTATCTGTACTTGTGGTTAGGTTTCTGGATCCCTTAGTTTACTCTGTCGTCGTGACATATCTGCCCTTTCCTGTATTCGTTTTATGTAGGTACTGGAAGAGGGCCGCATCCAGAGCAATGCAGAACATGAGATAGTAGGTTTGCAGAGAAGAGAAGTGTCTTAGGTACCCTGAGCAGCTCTGAGGAGGGTCACTGGTGCCACCCGTGGCTGTCTTCATCATTGTCATGGAGTATGGCAGAGAGACCTGGAGGGACCCACTGTCCTTTTGTTCATCTCAGCTGCCCAGGGCTGGGACAGACAGCGTTGCTGGGACAGACAGTGTTCTTCTGCCACAGGGCCGTTCTTCTTTAGTAGAGTTTAAGATGCCGTGGGGAGGTTGTGTGCACAGCTCCCCATTTTCTTCTGGGCTTGGACACCTGTACCTGTCTGCAGAATGTTTTGGAGCAAAGGACACATGGAGATGATTACAGTCCAGTGACAGACATTAATTGCTGCCACTTTGGACTTTATAGTGGTCACTGGGTTTCAGTGAAAACAGGTCTGTTCTTCAGGCAGTCTGAGTGTTCTGACCCGCCAAATTCAGCTTCATCTTCTCTACCTACAGCTTCTGGTTATGTGGGTGCCTTTAGCAGTCTATAGCAGCGTCAGTATTTAATGAATTATTCATTTTGAATTTGCATTCATTAGACAACACTGTAATTGCATGATGATAAGCACTTCATGGCTGTTATTTGGCAACCATAGCAGCTGTTTGAAACTGGGGAGACAGCCTCATGGGAGCAAAGTCCTTTTTCTTCCCATTCTTGGCAGTACTGGGAAGCGATTCCAGGGCTTTCTGTATACTAGGCTAGTGCTGCACTGATGAGTTATGGCCACAGTCCTATTTGCAGATTTTTTATATATATATATATATATATATATATATATATATATATATATATCTTGAAACATTTGAAACATGGTTTCACTAAGTTGCTCAGGCTGGTCTTGAACTTGTTCTGTAGCTCAGGCAGGCCTCAGCCTCCAAAGTAGCTGAGAGTATAGGCCTGTGATACCAGGCTTGGCAATAAAACATTTTACTCAGTAACTTGGGAACTTCTAAAATACCTTATCCAGGGATGTGCATGTCTAATCCTGGTACTAGGGAGGTGGCACCAGGTGCATCTCTGATTTTGAGGCCAGTCTGGGCTACATAAAAAGTTTCAGACCAGCCAGGGAGATGTAGTGAGACCCTGTCTTAATCAAAAGTCTAAAAGTGTATTCATGTGAAGGCATCACTGCTTGTCATTGTTATAAATGCAGCGTCGTGTGCTTTGCTGCTTAGATTTTAATGGTTTGTGCCTTTTTTAAACTTGAGGCACCAGCAGCGGTACCATGGCGTGTTGGGACATGCGGTTCCAGTTGCCGATCTCCAGTCACTGTCACCCCTCCAGAGCTCGCATCCGGCGCCTGTCCATGCACCCCTTGTATCAGTCCTGGGTCATTGCAGGTAAGCTGCAGGGCTGGCATTCAGGTTGGGAAGTTACACTGTGTGCTGTTGCCGAGACTCTTGCTCTTAGAGTCTTTACTAGGAACCGGATGCTTGCTTCTTTTCATATAGAAGCTGCCCACCATTACGTGTTCAGTTCTGAACTAGCACCATCAACCATTACCACCATTCTCCATTCCTTTCTTTCACCATCTCTCATCTTTCATTTTATTTCTTTTAAACCTGTGTATTTTTGTTGAAACTGCCAGCGTCTCCCTAGAAATGTAAGGAAGAGCCATGGGTCCCTCTTCTGTTTCTTCTGTTGCCGTTCTTTCTTGCCTACATCAGTGTTTCTCACATGCTCCCTGCCTCTCCGCCACTGGGCACTCCATGCTCCTGATACTTGAGCTCTCTTTTTAATGTGTGTGGGTGTGTTGCCTGTGTGTCTGTGCACATGTGTGTGCAGTGCCCTTGGAGGCCAGAGGAAGGCATCATACCACCAGGGACTGGAGTTAGGGACAGTTGTAGGCTGCCCTGTGAGTCTAGGAGTCAAACTGCAGTCTCTGGCAAAGCAGCTAGTGCTTTTAATTGTAGAGCCATTTCTCCAGCCTCACTTGGACATACCTTTGAGATTCATTTTCCTTATCTGTTAAGTAGTGTTGAAAACACCTTATAAGAATTTGGGGTGAAATATCAAACACAGACTGGCAGCAGAACTAAGCTTGATAATTTTAGGGTTTTCATCTGTCCTCGTGTTTCTCACGTACACGCGCACACTCTGGAACCTAGAAGGAATAAAAGTGGTGAACGGAGAAAGCCAGCTAGCACAGCTATTCCCCGGCCTCTGTGATCAAGCTGTTCTGCTGCCCTCCCCCTCCTCGCCATGACGAACTGAGAAGATGAGCCATAATAAACCCTGATTCATTTTGCTCAGTCATAGCAATGCATAAACAGACTAACACACCGAGAAACTGCCAAGCTCTACCAAGGTCCAAACGGCTTTATGTGGGCTTTTCTACCCAGCCAGGATCCCAACCAGGCAGGTTTCTTTCTAAAGGTTCCTGCACACAGGTGTGGGGAGAGAGACATCACAGATGGTGTGCAGGAGGTGTGGTGAGGGTCTGGTTATTGGAGTTTACAAAGGTGTTGAATAGAAAAGCCACCTTGACGGAACAGTGGTGTGTGTGTGTGTGTGTGTAAGCATGAGCAGGCTCTCTCACACCCGAGTGCACGTGAAGGTCAGAGGACAATTTTCCAGTTACTTCTCTCTTCCTTGTTTTCGAGGCAGGGTCCCTCCTGTTTCTGTTGCTGAGTTATATACTCTACGCTAGCTGCCTTATGAGCTTCCAAGCAATCAATCCTCCTGTCTCCACCTACCATCTGGCTGTACAAATGCTGGGATTATGCTAGCAATGCTGTGCAACACTGCATCTGGCTCTCTACTTGGATTCGATGACTAAACTTGGGCCATCAGGCTATCTAAGCAAGCATTTTACCCTCTGAGCCATCTCCTCATTCCAAACAGTGATTTTTGAGGTGAGGGAGAGTCAGGCTGGATACTCTTTCTCCTCTGCCTTTGGTCTCCTGTCAGGGCTGTTCACACTTGATGAATGAACACAGACTTACAAGGGTTCTGCACTTAGAAGTCTGAACTGCATTCTGTGAGTGGAGTCAGTGTGGTGTCAGGACCACATTGGAGGCTGTGGGAGACCCCACTGCTGGCTTCCTGCTTCCCTTCCTCTGTTGTTTGCCTAATGTCCCCTCTTCAGGGAGGAAGAGTAGCACTGAGGCCCATTGCTGTTGATCACAGGTCTGCCTCCCTCTTACAGGCATGCTTGTGATGGTATTCAGGGCCCCCTGGGTAAACCTGAATGATTCACCCCTTTCAAGGTCCTTAGTTGCATCTTTGAAATCTCGCTGTCATTCGAGACAACATTTACAGGTTCTCAGGAGTAGGACCTTAGACTACTTGGGGGCCATTTTCTTTTATTTTTAGATTGCTACAGGTCAAACCCATCCAGAAGCGGGATGGTACAAGAGGCAGGTGTGTGATGCATGCAGGTCAAACTTCAGAGAGGGAGTGTAACATTCACGCTGTGCTTTACCCTATATCCCCTTGGTTTGCCATGGCCTCGTTGATTCTTGCATCCCTGCTGCTCCTTCTGGCATGTTCTGTTTAGGATCCCACTAGAGTAGAAGCTCCCTGCAATAGGGGGTTCCCTGCTCTGCGGCCACCTGTCCCCCAGTGTCCTGTACAGTGCCCACAGTGAATAGTGCCAGCGCTGCAGATGTTAATAAGTGAATGAATCCTGTATGTTGTCATCCCCCTACCCCCCAAGCACAGTACCTAAGGGACAGATTCTCCGTCAGGCCCATGGTTTCTACTTTTCTAGCTGTGTCTACTCCCTGTCACAAATATCCTTCAGTTAGGGTAAAACCCCCTGAACTTTTGCCCACTCAGTTCATTCTGCCTGAAATGGGCCACCTGCTGTTCCATCTGTCCAGCATTTGGGGTCTGGGTGGGGCGTTTTGCCTCAGTCCCCGAGGTGAGCTGTTTCCATCTGTCTTTTTCCTTTCTCCATTTATACTGTAGATTCTTGAGTACGTGTGTGTGTGGGGGGGGGGGGGTCTATGTAATTTGCCTTTCCATTCCATAGTCTCTTCCAAGACCTGGTTGTAAAGCAGTATATATGTACTGTTAGCATCAAGAACAATTTTTTACACTTGCCCAGTCTGGTGACAGGTTGTGCTGCTATTTTAAGTACTTTAGTATTTCTTGCGGGATGGAAATAGATACAGGCTGCCTTGCATTTGCTACCAAGATGTGAAAAGAAGTGCTAACAGTTCTTGTCTTTGTCTCAGCTGTTCAGGGCAACAATGAAGTCTCCATGTGGGACATGGAGACTGGTGACAGGAGACTGACTCTCTGGGCCAGCAGCGCACCACCACTTTCCGAATTACAGGTTTGTCCCCAGCATTTACTGCAAAGGACAATGCTGGACGTCTTTAGGCGTTTTAGCCAGCATGGCCTCTCATGGATTCGGTGGTTGTTATGGTAACGTGAGTTGTCAGGTGACCATTGCTGCCTGTGTTCAAATTCTTTTCGTCTGCTGGGTCTGCTCCAGCAGACGTTCACGATCCCGCTCGGAGCAGAGCCTGTTAATGAGTTATGTCTGCAGGGTCTCCATGGTGGTATGAAAGCAATATGCATTCACTAGAAAGTGAGCTTGGGATTTTGGTCTTTTCCCAGGCTGATGACCTATGTTCTGCTCTTCTTGTGGTGCTGGGTATGGCAGTGAGCTATATATAGTTCCTGGTCAGGCCATAAGAGTGAATAACGAGCTTGCTCGATTAGAGAGAGTACCTTGTTTGAGTGGTGCTTGTGATACATTTGTCTATTGGTCCTGCTGCCAGGAGCATTTTGGCAAGTAAGCAAAACATAGGAAAGGTTTGGCCCCTGTAACCCCCACTTAATTGGGTCTTGTAAAGTAATCCTGAAGTTACTGGCTGACAGGGTCTGAGTGTGTAGCCCGAGCTGGCGATTCTCTGGCCTCTTCTTCCCAGAGCACTGGGTTGCTGCACGTAACCACCATGCTCAGCCAGAAGGTCTGTTTTGAAGGAGACCGAACTCAGGGCCTTGCACATGTTGTGTAAGCAGCGCTCTCCCCTGAGCTATACCTACAGCCCTTCAGAACAGGGAGTTAGGTCCTGAAGTCTTCCCCACCCCCATAGAAAAGGATGGGAGACCACTTATACAGGTCATATGTCTTGAGGTATGAGCTGCCTGTGCAGCTATTGACAGCTGTTCCCTTCTACTAAAAATGATTCTGTCGTTTATGGGATATGCTGATGTCTTTTATTTGACCGCGTGTTTCTTTCTTTGAAGCCTTCGCCTCATAGTGTCCATGGCATCTACTGCAGTCCTGCAGATGGAAATCCTATCCTGTTAACAGCTGGCTCAGACATGAAAATAAGGTGCAGTGTCTCAAAGAGTGCTTCGGGTGTAAAACATGAAAGCATGCTTCTAGGCTTTGGCAATGTTAAACTCATCAGTACCTTGCCAGACAGCTATTAGTGTCATGCTTTGATTCTAGAAAAGTCTTTTCCTGATACACCATTCATTCCCTCTCCCCCCCCCTCCCCAGGTTCTGGGACTTGGTTTCCCCAGAGAGGTCCTATGTTGTAGCAGGAAGCACTAGTTCTCCATCTGTGTCTTACTACAAGAAGATAATAGAAGGCACCGAAGTCGTCCAGGTATGGGACTTGGTTTCTTCTAACTCTTTAAGGTGGGTGGGAAGTGGGCAAGGAGAAAGTCTGGCCACATGGCTCAGTTCACCTTCCTTGCTTCTCCTTCCTGGGTGATGGAATTATGGGGTGTGCACCATTGTACCTCACTCACTTTGTCAATTTTAAAATGAACTTTTATCCCAGTATAAAAAAAGGGTTAGAAAATACATTAATACTATTTTCCTTTTACAATTGAGAAGGTTAGTAACAGAGAAGTCTTTTGTCCCAGAGCCCATAGCTAATAAACAGGAAATTGAGACCCCAGCATGGCCGTTTGCCTCGAGAGTATCAGATGTGGGCATTCCATCTCTATTCTGTCCGTGTTTATATGTCCTCAGACTGTACTGACCCATGTATAGCAGCTACTCATGCAATCATCTGATGGAACCCAGGTCACTCTGGAATCTTAATCTGTTATGTGATGCCTTTAAATAAGGTGCTAACTTCCTAGCCACGGGAATACTGTCAAGAGGTAGAACGTAGCACAGGTTTAACTTCAGACCTTTGTTTTGACTTCTACTCACTAAACAGGAAATTCAGAATAAGCAGAAGGTAGGACCGAGTGATGACACCCCTCGAAGGGGCCCAGAGTCTCTTCCCGTGGGACATCATGACATCATCACAGATATTGCCACCTTCCAGACAACTCAGGGCTTCATCGTGACTGCTTCTAGAGATGGGATTGTGAAGGTGTGGAAATAAATCATGGTAACTTGTACAAAATGTTGTAAAAATTATAAATTACCAGAATTCAAGAGAAAAGAGTCTAGAGCACAAACATGGTTTTAAAGGATGATGTGGTATTTCTGAAGTTGGCTACACAGCACGATCTGGGAGTTCTCACTGAACATGAAAACAGGTGACAAATGTAAAACTTGAAGATGAATTATGATGTCAGTTTATTTTATATGGAAAATGTAAGCTAAAATGTAAGCTATTATGTAAACATACTTTTGTTATTATAACCGCTATTCAAACTGCAAGTAAATCTATTCAAGCATCTTGAGACTTTTGCTTTCTTTGGGGCAGCATTACAGTCGTAAACAGAAGCAGGAATGAACTATGACCTTGGCTGTTGCCAGGAAGCAGGACTCTTGCTCCTACTTGCCACCTTCCAGACACTCAGGGCTGCTGTCTGCTACAGTTGAGTTCCTGGGTATCAGCTTGAGAGCGCTGTGGCCATCACTGTCATAGGCTTTACCAAAAGTTCCATCAGCTTGCATTTACTAAGTGTATGAAAAGAGAATGTTCCAGGTAAAAACATATCAAACATTATAAGGTTATAAAGTCCATAGTTGCTTTTCCAGTAAGGTAAAACTTTTTAAGCTGACATTCCTGGTTCTGTGCAGACCAAATTCTCTTTACATTTTATTCTATTCTCTTAGAAAGGGTTTATGGTGTTCAGAATATTTGAAATTAGTAGGTAAGTATACTGCATTTTTTTCATATCCCTCTTGTTATATATAACCAACAGTTTACATGTCCAGTTCAAGATTCAACAGGGTTTCTGGACAGCTTAAACTGCAGAAGTGTGAGGAAATGCCAGTCATTCAGAAGGTCAAAGTTGGCAGTGTTGGCTCTGCTTGGAGTTGTAGACTTTGGAAGCTTGACGTGGCCACTGCCCAGTTGTACATCTTGTGTGCTAAGTCCAAAGAGTCATAAGGGCTCCGGAAGTTTTTTGGTATGTAAGTATCCCCTGAGAATGGGTCTCGGGCATGGAGCTGTTGGATAAAGGAATGTTTGACAGAGACCTGGCTTCATTCTCCCTTGATTGCCCATTGCTCACACCTGCCCCACCAATGATCCTCTTTGAAAGAAGTTTATTTCCCTGAATTTGTACTATTATAATCTGATGGCTTAGTTTAGAGATAATGGGAGACAGACCCATTGCAGCCAGATATAATTAGTTTTAAGTCAGGATGTACCAATAATGCTTATTGTGTTTCTTGACTTAAATACCGCAGTACTAAATTTAGATAGCTTAGTTTTTTCTGATTTCTTCTTTTGGAGACAGAAGTCATAAATCTAGGAATTTAAGGTTTTCAAATTTGTGTTTGTATGTGTGGTGCCCTAGGAGTTTGGAAGAGGGCATCTGATCCCCTGGAGTTACAGGCACCTGGTTGGATGTTTGGAACTAACCTCCAGCTCTCTGAAGGAGCAATGTCTTCACTGCTGACACATCTCTAATGCCAGAGACGTATTTGCAGCAGTCTTCAGACCTGTTTAAAAAGTTTAATAATATGACCCAAAATGCTAAAATTTAATCACAAGCAATTTTTTAAAATGTACTACAGAAAAAAAAATGTATTTTCAATGTGTCTGTGCAACCAAACTTAACTAGGAAAGTCCTGCTTTTAAAGTACCTCTTGAATGTTGTTCAGCAACTTCCTGTGATGAAAGAGTTTTCCTGAGCTCTAAGCACCTTTAGGATACTCACAGCTGATGTGCACCTGAGTACAGACTGCCAGTCATTCCTGGGCTTTTGCTTCTCACAAGGTACTGGGAGCTGTCTGCATGCACTTGTCCCAGGAATGGTGGCACATGGCTTGTCCCTTCAGATTTCTTGAACAGAGGTATAGAGAAGAATACTAGAACACACTCTGCTGACCTTCGGTGTCACTGACTACTTCCCACACATCCACACACAGCTCCCTGTGCTGACTTTCGGTGTCACTGACTACTTCCCACACATCCACACACAGCTCCCTGTAAAGACTGACATCCTGCCTGGCGGTGGTGCCATCACTGCTTACTGGAGAGCTGGCTGTGAACTGAGGTAAGGGTTAAGTAGTGGAGCTCAACAGTACCATTTTGATGTTTGGTTGTAGGAAATACCTTCATCCTAAGAATAAAGGAATGGAAGGGGATGAGGAGCATGATGGGATGCTTGAGAGGCTGGACTCTAAGTCTTGCTGCTGATGTTCTCTAGTCTCTGGCATTTGATCAACCCAAATTTCAGGGGTTTTCTTACCCCACACTCAGTGCCATTTAAGCTTCATTCTGAGCTCTGTCAGTCCTGCTGGGTCTCTGCTCCCTGCAGCTCAAATGCTTGCTGCCTAGTGGAGTAAAGGAACTCAGAGCCCAAATCATGACACCTTGTGTTGTCTAAGGAACAAATGGATTAGTAAAACTAAATGACCATAGCAAGGGAAAAAGAGCAGAGACACACTGAGACTGCTTAGCAGGAAGTTCTGTGTATAGCACTGGGCCCAGAAGCATGAGGTGGGTCCCTGGAGAACTGGTGAGTTGTTCAGTGAGTTTAAGAATGAGAGTTGGAGAAGTCACTGTTTCTTATCAGACCAGGCAGACAACTTTGGAAGGTCAGAGGCACAAGCCTGCCCCAGGCCAACCAGTCTATCAGGACAGTGCTGAGATAGCGGTCAGGAAGGTTATATTTCCAAAACCAGGATGGATGAACAGCATCAGTTTCCAGGGTAAACATTTGAGAATTCCACAACATTAAAGAACGACATGGAAAATAGCAGAGGGTTGCAATTAAAAGAGTTTCCATGTCTCTGGTCAGCTTTTTCAAAACATACCTTTCATTTTTCCATCTCCTCATGGTATAATAGTTCTGTCTATCATTCAGGATGCTGGGATTGTCTGTCAGAAGTCGTCAAATAAACCTACAAGATAGATTCTAATACCGTGAGTGTGGGAGTCAAGGTACCTGATCATCTATAGCACGGGCGGCTTCTCTCCAGAGCAGCCATCCAGATGCTCCTGTGCAACCCAGCAGAGCAACTCCAAGTCCAGGAGTGGATTGGGTTCTCACAGTTCAGAGTCAGGACCAATGGCAAAATTCCTAAGGCTAGCTGTTCAATCCCTTCATGAGCCATGTGTAGAAGTGACTTTTGTCACTCCTTTCCCACGTTTAAAGGCATAGAATGTGCTTCTGGAAAGACTTGAAATAGCATCTCGGCCATTTCTCAGTGCACTTGAAAGGCGTCTTTTATCTTGAAAGCGCTTTGCCACCTCTGATGTGTAGTCTTTGAGGATAGCTTTCTGTGGTCCCGGAACAAAGCTGCACAGCAAAAGAAGAGATTAGCCTGTGAGGTAAGTCCTTCCAGCCCTCCTGGCTCCACATTTACCTTTCGTCCTCACTGCATCCCCCCAGGGAAAGTTTAAATTATGGAACTGGAGAGTTGCATTGGCCTATCAGTATTCCCAACCTTCCTAATGCATGACCCTTTAATACAGTTCATGTTCTGGTGACCCCTAGCCAGTTTCATTGCTACTTTATAATTATAATTTTGTGACTGTTAAGAATTGTAATATAGATATATCTGATATGCGACCCCAAGGGGGTTACGACCCACAGGCTGAGAACCACTGGCCCTATCTGACAAACTTAGCATCTTAAAGTATGCAGAGGTGTAATTCCAGCATCGGAATCTCTTCTTCATGGAGCACGTTCCGTCAGATCTTCATGCGACATTGCCTCCCCTATGGATGATGCAGGTGCATACTCGGGGTTAGCAGTACCCCGGCAGCGAGAAGTGTCTCGTTACCAGGGCTTTCCATTGGGTGCAGATGAAGACAATGAAGTAGAAAGAGGTGACAGTGGCAGAGCTGTGGCTGTGCGTCACCATTCCTAAGACTAAGAGGCCAGTCTGTATTACTTGTACTGAATCAGATTTTTACTTAAGACATTATTACGAATTCAAAATTCTTGAAATTGTAGTCAGGAGGAAGAATTCAAGGGAATGTCAAAGGTCAAGATTATTAGAACTGTGGAAATCATTTTGATCTATGTCTTTACTGCTACCACACTACCTGAAAGATATCCCTAACCTCTCCTGCAAAAAACATTGGTGTGTAGAGAGCGAGCATAATGCGAAAATACATAAGATTGTAAACTTTGTTAAGCAGAAGTATGTGCACCCCTTCCACACATGCATTCTTTTTTCTCTCATGTATAAAGAGTGAGGTGGCAGAAAGAAGAAGACCATGCCACCCAAATGCTAGCTCTGCCTGGGCTTCTGAACTCCGCTCACGGTGTACCTCAGTCCTTCCCACCTGGGCTTTCAGGGACATACAATACAGAGTTGATCAAGTGTCTAGGCATAGGAACATCCATGACTCAGAGTCAGCCCTAGAACAGTGTCCTCACACCTGCCCATTTCACACTGAACATTACAAATCCGATTTTCCCAAGTCACGATTGTCTGCATGCATAGATCATGATTATTGATCGTGAGAGAGCAATTCTTTTTTTTTATAGCTCTGGGGAGGAGGATAGTAGAAGACAGGTGTTAGGAGGGGGTGATGGGGGTGGACTTTAACTGGGGGTGTGTGATTTAAAAGGGGTGCACCACATGAGGTAATGGTCTTGCTCCCAAGAGCCATGCCCAGGAAACCTCCCCTTCAAGTTGTTGGTCAGGAGAATACAAGTTTCCATGGCAATATGAGCTACTGCCATTGCTCTTGGTTGCCTATGGAAACTTGAAGATAGGACGCTATTGTTGAAGATACGGTACACGGGACTTGGCTACACAAGCTGCCAAGGAGAGGAGTAGTCAGTAGGTAGTCCTACCCAGTGCAGAGTCTATGAACCGCAATGACTGGACCAAAAAGATAACCTGGTGATATCTAATTGAACTTAAGGCCTGCTCGGTGGGAGAGAATTCACACTTATTACTGTAAGCCTGGCCAACTACACACAGCTCGAGAGGTCATAGGTTCCAGAGGAGAACATTCTATTGTCATTCCCCTAAATACAACCCTCCCTTAAATATGACCTTTATTCCAACAGATAAGTGTATCCCTCAACCCTCACCAAAGAAGCTTCTTTTTGCAATAGAGACTACTATAAAGATCCACAACTCTTCAAACTCAGAATAAGTCAGTAGGGGCACCCAGCCCCAACAGATGCATCTGCAATGGAATCCCTATACCTCTCAGGGAACTTCATGAAAGAACCGGTGAGGAGCCAGAGGACTAGGGTGCCTGCTGCTCGTGCCCCCTAGACATGACAGGGAAAATGCACCCATGATCTCTCAACAGTAGGTTTACATGAACAAATCTAGCTTGATGACAACACCAGGTGAAAGCCAACGTGGATGGGCAAATGGACAAGCTGCCATCCTTGGTGAAGAGCTGCAGGTCATCAATGGCTCCCAAGAAGGAGAAACAGCTTCCCCCAGGGACAAGCTCCCACATAGGATGTCTAATCCTAAGTGAGCAACCCTGGACACATAGACAATGCTGAATGGACCCAGAGGTTGTATATATGTGTGTGCATGCGCACATACACAAATGGTGTATTTGTGTAACAAATCATGAATTTGGGAAAGAGTTGGAGGTGTGGTCCATGTAGATGCAATACTCATGCATGAGATTCTCTTAAAACTTAAAAATATTGTAGTTTATACAGCTCACTTTTACCACATTCACCCACCACGACCCTCCATTTTCCTCTAGTACTCCCATCCCATTTCTTTCCCAACTTAATGTCCTCTTTTGTCATTGATAACCCCGAGTCCAAACAGTGCTTCCATCCACTGGGGCCCAGGCAACCCACCGTCCAGCGGCCACTTCCCAAGAGGAGAGTAACTCCCTGCAAGGGATTTCTTTTGAAGTGAACTGTTCTCTCAAGGCTTGATTATCTCGACTGTATGTCATTCTCCTTCCCTTTTATCCCTCTATTATATCACATTTCTTAGTTTTGTTAAGGAAACAACACCTGGAGAGATGGCAGAGTTCGTTCCCAGCATTCATGTAGGGCAGCTCACCTGTCTTAGTCGAGCTTCAGGGATCCAATGCCTTTGACCTCTGAAGGTACCCACACTCATGCACACATCCCCACCATGGAGATACATGCATATAATTAAAAATCTTTAAAAAAAAATCATTAGAGTGCTCACTTTGGCAACATATATGCTAAAAGTGGAATGATCCAGAGACGATTAGCATGGCCCCTGTGAAAGATGATATGCAAATTTGTGAAGCATTCCATATATTTAAAAAAAAAAAAAAAAACCATTAGGTTGAGAACTACTTTTAAGCCTCACATACTAACCCTTTTCTCAAAGGGGTCAAACACATTAAACGCCTTTTCTTTGGGTGTGTATGTGTACCCATGGATGTACATGTGGAGGTCACAGGACCTCCACCCTATGGAATTGGTCCTCAGGGCTTATTTGAGACAAGGTCTCTCACCAGCTAGAAGGTGGTGGCAGTGAGCCTCTCGGTGCTTTTGCACCTGCCTCTTCCATGGGGTCTGGAGACCCAGACTCGGGCTCTCAACGTTTCATGTGCTGAGCCCATGCCTTGCCTCTGAAGCTTCCCTTTTCTACTGTGTTATAGATGGGCATTTGCAGCTGATAGAGCATCTATTAAGGGTCACTTGGCTACATAGTTCGTTGTCTCTGTTGGGTATTGTTGGGGGGATTCTTTGCTGATAGGTAACTCCAACAATGCACTTGGGGCAGAAATAAGGATAAAATAATTCAATTTTTCAGCCTGAGCCTTACTTAGTAAAACGTGTAGAAAGCAAGACATGGCATGTTCTAGATAAAAGTGGAGGAGGTACTAACTGTAGACCTCAGTTCTTTGTGGTCACGGATTCCGCCAACTGTAGATGATTAGGGGGTGGCCATGCTGTAGTTACTGACTAGAGGCACTGAGATGAATGATACACATACGGTTGCTGCTATCTCTGAATTCTTTTTTGATGTAAGTACCTGTGCACCTAGGAAATGTACTTTGGAAGGCAAACATGCAGCAGCTGTGTCATTTGTATGGCAGTGGTGACTTGTCCATTTTTACCATCCACCCCTTCAGGCTCTGCTTGTCCGTGTTTTAGAGTCTGGCACAATATGTAGGTGGCTTTGTGTCTTTTACTATCTTGGAGCAGAGCTAAGTGCTTACAGAATGCCATCCTGCGGTCTCACCCTCCAGCCATCTGTCTTTGCAGTGGCTTATGGCGACAGTCAGGGTCTTTCTTCTCCGTCTACTACAAACTGGCTTCTGCATGTCTTCCTCAAAACCCCTGCCGTAGGATGCCCTAACAGTTCCAATGCATGTCACTGTCAGGATGGCAGGTCATCTGGCTGGACCCTGCGCCTAGCAGACAATGAATCATCGCCGTCAATCCGTTCTGCCCCCACTCCTCTTGAAAAGCTTCGGCAGGGAGCTTCGGAAGCAGCTGTGTGACTGCTTTTATCACAATCTTTGGATACTTAGAGAAGGCCTGGGGAGAGCCAGGCAATTACACCATCAGGGAGCTCACGGACAGTGGCATACATTTTACCCCTCACTTCCTTGATGCCCCAGCCACTTGACTACTTCAGGTTCACAGGAGAAGCTGAGCCTCTGTATCTGGAACACCGCAGAGAAGGGGAAATCACCTGTCCAAAAGCCCTGTGGATTCTTCCCACTCAGCTTGCTCTTACAACAAAGCGGTTGCGAGAATTGCCTCTTGAATGTGTAGGTTGGCTGACACCTGCCTTTGTGCTTTGAGCTGGCTACACATTTGTGAAGCCCAATGAAGAAGGAAAATTCAAGCCTGAGTCAAAAGGCAGAAAAAAAAGCTTTCTCATCTGCCCCCTCCCGGCCCGTGGCAGTTTTCCATTTGTCATTTAACGCCGAGTTCTGCCATGGAGAAGCACAAACCCTTCTGATGACCCCCATCCCAGGTCTTGGCTGTCATTGTCGACAGATGCCTAGAAGCTGAGCCCCTTCCTCAGCAATCCTAGCCTCTGGATACACAGTGCCCCAGAATATCATGCCCTTCTTGCTATGAATACTGAGTGGAGATGAACACAGGCAAATGTGAGGATGCCAGTAGCCGGAACTGAAGTTCCCAATACAGAGTGTCTGGCACAAGCCTCCCATGAAGAGAGTGGGAAAGACAGGCAGGGCAAGCCAGAAGATGCAGCAGTGGCTGGTCTAGGGGAGGCAGCAGTAGGTAGACTTCAATTGAACAGTGGCTCTAAGCCCTGATTGAGTGCTTCAATTTTCCATCTCTTTGAAAACCCAAATCCAAAACTAACAGCAGTTGCAGGGAACTAAGGGTAAATGTGCAGCCCTCCAGAGTTCCTTGAAGGTGCTTTCACACCTGCCACACTTTCCTTTACCCCAGCCATAATGCTTCCTTCCTCCTCAGCACCAAAATCAGTCCACTCATCCAGTCATAGCTGATCCCCTTTCTTCAGTTCCGGGTACTCGCAGTAGGGGGAGCTCTACTCTACTCTTCTTGAACCATCTTCATAGATGGCTTCAGGCTGGACTTCAGGAAGTATTTGCTGCTGGACAGTTCCCCTGGATCGCTCACTGCTGGAGGGGAACCAGAGCCTCCAGGCAGGGGCTTCTGGGGGTTCTTAGCACCCAGGCTGGGAATGCTTGCTCTGTCCTGATGACCATACAGAATAGAATGCACACATTTCAGAGGAAACACACTGCCGGCCATGTCTGTCTAAGTGTGAGCCATGTTATGATGTTTGGTTATGGCCAGCAGCTGGGTATATTCGTGTGTTTTAGTTCACAATGGCTTACCACAGAAGTGCTACTGTCTATATGATGGCTCAGTGGGCAAAAAGCTTGCTACACAAGCCTCAGAACTGGAATTCAGGTCCCCAGAACCCATGAAGGTGGGTTTAGCAGTCTGCCTGTAATTCCAGTGTAGCAGGGATCCTGGAGCAAGCCTGCTAACCAGACTTGCTAAAACATCAAGCTGCCTCACGGAGGGAATCTGCCTGCAAATATATGAGAAGGAGGTTGATCAAGGAAGACATCTGGTGTCATCCTCAGGCCTCTACACTTATGCACATGTGTACACACACATGCACAAAGCAAAGACTCGTCTAAACCTAGGTTGCAACCATCATACATGTCACTTTAAAATTCTTTAGCAAGTTTTTCAAAAAGACACACCAAGAAGCCCACAGTTGAATAACTTAAATGTACTGTCCATACTAGATTCCCCCCAGATGTTCTACAAATCACTTTTATATGGACTCTGTTTGTTCTCTCTGATCTAGGATACAATTTTAAAGTTCACAGAATTACAGATGGCTGCCCTGTCTCTTTAGTTCTCTCATTCTAGAACTTTCATCCTTAACCCTTTATTCATGACAAAAGACCTACAATCTAACAATTCCACATCCTGGGGTTGCCCAGTGATTTCTTCCTCATTAGCCTCAAGTCAAATATTTCCAGCAAAAACATCATACAGGTGAGGTACTGTATTACCACTCCATCACCTCAGAATACACATAACACCAGCACCTCAGGGACCACACAGCATCACCACCTGTCAACTCAGGGTTGTTACACCCTGATAACCAGTTACTACATTTGTAATTAGCATTAAGATTATAAATCGATTTTTTTCTAATCCTACCATTGTAGATTTATTATCTAGTATTATATAAAGAAAAGGTTTTTCTCTTTCCTCTTCTTTTGAGAATCTGAATAGACGTATGGATTTAAAACATACATTGTGGGTCCAGTGGGTAAGTGCTTGCTGTGTAAACCTGATAACTCAAGTTAGACTGCTGGATCCCACAGTGAATGCTACAGCACCAACTCCCCAAAGTTGTCCTCTGACCGCCACACACACACACACGTCTTTGATCATGCACATGCCATACATACAGTAATACATTAGCTAAATCACTCGATGCATTCTAATTCATTACATTCATTCTTTCTGGAGTTACAGCTGTCCAAGCTTCGGCCCATGGAGTCATGCCAAACCAACTCACCTAACCTTTTGACAGGACACTATTAGTTTTTACCTCCTGAAATGATACCATAGTCTTGGGCTAGAGTTTCCTCACCAGAACCTGGTCTCAGGCACCAAGAAACCCTGCTTTCTCTGGCCACTGGGCATGCTCATTGTTACCGGTGTCCTGCTGGGTGTTTTTGTTGTTGTTGTTGTTGTTGTTTAAGACTTTCCATTTAAAAAATAAAAAATGCTTCTATTTTGTTATTTCTAGATCAACTTGGTCATTTAAAAAAAAATCTCTGGCTCCCTTAAATCATAATATATAAAACAGGTTATTATCTGGCTAAAATGGGAGGGGAGAGGGAGAAGAGGAGGAAAAATAAAGAATAAGGAAGGATGCATATCCAAATATGAAATTGCACTAAGCACACAGTACCTTCGAAGCTGGCGTGGGGACGGCTTTGGACCTGTAGGGCCAAGTCTGTTGCACTTAGCTTTGAAGCTGACAGGAGGGTACTTGTTCATTCCACCTAGGAAGAGAAAAGCCCTCATGTAAGACTCTCAGGCACTTAGCATGTCTGTTCCATTCCGTGTCACTTCAGTTCCCAATGTCCATCAAGATGTCACTGGACATGAGAAACTTAAGTTTCTTGTTTGGACATGTCCAAACTTAAGTTTGGCAACGAAGTTTTTAATATACATTCATACATATTATATATGAATATATTGCATATTCATATATATGTATTCATATGTATGTGTGAATTGAAATAACTTTTCACTGAGATGCCTATAGCTTCTAAAGTCATTTAGCTATTATGAAAGATAACATGAGCCAGTCAGTCCTAATAATGCTCTTGCCTTTGATAGGAGCTAATTAGATTTTATTTGTTTTTGTGGAGTATCAAAATGCAAAGGGAAACGGGTAGTCCCTTTATGGCCTTTATGTTAGCAACAAACTAAGTGCCTTTGGGTTTAATTCATCGTCTCACTTCATTTGGAAGAGTATTAATTTTTCATAACACTAAAGCATGTTTTAATCCATTTAAAAATGCAAAAGCTATTTTTACAGAAAAAAATGTGTTATATATGCCCTGTAGGCATCAAGTAAAAAAGATTTGTTAAACAAACATCTTTCTGCAAAAGCCAGGCCCAATGGCATGCACTTACAATCCTGGCACTGGGGCAGGGGTGGGGGGAACCATAGGTAGATCCCTAGATTCACTGCCAGCCAGCCAGCCTTCTTGACAAGGTCACTGAGAAACCCTGTCTCAAAAAAAAAAAAACAAAAAAAAACAAAAAAAAAAACACGTTGGACATTGCCTGAGGAATAGCACCATAGCACCTGAGTGAGGCTGTCCTCTGGCTCACACACATATTATCTTCCTCCCTTCCTTTCTCCCTGGATCCTACGAGGCTGTGCAAAGCAATGCCTTTCATTCTAACTGATAAAATGGTATCTCCGGACACCCCCAGCTCCAACTTTTAAACTTGTCAAAGCAAAGCCAAGGCTTATTTCATTCTTTTGGCTTCTTTGTGTTAACTGTAGAAACCTCCCTCCAAAGGGCAGCATGCTAATGTTATGTGGCAAGGGTTTTGCTCGAGAGCCAGAGTCCAGGCTGTGACTTCTCATCCCTAGACTACACCTCTCCATACAGACAGATGTGTACACAGCTGCTTGTTATGATTGCTTCTCCATAGGAACCAGAGGCATAAAAACGATGAGCCAGGAAATTAAATGCTTAGGAACCAGTGTCATCCCTCCCACCGTCCATTATCACATATTTCCCTCTTTGACCCTGCAGTGCCCTTGAAGACAAATCAGAGGTGTCCAGGGACACACAGCAGCTCACTGTTCTTCAGGGGGAATGCCAAGCAGGCTCTTATGTACAAGAATTAGTGTTGTACATATGACTTACGCCTAACGGAGTTTAGAAAGGACTTCACAAACTTCACACCGTATCCATGGTCAGGTTTATGAATCCGACCCAGCTGGATCAAATGCTGGTCCACAGGGTGGCTGGCCAGGTCTTCCAGTTCCTTGTCATTCCAGTCAGGGCCCAAGGAAAACACAAAGAGGGCGTAGCCCTGACATTTGGCTCGTAGGGACTCTTTCTTTAAGGTGTCCTCATCCAGGTGGCTGGTTTCCCCAGCAGATATCACAAATATGACTTTGTTTCTCCTCAGGTTGGGTGTGTTTAAAAAGACATTGTCCAGAGCCCACCTGAGGGCATGGCCGAGGAAGGAGTCTCCATTCAGCTGATGGACCGCTTGTTCCACGTGCCTCTTCATGAGGCGCTTACTGCCGTAGGTGGTTAGGTTGAACTCAGTTCTAACTGGACTCCTCTGGGTGTTGGGTAGGAAGTTGGGGGAAGCATGGCTTAGTAGGGCCACCCTGTCTCCAGTGACAGATGTCTCTGGCTCTGGAGTGACTTCAAAGTGATCTAGCAGTGCCTCCAGAAAGTCTGTCATGTCTTCAAATTCTGCACTCCCCACGTGCCGGGAGCTGTCCAGCAGGAATGCTGCATCCAGGTAGGACTGGATCGGGGGTGGTTTGGCTTGGTCGCAAGAAGCATCTGGCTTGCATAGGTCTGCAAACCAAGTCATTTAGGGTTACTGAGCAGATATGGACAGGGAGTGGAAAGATTCCACCTCGGCTATTTTAGCATCTAGGAGCTACATAGTCTTAGCTCATAAAATAGTTACATCTTAAACATCAAGAGTAGGAGGTTATCACCCTAGATCTGATACCAACCTGTCAGCCCTTGACTGTATTCCATGCCACCAGGATTTTTTTTTTCTTTTTATAAGTTGTGTTTAATGGAAGTTTAATCTTGACTGCTGTGCTTATAAGTTTGAAGTGAGCAATTCATTGCCTACATACTAGAATGTACTGTAAGAACACACTCTTTAGTTGTTGACAGTATGCAGGCTAAACCAACAGCCTTAATCACTATACTAGCTGTGAAAAACTCATCTGCTTTGAAAATTAAGCTTTAGAAGGCAATGTATCTTTCATTTCAATTTAAGTAAGCGTTCACAACTCCATACCTCTTATAAAAATGCTCTTCCACAAAGAGAAGTCATTTTTATAAATATGCCTCTCTCATTATACATGCATAGCAAGAAAAAAAGCAGAGAGTGGATTTTATTGAATGTGACCACAAAAAATGTTCAGAGGAATATGATAAATGGGAAGTGGGAGAATTCTAGAAGTCACTTAATCTGTTTTCATAGAACCAAGTGAAGCAGGGGAGTAAGTCATTACAAAGGAGGCACCATATTTCTAGACTTCTGTATGTGAAGTCAACAGCAATTTCTTTTAGCATTCAGTTATTTGTGTATATATGTGGGTATTGTAGGACAGCATGAGCGTGGAGGCAGAGGATGACTTTCAAGAGCCAGTACCCTCCTTCCACCTGGGCCCTGGGGATTGAACTCGTTACCTTGTTTGGGGGCAAGCGCTTTTACCAGCTGAGCTACCATGCAGGCTGCATGAGTCAGGGTTTTGTTGTTAGAGAGTTCTAGAAGTTACTTAATCTATTTTCAAAGAACTGACTGAAGCAGGACACATGAAGTAGCAGGATGGCCCCTTTACCCGAGAGCTGGGATGCCTAGGTTCTTATCCCATGACAAACATGGCATCACCTCTGACCAAGCCCCTGCTGGGCCTCAGGTGTGCATACTTCCTCTGCACAATTAGGTAGTTGCACCTAACCGGGACCAGGCTGACCCTGGCACCCTTACAAGGCCTATAGTCTGTCTGGTTTTTAAAGAACCCGTTCTCACCCTCACACATCACATTTAATGAAAAACTAAAGGGGGATTGGAAAAATGGAAGGACACGCATGCAGGAGAAACTTAGATGCCAGCGTGGGCCATAACCCAAGTATCAACTAGTAAGTGAAAAACCTAATGGCTAGCATGCAGATCCTGTGGGTGGAGCAAACTTCCTAGCTTTGTGCTTGTTCATAGAGTCAATAAAGATGGTTCTGCCTAAATCCCTTCTAGAAGCTTAGTGAAATGTTATGGCCCTGCATAATGGTCAGATGACAGAATAGTCACCTGTGTGCAGAGCGGTTTCTAAAATCAGGGACAGCAGGCTTCCCATTTGCTCTGTTTTCTGGGGTTTTTAATTGCAGGAAATGACAGCCAAATATCTTCCATTATATGCCTGGGAGACAAAATAAGGGTTTAAGCCAAGCCAAAAATCCATCCCTAGTCACATATGTGCAGTTACTGACTGTGCCACTGACATGTTCAGGTTGCAACGAAGAATATAGGGCAGACAAATCTTAGCCCTACACTGGTTTGGGTGGGGGTAAGGGGCAACAGGATCCAAAATTCCCAGTGCAATCTACAGAACTGGATATGTGAGCAGAGAGCTTGATTCCAGGGCTGCAGGGGGAGACCGAAAAGGAACGTAGAAGCTGTCCCCTTCTCAGAATCACACTGTCCATGTGAGTTCATCTACACAGCAAACCCCAACACCCCACTGACACACACAGAGAAGGTTTCAGGCATCTTCTCCAGGTCTAAACGGAGAGTTTTAGGGAACAGAGCAAGTCTTTCATTCTGCAAAAAGTAAAAAGGCTTCAGAGCCAGCTTCCCTGGGTTTGATCTGAGTGTGGGGCCCTGAGAAAAATATCATGTCTCTGCATTTGATTTTCCCCATCTGTACAATGGCACTATTAGTTGTTCAAACATTTCAACATGGTTATGAGCCTAGCATGACACAATTAATACAAACCAATTAAAACCATGCTTAGAACATAAGAAATCCAACAGCTTAAGTCTCAACTGTCGCCATGATAGTTGGCATCATTAGAACAGTGCACAGCCCGCGGCAACAGTAGCTGCCTGCTGTCATGACCACCTGTAACCCCAGCAGTTTCCACATGGTTATTGGAACATCAAATGGAAGAGGAGGGAGACTGTTCCCAGCTAGACCAAAAGGTTGTGCATAAAACACCGCAGGTCTGTCTGATGCCCAACTCTTGGGAGTCTGTGAAGATTCCTGGATGAAAATGTTTGTGTCTTCCATGCCTACTGCACTGAGAACCGAATTATCACCCGGAAAGGAAAGTGTCGGGTCATTCTAAAGCCGTTCTTGGGAGTTGTGAACATTTGAGTTTTAGAAAACACATAAAACACTCAATAGCCTGAAACCTTTGCAAGAAGATGGACTAAGGTTTTTATGTTGTTGTTTTATATTATTACTGTTTCCTGAGAGTTGCACTAAAGTAGAGGGGGCGGAAGTGTAACCCTCCTGCTGGGATCCATTGGAAGGGCCCTGCAGGCTGAGCTGAGAGGTTCCATCTGTGGAACATGCAGTGTGCACCCCCAAGGCCCATAGAGGTCTGCTCCGGGCCATGCATATCCCTATGGCTGGGTTCCAGCCCCTCCTGCCAATGGTGACTCAATAGACTTAGCAGGCCTGATCAAATTTGCTTCTCCCCGTGGGTCTTACCATAGCAGAAAGTACACCGGTGGAGTTTCTCTAATGTTGGCGCCATGTCAGTCCCGGAGGGAACCACAATGACTTGGAATGTGCCAGTGTCTTCAATCTAGAAGAAGCAGAAGCAAGAGAAAGAACTGTTTAGTGGGTTGGGCTTGCAAGAACCTTCCAGCACTGTTCAAGAGCTGAGGTTAGGTGAGGGCAGCCCCACAAGGCTGGTGGGAGGTGGCCCTTTAGCTGTCAGTGGGAATTCTCTGCCTGCTAAGAGCTCACCGCTATAAAGCAGTTACTGGCACACCGCGGATGCTGTATAGCTCAGCAGGGAACACAAAGCATTTCATATCTGTCACCCAGCTAGCCCGGGCATTCTCCATCTTCATTTTTCATATAGAGGAGCTGAAGCTCAGAGAAATGGACAGCTGATCAAAAGAGACAGCCTACACTCATTTGTTATGGAAAGAATGAGCCCCCCACTCCCCCACCCACTCCAAGTCCCAGAGAACCGGAAACCGGGGGCTGCTCTTTATCATGTGGCCAAATTGACAGGCAAAATTAGCCATGCCTTTGTCTTAACTTTCTCTTGTGAGCCAGGTGTTGAAGCAGAAATAGGCTCAGATCCAGGCCTAGGTGGCTCCCTCCCTGAAACATCTCAATCCTTTCACTTCAACAGCACCATTACTGGCTCCAGGGAGGGAGCTAGAGGGTGCAGAGCCTTGACTAGCGCCCCAGCAGAAGTGACTCTACAATGTTGGTGGCTTTTAGAGGCATTTACAGGGTCTCAAGTGAACCACATCTTTGCTCGACCTGTACAGTGATGGGTGACTGAAGGCCAAGCCAGGGCCAGCCCAGAGAGCATGGAGAGAAGATAAGGGTGTGCCAAAGGACCAGGAATAGTGGACTTGCGGGTTAACTGTGAGATTAGTAAATGAAGGAAAATTACAGTGATCCTATCCTGTGGCTAAGATAGGTCAGATCATGTTTGTCCCCAGCGAATCGCTCTTATACTCTAACAGCTCTCCTCTCTCTTTGGCAAGTCTCGTTCCCACACTTAATCCATAGAGGTGCAACCACGGAGGTCCTGGTTACCCAGGGTCACACCACTTCTGGACCAGAACAGGACATCTGAGCCAGACAGAACTGGTCCTTCGGGAGTTGAAAACTGGAGTCCTGGAGACTGTGGGGCTGTCTAGAGGCAACAGTCTGCAGACACGGGGGGGGGGGGGGGGCTATTCTACCTGGTGGACTGAGGAAGGATGGGAAGGAGGGGAGGGGAGGGGGGAGCATGATGCCCACATGGGGGTTGGGCAGTGAAGGGGACAGGAGCTGTGGCGACATGAACAGGGACTTCGTGTGGTGGAATTCAGTGCTCTGCTCCTTCTGGCTAACTTCAGTAAAGTTAGCATGGCTCACGGACTGTGCAAATGGATTCTTTGGAGAAAAGGCTGACGCTGTGGTGAAGAGTGACTAGAATCCAAGCCACTGTCAGCTCGGGGAGTGTGAGTCAGCCATCTGGGGTAGGAGTGGGCTGCAAGGATGATATGGAGTAAGCCAGAAGAACAAGCCAGTAGGCAGCCTCCTCCATGGCCTCTGCATCAGCTCCTGCCTTCAGGTTCCTTCCCTGCTTAAGTTCCTGTCCTGACTTCCATCCATGATGGACTATGATGTGAAAGTCAGTTTTCACGAGACCCTTCACTTACCTGCTGCCGCCCAAATTTACAAAGGTGTATTGTTGTTTTAAAGTTACTTAAAAAAAAAAATCAAGAAGCTTTGTGTACTCTAACATGCGTCAGAGGACAACATGGTGTAGGTCCTCCCTCTGACCTTGGATGAGGCACGGTCTCCTCGTTCACGGCTGTGTACCCCAGGCTAGCCCAGCCGCTTCTGAGGCTGGCTCTTGCCCCATCTCCCTGTAGGAGTGCTGGGATCACAAACTCAGGGCTCCACCAGCTCCTGTGGATTCTGGGGATTCGAACTCTGCTCAAATCTAAATGTACAACCACAGCAACTCAAAATGGTTCCTGGAAGTTCTGCCTTCAACCTAACCCAGTTTCCTGGCACCTGTCACGCCTCATTTCCCCAGGTGGGAGCGCAGCTATTCTACAGTTCTTCGCTTGAGGACAGTGCTTCGGCTGCTCCCGGTTCCCTGTCTCTAAAGAGCTGTCAAGTGCCGGGACTTGTTTAGGACACGTTCTCCAATACTCTTTCTTGTACTGTTCTCTGGAGCTCCGCATGAATGAGCCCAACATCGTGCTGGGACAGCACTCACTGCAAGGACACTTGGCCGGGTCCTGGGTGTCTTTTGCAATGAAGCCACTGAGGATGGGATGTTTTGATTCAATGCACAGATGTCTCCATCATTCCAGGTGGTTAACCAAGGGATGCCACATGCTGGGTTTAATCTTTAACCTAAGAAGCTTCAGTTGGAGTGGCTTTTCTTTTATAAAGCGGGGACCTTTACATAACTGAAGTTAAAAAAAAAAAAAGTCAACCTCTTTGTTTACTTACTTTGCTGTTGTGTGGATGTGTGATACATGGGTATTATTCTCTGTGTTTGGACATGCATGTGACATGCATGGGGAAGCCAAAGGCAGTTGTCCAGATGTCTTTCTCAGTCACTCCACCTTAATTTTTGAGACATGGTTTCTCCATGAACCTAGAGCTTGGCCTTCCTTTAGGCCAGCTGGCTAGTAAGCTCTCTGTCTCTGTCCAGCACTGGGCTTACAGATGTACACATCCACGCTTAGCCTTTGCATGGGTTCTGGGGACCTGAATTCAGGTCCTAGTGAACTTTACTGACCAAACTACTTCCACACTTCCATATTTTGAGTTTTGAGACAGGTTTTTCACATAACCCAGACCAGCCTTGAACACATCATGTAGGTAATGATGCCCTTGAACTCCTGACCCTCATACCCCTGCCTTTCAAGTGCTGGGATTACAGGGTGTGCCCCCTATATCTAATAAGCCAATTTTTAAAAACCACACAGCCATGACAACTACCATGACCATCTAAAGGACATCCTCATCTGCATACTGGCCTCCTGATTTTATCTTTGGATGCACAGGCAATGTGGTGAGTAGCTAGGGATGCAGTGGCAAAGCAACTGAGCATCAGGTCCTGACATCGTCACTCCACAGCTGTGGATCCTGAACCAGAAACTCACCTTCTCTAGCTCAGTCTTCTCATCTACAAAATGAGAAAAATGATCTCCATCTCACACACAGTAGTTATAAGAATTCAACAGGATAATGAACACAGAGCTTATCTAGTACCTGGTGAACCGCACTGAAGTATCTGTCATTGTATTTTGCCAACCAGGATGACCTTGTTCTGAAGGCAGGGAAACATAGCTATATACTTTCTTACAAGATTTCTGAAGACTGGTGATGTATGTGAACAAAAAGTGCTTTTTGCAATGCTTACCGAAAAGGCACGCTTGATGGAGGGCACATTGCTGAATGCAATCACCACTGGCACAATGTCCAGGGCACTGAACTCCATGGCAGCTGTGGTGATGGACTGGACATCGGCCGACTGGCCACTGCTGAAAAATGTGGCAATTTTCCTCACATGAGCCCCTGGTAGGGTTCGTTTGAAGACATTCCTAGAGATAAACCTCATGGCTTTGCCAATATCCCTGCTGTCAAGGGATCTCTCATAAGGAAGAGCTCCAATTTCCCTAAGCAGCTGGTCCTTCCTGTAGACATCTGAGAAGCGGATGAGGTGCTTGGTGTGGGAGTTATAGGACAGGATGGCCACACGTGCACCCACAGGGCAGCTGGTCTCCCTGACCTTGACATCCCTAACTAGGGAAGCCATTATCTCCTTCATCCGCTCAAAGTCCTGCTCTGTGACATCCCGGGACTGGTCCAGGACAAACACCAACTCAGTTGGATGCACCGGGCACTCGGGTTTTTCTGAAAGACAGAAAAAAAAAATTGCCTCTTATCATGTAGAATGTTTGCCTAAAAGCAATATATGGAAAGCAAAATCATTTTAAATGCTACCTAATCAAATATTTAAGCATTAAATAATTAATAACCCAAATATTAAAACATATAAAATATTAAATGTTTACATCTTGAATCATTAAAATGACTATTCTAAAAGCTGGCTATGTGCTTCTGAGATGAGCATAGAAGAACACAGTCTACAATCAACATGATTAGGGTAAAGTCTGTAAGTTAATTACCCAGGTACTTCTAAACAGTAGAACTTTTTTGGAAATATCCTTCACCTTACAGGAGCTGGCTCAAAGGCATAGTCTTTTGTGCCTGCACTTTAATCAAGTTAACACACAAATTCTTTTCACTTAATGAGGGAAATAAAGACAAGGTGAAATGAATTTTAAAGGAGAGACCTTTTACAATAACAATAACAATAATAATAAAATCCTGGAGGCTAAGCATCTAGGGATGTAACTCAGTATGGTGTCCCTTGACATGTACAAAGCCCTGGGTTTGAGCCCCAGAATCATATAAAACAGATACGGTAGCATATGCTGGTAATCCCATACGGGTGGTAGAGCCAGGAGGTTCAGAAGTTTAAGGTCATCCTGAACTACAGAGCTTCACAGGCCAAAGCAATGATTCCATGGCCAGTTATAGTACATGTTGAAAGCCAAACTAATCCCTCTCAGGGGAGATGGGACATATTTATTAGCCTCTGGATCCAAATTAATGGGGTGAGCATGTTTTTTGAAGTGATGTTAATTTTATATTTTAAAGGAGAATTCTAATCAAATGTGGACTTGGTGCCTCTAGCTTTGTGTTTGGGTTGTTTTGTGTAGAGTACAAAATCCAGCAATGATGCTGGAATAATTTAGAGATACAGGGAAGTAAATATTAACAGTGCTGTCTGAAAACACAGAAAAAGGTTTAGTTTTCCAGAAACAAAAAAAAAAAAAAAAATGTAATGGCTAATTCAAAGTACAGCCTTGGTGCCAGCATGCTGTTCCAGGAGTCCCAAGGACATTCTGAGGACACTCCGATGGCGTCTGCCACCACAAAGCAGATGACATCTCTGCTTCCATAAACTACACACTACCAACTCATCCTCTGGCCTTGTTAGTAATGGACACTTTGCATTTGAAACTTCTTTGTAATAAACTGAGATTAGCAGACCTAAAGTCTGTATCTCAGCCAACGTCTATGTAGCTAGAATAGCTATTCCAAGCCATGATGCTTCATGTTAGATTTTGCACTTTCATGGTCAGTTATATTTTTATCCACCTATCACAAGAAAACCTAAAAGCCTCCATGACACAGCTAAAACTAGAAACACAATTAGCTTCATATCCTCTTTCATGACTTGTGTCTTTACCTGCACTCAGTCTTTCCTTACCGACTAATATTTACCATTTCTTGTTCTCCTTTGTACATGTTATACTGTACCCACATGTACACTGTTTATGTATATGACAGGCTGTGAGGGAATACATGATTTTCCGAGATTATAAAATCTCTCTTAACATTATACATTGTAAAGTCCACCTATTTTCTGCAAACTGTGACTTTCCTTGAGAGCTGAATTTCAACCCACCATATATTAGGTTGCAACAACCAGCTTGATGTAGCTTTTAGCTCCACCTCCATTAATTTTTAACATGCCAATCTCCCCTTCACTGTGTCGTAGGGACACTGGGTCCTGTGGCTTCTAAGGAATGCCTAGGTCTGCCCTGTTCCAAGGCTCTGGTATTTGAATTCCCCTGTCATGCACTTAGAAAACTATTGCTCCTTTAGTTCTGACTTCAAGTTCACTGCATCAGAGAAGAGCCCTGGTCCAAAAAGTATCCCTCCCTCCTTGACATCATTCAGTTGCCATGCAGCCTGTGCTTTATCTCAGATCCTGAATTCTTTCACTTATATGGACTCTCTCTGAAGATGGAAATGTGTAAGGTTGGGAATCTTGTCTGCTGTCAAATCTATCCCCAGCAGAAAACAAGAGGCTCAATCATAGGAGGCTTTCAAGGAATCCTTGTTGAAGGAATGCATCCGTAGTAAAGGCTTATAAGTTTATACGAGGCGATATACATGTATATGTGCAGATATCCATGTGTGTGTATATATATTATACACACACACACATATCAGGCTGATGATGGGTTTACGCAAACAACGTATAATAAGCATTGGTAAAGCACATGTGAAATGATACTAACAGATACTGCATCAGGTTGGTAATTAACATTAAACATGACCTACGCAAGCATTTTCTCCACTGCTCATGCTTCACTCACTTGTTATCTGAATCTACTTCCATTCTGCCCTTGCATCTTAATCACTGAACTACAGAGAATACATGACGGCGATGATGAGGAAGAAAAAGGGAGAGGCGGAGTGGGAAGGGAGACGGAGGAAGGATGGGAGGGAGATGAGAGGAAGAGGGAGGAATGATAGCTTCTAAAAAATCAGGTGGGGCGGCGAATAGTGATGCATGCTATTAGATTGTTATTAATAACGACAGTGCATTCCAGCTGTGTCGGAAAGCAGCACTGAAACTCGGCTACAGCTGATGAGGCATTAGATGCAAGGGTCTGCTGTGAGTGTGAGCAAAGGAAGCCCAGGTCCAAGTTCTATCAGCTGGCAGGCAGCACAATGCTCAACCTCGTCCTTCCAGATAGGGGGCACCTTAGAGCATGAGTAAAACATGCTGTAAGTGACGATCACTCACCACGTCCGCCAGCTGAGGAGGAAGAACAAAAGAGCGGATTATTACTTGGTAGCTCAACGGGGTTCTAGAGTCCACAGGGCAATCAGAGCAATGAAGCCCTATCTGCCTGTCTGCAGAACTCAAAACATCCCCAACTCAAATATCTATACATATGTGTAGATGTATAGGTGCATATATGTGCATTCATATAAATTTGTGTGCGGATGTCTGTATGTACACAGAGTATATGTCTGCATGGGTTAAGAGTCTCTTATCTGAAAAGCTGGGACTACTGGTGTTACTAATTTCGGGTTTTTTTTTTTTTTACTGTGGGATTTTACATGTATACATAATGAGATATCTTGGGGGCAGACCCAAGTCTCAAGACAAAACTCATTATGTTTCATATACACGGGTGCGTGTAAGTGGCAGTGAGTTCAGACACAGAGTTAGTGTGCCCATGTTTTGACTACAGCTTGTCACATGAGGGCAGGTGTGAACTTTTCCACTCATGACATTGCATCAGCACTCAAAATGTTTGGGGGTTTAGGAGGGCCACCCTGTATATGGGCACGTTTGTGTATCATATAATCCAAAGTGATATGTGCACTCTGAAAGAAAAAAAATAATACTGGCTGGACCTGCAGTGCCTGGCTACAAGCCAAGCACAGTTGTTTAAATTTCAAATGAGAAATTTAGCTGCTAGGTGACGTTCTTCACAGCTAGGTTGCTGAATGGTGCAGGGGTGCCTTCTCTGCCAAGGCGGGTTGTTCCATTGGGCAGTGCTGCTTCGAGCCACTCATTTGCAAAAGGTCCCCTGCTCTGCAAGGCCAGGCCTGGGAAGAGTTCTGATTGGATTCACAGGTGGTGTGCTTTTATAAAAAGGACAGGAATTATTAACTCTTTTGTGTTCTAAGTCGGACTCCTGAAATCACTTTGTGTACCTTGGACCAGATGTGCTGGACGGAACCCTCACACTTTGAAAGAGCAGGCCCCACCCTGGGCCCTGCCACTCATAATTACTGTCCACTTGGCTCCCATGTCAGGAAGGAAAAAAAAAACCACTATTGTGTTAATTCAACCTCAAAACAGCCTATCTTTGTGAACTCAAGATACAGGCATTGATTCCTACCAGCCTTCCTTTCTGCTATGTAAAGGCAGAGTCCTGAGCAGCTCGGTTGAATGGCTCCTGGGGCCATTAAAAATCTGTGACTCTGGGCCCAAGGAGATGGATCAGTGGTTAAGAGTACTTGCTGTTCTTGCAGAGGACCTGGGCTTGATTCCTGGTTACACAGTCGTTTAAAACCATCTGTAACTCCAGTCTAGGGACCTGCTGCCCTCTTCTGGCTGCCATGGGCACTGCGTGCATGTGTTCACATATACTCAGGAGCATTCACACGTGAACATACAAAATAAATATTTGATTTTTAACTTCCGTGTCTCTAGGAACAATACCTTCTGTAGAAATGGGCTCTGCTTTACCTGGTTTTTCTCTCAAAAATGCCTTGGAGAAACTTTTAACTCCTTTCAGTTGCTGTGTTTACTCAGGGAGCTCTGTGCATATTTAAATGAAGGTGTTCGTGAATACAGAATTATAATGCCAGTTATAGATATTTACAATGCTAAGACCATACCCTGTTCCAAAGGTCTTAGATTCAAAGAGCTTTTGCCAAATCTGAATTCCTTCTTGTTCTTACATTATTTTAGAGAGAAAATTATTGGCAGAACAAGTGTTATTGTGAAATTTACAAGCCAATCAATAATTCCAGTCAGGCTAATCTTTCCAGGAAAGGAATAATAGAGCATCAAACAAAACTTGGGCTTCCGTGCACCAGGACACATCATCATAGCTGCCTCTTCGGACTGCCAAACTGGATCCTGTCAGCTACTGTCTGATGTTAGCAATCTTCTCAAACTCGGCTTAATAAGATTTCTCTTCCCTGAATGATCCGACCATTGGGAAACTTCTGACCTCAATCCCCCTGGGGTTTAAAGCCCCCAGGGTATATAACTACACAGCACTGGGAACATGTTCCAACACACAGCCCTGCAGTCAGACAGGGAGTTAATTAATACACATCACACCCTCCCTGTGGACTCAAAATTTTCTCATGACATCTCTCATGTGAAGAGACTGGTTGGGTCGGTCAGTTGCATCTGCTCTGGGAGCCCAGTTCCCTAACTTCCTTCTAGGAAAGCTGATAGATAGGGAGTGGGGTGAGGGGCAGAGGTTGGTCATTTTAAGGAAAGCACTTACGACTGTGTTCCCGCACATACTGAATGAGGTCACATGTCTGCAGTTCAAAAATAAAACACGGAGAATTAACTCTGTCTCTGGGTTGTGAAGTTTATAAATATAGTTAAAGGCATGCTCAGAGTAGCGTGTTGGAATAGGAGATACTTACTGAAAATGAAGCCAGTCCTCTGGCCCCCTTCATGCCCTAGGAAAGGAAACATGCAAAACCTGTTTTATGGCTGCAGACTTACACACACCTCAGTAGCCAGGATGTGAATCAACACTGCCCCCAGGAGCCCTTTGAGAGGGGTTTACTCCTGGGAAGTCCACAGGAGCACAGGACACAGGCAGACACAGGCTGCCTTGTGAAGAGAGGCCCACAAGCCTCCAAGGAGATGCCCAGAGCCAGACAGAGCTGCCCACCTGGTGGTGGCCCACAGAGCCTTGCAGCGGGGGTTTCAGCTAACAACAAGCAAACGTTGAGCCACCCAATCCCAGCTGCCTCTCCTGTGAGAGTCTTGGTGTCTTCTGCCCTATGTTGTATCTGCACTGTAAGCAGCAGTCCAAGCCGAACCTAGACCCTTCCTATCCATGTCTGATGCACGGAGAGGCTAGCCTCAAACATCTGAAAAGCTAATCTCAGCATCTTCCCCAAGTGAATAGACAAACGTGTATGTCTGACTGGAGGGTAGAAAGAACAAAGCCGGCTTAATTTATTTCAATCCCAGCCTGGAACAGGAAGAAGTCTGACTTCTCGCAAACAGAAACATCAAAGGCCCCAGCCAAACTCACAGATATGTTCCACAGGGTGTAACTTTAATGGTCCACACTGCTCACCCTCTCTCTCTCACACACACACACTGTATCCATTGAGGATGGAGGCAGTGACTGGCCTGGTGGCCAAACTCACCAACAAGACTATGAAACCTCGGGCTGCTGAGATGGCTCAGTGGCTCAAGGCACTTGCAGCCAGGCCCAAAGACCTGAGTTCAATCACCAGGACCCACACAGTACAAGGAGAAAACTGACTCCCAAAGTTGTTCTCTGACCTTCACAAGTGTGCCACGGCATGCCCCACCCCCTATAAATGCAAAGGAAAATATTTTGAAAGAGAACCCTCATTTTGGTCTGGTTTTTCACTTTCTCCCCCCATTTCCTCCCTGTCAAGAGAGATGTTTAATTGGCCCCATGTCCTCCCATGCTAGAACACATGGAACAGTGGAAAGCCAGGCCAAGCAGCCGAGGAAGAAGGTGTGTACACCTGGAGAGGGGTGTACCCATGCACAGGCTTCTAAGCAGCAAAGAGCTCATAGGAAATATTTCCTCTTACCTTCCGTCCAGGGGGTCCTGGCTCACCGGGGGATCCTGGCTCTCCTGGAAGCCCAGCAGACACCTCAAAGCAGAAGTAATCCACTTTATAATCATACTTTATACAGCATGTGAATGATTTCAATTCAAACTTAAAATACCGACACTATTTCAAAAGCAGAAGTCCCAGAGCAAAAACATCTATTTTCATCTTAGATAGATTTCCAAAATACACAGAACAACAATTCATTCTTCGAATGTTGTTAATACTTTGTTGCTTTTCTTCTTCTGTTGGTATTAAGATGTCCTTTTAAAAACTGATTTGTATCATACTTTTTCCTGATGCCTCTTTTTTGGTTTTGTTTCTTTGATAAAAGGTCTACCTGTATAGCCTTTACCAGCTTCCAATTCACGACCCTCCTGCCTCCATCTCCCAAGCACTGGGATGACAAGTGTGTTCTACCCTGCCTGGCTCTCTGCTACCTTTTAAATGTACATATGTACACATATACATATGTACATGCATACACATTTCTGTTACTAAATATTCTTATATACACAAAATCACTTTTCATGATTTTATGGTATTTTACTATGTGGAAATGCCATGATTTATTTTATTGGTTCCTTGCTATTGGCATTTAAGTTTGATGCCACTAATAAGCAATACTATTGTGAGTTTATATACACAATTCTGATTATCAGTGAAGGTTACTAAGATTGTTAGGTCAAAGGAAAATGGCTCTCTTAAGAGCATGAAGGTAACTAAATTGAAACACACACACACACACACACACAATTGTGATCATATGCTAGGTCACAAAATCCATGTGGGGAAAAGAAACAAAAAAATCACAAAAAAATAGAAACAATAAAACATTTAACTGTTGGCTGGAAATATCTGTAATGAAAAGGGCATAACAGCAAAAGTAATGACCGAAACAACTGTTGTCGTGTCTATTTATGTTAGGAAATTTTTTTATGTACATTTAACAATACAGTTTGTTCCAGAAAAGGCTAGAATTTAGGTTTTCTTTGTTTAAGAGACAATATTGTTTTGTTCATTCAAAATGCCACTGGAGAGTAGGCTATAGAGATCTCTCACTGGTTAAAGTCACCTTTTCCAGAGGACCCAAATTCGGTTCCCAGCACCCACGTCAAGAGGTTCACATACCTGTAATTCCAGCTCCAGGGCATCTTATGCCTTCTGCTGGCCTCTGCATGCACCTGCACTCATATGCACACATCCATAGACAGACACACATATATGCAAACTTGTGTTTGTGCATTTGTGCACATGTACACACACAGCTTTTTTTTTAATGCTACAGGGTTTATATTCTTTACAGTAATAAGTGAAGTTATCTAAAAATTAATTTATAAAAACATGACCTGTGGAGAAGAATCATTAATGTCCTCCAGTGGCCAAATGATACTGACAGTATTGAGAAAAAAAATGGCCTCATTTTATTGAAAAGGTATGTTTACCTTTCAAGGAAGCTAGTTGAATACTTCTGTCCATTTTTAATATTTTAGCAATAGATTTTAGAGTCAAAGTCAATGATACAAGGGAAAAGAGGAAGCCTCCGAGCCTGGAAAGCAGTTAAGTGTTGTGTGAGATGGCCTGGCAGATCTGAGGAATGGGAGTCCCGAGCCAGCAGCAGGGAAATCAAGAATGAGCATGTTTGGTATCACACATCCCCAGAAGGTCCAGGCTTTGGAGGCCCGGTGTTGTGCCAGTTTTTGCTCCAAATAAATCACACACAGAATCTTATTACTACTTATGATTGCCCAGCCTTAGCTTGGCTTGTTTCTAGCCAGCTTTTCTTATCTTAAATTACCCCATCTACCTTTTCTCTCTGGGCTTTATCTTTCTTCTGTATATCTCACTTTCTTTCTTACTCTATGGTTGGCTGGGTGGCTGCCCCTCACATCCTGCTCTTCCTCCTCCTCCGTTTGTCCTCTTCTCCTTTCTCCTTCTATTTATCCTTCCTGCCTTCTAGTCCTGCCTTGCTGTTGGCAGTGTAGCTCTTTATTAGACCATCGGGTGTTTTAGACAGGCCAAGAATCACAGCTTCACAGAGTTAAACAAATGCAGCATAAACAGAAGTCACACACCTTAAGATAATATTCTGCCCCAGCCAGGTGCCTCCAGAAGCTGATGTGAAGTCAAGAGGATAAATAAGGAGGATCAGCAGGGAGCTCAAAACAGGGATGGGACTCTCTGTAGAGTTAAGGACCAGTGTTGCCACACTGATCCAGGAGACCAAATGAAAATATGCAAACTGAGTGCAAGCTTCCAGCTCTCATTGCTCTTGTGTCTTCTAGAAAACTGGCATCCAGATCTGCACTCTCCAGAAAGGGGTAGAAGAAGCTGGAGGGTTTTTAAGCATAGAGGTCCATGAGGTCACTGTCCAGGGAGTTTGTAACTGGCAATCTCCAATTGTGTCCTCCGTGTTTCCAATTGGACTTTTGCACTCAATTCTCAGTGTGAATACAGAGCTCACTCTTGAGATATGTGAGAGGTAAAAGTCATAGCAGAAGAAGAAGAAGAAGAAGAAGAAGAAGAAGAAGAAGAAGAAGAAGAAGAAGAAGAAGAAGAAGAAGAAGAAAAACGCAGGAGACAGACAATGTAGAGAAAAGCGGACCTAAAAATACTCAGTTATTACCTCAGAGAGAAGAAAAAATGCTTCAATCATGAAACAAGAATAGTATACTACATAAAAGGAACAGTCCAACCTTAGCAATGATTTTTTTAAAGGTAAAGTATGGGATATATGTTAAAAATAAAACCAACAAACCTTCTCAGAAAGGAGAGAGAGCATCAAGGAGAAAATAGGCAAAATAAATACAGGAGGAAGTAAACTCAAAGACTATGTTATCTTACTGAATGATAAGTATTTCAAGAACAGAATAGAGAACACTGGAGTCAGGGGACACAAGTCAAAAAAATAAGCATTTCCTAGAACCAAAGGGCACACATTTCTAGGGCCTGCTTAATGCTCAGGAAAATGGATAAAAATGGACCAGGTGCCAGATCACAAAACCCATGGCAGATCAAAACACTAGTGACTGACAGGCGATCCGATTAAGTTCCAGAGAGAAAAACTGCCTTATAGGAATCTCAATGGCCTTGGACTTCCCAAAGCAACACACGAAGCCAGAAATAACAGAAAACATAATTGCCTTCAAAATTCCAAGGAAGCAATTCCAAGCCCAGAGCTGTACACTAGCCAAAGTATCGGCACATCTGGGGGTAATAAAAGTCATTCTTGGATGCTGGTTGTATCATCAAATGTTCCTGTCAGTCACCTCCTCTTAGCAGCTTGTCTGATTTGCACATGAAATGGCCCTTGCTCAGCTTATGTTGGGAATTCTTGGTGTCCAGATGTTGGCCCTATTTGGGGAGGTTTTGGAAATTTTAAGAAGCTTGGCTGGAGGAAGAAAGTCATGAAAAGATAGGCCTTAAAGCTGAGATTGGGTCCCCAGTCGGCTCCCTTTTCCTATGCTCCCCAACACTACTGTGTTCTACCCATGAGTCCTCAAACTGAACCAAACAACCACAGACTGAATCCTCTGATACTGGGAGCCAAAAGAAACCTTTATTCTCCACAGTGATAAGAAGAGTAATGAATCCAAGGTTCCTGGCAGAGTTTTCCATGATGGGAAATCCAGGAGGGTATGGAAGTAGGGGAATGGAGATCTGACACTGTTGGGGTGGAGGGGAACTCAGAGCGAAGTTCAGGGCTGCAAGTGACAGGGAAACCAGCTCTGGCTACACATATGTGTCTGCTGCATGTGCAAATGTCTTCCCAGAGCATACAGAACAATGTCAGGTTAATAGAGGGAAACCCCCAACTTTATAGTAGGAAATAAATTCATATCACCTACAACTCAAACATCAAAAAGCAGGAACGCAAAAAGACTGCCAACTCCAAAACAATCACTTGAGATGAAAGCCATTTTTTTTTTTTTGGAGACAAAGAAATGGGAGGAGGTAGAGAGAGGGTAGGGCAGCCATTTTCTCTTGTGCTGGGGGGTGGGGTGAGGTGAGGGCCTTGGGTCCATCAGACAAGCACTCCACCATTGACAGGAGCCTTGGTCACAATCTGGGATCGCCTCTCTTTAATTTTTTAAAGTAAGGAAACTTAAGATGTCTGACTCTAAGCAAGAGTGTCCATCAGGAAAGGGTTTGCCACCTCACATGACGATGACAGTTTCTGGAGACATAGCTGGTTGCTCCAACTAGGGAAGGAGGGTGATGGCTAGAGTCCAGTGGAAGTCTCCAGGATTACAGTTGAACAGCCCACACCCACCGCCCAGGGGCAGCCTCCCCAGTGAAGGTTCTCCAGCCCCAGATGGTGAGTGCGCCCAGGTCCAAGAGCCCTGCTTGAAACCTGCTTGGAGATTTTTTTTTTTTTAAGATATCGTTTTTGTATTCAGTACACATACATGCATAATACATATATGTACAACTGAAACAGGTTTATAGATTTTTTTTTTTAAGAAAAGCATCAAGGGGAAGATTTGGTGAACTCAAACTAAGAATAATTCCAAGAGACCTGAAAAGACATTCATAATTTAAGGCTAAATCTTTCCAGAGAAAACATTTGCTGTTCCAGGAGAAAACCTGGACATTTTCAATGTTTAAACTCCAATTTCAAATCCAAATATTACTCAGGTCAAGGGGAAGGGAGGAAGCAGCCAGAGAGGGAAAAACTAGTAAGCTATAGTAGTTCCACATGGAGAACAAAGAAGGAACCAAAAGAAACATCTCCAGAGGCCAAGACCCCCAGCCTGCACGTCTCCCATCAGTTAAATGCACTAAAACCCATGACTGTGCCATCATAGGGAGGGTTCCCAACAAATGGCTGAACTTGTTGGTATGCTGCTGGTGTTGAAGGCTAAACCACTCCGTTAATAAGCCAAGGGAAATGATCCAGAGATGTTTCGATGCAGATGACATCTGGATTAATTTGAAAGTCTTTTCCAATTACTTTCCTAATTATATTCATCTTCATCACTGCAGAGGGCAGAGTAATAAAGAATTGTCATCTGAAAACACATACAAGGAAAAGAATTATAGCAGGAAGCAGCCCCCCACCCCCACCCCTCCAGAGCAGCAGGGGAGAAGAGGGCACTCCTTGTTTTGAAGCCTTAAAACCTCCAAACATGATCCACATACATAACGTTCCAATTATAGAAAAGCAAGCTCCCAGTAAAATTTACTATGGAGACAAACCAGTAAACTATCTTATGTATGTGTTTTGGTATCAGGGTTTTTCTAAGACCTTGCTCATAAACAAAGTCATAGACAAGTTTTGTTTTGTTTTTCCAATAGAGATTGTTTAGAAAGAGGCAAAGACTCAGACAGTTTGTTGCAGGAGATTTGTTTGTGTTGCCACTCAGAGACCGTCAATGGAGTCAGGTTGGTTTGAGGGCAGAGACCACATTCAGCTGGTAGGAACAGACCATAGAGTTTTCTGACTGACTCGGAGGAAGTTAGAGGGACACACAGGAGGAATAAGGAGGGGTAAGGAAGATGTGTGGGCCTTTTCAATCAGGGAAGATGGAGAAGAGAGCAGGTGATCGTTTCTCTGTTGTTCCGTGGACCTCTCAGGTTTAATTCCTTAATATTTAACTCCCAAGTTTTGTTTTGTAATAAAACAATGAAAGAGGTCGAAGTCATCACAATAAAATCTCAATGAAACAAATCTAAAGTCAATTAAGTCAAGTGTTCTATCCTTTTTTCTAGTTCCTCTTCATACTCTGGAGATGTGGGCTCACTATGTAGCCCAGGATAGCCTTGAACAAGAGATACTTCTGTCCATGTCTTCCTAATACTGATAAAAGGCACACGCTACCATCTACATTTCTAACCATCTGTAACCTGAGGGCGAGCAGACTCCTATGACACTGCTGAAGAGTTGTGTTTAACTGACACAGAGCTTTAGGCAATACTCAACTCTCCCATAAACATATAAAGACATACTTGGTTTGGCACCCAGAAATCTCACAAAATGCAGGAAACACCCAGTAATCGAGGAGATGGCCTTTTAATAGACACCTTATTAAAAGCAGTTCAATAAAAGCTTTGATAATAAAAGCAAGATGCAAATGAGTATTAGTTTTCACCAAGTCTGCCATAAAGATTGGATTAAACCAATCATTTTTTCAGTATGAGAACCTGCTTTGGATCACAAAAATTCCTTTAAAACATCTTATTTCCATGGTTAAGAATGATACACTGGCCACAGCATGGGCAAACTTGGTCACTGAAACAGTTCATTGCCTTCTTGGTGGCACTGGGAGATGAGTGCTGGGTCTACTTTTCATTCCACAAGTAGACCTTAACCCAAAGTGCACACATTTTCTAATTTGTTTTGTTTTGGTTTTAAGAATAGGTAACAATGCTAATGACTGTTAACATGAATGAGGATCTGCAAAAGTACGTAGAGGGGAAGAGATGGCTCAGTTGATGACATGCTTGGTCTGCAAGATGAGGACCAGACTGAACTCCTAACACCATATAAAAGCTATGTACAGTGATCCACATCTATAACTTCAGAACCAAGGAGGCAGAGGCAGGCTACCCAGGGCTTGCTGGCCATCCAGTCTAGATGAATTGGTTAAGTGTCAGGTTCAGTGAGAGACCCGTCTAAACAATAAGATGAGAGAGAGAGAGAGATGGCTCAACAATGGAGAGCACTTGGTTCCTGAGCACCCACATGGCAGCTCACAACCTCGTGCAATTCTAGTTCCAGGAGCTCTGATGCCCACTTCTGGTCTCCGTAGGCAACAGATATGCATGGATATGCTTAGATACATGCACATAAATGCACATACTTACAATGGTTTTGTAAAATATATATTGAAAGAAAAAGAAGGCACATGATTAAAAAAGACATCTAACATCGGGATCTGGTCTCTATATGCACACATGCACAAACATGCACCTGGCATGCATGCATACATACACACACTCATACACATGTGAACATAATCAATCTCTCTCTCTTCTCTTGCCCCTGACATAGCTACACACACTAGAGGAAGTTATCCTCTGGATACTTACCATTTTGCCTCTGGCTCCCTTGGGACCAGCCTCTCCTGGATCCCCAGGATCCCCAGTTTCACCCTAAATAAATATATTAAAGTAAGAATTAGTAGTGAAATCAAATACACGTTACAGAGGCTTAACTGTGTTTGTAAAGTCATGTACATCTTGCCTTGTGTGGCTGTCTCCATTGCACACTGTGTCATCACTGGCTCACGGTTCAGTTTCCCAGACCAGAACTCAGGTCCTTAGAGAACCAAGACCTCCTTTTGTTTGGTCTTCTGACTTTACTGCAGGGCCTGACATTTACAGAGTTCAGTAAAATCTTCAAGAGGAACTGAAAGCCCTGAGGTGGAGGTTATCATTGCTGGCTTGTCATATGACAATGGTTTTTATAAACACACTGGGAAAACTCAAGCCAGGCAACATCTCATCATCTGGTTTATTTCTCTGCATTTTTCTTTCCTTTTAAGCCAGTGGTTCCCAACCTGTGTGCCCAGACCCCTTTGGAGGTTGAACAACCCTTTCACAGAGATGGCCTAAGACCATTAGAAAACACAGATATTTACAATTCGTAAGAGTTATGAAGAAACAATGAAAATAATGTCGTAGTTGGGGTCACTACAACATGAGGAGCTGCGTTAAAGGGTCACACAGCACTAGGAAGGTTGAGAACCACTGCTTAAACAATGAATAAAGGAAGGAAAATATTTGAGGAAAAACTTTCAGAAAGGATTACCTTTCTCTCTTTACCTATAAATTAAAAAAAAAAAAAAAAAAAAAACACTTGAAGTTGAATATTTTTAAAGTTCTTATATTCCTAATCAATCAGATCATATTAAAAAACTTCATGGGAGAGACATGTCTCTTCCCTATGCTACCCCACCCTGCAGTAGTATATTTATTTCTCATTAACTGTCCCAAGATACAGTCCCCGGCTCTGGTCTGTGAAGTGCATATACCTTTGGTCCACTTTCTCCAGGGAATCCTTCTTGCCCCTGCAATCAACAACAGAGGGAATCAGTACAGACACCCTTGGCCCAAGTAGATTTATACTGACTTTAATTCTACCACCTTCTTGTTTATATGCCTGTGCGTCAAGGAAGGGATGGGCCCACTGGAAACTAGGCAGCACCACAGGAGAAAAAAACTTCCAATTTCTAAATTCAGTTACTCATGGCTCACATAAGCAAGATGACAGTCAAAGAGGAGAGGCAGAAAGTGTTTGAGGAGAAAGATCTGGAGATTCCAAACGGCCCGAGTCTTTTCCAAGGGTATGCAACAGAAGAGGGGCTTGCTTGGCCTTGTGTCCCCAAGTGATGAGTAACCTTTCTCAAGTCGGGTTCAATGGAGAGGGTCAGGGAGTCAACAGTCCAGACCTGATCGTTCATCTTAAGGTCCTCTGCTTGCCTTACTTTGGCCAAAGACTTGTTGAAGAGTTTTCCTACCCTCATCTAATGAGAAGTGTGTATTCTACCTAAAATGAAGTTTCTTCTCTTTTGTACGTGCATGTGTGTATGAAGGGATGCACACTCATGGGTATGCCAGTCTAGAGGAGGACATCATGTGTGTGTCTTCCTCTGTCACTCTTGCCATCTTAGTTTTGAGACTGGGTCCCTCATTGAACCTGGAACTCACCGTTTTGGCTAGGCTGGCTAGAAAGCTCCCAGGACCCAGCCATCTCTACCCAACCCTGCCATACTGGGGTGAAAAGTATCACAACCATGGTGGGCATTTCCATGGGTACTAGGATTTGAACTTAGGTCTTCTAGCTTTCATGGAAAGCACTCTTACCCACAGAGCTATCCCTCAGCCCCTAAATTTTATCTTATATTTTAGCATTTGTTAAAGCTTTTGATGAACACCTATTATTACCAGTGTGATAAGGGGGTGACTTGAATTTACACATACAGAGAGCACCAATAATCCCCCCATGTTCTTCCCCACTTACCAACTTCTAATTACCACTAACCTACCAAAAAACAAAACCAAAACAAAACAAAAACAACAAAAAAACCCAAAGCTTTGTTTTTGATGTAAAAAAAAAAAAAACAAAAAAATCCTTACACATATGAAATTCAAAAGGCAAAAAGAAAAACCACTGTAGTCTTTCCTACCTGGAGTGGTTATATATCCTTTCCAGCTTTTAAAATTGCATTTAAGGCATGCTCAAGATAGGTGTTCTTCTCAGTATATGAGAAGTATGTGAGACTTGACTTCAAGGTTCTGTGTACACATTTTAAACAGAGGCTGCAAGCAGGGGACTCTGACCCCTGGCACCCTGGCACTGGTGGACAGAGGCAGGGTGCCCCAGGGGACCAATGGTCAGCTCAGCCTATCAGAGAGCTCCATGCTCAGTGAGAGAGACCCTGTCTCAAGACACGAGGTGGAGCAAGATAGAGGGAGGTTCACGCCACCCCACCCCTTTAACCTCTGACCCCCACATTCACATACATGGGCATGCGTGATTCCCCATGTTCACACACTTTTATAATAAACTTCATATGTATTCATTTTATAGAGAGTCTAATGTTCAACGACTCGGGCCAGTAAATATGTCCCTCTCTGTGGGACACTAATGTTTTCAATTATTCTAATGAACATTACTGAACCCCCTCACTTTTTTCAGTTTTAATTTCCTAGGACCATTAGCAGATGTGTCTCTCCCTCCCAACACCATCTTGGGCCATCCCCTGTGGGTTCCACTAGCAGTAAACTGAGCTCCTCTCTGCTATTTTAGACTATTCCTCTACTGACGACTTCATTTCTCTCAGATCTTTATCTGGATCTCTAACATTTTCGTTTCAGAAAAGTTATCTTCACATTTTCTGTGCTTTGTAGTAATAATTGGCTATTTTTCACAATGATTATATGTGTACACATGTATTAGCATGGGGGTCTGAGCATGTATGTTTGGGCATGTAGACAAGGGTAGAGGAGAACCTTGGGCAGTGGTCTCAGGTGCCTTATGCCTTTATTTTGAGACAGGGTCAATCACTGGCCTTGAACTTTACAAAGTAGGTCAGACTAACTGGCCAGCAAGCTCCAGAGGTCCACCTGTCTGCCTCCCATCACCACTGGGATTACAAGTGTCCACTACCACACCAGCTGTTTACTCAGCTCCTAGGGACTGAATTCAGGGACTTCTGCCTGCAAGGCCAAGTGCATCATTTACTGAGCCACTCCCAAACACTTTTGAATGTATTTTTAAAGTGGTTATTATTAGCATGTCAAAATCACCGGCTTTAATCAACTTCCTTACTTTTAGGCATGTACATATTCAGTAACAACATAATCATTTTTAAAGTTACTGTTTGGGCAAATGCATTAAGAAAATGCTGCAAAATTTCTCACTGACAGTTGAAGCAATCATAACAATAGGAAGATGAAATGTAAATGGCTCCTCAGTAAAGCCACACACAGAACTGCCAAGATTATCAGCTAGTTCATGTTCACAGGAAAACACAAATGATTTGTTTTCAACTTTCAATTTTCTCCTGCCCCTAGAACCATGGCATGATTCTCCACCATAATGTCCATAGGACATCAATAAGTGAACTATCAAAGTAGCTTTTCAATTGTACCAGACTAATTATATATTGCCTTTTGTCTCAACCATGGCAAGCCAAACAAGCAACCAAAAGCTCATGGAATAGGTCAAACATCAGTGGGTATAACTTACCTTTGTCCCTTTGCGGCCAATGCTACCATATCCCGGGCTGCCATCATCACCCTGTAAGCAAAGCAACTAATCACACATATCCAGACTAGAAATATAGGTAGACTATTTACAGGAGGACATGACTGATAGAGTTTTTTGGGTTTCATTAGGGACAACTATGAAGCAGAGTCCTCTAGTGATGGTGCTAAAAGATACTGGACAATATAATTAACAATTGCAGCTACTCATGATGTAGTTGTGAATATTAAGAGAATAAGCTGGGCATCCTGTAATCTTTCATAAGCAACATTATTACCCAACTCTTTGCAGAGCTTCTGTACGTTAATATTTGAGCTCCCATCTATTTGCCCACACAGTGGCTACTGTCCATTGCTCGTAGAAGCCCTGGGCAATGGGGGAAGGTTGGAAATTGTTTCTGATAAAGAGGTCCTGCAGACAAAAGGTCAGAAGAGGTCACGGGAGGATGCTACATAGAAAGCTTAGTCTGTTTTACCATCTTATCTCAAAAGCATCTGCTCCATGACAGCTGCTGCCTTGGGAAAGCTAGCCAATCAGAAATGACTGTGATGTCCCAGTTGGTTACAGCTAGGACACTATAAGGCTAGACTGAGACAGTGTCCTTAAAGATCTTCTGAGCATCCCTCAGAGATAGGCATAAACATCTTTTTGCTGTGGTGTGAATTTTGCTCTCAGCAGGTCATGTGTTTGAACACTTGGTCTCCAGCTGGTGGTAGAATCCTTCGGGGGGTGGGGTGGGGGAGTGAAGCGTTGGAGGAAGTCACCATTAGGAACAGACCTTGAGGCTTTTAAAATTCTGCCCACTTCCTGCTCATTCTCCACTTCCTGGCCGTAGAAGTCATGTGACCAGGGGCCCATGCTGGTGGCCTATTTGCCCTCCAGGCCACGATGAATTGATGGATCGAGCCCCTTAGAATTCTAAGCTAAAAGAAACCCTTCCTTCGAGTTACATTTTAGACAAGTAACTAACTCACTACTGAAGTAAAAGTCCCAAAGACCTTGTCAAAAGTAGAGAAACAAACTCACATGCAGGCCCCGAGGACCCGGAAGGCCGGCAGCTCCCTTTACCCCTAGGTCTCCAGGATCGCCCTGTTCAATAGAAAAATGGAACGGGTTCGAACTCAGTTGTACTGCTCAAGACAGGATCTCATTCTGAGTCCCAGGCTGGCTTTGAATCTGTGGCAGTCCTACCCCAGCCCTTCAGTGCTCTAGGGTCACAGGTATAAACCACCACACTCCCTTTCATTAGGTTGTTTGTACAATGGCAAATCAGAGACTATGGACTAGACACTGCTTAAGTTCCATGTGTCACAGCAATGGGTTTGTATTCAGGCTTGCACACTGTACAAATGACATGTAAGGAATGGCTGTGGTTGGCCAAGCAGGTCTCCGCCATTCATCATCGAGGTCTCAGAAAGTCTGGTTTATTGTTGAGTGTGGTTCACCATCTGAGCCACTTGGTGCCATGAAAATGGCCCCCATCATGATCCAGGGAGGACTCTCTACTGTTAAAAAAATAAGTGAGCAAAATTGTTTTCCATGATGACCAGTGCAATTCACTCAGCTGTGAGGATAGCAGGTTTCTTAGCCTACAGACCTGAGTATAAACAGTCAAAAGATAATCTCTGATGTGCAGAGCATCTACCAAGGCTTATGAACCAATCACAGTAGGGTCTTGGGGAAACCTCAGCTACCTGGGGAAATGTACATGGGGTTATGGAGGATGATGAGCTCCCTTTTAAAGAAAATATAACATTTAATTTAGAGCAGTTTGAGATGTTCAGGATGGTTTCACGGAGAGATAGAGTCCTCAGCACCCCATACATGAGCTTTCCCCATTGCTGACCTGTTAGATCCACTTGGCACACACATCCACACTTGGCACAATGAACAACCAATACTGATTCGCTGTATTCATCAAAACCCATCCTTTGTCCCTAGTTTTTATCTAGTATTTGTTCTCAGCTCCAGGTCCCCCAGGAGTTTCTCAAATGTGAGGTCTCCATGGATTATTCCAGACTGGGACAGTTTAACAGACTTTTGTTTTTGAATGACTTTGACAGCCTTGAGAAGCATCAGTCAGATATTTCGTGGGATGGCTCCCAATTAAGAAGTTGTCTGATGTTTAATTTTGATTAGACTGGGTCTATGGGCTTTGAGGAAGGAGGCCATATGGGTACAGTGCCATTCTTGTTGCATCTTACCAAGGGTAAAGCAAGCAGCGTGGCTTTACTTGCTTGGCTGCAGACCTGGTTGATGTCATATTGGTCAAGCTTCCTCTGTGTTAAGGTTGGTGGTTAAGTCATTCTGAAGAGAAAGGTCCCACAGCGAGTGTGAGAACTGTGAATTGATGTTCTGAAGAAAGGTCCCACAGAGTGTGTGGAAACTGCATGGATGCTCTGAAGTATGGGGGTGATACAGAAGGGGATGATGGAGGCCATCATTCCCAGGATTCACTTTCTCCGAGTGTTTTGGGGACCACCTGTCCTCCCACAATCATCCAGGACTTATGCACAAAAGCCAGTTTCCAGCCCCCTTTGAACGAATCTTGTACTAGAGTCAACAATATGTGCTCAATGCTTCCCAGATGACTGTAGTTTAAGAACATCCACTTTAAGGCAGGAAAGCAGGAAGTCAGATGGATTTCCCAGGGACAGTAATTGGTTACTCAGTTGCTGGTAGAGCCAGACAAGAAGCATGGGATTGCTAAATTTAAATATATGGAGTATAGCCTGGGTAAGTGTTTATCCTAGTCAATAGTGATACATGGAATCAGTTAATCTGGGGTTTCAGTTTACACTGGGCCATTGCCCTGCCCCTCATTTTAGCTACTCTACTTTAAAGTTCCTGTTGTTAATGGCTTCCTGCCTATATATCTCTCCCCTTACTCTCACCTAGCTCTGAATTCTATCCATCTCTATACCCCTCTTTTGGTCCCTTCTATCATTCCCTACATAGTACCTTCATTTCATACTCATTATGGACACATCCATGAAAACACACACACGCACACGCAAACGCACATGCACACGTGCACATACAAGCACACATGCACACACACGCACATGCACACACATACACATGCACACGCACACACACGCACACACGCACAGACACACACACACAGATGCACGCACATACTTGCACACACTTACACTTACTTCTTCATCTGGAGAAAAATTTTATTCTTACCAATGGCACCACTTCCTTTACAGCGTACCCCAGGACACGCTTTCCTCTTTCCAGGACACTGGTTCCTCTTTCAAACTCACTTTCTGACCATTCTTGCCACACCACATGCCCCAGAGCCCCCTCCTTCTGAAGATGCTTGTGCTGGTCACCCTCGTATTTATTATGCAAGCCAGTCTTCCCATTGACCCCCCATTCTCCTCCATCACAGGTCCTCCCTGGCACCTCTCTCATACAAAGGCCAAGGCGATGCCTCAAATCCACTCTAGCAAGACATTCCTCCACTCTAAGGAGAGCTTTTCCGGTCTGCCTCACACTTTCATCCCCCCTCCCCCTTTTCTTCACTCGTTAACACACTGCAGTCTCCCCTTCCACTGAAAACACACTCCAAGCTTTTCTAGACAATGGCAGGCTCAAGCAGGAGCAGAGATATCCTGTTCTCCCCTTTAAAGGAGGAACCCCTTGACTGCGTAGGCAGCTGCTCTGCATCCCCGTCTCTGCTTGGACAAGGCGTGCATCTGTATGATTCACAAGCCTACACCCCGAGCAGACCTTGCCCCTGGTCCCTTCCCCTTGCCCTTCCTCACAGCCTTCTGCATGTGTGATGGGGTCACCAGGTACACTGGAATCCCTGGATCTTCCAAGCCCCAGTTCTCTCCAAGGAGAGCTGTATGGAACCATCATCCTTTACGTTTTCATCCTGTCAAATCCTCCAGTCACTGCTGGTCTTGGAGACAATGATAGCGACCAACTAGTCTCTTTGTTTCCAAAGCTCTTGGCCTTCAAAAAACAAAAAAAAAAAGAAAACCCCCTAACAGTCTACACTAGGCTGTCCACTTAATACCTCCCAAGGGTCTGGCTGTGTCTATACAACCCCTTCAAAACAAGTAGACAATGCTGTACCAGTGGCTGACGATTCTACCACAGACTACCTTGCTCTTCATGTGCCTGCCAGACAGGGAATTTTTCATGCAAATAATTATTCTTCAAATAATTCCTCCTAGGATGCCCTAAGCCTATTCCTAATCCCCCCTTCCCATTTTCCCTGTCTGCTTCTTCAAAGTGTTTATCTTCTAAAGGCCTCTCAAAGCTCACACCTTCTTTGATGTCTCCTTTTCCGGCACACAAATACTCATAATTACTTTATTTGAACCTCAATTTCATCCTCTTTGCCCTATCTTCCTTATGCCAGAGATTGCTGTCTTCCAGATGTTCTAAATTCTTTGGTCTGGATTTCATGTCCTAGAATTGCATTCATTCATAAATCCTGGGTTCTTGTTCCAGGCCAGGCACTGTTTTAAGTACTGCAGATGCACTGGTAAGACAAAGAACCCTGCTTTCCTGTCCCCAACTTTCTAGCACAACACAGGCCTGAGCCTTCCAAGGTCCTTAGCAAAGGTTCACATGAGAAAGAAGGAGAGAGAGAAAGAGAGAGAGAAAGGAGGGGAGGAAGGAAGGAAGGAAGGAAGGAAGGAAGGAAGGAATTGTGCAGAGAGGATGGAGAGGGAAGGAAGTCCTTGCCAGAGCAGCCTTCCTCTCCTGAGAGCCCTTAGTGGGATGGGGTGTAGCCCCTCGTGCAATTATGCTGAGTTGGAGCCCCTGACCTCATCCTGGTCCACACCCAGGTCCTTTGAGACTTTTGGCTCTCCAAGAATCAAGCCAGAGCTTAGGGGCAACAAGATGTGTTTTCCTTTGTGTTGAAAGGGCTCTGGCTCATCCAGCCAGCCACAGCTCTCTCGGGTAGCACAAACTCCAACATTGCAGGGGCTGTATTAAAGAATGTGACCTACTTTACTTCCTTGGCTTCCCAACCGGCCTTGATTCCCCGCTTGTCCTCCGGGTCCTGGAGGCCCCTGGAATGAAACAAGGGTGGCAGATACAGGGAGACAAAACGCAGCTTTTCCTCAACACGTGTGTCTTCTACAGAAAATGAAGTACAGATGGGAGAACAGACTGAGCCGACCCTGCTCTGGAAAAAAAAATACTGTGGCTGTCAAATAAAGACTAGTAAATAAAAGAAAATTAATAAAGTAACCCAGGCCAGATGTGGCCTAAGCGATTACACTTCCTCGTCTCTGTGTCCAAGCAGTGTCTAGATTCCCACTGTTTGTCTCAGGGAACAGATGTTGGTGAAGCATCTAACATTTTTCCAAAAGACATTAGCCTTCAAAGAAGGCTTTCAACAAGACTATTTTTTGTTTGTTTGTTTTTTAAAGGTATAATTTATCCTCATTTGCAAACTGTGAAATGTGCATTAGAAAGCTCAAAAAGTATCACGAAAACCAACCCGCCTTGCGACAAAATTGCGTCCAGGGCACACAGAATAAAGATTCTGAAATGGTTTTCAGAGGCTTAGAAAAGAGAGGTTGCCACCTTTGGTTCCTGGAACAGGGCCTTCCACTAAGCAGCACGTATTGTAAATGCTTGTCAAATTGGTAAAAGGGAGGAGTCCATGGGCCATGAAACCTAAGTCTTTCAGGATGGTAAAACCCGGCAATTACAACATGAATTACATATTGTTCTATACCTAGCAGAGTTTCCCTCAAAATATGAACCACATTTCATGCCATCGGCTACCTCTTTGGGGGTTTGGGAGGTGATTCAGTAGGTAATGGTGCTTGCCACCAAGCCAAAGGACCCAAGTTCAATTCCTGGAATGCATATGGTACAAGGGAACTAGTTCCTCTAATTGGCTCTCTGACTTTTACATGTGGACTGTGGTGTGTACATACGTGTGTACTCTCACACCAACAAATAAAAATATAAAACTACATCTGTTCAATTAGGCACAATAGGTGATGTAGGCACAATATTATAGTAATAAAAGTATCTATACAGCCCTTATGCAAGTAATGGTTGCAAGCATTTACATCTGTCAAACCATTTGATTTTCACAACATCCAATGAGGTAGCTACTATTACTATTCTTTTGCAGAAGATATATCCATTATTAAGTAAATTGTTCAATGTCACACAGACAGGATATAAAGCTATAGGGCAGCCTGGCTCCAGATTCGATGTCTATGACTACTATACCATTATCTGTGAAGACAACAGAAATCCTGTAGTGTTTTCCACATTTGCATGGAACAATTCTATCCCCTCCTCCCATGACTCTACTCCCTCCAATTTTTTTGAAACAAAGTTTCATGTAGCTAAGGTGTAAACTCCTAGTCCTCCTACCTCTACTTCTCTTAAATAAATATTTATTTGCATATTTTTTTGGTCTTTGTCAACTTCATACATGTGTAGAATGTCGTCTGATTATTCTCATCATCCCTACCCCTCTTACTGTTCCCTCCCTGCCCCATCAACTCCTGCTCCTCACGGGCCCTTTCCCTTACTCCCTTTATGTTTTGTGACTCACCGAGTTTAACCCGGGCCATCAGAGCGACCACGAGTGTGAAACCATCCAATAGAGCCTGGTGGGTTCACCCCACCTCCTCCTGAGCGCTAGTCCTACAGAGAAGAACCCCAGTGCTTGGCCTAACCTTGTTGGTATGCATGCTACTAGTGTTATTTAACTAAGAACATATATTCAAAGAACAGTTGCAGCTCCAAGTAAAATTAGTATTTTGGACCTTGTTTTCTACTGTATTTTCTAGTGTTTGGATATTTTAGAGAAGGGACTTAAGGGCAGCAAAAGATGGGACATAAGGAGGCACAAAAGAATCTTTCATTCATTTCAAAAATGTCTTCCTGGGGAGAATAGCTTGTACTATTTTTTTTTTAATCGAAGACATATATTGGTTGAAATAGCACATTTCGCTTATGCAGAACACTGAGTACTGTGGAACTTAATAAGCCTCCAGTATGCCATCAAGCCAAATCACATCCTTTTTCAAGATGAAAGTCCCAAGGAAAGCTTTCAATCCTGCTTTTAGAAAACACTGTTCCACTGGAGGGTTCCTCCTGTGTCATAAAACAAAACAGGACCTATAGCAATGGGTTTGTAGAGCCAATAAAGTGTAAGGCTCTCCTGTGCATCTGGCTGTGTTTGTCTTTGTGGATTTCCCCTGGAAACAGCAATCTAGAGATCCCATTCATCATGTCCCAAACACAGAAAATTCCACTTGTCTTTGAAACTGCCTTTTAACTGGCCGAAAAGCAGGGCATTTCATAAAAACCAGGCAGCGGGAGAAAAGCGGGCTTTCCAGCCAGACAAATGCAAGCGGAGGTAGACGTGGTACCTTGGACTAACTGACAATGCCAAAGGCTGGATGATTTATAACTGTGCCACAGCTTGCCAAAGTGAGATTAAAGGGACTCATAGGTGAAGGTGTCCCATGGGGCACATGGAAGAATTACTCCCCTAACAAACAGTCTTGGATACTGTTTTGGATCCTAGAGCAAAAGAAATAACAAGGCCTTTGTATATCCACTTATCTATATATCTACAGCAATATTTTATATTAACAGATGAGATAATAGCCCAATACACATCTTCCTTTGTACTTACTATTTTTTAAAATAAAAATCACCATTGTGATGGCAGTCAGCTTTGAAGGATTCAAAGGTGTGGATGCAGGAAGTTTTATCACCAGTATAGTTCTGCTATGAAATTATGAAGTTTTCATGCATTTGGAAAGAGCACTTTCATCAAAACCAGGAGCAAACATCATCACAAGCAGTTATTAATGTACTTTAAAATAGTATGTCAAGACACACACCTTTATGCAAATAACCTCTTAAATATTCTCATGATGGGCACAGCCACTTAAACACTGGGCCTCTGCCCAGTTTAACTAATGGATGCAAAGTAATGCATTCCCTTGATACTGCTAATAGTGGAGGGTGAAAGTCCCAGCTGGGTCTCATTCATTCATTGACTGCCTGATTCATCACACAAATGTATTGAGCTCTGTTGTGCCAGGAATTGTGGATCCAAGCTCTGGGTATTCAGCATAAGCCAAGACACTAACATGGATGGCAACCTGTAAAAAGAGGACCCACAGATACATATATACTATGCTAGCCATAGACAAGGAGCAGACCACACAGGAACTTGCCACTCAATGTGTGGTCCAGACCTGCAGCATCAGTACCAACTGGGGACTCATTGAACATGAAGAATCCCAAGTCTCAATCTAGACTCCCTGAGGACTTGCATCCTAACATGCACTCCTGGGGATGCTTAGAGCACTTTGAAATAGGGGAAGTGTGGGTATTGGGTAGTCATTCCCATTCTCGAAGGAGAATTTAGAACTATCAACACCACATCTTCACTTACAGAGATTCTAAGTTCTTAGGAGGGTTCTAGGTGGTAAAATGGTTTAGTCTCCCCAGAAGAATTCAATTAAAAAAAAACTTTATGTATATGTGGGTATGTGCATGTATGACACATGTGTGGAGGTACTTATGAGTGCCAGGAGAGGGGTTTGGATCCCCTGAAGTTGGAGTTACAGGAGGTTGTGAACATGGGTCTTTTGGAAGAATTAATTAGCAAGTGCTCTTAACCACCATACTACCTCTCTATCTCCCCTAGGAGGTGGGGTAGGCAACTCCAAGTGGCTGGTGAGCAGGGAGTGATGTAATAATATATTGACATAGCGCAGAGGAGAAATTGTTAACCTCAGATGAGAAGTGGAGGCAAGGAGGTTTATCTAAAGAGACTCCACTACAGTCTGATGAGGGGGAATCAGGGTACCATATAGCTCTCACTTCTCACACAAAAGTTAAACTTACTACACTTTGTCTTCAGGGCAGTGTGTAGTAATTCACCTTTAGAGAAAAAACTATTAAAGCATTGACCTTACAGACAAGGTTAAAGCCAGATGCGCTTGCTTTCTCCTTACGTACCTGGGGGCCTTTCAGTCCTAGAAATCCTTTTTCTCCCTTGTCACCAGCCTCTCCTCGTGGGCCCTGAATACACAGAATCAAAGTTATTATCTTCTTTAGTAAGAACCCTTGAACACTAAACTTGCACATTAAAAATAAAATGTTAAGTCAAGGTATTATGAGCAGTTTTCCAGCCAGCCTGGTCCCACAGCCGTGCCAGCCCCAAATAACACACAGAGAGGTTTTATTAGATATAAAGCTGTTGGCCTGTTGCTAGCATTTATTGGCTAGCTCCATCTTAAATATTAACGCATTTCTATCAATCTAAGTATTTGGTCTTATCTAACTGAAGAGAGGATCTGGAGTTCTGTTCTTTTGGTCCTACATGTTGAATCTCTTACAACCTCTCCCCGAATCGAATCCTCGTCTCCTACTCCCGCCTATCTTGCTTTCCTATTGGCCAACAGGGCTTTATTCATTAACCAGCAAGAGAAACATATTTACAGAATGACATCTTCTCCTATCATCAAGGTAACATAGAAACTGGTCAGAGAGCCAAATTATGCTGTACCAACTGCATAGGGCTTGGAGTTCCACCTTATCTGTGTGGGAGCACAACAGGACAGCCTGAAATCGAGGTGGTTGAGCCTATGTAGTCAAAGGAGCAAGAGCCTGGAGGAAAAAGCCCAACACTGAGATTTTCAGTATTGCCAATTGTCCTCAGTCTTCATACTCAGAAGCCATGAGCTTTTTATGTGAAAAAAAAAATGTTTTTCTCAATCATGTCAATCTGAAACCAGAACCTCAGATCCATTTAATATTCAGTAACCACAACCAAGATGGGCCATAAGGAAGATACATTCCATAGCAAGATGAAGTTTAGATATTTCTACTCCTGGAATAGTCTATTGCCTGTGTACTATGGCTTCTGTAGGTTGCAGAGAAAATTTCTTCATGTGCTGTATTTGGTAGTTTGTTCCATTTTACTTTGTGCTATAAATTAAAAAAAAAGGCCCATAAACTGAAGAACAAATGCTGGATGTGACTTGCAGAGCATGAAATAAAGGCAGTCAATTTATTGAGATGCTTTTCTAACGATCACGATGGCAAATATTTCTCACTCTAAAGAAAGAAAATTGAACCTTCCTCAGCTGGCATGTAATGACAAATAAAAGCAATCAAGCTGGAGAGAGAGAACAGTCTGAGAGCAAGGCTGGTTACCACGCTGAAATCTTGGCAACGTGTCACAAACTATGTCTCTGATGTTTTGATGTATTTTGCCCAATGTCCATACACAAACTGTCAATACATAATGCGTTTATTTTTAAGTACTTGCTTTAAAACCTTGAAAGATAGAACCCATGATTGTCTCACCTAAGCCAAACAGTGCACCTATTTTTCATACATTCAAAACCAAGTTTTGAAAGGAAAGATGCTATTTAAGTGGTCTGATTTCTACCTCCCCTCTTCCCTCTCTCCCTCTCCATCGCTTTCCTTCTATAAGTTCGTCCTACCACTGAGTTACATCTTTCTTCCTTCTCAGCATTTGCCCCCTTACTGTCTATGCTTTGCCCTCTCTGGCACACGTGACCAGAGCAAAGCGCCAACTATGGCTTGTCCCTTGTAAAGGAAAAAGCGCTGGAGGCAGCTCTCCAGAGAAGCAAGCTGGAAGGGACAGGCAGGGTGCCACACTACAGATCACCCCGCTGAAGCCTCCAGCTGCACTTACAACACAGTTTTCCTTGAGTTGAGCATCCAGAGATACAACACTGAACTATTACTGTGTTAAATTGACCACAATCCCCAAATTCAAGGCTCAACATTTTCCTTGGCTCAGGGACTCTTTTATTATCCTAATAATCCTGAACCCATGGGGCTGGCTGCTTAGCATGTTCATCTCATTCCACCTCTTGACAGGGACAGAACTCTGATAAAAGAGACAAAGTTCTGTACAAGTGAAGACTAGATGTTGCTTACTTGGAACACACTTCCAAGCCTCTGCACGTGAAGGGTTCTATCCAGGCTATAGATTCTCACACTCAGGCTCCTCTTTTTGTGCATGCACCCATATGTTCTCTATGTATACCTGAGGGCCCTTAGGTCCCGGTGAACCTTCAAGTCCATCTGGGCCTGCAATGCCTGGATTTCCCTGTGGTGAGAAAGAATAAAGCTATTAATGCTATCTCTTCATACGCAAGGTTAGAAGCTTCTTTTTCAGTGGCAATGAGAAGTCTTTGTAAAAACTGAAGGTTTATTTCATACTTAGCATTGTGGAGTTTCACTCTGGTGTGACTGAGACACAGAGTGGGTCTGTCACTAACCCTCATTGTGCTTGTGATGGGAGCATGGGTGTTCTGTAAAACTCTAAGCCACAGCTTCTCTTTCTTAAAGAGTGTAGGATGCATCACCAGGGTGCTCAAAAGGAATGGGACACAGCTCTCCATTTACATGTTCAGGGTACTCAGAATCTCCCATTTGTATTCAGCTTTCGTCATCTTCTTTGGTTTTATATGGGGTTTTCACACAAATTGTAAGTTGGAGAGGATCACTGAATGCAAGTCCAAGAAGAGTTTACCTAGAGTTTGTATTCAAAAGCCAAACAAAATGAACTATTGGACTAGACAGCATTTCTGTTTTTATATTTAAACATTTTTAAATTTTTTTGGAAGTTTTAAATAAAGTATCCCAGCTTTCATTTCATTTGGAATTCTTAAAATTGTAGCTAATATTTTCTAACAATTTGTTCTCTAACCAATGTCATCAAAATACAAAAGTTTAAGATAGGAGATATTACTGACTTTATTCTTGATTGGACATGAGTGGTTTATCACCTGAAGTTAAGAAAAAGAAATTATCACTGACCTGTGGGCCTGTATGTCCCCTTCGGCCATGAACTACCTAAAATAAAGAAAAAAAAATAGAAATAGACATCCTTAGTTTAGGGAACATGCTGCATATATATCATTTAAATTGGCAACAGATACTTATTCTTCACAGCACTGACATAGATAACTCCCACATTGTGCTTAACACATTCAATTACTCAGTGCATTCTTAAAGCAGGCTGTTGCCAACTCTGAATTTCTATGTAGGTAAAACTGAAATCATAGCTAAAAGTCAGAGATACACAGAGAACAGGCCAGCAGCCCACCACCACTAAACTTGATCAGAGCTGCTCAGTAGCTGGAACACTGACCTGAATTTTATTTCTTTCTTATTTTCCCCCCAAGAAAACTACAAAGTAAGTCTGGAATCAGGAATGGACCAGCCAAAGGGCAGGGTGCCAGGATTAAAGCTGAGGATCGTCTCCAGGAACTTCATTAATACTCTAAACTTGGAAATCAAAGAGCCAAGTTAGCCTGACAGAGCCAAGCAATATGATTAGCTGTCAGAAATCATCTCAGATATTCAAAAGGGACTTGATTCATTGTATCAATAAAATACCCAATCCAAATAACACTGTTAAACAGGGAAGGGGAATTCTCACTCTCTGTAAGGTCAGGGCTGGAGGAGTATTCCCAATCAGTAGTCTACAGTGACATTTTCCTGTCTGACTTGGTAAGGTCAGAGCAAAACTCACACCTAGGATTCCCAAAATTCAAACAGCCCCAGTATTGCTAAGTGTATTTCCAAATATGTTGTCATCTAAGCAGCCAAAGTATATGCATAGGGAAATGTCCTATTTCTTTCAAACAAGAATGAGTCATCTTCAAGGCCCGAGGGCTCTGTTAGAGAAGAGAAAGTCATTTTCAAAGGGATGGGAAGATGGCTTAGTGTCCAAGAGCACTTGCTGTTCTCATAGAGGACCCTATTTCTGTTTCTAGCACCCACACCAGGCAGCTCACAATTGCTGCAACTCCAATTCCAGGGGATCCAACATCCGTTTCTGACACGTGTGCTTGCACATACATACACTCAATATCTGCACACATATATACAACTTTTTAAAGTCTAAAAAGAATTTGTGTTAGCACAATGAATTGTCCCAATTCAATCCACTTCAATTCCATGTCGTTGGGAAAAATTAACCCACCAGTAGATCAGTTCATTCTGAAAACTATCTGCCACCTTTGAACGAGATAGGAACCTCAAAATGAAGAAGCATGTGTGCATGCTTGAGTCCTCCAGGACACATGCCCAGAGTCCTTGACCGAAGGAAAACCTCACTCTCAGTACTGGGGGGAGGGGGCGGGTAAATACGACATGAATTTACAAGGCAGAGGACAGCACATGCCTAAGGACAGGAAGACAGTTTCAAGGGACAGATCACATCCAGCTGGTCACATGCAGAAAACCACCCCAGAGGAAGAGATTTCTTTGAGATTGGTTTCAAGAGATGTGTACAAGTCTGTCCACCAGAGGCACAACCTGTGTAAAGATGTAAAGGCAGAAGAATAGGACATATAGTAGGTAACGGCAACAAGAACAATTGAGTCAAAAGTGTGGGTTGAGAGGGACTGGTCTGCCCCACACTGCTTAGTTTGTGGTGTGGTTAACATACATTGCTGGAGCCAGTTTCATGCGAAAACATCTGGTGGCAGCTGAGGAGAGGAGGAGGACGTTGCATTCTAGGAAAACTGAAATTCACCGGCCAATTTTAAGGGCTGTAAAGCAGACCTCCACATGAAGGGTGTTTCTCCACTGCCAGTGTTTGCAGCATCCACATCTGCTCCTGTGTCATCAAGTTTGCCTTTTGTATGTGCTCATTTGCATGTCTACGCGTGCACATGTGAGTATGCACATGGAGGCCAGAGAACAATCTCCAGTCTCCTTCCTCAGATGTCATTTACCTTGTATTTTGAGACAGGGTCTCTCCCTTGGCCTGGAGCTCACCAGGATAGGCTGACTTGCCAGCCAGTATCAGGATCTGCTAGCCTGCCTTCTCAGTGCTGGGAGACACCACCATACCTGGCTGTTGCATGGGCTCTGTCCCAGTCCTGCAAGCGCATTGCCACCCGAGTCATCTCTCCAGCTCTGCTCCCATAGGACTTTAAGATCTGATTTTGAAAGCGCTCAAGGACATGAGTCAGTGTAACACAAATGTTATCTCTGGTGTCCCTGCCCCCTCCTGAGTAAAACCTCGCCCCTCTCCCTAGCCATGGGGGTTTGGGCCCAATGGAGGAGACAGACTTCCATCTACAGCGACATAAATGAAAGGAACAAACTAAGAAGTGGTCACCCAGCATGTTTGTGGACTTAAGTCGTGGGAGAGAGATCTTGGCAAACAGGAGACACAGACAAGGAGTTGGGGCAAACGATTTTGCAGCCTTTGACTAACATCTTCAGTGGTTTACATAGGAAAGAAAACCGCAGACTATTGAAGGGTACACTCTAAGACTGCCTGGGTTCTGGTCACACACCCAGACAGCCTGACTCTTCTTTAAAGCATGCATAGGCACATCCAAAGAGGACAGTCCTCTCAGGGGACCCGAGAAGAAAATGATGCAAGATGGAGTCCCCAGTTCCATGGTTCCCCCAGCCTGGCTTTCTGGGTACCTGTGAGGACCCCGTTTTCTGAGTAGGCATGGCTGGTCTCGGATGGAGAGTCACCAGCAAGCAAGCAGGGTGTTAATGGCAGACACCCGTGAATCCTGAATCTTACTGGCAGGCTCATCCCCAATGGTGCTGCCTTGGAGCACTCTGGGAGACCTGTAAAGAGGTGCCAGGAAGATTGACTGGAGAAAGCATGACCAAAGCAATCGATCTGGATCAAACTGGATGAAAGGCTGTTTTGGGTTGAGGCTACAGTTGCTTCTCATTAACCCTGGCAGAGGATCTACTCTAATCCTCAACAGTCTGGCTCAGAGACAACCATCCCTCCCACTTCCCACCAGTGCCCTGGGCTATGCTTTCTGGCTGCTGTCTTCCCGCCCTGTCCAGGCTAGTATCCTGGCCCTCCCTCTATAATAGAGGTAAACAATAGATAATTGTTCACCTGAGAGGCCAGCTTCCCTTTCAGTCAGCAGCCTTTCAAGTAGAAGAGGTCACTACTGGCCACTCTTCCATCACTTACTTTCCAGAGGACCCAGGTTCAGTCCCCAACACCCACATGGCAGCTCACAACTATCTCTAACTCTAGTTCTAGGAGATCTGATGCTGTCTGCTGACCTCCGTGGGTACTGTATGCACACAGGCATACAGACAGAACACTGGCATACATAAAAACAACCACAACAAATCTTTAAAATGCAACGAATCCATCTCATTTCACTCAAAAGGAAAAATAAGGACTTGGGAGTCCTATGGCAGCCTATCTGCTATCCGGTAGATCCACTTCCTTCCTGCTCTTCCTTTGCTCCCCGAGCGTTTCCAGTTGGCATCTTTCACTCTCTATTGTCTTGTCAATTCTGTTTTTGTTTTTGTCCTTTGTTTTTTGTTTTGTTTTGTTTTTGTTTTTGTGTTGTTTGCTTTTTCGAGATACGGTTTCTCTGTATTGCTTTGGAGCCTGTCCTGGAACTAACTCTGTAGACCAGGCTGGCCTCAACTCACAGAGATCGGCCTGCCTCTGCTTCCTAGTACTGGGATTAAAGGTGTTCACCACCAGCACCCAGCCTGTCCTATCAAATTGTTAAACTTTTCTTTAGAGCGAAACTGTGGGCTTCATTTATTTCAGACATGAATTGTTGGCCAGAATTCCACTTTCCCCTCGAGTAACTCCTCTTCAAATTGGGGGTGGGAAGGGGGTCGGCAATTTGCCTTTTGTAGTTTGATTGCTTAATCACCTGATTCATTGCTGATAAAGATTAACCATGCTTGCAAAGGACCCCCTGTGGATGGGGGTGTAGTGGGACATAGAGATACTCTCTACAACACTGGGTTAACAGAATCCTTGCTTTTACTGTAGTGTTACATCTTCCTCTGACTTTTGGTGTTTAGGAAAATCTTAAGACTCACATGAAGCCCCATAGATTGCCTGTGTCATAATCTCCACTGACTTCCTGTCCCCTCACTGCATCCTCCCAGGCCTATGTCACAATCTCCACTGACTTCTGGCAGCTGCAGCTTCCCTGGCCTCAGCCCCTGGTTCTGGTGATACAAATAAAACATTGTTCAGTTTCTCCCCATGCCTTCTGCCTCCTCTGCTCACTGGGATGTACAGGCTATACCCCACCCCGTCCCTCACCTCCCAGCCCCCATCCCCCAGCTAGAACCAGCACTGAAAATCTGCAGAACTGTGTTCAGCAGCTCTTTCTGGGTGGGGACCTTTAATGTTGAGAAAAACTTGATTCTGGCTTCAGAGCTGAGTGGCATGTGGACTTCCTCCCCACAGTCCAGGTGTAAAACTAGCTGGCCAGTGTTAGTCCATGTCTGTGACTTGAAGACAGGGTCCCAGTTTGTGTCTTTTTATTTTATCTTATTTTACTGAGTTGCAGGAAAGAGGACTCTTGCTTTGTCATTTGTCAAGAGTCCTGCTTTGGCTCCTGCGTGACACAGGGGCACCTATCACCAAAGTGGGGGCCCCCCTCCTCCTCAGAAACTGGGCAGCTTGGTATAGGCCCTGGAGGCCACAGAACAATAAATACGCACCCCTTCACACCAGGATTTCCTGGGCGATATTCTTGACAGTGAGAATATTTTTCATGGGGATGGAAGCCTTCAAGGGCGCCCTTCCAGAAAGGCAAGTGGGAAGGACAAACACTCCCTCATCTGCATATGCATTACAGCAACATTAGCAAACTGGGCCACTAACAATCACACCCTAAGGGGTTTGAAGGTAATCTCTGCCCTTCTTTCCTTTCCTAGCCTTGTGAAGAACAAGGGAGCGCTTCCAGATGCAGAGATGCTTTCCTGATGGAGTATAAGAGTTAGCTAGCTTCATAAACTATTTCTGCTCAGAAAACACAAGGCATCCATCGGAAGCGCTATCCACTCAACTAGTTTTCGTGTGTGCTCAATTTTAAGACATTATGTGTTTTGAGGTGGGGTGGGGAAACGCAAAGGAGGCTGGATAGCTAAACAAAGACTGGAAAAGAAAATGCTGCAAATTGAGACAAAAATTGGTCTAATGTAGACTCTAATGCACGTGTGGAACTGAGTTCCATTAAGTGATTTTTTTTTTCTTTTTTTCTTTCTTTTTTTTCTTTCTTTTTTTTTTTTTTTTTTTTTTTTTTTTTTTTTATTGGATAAAGGCTTTCTGTTTAGAATCTTTGTGCACTTTCCTAAGCAGCCAGGCATGGGATGTTTTAAAGAATGTATTTAAACAAAACCAATAAAATAAACTAAAAGCAAATTAAAACTCCCCCTTCCCCAAAGGGTTCCACAGTGTTCTAGCTGCCTTTTGTCAACGGGACCCAGATCTAGACAGTCTGGGAGGAGGGGATTAGAGTTTAGGAAATGCCTTCATAGGACTGGCTTGCAGGCAAGTCTGTGGGATACCCTCTTGATTGATGTAGGAAGGCCCAGCTCGCCATGGGAGGTGCCCTTGCTGGACAGGCGATACTCAGTTGTGTAAGAGAGCAGGCTGAGCAAGCCCAGAGGAAGGAGTAAGTCAGTAAGCAGCAGGCCTCCAAGGATTCTGTTTCAACTCCTGCCTTGAGTTCCTGCCCTGACTTGCCTCAGTGAGGGCATGAGAATCCCTAAGACACCCACTAACCTAGTCTAACTCTCCTTTACATGCCTACAATAGTCCCGCTCTTTAGCTCTTTTTTGCTACCTTTTTTTTGTTATGTCCAATTTTGTTTTTGAGAATTTCATATGAGTACATTATATTAACATTATTCCTACCCCTTTACCTCCCCTTACCCTAAGACATGACAAGAATGCTATACCCTTGGAAATCTCAACATTAGAGTTGACAACAGCAGACCTGACAATGCCGATAAAGAAATTCAGGCTGTCAATAAATGGCTTCTGAGGAAGGGAGAGTCAATTTTCTCCCCAACTTTCTTAATAGTCATAAAATTTAACAATGGAGCTTGGGACTATCAAGTAACATCACTAGCAACATCAGTTAACTTGTCAAATAGGCCAAACATTGACCATTTTCTCCTGATTGGCCACTCTTTTTTTCTTTGTGTGGCAATCTTTCCCTCTGGGTAATTTCCCATGTAGCCAGCATTTTCTTACTCAAGCTTCAGGGACTTTACCAAGTCATCCCCATTCTGAGATGTCATCCCTGACCCAGTGACCACCCCACCAATTCCCCACAGTCAGCCACTGTCATCACAGCTCAAGCTCCGGAATCCCCAGGTCTAGAAGCTCCCTTCCTTGAAGAGCTCTTACCGTCTTTCTTCTTGAGCCTGGTGTCCCAGGAGAGCCTGGCCAGCCTCTTCTACCCTATCAGAGGAACAAAAGGATGGGTGATAGCAACATGACATCACTGATGAGGTTCTCTTTTAACATCTGCTCCTGTACCAGAAGTGCTCATTCCAGGGATGAAGTCATCTTTCCCTGAAGGGTGATACTATCTTCCATTGGTCATAAGTCACCTCTCTACACGGGTAATGGGCAACAGCAGTACAGCTCTGACTACATGGTTTCAAGTGTCAGCTGTTCATCGTCACTAATTCATATTTGAGACACAGGTCAGAACAATACTATCCCTACTCTATCACCTAGCATAGTATGAATGTGGCTGGTGGGACACTGCTGGTTGGGGGCTTTGTGCATGTGTGAGTGTGTCTGTATGCATTTATGTGTACACATGTTCCAGGGCATGTGGAAGCCTAGATGTTGATAGAGTGTCTTTCTCAATTGCTTTCACCTTATTTTTTTAGACAGGTCTCTAACTGGAGCTGAAGTTCACAGACTCGGCAGTACCAGTTGGCTTAAGTTCCCAGGGTCTTCTTGCCCAGTGCTAGGATTATGGGTGTGTGCCACACCGTCCACCTTTTAAAGTGGCCTCTGGGGATTTGAACTCAGGTCCTCCTGAATTCACGTGAAGCACTTAGCCAAGTGAGCCATCTCCTTAGACCCCAGTTGGGATTTCTACACTTTGTCTGCTTCTTTTCTTAGCCTCTGTAGATGAACACCTTCCCACAAATAAGCTCTCAAAATTCCTGTAAGTCCCCCTCTCCGAACCCAAAATTCGAAGGGATGGAATAATTTATTAACCAAGGAAACACAAAAGTAGGCATTCACTACATTCTACAAGGAAGAAAAAAATCAAGGTTTCCATAGAGTGGGACCCCAGTGTACAAAGCAGATCCTAGACGGAGCCTGAGGGGGAAGTGAGCACCGTTGACTCATTTCTACCACACCTGGCTTCTTTCCTACAGGACTTCTCAGGGGAGCTTGCTCATTAAGAGGAACCAGAGACACATTTTATCCACATAAGTTTTAAAATCCTAAGTAATGGGGTAAGGGAACTAAATTGTGATGTAAGATTGCAGAACAATCAATCCCTAGAGATCTGCCTTGTGGGAGGAGCCACCCACATCAGCTTTGGTCTTTCCATCAAGGGCTAATAGGGGCGTGTCTTCCTAGCGCATGTGCCCCCCTGGATACTGGGAGGGGCAACACTTTGCTAGCCCTTTAAAAACCATCTTTCTATTAAATCAGCTAGTTCTTTCTTTTATGTTTTATCCATGAAGACTCCATGGGTGTGGCTTAGGGCAGCCAGTCACCCCAATTTAGAAGTTGACAAGCAATGTTTCTCATGTCTCACAGCAAGAAATATGCAGGAGGGAAGGATTTTTTTTTTTTTTTTTTTTTTTTTTTTGCTTCCTACAATAGTTTTTCTGTACTAAATATATTCTCTTATTCCAAATCCCTCCCTCCCCACCAGTGTTTTATAGTTTACTACTAAGGCCCAGATCCTCTCAACCACCACAGAGCCTCATGCAGCAAGTTTACTTTCAAATGCCCACATAATTACCTGCCTTCCCTGATCTCCTTTCAAGCCCTTGGGTCCTTGTACGCTACTGTCAAGCCCAGGAAGTCCCTAAAAAGGAGAAAATAAAGGGAAACACATGAACGGATCGTTTTTAATAGATTGCAAATTCATCAAGGAGAGCAGAGATGGGTTGAAGTGACAGGTGGCTTAAACGTATTTGATTTGCCTCCTCGGCTTGCTATTAGCAGCCTCGGAGAAGATACCTGAGGTGAACACATGGGGAGAAAGCAAGACTCCACCATGACAGGAGGCTTGGCCAAGGGAAGCAAGGGAACAGGGATGTGTCCCACCCTGGGACTGGAACCAGCCCTCCTCCTAGCTTTTCCTCTTCTCCGTGAGTCCTGGGCAAATCTGCACATGAGAATTAGTAGGGTCACCTTCTCTTGGGGGAGGCTAAACACTAGTGATGGGTTGATCACATTTCACCACACACACACACACACACACACACACACACACACACTGATGCTGAAGACCATGTGCCTGCCACACTGTATAAGCAGTAACAGTTGCTGGGGAGGGGAGACATTAGGGGAAATACCTATGAGCTGGCAAGGAGCTCTATGAGTATGTTTTTGGTGAGTCTCCCTGTCTTGCTGGTGCGGGGGGGGGGGGGGCTTCCAGTGATGCAGCTGCCCTGAGTCACCCATGCTCCTGTAAATAACCCCTCACTCATGTTCCCATAAGAAACTCTAAAAAAGTCAGTGGCTCACTAAGCTAGACTTGGATGCAATCGTTTTCTTTGGTCTATCATCTGGGGTGGGCAGATGTTTGTTGATGCCGCGCCAGGAAAGGTCTCAGAAGACCCAGCAACCTGGTTGCCCCCATGTCTTATTCTCATATGCTCATCCCTGTTTTGTTTTGTTAAAAAAAAAAGAGAGAGAACACAAAACAAAAACATAAGATTTTAAAAAATTTAACATTCACCCAAACATACAAGCAGCAAGTTGCTAGAAACAGCATCATTGTGGGATACCATCCTTAGCAGGCAAAGCCATAAAGCTTTCTAACTTGGGGTGTAAGGACCACAGTTGAACTGTGTGTGCACAGTACTGAGACCATCCATTGAGCCAGCCAAGTTAATCGATGACCTAGTGAGTCGAGAAGGAGCAGCAATGATACAGCCCTGCCGAGTGCCAGCTGCCAGGCTGTTCTGCTGACAGTGCCCTAGATTACCTCCAATCAATCAATAAGCAATTTGTAATCACCAACAGGGATAAGGCACTGTTGCAGACACTTAGTAAGCCCTCCCCCCCTTAAAGTAGTGTTTGGACTTGGACTTAAGTAGCTTATAAGCTAATAGGGAGGAAGAGATTGCTATTGCTACAACATGCGGGACAATTTTATTTCATTCCCCTCCCTATCAAACCAGGATCATTTTCTACATTTTCATTTCTTCCTCAAGCTTAAATACATGTCCCTTAGATCACCAAACATGGAGTCACCTAACTAAAACAACTGGAAAGTTGTATTCCGGTGAAGAAGATATAGAGAAGGAAGACCGCCACAGGATTTATTATTTATTTGCTTATTTATGTTGAGACAGGTTCTCTTATGTACTCTTGGCTGGTCTGGAAACTCTCTATGTAGACTAGGATAGCCTTGAGGTCTGCCTGTCTCTGCTAGGAACAAACATACATGCAAACATATCCTGCTCAAGCCTGGAACTTTATTCCACTGAACACATAAGGCCCTTAACCTGAAGGATAAGACAAAAAGACTCGAACACCAGCAGTTCAGAACAGAGCCTCCTACCTCTGTGTGTAGGTGAGCCACTCTGTTGTATGAGCATAAACTAATCTCTCTATAATCTATTCATCGAGAACAAAAAGCACCATTTAACACAAATTTACGAACAGACACAGGCTTCTAGTATTGATGTATTGTCAGGTGATGAACTTAGCGGTCTCTGTAGATCAGAGAGACAATTTTGCTCAGATTTCTCCTGGTATGTGAAATTTTAAAAATTTCAAAGCTGGGCTGAGGGTTGGGGGCATGGCACACCTATAATTCTAGTACTTGGGAGGTAGAGACAAGAGGACTCAGAGTTCAAGGCCAGCTTTAAACAAACAGAAGTTATATAGTTAAAATGGAAAATTCCAAAATCTTGTTTAGATTTTTTCCCCACCAGGAATTTGTATTACTTGTGCATTCATTCCTGAGAAACAAATGATCCTATCTGTGTTCTGTCAATATTCCTTTTCCCAAACTTTCCTGAGATAGCAGTCTCAGGAAATTTTCAAGAGGGTGAGAAAAGACTGTTAAGCACTGAGGTCTAAGGTCAGTGGGGCTTACACCAGGCCACGGAGGACCTGGCAAGGTGAACTGTCAGCCATCTTGAGGTCATAAAGCGTTGTTTTCCTAGTTAAAAGTCTCTTTTTGGTATTCAGTTTCTGAAGAAGAAGAAGAAAAGAGGAGGAGGAGAACAAGAGGAGGAGGAAGATGATGATGACGATGATGACAGTGACGATGGTCATATGTGGTAGATGTATGGAGGTCAGAGAACAAATTTTTAGAGTCGGTTTTCTGCTCCCATCTCCATGTGGTCCTGGGAACTGAACCTGAGTCATCAATTTGGGCAGCAAGCACCTTTACCCACTGAGCCATACATCCCACCTGATATGAAAAATGCTATATACTCCCATACTCAATGGCAGACAATTAAGAGGACATCTGATATTTAAAAAAAAAAAAACAATGGAAATTGTGTATCAATACCTCAAATGAGTTTGCAATCATATCTAGCTGGCTGAAATATCCAATCACTATAGAAGCCATCATTTCTTGCTTACCCATTCGTGAAGTGACAGACACCCTTGCTGTTTGCTGAATCTACAAGACCTACCTCGAAGTTATTTTGACATTGCCAAGAGATGCCAACAAGTAAACAATGTTGTCTTCAAGTAAAACTTCCTGTTTTTTAAAAACTATTATTTTTATTTATTTGTGCACGCACGAACGCACTTTGTGGACACTTGTGAGCCATAACATATGTTATGTGAAAGTCAGGGGACAATTCCCTGGGGCCAATTCCCTCCATCTGCCAACTGCCAGAGATTGAACAGCGCGGGTCCTCCGGCTTGGTGACAAGTGTGCCTTGCACTCACTGAGCCATATTAGCAGCCCCTCTTGTTTTTAAATAGTTATTTTCAATGCATGCCTCTCATTTAGTTTTGACACATATTGCACCAAATCACCTCTCTGATCAACACATTGTATACCCAAGAGGATGTCGGGCAAATGTCCCATCAATGCCCAGGTCCTCACACCTTCCCTTGGCATTTTTAAATGGTTTGTATAAACTGTGGATGTTCTAATCAACACATGGGACACTGGCCTGTTCATGTGGTGAGACAGCCACTCACTACAAGCGTTTTGATGCATGTTTGGGAACTGTAAAGATTATGTTCATGTACATTATACATGTATATTATCCAGAAATTCTGCTCCTAAACTATATACCGAAGGACATGTATACCAAAGGACATGCAAAAGAATATCCACATCTAGTCCAATCAATGGGACCAAAATTTAAATTTTATTTCTAGTGCATTTAAACAGCTGCATTTTGCTGTTGCAGTGAAGAGTGTGGTTCTATAACACAAATGCCATCAGACTGGGCAGGTATTTTGATTTGTTCATTGTGTCCTATGTGCTCTGAAATATTCCCAAGACATAGGAGGTGCTCAATTGATATGCAATAAATAAATCTTGGCCCATAGGGAGATTCTTTTTAAGGGAGCCATGTACATATATAATTAATATGAGCAAAACTATTAGTGTATGTATATATTAAACTGTAGTTTGATTTTACTTAGCCTGTGTAAGCATGCCCAATGCATGTTATTTAATTGCTGTTTTGGATTCATAGTATGTTCTACCTAATATGGGTGTACCTAAATAAAGCTGTACTCACACACACACACAAAAAGAAATACCTACATCAGTGCTATATTAATACAAACAATCACATATCTATCAATGATAGAATGGATAAATATATGACAAACACTCAATGCAGTACTATGCAGTATGAACTCAAGTGTCGTGGATTACAGACAACACAAACACATCTCACTATCATGAAGTGGAGAAAAAGCAGCTGGAAACAGGGAAAGTGCACACAATGATCCCATTCACACTAAGTTCAGCAGAAGCAGCCAGAGACAGAAGAGCACATACACAATGATCCCACACTAAGTTCAAGGGCAGTTAAGACAAATATCCTGTGCTAATATAGACTGTGGTGACCCCGGGGAGGGTGTGGAGTGATTGAAGCTTCTAGGATTTGGGTGTGTTTTATTTCTTTATCTGGGCGATCAGACTGGCATCTTCCAGTGATCAAGCCCATGGTTTTACAGTTGCGTACTGGGTAGATGCATGTTATAGTCCATCAGAAAGCTCAACAAACATTTCCATTTCTTGACAAAGTCCCAGTTCACTGGAAAGTCATGGAATCGTGTACATGGTGAGGGAAAGCCCGTGGGGCTGACTTCCACTGATGTGGTGTGCTCACACATGGGTGTGGGTTGTACCTGCTCTGCTGGGTTATAATCCCACAAGAGCAGGTACCTTACTTCCTGAGGACCGCCTGATAGAATCCTCACCAAATCCTTGGATTGAGAAGGCCAGGACACTATTCTCAAAAGAGACAGAATCTTGGGGAATAGACAAAAAGATGTCACTTTGTTTCTCCTATGCACTGTATTTTGAGGTACTTAGGAAAATAACTGAATGGACTGGAATTCCTCACTCTTAAGGACAAGAATGAATAAGAAGAGGATATAGGCAAAGAAACTACATTTAACATCTTCAGTTAGGACTTCAAGGTTCTAAGCTCAGGAGTACGCCCACAGTGCCTTAAAATGGAACATCTCCCTTCAATAGAAGAGCCCTAACTATGGTATGCAGCCCACGCAGCCCACGCAGCCCACGCAGCCCTCACACTTACTGGATCTCCTCGAAGACCTTTTGCACCACGGTCACCAGAAGTCCCTCTCTTGCCTGGGCTTCCCTGGAATTAATACAGACCAGAACAAGAACAAGATGGGAGGTTTTGATAAACTTAATAAGCATAAAGTGCCTACATTCTCTCTGGTTTGAATAATTAAATATTTTTCCACTGAGGTTATTTTTAATCTGGAAAAAGGAACTACAAAAAAAAAAGTTCTTGGCATCAAATATCAAATGAGTAACTCAGTGGTGACCTTGGTTATTTACTGCTCTCATGAACTCTGTGTTCCAAATATACTTGCCATCTTGCTTGTCATTATTCTACAAAAGATTTTTTTAAAAAATATTTTGTTCTAATGAGGCAGCAGAGAGACTCGAAGTTCATGCTACTTGCCCAAGGACATCTCAGAACTACTAAAACGTGGGTTTCAAAATCAACTGCTCACACCAAGGAGACCAAGCAGAAGCCTGAGGCGTGGCTGCCACTGTGTCCCAGATGGGAAGCAGTGCCATGTGCTGCTCATGTCACAGCTGCCTCATGTCACAGACCCTGTGTTCTTAGTGTACTTCTGTGGCCCCAATACTTTCCTCCCCGTGTATGTGGTCCTTTCTCACACAACTGTGAAGTGATACCCAATCATGGTGGGCAAGGTGCTCGGTCTTTCTTTCTCTTTTCTTTTTCTTTCTTCCTGTCTCTCTCCCTCTCTTTTCTTTCTCCCCCCCCCCCTCTCTCTGTCCCCCTTCTCTATTGCTATTGTTGTTTTGTTTATACAGGGTCTCACTATGTAGCCTTGACTGGCTTGGAACTCACTATGTAGTTCAAGTTGGCCTCTGGCAGAGTGTTGTGATATAGGAACTCTCCCTATATTGAGCCCTGTATGACTCCATGGGAATCAAGAGAAAGGGAAAATAGTACTGGCTGGTAAGAGGGAAAAGAGCTCCAGACACCGTGAGAGGCCTTAGAGGTTTCTAGGCGCTCTCTACAGAAAAGGCATGGCCCGCGTGCTAAGAAACACATGTACACTATATACACCCGAGTCAAGGTTAGCTGTGTTCAGCCCTGAACAGCAGAACCTATCAGACACATAAGAAATTAATGCTCACTGTTGTATATGGTCATGTTTCAGGAATACTCGTCTCCCAACAAGTCTGCAGCCATGTGGACACGTCTAGGGCAGTTGTTTCATTTTATAACCCATTCCTTTAGCCCCAAGTGCGGGTTTATAGTTTTGGAGCCTTGGATCCTTACCTGAGATCCCTCATCACCCTTTTCTCCTCTTCTTCCAGGAATCCCACTGTCACCCTAAAAAGTGGAGAAGGGAAAGCTCAAATTCTCATTTCCTCCATGAGAGCCAGCCGAGAAGGGGGGCGGGGGGAGAAGCCAACACTGTACCTGTTCTCCATTTAATCCATCAATCCCGTCTTCCCCAGCTTCTCCCTGCAAAGACAGATGTGATTAGCATATAGGGCTCATCTGTCAGGTAGCAAACACAAACAGTCTCAAGGGTTCTTTGTTGAACAACAGCTTCTTCGAGAGGTGATGCCTGGGTAATGTCGAACATTACTTTCGGTAATAGGAACTGTCATAATAAACAGAGTCTGCAACGAGAGGCAGAAATAAAATGCAAATCAAGACGACTTCGAGTTTCATCTTACCCCAGTCAGAATGGCAAACACCAACAAAACAGTGGATGACAAATATCGAAGGGATGCGGGGAAACTAGAACCCTCATTCAGCACTGGTGGGAGTGCAAACTAGTACAGCCACTACGGAAATCCATATGGAGAATTACCAAAAAGCTAACAACACATCTACCATATGACCCAGCTACACCATTCCCTAGTACAAAGGACTCAACTTCATACTCCTCAGATACTCGCTCAGCGATGTTTGTGACTGCTGTTTTCACAATAGCTAGGAAATACAAACAACTTAAATGTCCTCCAGCCTTGGTTAATAGCTAGGTGCAAGCAATCCGATCAGGGAAATGGGAAAGGTGCTCCTTAGGAGAAGGGGGGAGGGTAAATACAGAAGAAGGTGGGGGGGGAGGCAAAGAGGATTTGGAAAAAGGGGGGCTACTTAGGGAGGGGGAGGGAAGGAAATACAGAAGGAGGGAAGCGGGCAAAATAACAATAAGGATGTCTGATAAATCTGTGATGAATCATTAACTACTTTTGAAAGATCCTGTGATACATTTAATTCAACAAATAAATATACATATATGGTTTTAATGCACTTTTCTCACCTGGGCTGACAATGCTTCCTCTAAGGGTCAAAGACTGCCTAAAAATAACCCGATACCAGACATGAGAATCCCCCCTTTAAATTGTTGGCCAGGGCTGTCTAAGAGAGTCCTAAAACACACACGCTGTTGTATTTGCCCTTGCTCATCACTTACCTGCCCCACAGAGATAGAAGGTAAGTCCCTATTGCTGAAGATACCATTCATTTCATACCCAGACCCCAGAGACCCAGAACTGAAACTAACCTGACTGCCTCCTCCCTGAGGACCCGCTTTCAATGGTACCAGAAGGCACCATGCAAGCTTCCAAAGAAGGGAGGCAACCAACTGTCCTTCCTAGCTATGATGCCTATGAACCACAAGGACCAGCATGGCATGATAACCATACGGGTGCAGTGGGTCGTGTATATAAACCATTCTCTAATTGGACCTAAGACCCACTCAACAAGAACAAAAACATGGTACTCAAAACCTAGCCAACTCAGTGCTAATGAAATCATGGATCTTGGAAAAGAACCTATGACCATTTAACTAAACCAGCATACTCCCTGACAACAGTCTAAACATTTGTCCTTATACCACAGGTAAGAGGAGTCCTTACCCCTCCCTTCATAGCACGGAAACGTCTCCGCGGCAGACAGAAGTGGCTATAGACAGCTCCAGTTCATCAACGGAGTTTTATAGCACAGTGCTAACGGCTACGTTTACAAAACACTACTGCACTTAAGGCCCAGGAACATTAAGAGGGAGAAGAAAGACTTTAAGAAGCAGAGGATCAGGGAGTTTGCTGTGAGATGGTTCCTCTAGTAGTGTCGGAGACTATATTCCTCAACTGTCACCAATGTGACATGAGCTAAACATGAGCTGAACAAGGACAACACCAATAAAAACGTCAAGGTGGATGGGAAAGGCCCACAATCCTACACAAGGACTACAGTCAACTAAGGAATGCTGAGCAGGAGAAATAGTCTTCCCCAGGGAAGAGCACAACAATCGTCTACCCAACACAAATGATCAGCCCTGAAAACATGTATGTATGTATGTATGTATGTATGTATGTATGTATATACATATACATACACACACACATATGCATGCAATAACAGTGAAAAAAGAAGCATGAATTTGAAAGAGAAAAAAGGGGCGGTATATGACAGGGTTTGAAAGGAGGAGAGGAAAGACAGAATTATAGTAATTATAGTCTTAAAAATTTTAAAAAGAAATGGCTGGTACAAAGGAGAAGAAGAAAGAGGCAAACAGTGACTTTATTTGTAGCACCTACTTATAACTAAAGACTTCAAAAATAACATTTATGGGCCTGGCACCATACCTCTTCTCCACTGAGTCCTCTGGTCCCCTGATAACAAAAAGGACAGTAGCATGAGTATGGGAAACACAATGCGCTGCTAAGATGATGTCATGAGGTCTAACATAATCCTCACCTTAGGCCCTTTGGCACCAACGCATCCCTTAGTACCTTGTTCTCCCGTTGGTCCAGAAGCTCCTCTTTCTCCCTAAGGAGAGTAGAAAAGCACAAATCCAGATGAGTGTGTGCTATTATGATCTGGGATCTGACTGGGATACTTGACAAGTTCTTTTTTTGTTTTGTTTTTTAAAAAAACATCTGGCTATTCGTGACTTACATTCCAGAACTCAAGCCTACGAAAACAAAGAATGGAAGTAAATCAGAGATACAATGATGACAGCCCTTTGCTTTGGCCACCACCTGCCTATTGCCTGGGTGGAGCTTCCCTTTTCCCAGGTGGCCACCACATTGTTCCCTTTTTACCTCCCTAACAAGTGTGTTCATTCTGCCCTAAGCCAAGATTCAGGTCTCTTTGCCTGGTCCCTATGACTTTAGGACTTTGACCCATGATCTTGGTTGAGAATCACCCGTGATTTTGCCTGAGCAGACCACCCCCATCATTCCACTCTGTGTTACCATCACTCACTAGACACAAGCCCAGTCTTCACAGGGGACTTCTGTTCTGTCCTGGGTTCCAGCCATGCTGGCTACATGTGCCATTTTGTCAACTTCCAGTCCTTTGACTTCACTATCATCTTAGAACTCACAGTTCCCCTTTGTAGTAAAATGTGACTTCCCAAGTGCTTTACCCAGAGAAACTCATTGCCACCCTTCAAGTGTCTGCCCAAGTGTTACCCCGTATTTGTAGCCTTTTCCTCCCAGGCCAAACTCCCACCTTGGGGGTCTTTAAGCCATTAAGCTCCGGTTCTTGCTCAATACTGTCACCTCCCCATGCCTCTACACAGCCATGTGTAGAGCAACTGGACAGAGTTACCTTGTTTGTCTTCTCACCGGTGTACAAGGTCCCTAAGGCAGGAGCCATATGTGCTTGTTTTGTATTTTTTTCTCATTTCTGGGGTGCTTATATGGGTGTGCATGCGTGTGTGTGTGCGTGCGTGCGTGGGTGTGCGCGTGCACGCGTGTGATATGTGTATCAATGTCTTTTGTAAATAATGAAGTGAACAATAAGAAGCTTCAGTGTGTACTGTCAAATGAATGCATGGGAGGAAAAAAGGAAGAGGGGGAGAAGGGAGGGTGAAACAAGGAAGGAGGGAGGGAGGAGGGAAGGGTTCCTGATAAATGATGTGCTTAAATTCTTACAAAATGGCTAGGATGTGGCTCCTATGGTGAAGATGTTACCTTTCACACCCAGTTCATTGTGCGAGGTAGGTGGGCAAGTCACAAAGCAAGGGGGTACGGTCATAACCGAGAAGGGGAAGTGTTTCTCCAGGCACAAGGAGGCTCAGGAAAGACCCCGATGCTGCATCTGAACCTCCGACTCTATCTCTGCTTCTCATGTCTGTAGGAACAAATAAGCTGTGAAAGGTCTTGACTTACAGCAACGCCCTCTTCTCCCAGGTAGCCGTCACTGCCTTTAAAACCTGGGGGTCCCTGGAAAAAAAGAAAAGGAGAAAACATGAGCTCTTCACAGACCGGGCAATGAGAAACATGAGTGCAGACCCACCACTTTGAGGCTAGACTTCACGTGCAATGCAAGACTTCCAAGATGCCCCTGGCTTTCCACCTCAAGCTAGTGGTGTTTGTACAAACAAGAAGGGAATTCTTGTGCAAGTACCAGACATTTAAGGGCATGTGTACATATCTGGCATGGGTCTATACATGGTGGGGAGATCTGTGGATGTAGATGTGAGTGCATGAATACATGCATGTATATGAATCTATGTATTATGTGGGGTGATAGCTGTGTATGTGTAGGCATGAGTGTGAACACATGTGCATGTGTCTACCCGTGCCAGCACACTGTCTCTGTCTCCCGGAATACCAACAGCACTGGCTTTTCTCTCTAGACAAATATGTTTATTCTTGAAAAAAATAAAATTATTCTTTTCATCAAAAATAACTTTCCTCTCCTTCTTGGGACTTATTGCTACACATAGAAAACAAGACCACACACATTTCCTTCTATTCTGGTTTTGGTATATTTTTAAATTCTACCATTCTCCTTCCATGAAGTCCAAGCATTCTAGAAATAATCCAAAGCTTTCTTCAGTGGCATGTTTCTGGTGATGGGGGATCCATACTGCTGTGTATAGTGACCAAACAAACATCCAAACCATATGTAAAGTAGCAGTATTGAAATCATTAAATGTGTCTCATAGTTTGCTTGTACATATTTGAATGTGTCCTAGTGTCTGGAATTGTATTTTTATGCAGGGATACATAAGTATTCTTTGTTTAAGAAACACATGAATTGTTGTTGTTGGTTATGAAACCATCTGGCCCATTTCTGTATATACTTCTGGAGATGTCAATACTGTCACATCCTTTGCTATGGTGGAGTGAGCTGAGTGAGTTTGATTTTCAGCAGACAATTTGCAGTATTGACTTGATTTTAATGTCACTGGCAAGGTTAGAAAGGGAGAGCGAGATGAGTTACTGGTGTGGAGGAAGCGTCCATCATTTGGCACAAGGGTCAGCAATTCTTCTGTATCACATCACTACTTGAACACTGGACCCATCCAGGATCCTGATGACTCTGTCTCCCAAAAACCCCCAAAGAATGTCCAAACAATTCTGACTTAAAAGGCCAAGAGAAATGGCATCTATCTATCTAATCTGACATGATGAAAGAGTAGCTAATTGTCATCCTCCTCCAGAGGTTTGTTCTGGCAGGTAAAACACCTCTGTTTCTACCCCAACTTACATCTGAAAGGTATGCCACAGTTCAAATGATGGGAGTCTGAGATAAAGTTACCTTTTTGCCTGCTGAGCCTGGATCCCCCATGGCGCCATTCCCTCCTGTGCACTTGCAGAGCAAACAGCAACAGGTCCTTTCTGCAACATTGATCTTGGGGGAACATGAAGATGATTATGTTTGGTGTCATTGATAACCCAAATCTCACACATGCTCTCCATTGTAGGGTCCATGGTGGCAGGAGCCTTGTCAAAGCTAAGATGGCTAATCCATCCTACCTTTCCTTTGTTCTAACATCTTTACCCTGTGAGAAATTCCTGACCAAGTCAAAAGTGTTTGACTTCTGCAGATGCAGATGACATTTCAGCCATGGCCACATACATGTGCATACAAAATGATCAATGGGGCTGCCTCTTGTCTACACACCTTACCCTAGCATTTTTTATAATTTTATTTTATTTTATGTGCATCAGTATGAGGATGTCAATCAGATCCCCTGGAACTGGAGTTGCAGACAGTTGTGAGCTGCCGTGTGGGTGATGGGCATTGAACCCAGGTCCTCTGGAAGAGCACTCGGTGCTGTCAAGCACTGAGCCATCTCTCCAGCTACCTTACCCTAGCTTTGCTCATTGTTGACTTCTCTGCATATTCTGCCCCACATGCTTTGTTCAGCAAAATGAATGCATGCTGCGTTCCCCTGGTTCTGTTTGTAAAATCTCAGCTTGTTAGCAGAGTTGACAGTGTACTCTGAAACCCTGCTTGGAACAGAGTTCCCTGGAAACACATTCAGGAAGAGTTTGATGTGACTTGGGAAATGTCAGCTGCATGCCAACATTTTAGAAGCATTTGCTACAGAAGGTGTATGAGAATATTCTCTTTATGTGATGGCCAAAACAAAATTATTATACATTTAAAATGTGAGTTTCACCCTGGACTTACTTTGACATCTCCTGGATACCTAACATGGTGTTTGTTTGGTTTTTTTAAATTTATTTTGTAATTGGCCTAGCAGATTAATTTTTAGGAAAAAGTCTGCAGTAAATGATATTCTTCATTTTCATGGGAAAACCCAGCCCTTCATTGGAAAGTATTCTGATATACTTAGTAAAGATTCTATAAATTATAGACAAATTAATTCCAAGTCATTAATCACTCATTACAGTAAAAGCAGTGATGTGCTATGAACTTGGTAATGCTCATATTCAAGTTTGATTCTTCATATTATTTCTGAAATAATGTGGTAAAGACATATCATATCTAAGTGTGAGGTCATAAAAACAGAGCAGATCACAAGGGTCTGGTAGTGTGGAGACTACCCTAGAAAACCCCTGGCTCAGAAAGTCCACCAGTGAGGCCCAGAACCTCTGCTCAGAACAGGCTGCTGCTTCTCTGTTAGAACTCCACATGCAATGGGCTGTCACTTACAAGCTGTGCTGCAGGGAAAGTACACCATGAACATTAGGGTCACCATATGCTCTTATGCTCAGAGCTGCAGGGAACCTGAGAAGCAGCTAGCTGGTGGTGGGAACAGCCCGGGCTTGTTCATAACTCAGCCTCATCTTAATGCCCTCACACTCAGGGCTTATGATCTGGCCAGCACGGTCAGTGCTCTTCAAACATTTCCTCATTTTCCTCTTTGCTCTTCCTCTTGCTACCTCTCTTGTTCCAAGTGCATCTGCTGAGCATGCTTCAACCTACTCTGTTACATAACACTTCACACGTGTTCTTACTTAGGCTGTTCACGAAACTCAAAGGTTCATCTCGTCTCCACTTAAAAGGTCAGTATTAGTTCACACCCATACTCATCAATATGAAACCTGTATATAAGATAACCGAAGGCTCAAACTATTAGGGGTAAGGCTATATATAGCCCAGTGGTGGGACATTTACTTAAACCCGCAGCCTTTTCTGAGTCAACTTACTAGTTGCTTTGACAGCTGACTCCCAAGGTTCCTCATACCAATTGTGAACTGTGTTCTGTACTCAAATCCTTTCCCAAATTCAATGTAGAGAAGGTCAGCCAGGTCACTGGTATCAGCAGCTCCATCCACAGCAATGGTTATGAGGGCATTCAAACCTGTTCAACATATTCTCCAGGTGAAGTGGGCTTGCATCACTTAAACCATTCAGGATGTTTAAGTCACTAGCCTCAGCAAACCAACAGCTACTTTCTACTGTCTACGCCCTTCAACTTCATGACAATGCTGGCAGGCGATAGCACAGCAGTTAAGTGAATCAAGCTGGAGATGAAACGGCAGACTGTAACAGGAATTCACAACATTATTGAATTGAGCCGGTGTGATAAGCAAGGTCCACACAGCTTGCTAAAATGCAGAGGAACTCATGCATCAAGGAAGTGAAGGCTTTACATTTTTTAGCATGTGTAGAGGAATCTTTAAAGCCACAATGTCAGAATCACCTAGGAGCACCTCAGAAATACAGACTTTCCTGAGATGTATACTCACACTGGCTAGTATACCTCAATAAAATACAGAATCGCATGGGCAAATGATCAATTATAAAAAGAAATATAGAGATCTTGAGCCTTAATCCATATCTACTGAATTTGCATCTGTATTTAAATGAACCTCCCCCCCCCCCCCAGGTAGAGCAGTTGCTTAGCATGTGTGATGTCCCAGGTTCAGGTCTTAGGTCTGGAGAAAAAAAAAAAAAAGCAAAAGCAACACAAACAAACAAGAAACCAGAAATGGGTGTTACAGTCAGGAGCGATGTCCCAGCAGTCCAGAGCACTGGCTGCTCTTGCAGAGGATCTGGGTTTGGCTCCCAGCACCCATGTGGTGTTTTGAAACCACCTGTGACTCCAATTCCCCTTCTGATCTCTGAAGGCCCCTACACACACATGGTACACATAAACTGAAGCAGACACACACACACACACACGCACACACACACACACGCACACACACACACACACACCCCAAAATCTGTTTCCAATGACCTCACACACATACAGATAATAAAACCTGTTTCCAATGACCTCAAAAGGAACCAACCCTCCAGCTATAACTTTAAGTGGTAACAAATGACAATCACTGGGGGGGGGGTAGGGTCTCATAAGCCTTAGAATTTTATGGATCAGAATATTTCAAATATATCTTTAGGGCTGAGTGTAGGCTTGCCAATGACTGGTTTTGAAAACCAAGAATTAAGTAGCCCTGGCAGTCATCCTGGCTAATAGGTACGTTAGTGTTCTTTACATCATTTACATGCATTAATTATCTTATTTGTAACCTATAGGTACTCAGATAGGATTATAACCGTATCTTACAGACAAGAAAACCAAGGCTTAGAGAAGTTACATTCTTAACTTACTGGATCTTTTTGGTTTTCATCCAAAGCCGAATTCTGAAGCCTTACACTCAAGGACATTTTAACCAATATGTACTAAAGACATCTCTCATTCTCAGATGGATATGTGAGGCACTATCTGGATAGGATTTGGGGACCAGACTACCAGAGTAGATAAAGAAATAAAGGGCTTCACTGAGTCAAGGTGCCTTCTTAGAAATGTCCAAAGTGTGTGGTTTGAATGAAGAAGAGGAAGGGAACACTCCCAGGGCCCATGGAAGTGGCTTGGATTTGAGAGGAGGCTGCTACAATGTTTTAAAAGGGAAGAAAGGCTAAAGAATTGGATGACCAGCTTGCTCTTGTTTGCTGGGACTTTTATGGAGTTAGTCTTGCACTTTCCTGGTCTGTCTCAGGACAAACTAGGGTAACAGGTCACCCTTCTAGAATAAGGGCAAGGAGAGAGTCTGTCAGGTAGACTAGGAGAGCAATGCTGTGCATTTGAATTTGGCATTACTGACAGGGGAAGGCATGCTTATGGTTCTAGTTATAGAAAAGTGTTTTCACATCTGTTTTTCCTTACAAGTTCAAGAAGTGTAAAAATGAGTGTTATGAAATCCATGGGATACTGACATGTAGGAAATATGCACAGAACTGTTATTTGTGAGTAGTCTCAGAATTAGAGTACCCAATCCTGTTCCCTTCAGATTCATTCAACAAATGAGTCACACAACCTTCAAAACAATGTCTTCAGTTGCTAGAAATGAACCAAGGAAGAAAATGCTTCAAAAGTTGTGAGAATAATGAACCACTGAGGTAATTCTAGAGCATTTGACTTAATTAACCAATTCAAACCCAACCTATATGCATCAATTATAGAGCCACACTCACTGTCATTCTTTTCTCCTCTCTTCTTGGAGCTTGGTGACTACTTAGTCTATATGACAATATGTGATCTTGAACTAAAGCATCCTCCTAGATCAATGGAAGCCAGATAAGTACATAGACATGTAGACAGACAGACATAGGGAAGGAGGGACAGGGGTATTCCTTGTCCATTTTGAGAGCCATGTGATGCTCTTCAGAGGATACTACCACCACCATTCTTTTGTTTCTTTTTCAAAGAGTTTAAATTTCTAAATATATGTCTTCTGAAGTTGATACATATAACAGGCTTTGTTTGGGGCCATAAACCAGCTTCCAAATCATGACATGGAGACTTATTTGGTATGAATGCTCAGCCTTATCTTATGCTCCTTTCTAGCTAGTGCTTATAACTTAATTTAACCTATTTCTCTTTGTTATGTTTTGCATTGGGGCTTTTTACCTTTCCTTTAATTCTGTATGTCTTACTCCATGTCTGTCTGTCTGATGGCTGTCTGGCTGACCCTGGGCATCTTTCTCTTTTTCTCCCTCATTCTCCTCATTCTCCCAAGCCTAGATTCCTCCCCGTACTTATTCTTTCTGCTTGCCATCCTGCCTATAACTCTACAGCCTAGCTATTGGCTGTTTAGCTTTTTATTAGACCAATCAGGTGACTTAGGCAGGTAAGGGGATACAGCAACACATCTTTACATAATTAAACAAATGCAGCTTATGGGAGGAAAAGAGGGAGGGGAAACTGTGCTTGCTATGTAAAATAAAATAAAGAACAAACAAGAAAGAGTTGTAACTCTAAAACAAAAAATGCAGCATAAACAAATACAATATATCTTTACATCATTAAACAAATGTAGCACAAATGAATACAACACATTTTTACATCATCAAGGTCGTATTCTACAACAGATACAAATTTGCTATGTTTCTCTGGGAGATAGAAACAGAATGGTCTTAGAGGTCTGGATGTCCCTAAGTGCTTCCTGGAGGACACTTTAACACCACAGGCAAGAGATCTATTCCCCCGTGCACATATACACACATAAAAGGAGGGTTGAAATAATCCAAATCACAAGGATGACAACAAAACTGTCTTTTTCAAACTAGGTGCCCCCAAAATCTCCTTAATCTTAATTAAAATCTATTTAGAGCTTACAAACAAAGACCAAGATTGGATAGAATAAGAGAAAGCAGCTTTATATGTAACTAAGTATATAAGATAAATGCATATAAATAATGGGTAAAATAAAAGCCTTTACTGCATGGCCGTAAATCTGGAAAATTCTGCAATTTAAGGTTAAGGAGAGAACTTAGCAGAAAAGACAGATTCTGGCCAACCTCTCTTAGTGAACCTGGAGGAAGGCCTTATACTAGACCAGGCTCCTGGAAACAGCATGTTGAAAAGTACTCAGAAGAAAGCGGATGAAGAAAGAAGGGCAGGGCATGACCCCAGCAATTCCCTAGCTTTGGCATGACGCCAGAGATTTCTGGAGCATAAATCACAGCCCCAGTGTCACTTGAGGCCAAGGCCCAGCTCTCTGTACTGCCCAGGAGCAAAGCAGGAAGTTAACTTTCCTGATGGTGGGACTTCTACAGGCCAATGGTAGTTCTCCAGAGAATGCACAGCTCTGGGTGATTGGCAGGAGGGTGATCCTGCCAGCAAAGGAGATGTGGGTGCGAGAGCAGCAGTGTCCACTTACGGGAGACTGGCCCTGCTTCGGAACATGTGGCTACTTTTTGCCTCTGCTGACCCATATTTTAAATGGACCAAGAATAAGTCAGGCAGCTCTTGGTTCTAAAAGCCAAGTGCCTGGCTCCAGAGCTTTGAGGGTGCATGAGCTCCATGACTCTGCAGCCTGAAGGAAGGAATTACAAAAGCCCAACTCATGAGGAAACTTGTCCAAGAATGCTTGCAAGTCTGGAAATGGTTAGTGTTGGAAGAAGTCACCCAACACTCATGTTCCTCTGTCACTTGTTCCTGCTCACTTCCATGTGACAGAAGCAGCAATGTTAAACAATGCAGGGTGAGGTGGGAAGGGACTACCCCCCAGGAAAGGCTTGGAAGAACGGACACAGTAAGAGGAGGTAAAAGCGTGGGGCCCTCGTCAGTGTGCTGCTTTACATACATGGACCATGATAGGAAGTGAGGGATCAAAAAGTTCTGGGAGGATGCTTGCCCCACTGCGCCCACGCGGAAGAGAAAGATTGCCAAATTTGGGGTCAGTAAGGCACCTGGAAACAGAAGAGCCAGAGTCAAACCCTCCGTTTACAAAGTGACTAAGTAGCCAGGCACTGGGCTCCACGCCTGTGACCCCAACACTCGAGGGGCCGAAAAGAGCACTGCCCTGATTTTGAGCCAACTTGGGTTATATAAGATGTTCTGGGCTAGCCTGGGCTACAAAATAAAAGCCTACTTAAATAAGTAAAACATAGTTAACCCATCCCTACCCTTCCCCCATGTTCGCTACCTTCCTTTCTGAGTTCGTCAGATTTCTGTTCAAGCCTTTCAATGTCATCATCCAATCCATCTGAAAATAGAAGGACCACCTAGGGTAGGTTTTAGAAAAATGAGGGGAAAAAATTAGCACAAAGTACACAGAAAACCACAGACCAATACACAAACCAAAGCCATGTTACCTTCCCTCGAGCAGCGGACTTATTCTGAAAAGTATCCCACAGAGAATTCAGCAGGTTTGCATTGAGGCGAGATGGGCCATTCACTGTTACTCCTTGCAGGCTGCTCAGTATGTTCTCACTGTAGATCTCAAACTTGGAAGGGTATCTTTCCATAGCATTTGTCACTTGAAAAGCGATGCTCACCTGAGTCTCTGTGCCCACTTCACAGCTCACCCCATTGAGAGAGCTGATGGCACGTAAGATGTCTTGGAGGTAGGCCTCTATCCAGGGCTGACTTTCGAGTAAAGTCTGCCCTCTCTGCTGACTTGAGATATCAAATCCAACCACGACATCCACAAAACAGTCTAAGAGTCAAGAAGAGAGTATCTCGTTAGAGTAATACCACACGAATGTGATTCTTCTGCATATCTGACTCTAGGGGCCAAGAAGTCTTATTGCCATTCTAGCTATAAAGCTGGAAAACAAGGAAAAACATGGATCAGGGAAGAGACAAAGTGATAGGGGTGTCCTGTCTGTACGCTGTGAATATAGGTTTCTCTGATTGGCCAGTAGCCAGGCAGGAAGTATAGGTGGAACTACCAGACAAGGAGAATGCTGGGAAGAGAAAGAGAGAGCAGCAGGAAGATGCTATGAAGCTACTGGAAAGATAGTACACTGGGTATAGAGATACATAGATTAATAGTTATGGGTTAATTGAGAGAGCGCTAGCCAGTAAGAAGCCTAAGCCATTAGCCAAACAGTTTATAATTAATATAAGCCTCCGTGTGCTTGTTTGGGACTAAACAACTGCAAGACTGGGCAAGACAGAACCTCAGTCTACACCACAGGCTCATTCTTCTACAACCTGTAGAAGTTTTGTTTTTTTTTTTTTTTTTTTTCAGTTGAAATTGAATCTGGATAATTCTCTGACAACTAAAGTGTTAAGTGAGCCTATTCTGACCATTAAAAACACATTGTAATATGCTCATTCTCTTAAGTACCTCTAAGGCATCTTATGGAAATGTCAATAATCTAAAACACATTCCTGTAGTACTACTTAACAACTGAGATCATTGGCAAATACTAAATTATAATAGGAGTGAGAGAAAAGCAAAAACATTTGAACAGAAATAGTAATTTAGAATCCAAAAAAAAAAAAAAAAAAAAGTCACAGCAAAGTTTTGATCATTTATCTTTCTAGACGGAAGCATTGGGTCAGTGTTGATCATCTTTAACGTCACCCAGAAAAGGAAGTCAATGTTTAAAAAATGGGGATGGGGGTTGGGGAGAGATGAGGGAAAATCACTGAGGTCTTGCTTAAGTTCTACAGGTGAAGAGCTTGGCAATCCAATTATCCAACTTGTCCACATCAAAGATGGCTCTGACTTCTGGAAGTCAGCCATTTGGGGTTCTAGAGCTTTAGAGAAGTATTGCATTTAAAGGTCTTTTCTGTTATCTTAAACTCCAGGGAAGTTTTTAACATCGAAGACATTTGGAGGGGCTTGGTATTTTAAGCTGATCCCCCTAAAGGCAGATAGCTTGAGGAGGATAAAAATCTAACAGCACATACACTTTTTCTGTAAGAACGTCTAAGTTGTTAAATTTACCCCAACCTTTGTCTGCCTTCTCAACACATGCAGCTTGGTGAAATATATATATATAAAAAAATGATAATAAAGAAATGTTTCTATGCCTTGCTTAAATCAGCAGTTTTCAGAGAGAGAGAGAGAGAGAGAGAGAGAGAGAGAGAGAGAGAGAGAGGTGCATGTGTCTGGAAACTATTATGTCAAAAACACAGTCTAAGTTCCTCATGTTTAATTAAAGTTGGCAAATTATTCCATAATAACTTTATCAAAGGAACAGAACTTGAACAAGTCTAAGCCTAGCAGCCACCTGCCTAAGTGCAATAGGGAATGAGGAGAAGCTGAGAAGGGAACTGTCATGGATTGGCCCAGAAAGCTCTATGCCTGAGAAATTTTGGGACCTGAGTAGTCTATGAAGAGGCTGTGCTTCAGAGGGGACCTCCAGTGGTGACTCAAAGTCACAGGAGGCAGGGGCAGTTTGAGAAGGGAGCTAGGGAGAAGGAGAAGGTTGAGTTTAAAACAGAGGTCATGAAGAATTAAACTAGGGCCACGTGGCTGAGAACAGGAAAGGGATAATGAAAGCAGAGAACATTAAGAAAGTAACCACAACAGGGGCATGGAGTGGGGGTGGGATTGGCAGAGTGAAGCCTGCTGCTCCGAGCCTGTCACCCAGTTCTTCCAACAGCCACATGGGGGTCAGGGCAGAGCTTGGGTGTGGGAGACTGGAGCTTCAGTTTTCCTGTGTTGGGCAAATCCCTTACCCTCTTAGAGAACTGCTCCTCTTAAGCACGAAAATCAAGAGATTATATATCTCAAAATAAGATACAAAGGGACAGTTAGATGGGACAGTCACACTCCTGCCTGCCCTGCCAGGCCCAACAGCTGAGTCTCATCATCTGATTATTTGTCTAAATAAAGACTTAAGAGTTGATGGTAGCATGCTCTTAGCATTAAGAAATACTGTTGCAGGCCAGTGAGGTGGTGGGAAGGTACTTCTGCCAAGCCTGACAATCCAAGTTCAGTTCCCACTGCCCATATAGCAGAAGGAGAGAACTGACTTCTACAAGTTGTCCTCTGACCCCCCCAAGTTGTCCTCTGACCCCCACATGCACGCTGTGGCACGTGTGCTCCCCCACAGTAAGTAAATAAATGTGGGGGGAAAATCAAACACTATCACGGGCTGAGGCACATTCATAAGATTAGGCAGCTGTGGCCCTGAAGAAAATGTCTCAGTGGGAAAAATGGACTGTTCGGCAGTTGTTGGGTGAAAGAGAAAAGACATTTGTGTGGAGCATTTCCACACAGCTGCTCCGTAGTTTGTATTTTCAATCACTGTGTACAGATAGATAGATAGATAGATAGATAGATAGATAGATAGATAGATAGACAGACAGACAGACAGATAGATGGAAAGCGACTCTTGAACATGCCCAGGCTTTATGAATGGGGAAATAAGACTCAGATGGTAATTGTGTCCCAATATCCAGATGTTTTACTGAGTAGTGGATGGATGAGGCTGGGGTATAGCTCAGTGGTACTTGCCTACCATGCATGAAGTCAATCCTCTGCACCAAACACCAAAATGAAACTCCAAAAACCAAGTCAAGCAAATGTCTGGATAGAATCCTGGTTAGTTTGAAACACACCAAACGACTGTGTGACCTCTGTGGTTGGAGGACTTTATAATATTAGAGCAGGCATCCCGCCTTTGAAGCTTTATCAGCCTCCTCAGCTCTCAGCTCGGCTACAAAGCCTTACATTCTTGTTCGCTGGACTAATGACTTCGAGTTTATCTTGAGAGCATTTTATCTTTTCCTATTCATTATTGTTTCCTTAATTCAAAAGAAGCTTCACAAATATTTGTGGGGACACTGTCTGTACCGGGGTGAGGCCAGAGAACAAGTTTGCAACAGTCATTTCCCTTCTTGAGCCATGTGGGTTTCAGAATGGAGCTCAGGTTTCTGGTTTGGGGGCAAGTGTCTCTCCTGGCAGAGCCACCTCGTTGGCATAGCGACTGCTTCTTTTAAAAGTAACTCACCACTTGGAGTTAAGATTCCCATTTTTAAAACTTTCTCATGCACTCAAGTAAAAACTGAAGTGTTCAAAGATAACTTTCTACCTAATAATTTAAAATGAGTATCTCTTGTGAAATAGAAAATTAATGTAGAAGATTTGGCTGGAAAAACTAGACACATTCCAAGGGCAGAGCAGTGTCTAAAGATACAGGAAGACTGCGGCCCCTAACCATCTTCATGACCTTCAACCTTTGACCCACCCACTGCATTCTTATAAACGAAGTAAGGCTGGAGCTTGGGAAAGTACTTTTGGAGGGAGCTGTTGATATACTCTGCGCTTTCTCACACAGGCAAATAGAGAAGCAGCTTCAAGTTAACATAAGCCTGGAAATTTGAGGAGCAAGACCCAGAGTTCCTGCAGAAGAGGAACAGCCATTTCCAAGACCATGAACTCTGGTCTTTATGGAGATGGCACACTTGTCGCTGTGGCCTAAGGAACTGGTATGACAAGCAGGGGCTGAGGGAGGAGCAGGAACCATCTAGAATCTATACATATCTATCTCTCTTCTTGCAGGTGAATTTTTCTGTCCCATCTGCCAGCTCCCAAATAACCACATGGAGACTTTCATACTAAGTATAGAAGCTCAGCCAATAGCTCAGGCTCGTTCTAACCAGGTCTTAACAACTTAATTAGTCCAATTTCTATTCATTTACATGTTGCCATGTGACTCGTGGCACCTAACTCGATTTCCTGCATGTATATTCCCACTGCATCTACTGGTGACTCCACATTCTTCTTCCCAGAATCCTCTCTGCTCTAAAAACCCTGCATATATGGTGGATAAGTTAGTTGTTGATCTCGCTATCCAGGAAGGGCATTTATGGTAGCCTTTCCACAGTTGCTCAAATTGTTAGTTGGTGGCAGTCTTGTAGGTTTCTAGACCTTTCTTTAGGTTCAGTTTTCTCTTCAAACCAATAATGGCTCCCTCTTTTATGTTCTCTCTCTCTCCCTCTCTCTCTCTCTCTCTCTCTCTCTCTCTCTCTCTCATTTTCTATTCCTACCCTGACACAATCTTCCTAGTCGCACATGCTTTCTTTCCTCCCCTCGCTTTCTCCTACTTCTCTCTCCAATCACTGCCCCCCCACTTCCCATGTACTCTGGGGGACTTGCCCCTTCCCCCTTCTGTGAGGGACTTTATATGAATCTCTTAGAATACAACTTGTATCCTAGTTCCTCTGATGGTGTGAATTATAGGTTGGTGATCCTTTGCTCTAAGCAAACACCCATACCTAACACTGAGTCAAACTAGAACCCAGATGCAGAGGGAGAGGACAAGACCAGGTTGCAGAAACACATGGAGACAGCTGACCTGAACAAGGAGGAGCTAACGGGCTCCCAGACTGATAGCTGGGAATCCAGCATGGGACTGACTCAGCCCCCTCTGAATATGGGTCTCAGCTAAAATGACTGAGTAGTCTAAGGGACCTCAGACAGTGGAATCGGGATCTATCCCTGGTGCACAAAAGGACCTTGCAGACACATCCCCCATGGAGGGATACTGCCTAACTCTTGAGACAGAAGAGAAGCCCTAGTCCCTACTTCAAATGACTTGACAGATTTACAGGACCCCACCTGGATGGCCTTATTTTTTGAGATTGAGTCTCTCAATGCCTGGAACTAATTTATTAGGATAGGCCAGCTTTTCACCGAGCCCCAGGGAGCCTCCTGTCACTGTCTCTGCAAGCCTGCGATTACAAGCCTATATCACCTTATCTGGCTGTTTTACATGGGTCCTAGGGATCAATCTCAAATCTTCATGATTGCATAGAAAACAGTCCACTGACTGACTGAGCTCTGCATCCCCCGAAAGTAGCCATTTCTAAGAAGGTACTTTTAACCTCTGTGGAAAATTTTCATAGTAAAGGTATAGACCCAGAGATGTTCTCTACACAGAAGCATCGCTTGCACTGTAGGCCTATTGCCAGGCAACCAAAATCCATCAGGCAGCTCATTTTCTCTGTGACACTTTCTGCAACCTCAGAAAGCAGCTGGATTGTGAACAATGGCTTCTGCCTCACACCTTCTGCAGTCAGGCATCTCTATGCAAAGACAAGCCATGTGCCCCCTGGGAGACAGTGTGACTAGAAGACACAGACCCTGTAACACCCTGCTTCTCATTCCATGGCTCACAAAATACATATATACTTCATAGCTGTGAAAAAGTTCAAATTGAAATTCAGAGGTACAAATCTAAATTCTCCCAGCAGCCCCCGGGGAGGTAAACAGTTGGAGGAAAACATCAACAAAGACGACGGGGGAATCAAAATGAAGAACTCACTCAATACTTACTGCTCTCACCACCCGAGGTACAAATGCTGCGAACAATCCTCTTCTTCACCTTTTTCAGCTCATCAAAGTTATGGACCGTCAACTTTTTCTCTGCTGTCCCCGTGATCTGGATCAGCTGCTGGTCATCTACATCCCCGATGCCCACTGAGTAGATGTCCACACCCTGGTGTCTCAGCTCCTCTGCAGCCTGAGCCACCTCATCTTGGGACTGGCCATCGGTGAGGACCAGCAGCACCTGAGGGGTGCCTGCGTTGATCCTGCTGCCCGTGTCTGGCCGGAAGTAGGACCTCACCTTCCTGAGTGCTTCTCCAATGTGGGTGTATCCAAAGATCTGCTGGATGCTCTCAATCTGTGTGGAGATCTCCTTCTCCCCTGTGAATGCCCCCAGCAGAAACTCTGACCTGTAGTCGTCGCTGAACTGTGCCACTCCTATGCGCACTCTGTTGAGGCTGACATCAAAGTCTTGAACGACTGATGCTAGAAACGCCTTCATCTTCTGGAAGTCATTCGGGTGGATGCTGTTTGACCCATCCATGAGGAAAACGAGGTCAACCTTTTCAATTTCACAGTCTACAGAGAGGAAAAAGGACACTAGTTAAGACTAGGAGACCATTCTTTCTTTAACCTGCCAGGAGAAAATTCAACATCTGCAGCTCAACAAGAAGAGTATTTTGAAGGGGCTTTCTTATCTCATGCGATGCTGTGGTCACATTAACTGGAGAATAAATAGATGCAAATAATTCTTTCATAAAGGCAGCCAGAGTCATGCACCGCTAACCCATCCACTCTGCATTTCTCTTGGCTCCGTCCCTTTGGTCTTGTGCCATTTTCTGTCTTGACGTGCCAGAGAACCGACAACAGCACTACACAAAAGCTCGGCTCATCATCTGCACTCTTGGCCTAACCTTTCCAGAAGGCCAGGGACAGTAGGAGCACAACAAACAACATTAGCCCGTATTTGCACAGAGCTTCAAATGGAAGCAGATGGTCTGTATTATTGACTTGGCCTCTCTGGTCCAGTTGATCCAATAAAATTTTTTCTTGGTTTATTAGGGCAAATTGTTAAAAGTATATTTTCTGCTGTCCATCTGACTTTCCTCTTCTATCAGCCTCCTCTCTCTGGTGTGTGGAGGCAAAAAATACCAACTTTCAGAAAAAAAAAAATGGTTTAGAGCACATAATGCAGTATTATTCCATTGCATAATTGTAACAAATACAAAACAGAACAAGAGAGGCCATTGCTAAAAGATAAGTTATACCTAACACACACTTATCTGTACCCAGCAGCTTTCTGCAAAGCCTAGTCACGTCCTTGAATTCCTAGGGTTTTCAACCCTGACCTAACAATGTTCTGAATTTATATGTACGTGTGTGTAGGGTGTATGTACATTAATGCATAGGTGTATAGGTGTGTATACCCATGCCTTAAGGCCAGAGGGGGCATCAGCTATTCTGATTTATTCTAACCATCTTTATCCCTGAAGACAGGGTCTCAGTGAAGCCGGAACTAGGATGGCAGCCATCGAGCCCCGGTGACCCTCATGTCTCAGCTCCCCTATGGAGCTAGACCCACAGAACCAGCTTTTGCATGGGTGCTGGGGATATGAATTTGGGTTCTCATGCTTGTACAGCAAGTGTTCTCATTCTCTAGCCATGTCCTAAGCCTCAACCCAATTCTCAGCACAGTCCCAGAAAAGGCTAACGGTGGCAGATTTCCTACAGACAGAGAGGAAAGCAGATACGGCAAGTAGACCCTTTGGGACAGATGAACTCATTACACTCCTTTGCTTCAGACTCTTATCTAGTAGCCCTTCTTACTCAATGGGGAGGTTTCAGTCCAAAAAAGGAAGCTGTCAACTTTCACAGAGAATAGGAAAAGGACAGACCAAATTTTAGGCATTTGCCAACAAGGAAGCAAAGATTTGTCCTCACTTCCTAATAACAAACAGGAAGACAGTTTGCCAGAGAAAAAGCTACTGGCTACATTCTATGGAGGCAAAGCTCATAGCAAACAAACAAAACCAGAAAAGCTAAATAATTTTGAAGAAGAACTGTACCCACATGTTGGAATTGTGGACCAACAGCAATTCCTCCAATAAAAATATTTTTTATTTATTTTTTAAGCACAAAATTGCTTATATGTGTTTCCACTCACTAGTCTTCCATTTTGAAAAGCAAATTCTATCTCTTTCTGAGAAAGACCTTAGAAAAAAGGACTAAGGGTTTCTTTCACTCCTTTTTTGGGGGGGAGGGTGGGGAGAGATGAGCAGGGTCATATGACAGCAGGCATAGCCTGAAACTCAGGGTGTCAGTCATCTAGGAAGGCCTTGGACTGCCTTAGCTTGCCAGGTGCTGGGACTTGGTTTGCAGTACCATGCCTAGCAAGATAAAAAGTGTAGAATGATAGCTGGATGAACAATGAATGGGCATGAATGCATGCCCACGCGTGCACGCATGCACACGCACACACAAAAATCACATTGTCTCTAGCTGCATAAATGGAAAGATGGGCAAAGGAAAGCTTCCCTCTGCCATGGAGCCCTCAGAACTGGACTGGGGTGTTTAATACCAAGTCTGCTTCTTCAATGAATTTAGACCATAAACAAAACCAAGAAGAAAGTAGGAATATTTGGCCCGAGGAGAAAACAACTTCAGACAATGGATGGTGGCCCTTACAAAGGGGCAGTTTGATTGCTAGAAAGAATCTAAGAAAAACCTGTATTCTAATAAACACTCTTCAAAAACAGCAGAGTACCCAGTGTCAGAAGAATTGAGGGAGGAGGTAGAAGTTGTTTCCAAATGTTTTTCTCATAGGGAAGAGAATATACGAAATACCTTGAAAGCCTGTCAAACTCTGAGATTTTGAAAGCCACTTCATAATTTTGGTTCTTTTTTTCCTTCCAGAAAAGCTTGTTCTCTCTCAAATGTGACTGGTTGGTGTCTCGCTCATTTGGCCCTCTCTTTAATAATTAGGAAAAACTTAATTGAAAGGCCTTACCAACTTTTGAAGAGTTACAAACACTGGCTGACACATCTGAAAATATCCCCTTCAGGCCTCCAAACGTCTCTACGAAGTAATACTTGTCACTTGACCCTGCCATGGCCAACAGCTCCCAGCTATTGGCACCATCAATCCCCACGGCCAACACGAGAATGCCTTTGTCCCTCAGGGCTTTGGCAGTGGCATTGAGCTTGTCTGCATCATGAGATTCTCCATCAGTTATCACAATGAGGACTTGGGGGACTCCCTTGTGTAGACGGCTGCCCCGGGCTTCCGTGAACATGTGGTCTGAGAAGGCCAGGGCCTCAGCAGTATAAGTGTTACCCCCCATGGGCTGATCCTTCTGGAGCACCGAAATCACATCCAACTTTGTGCCTAGCTCATCTAGATAAAACAGCACTTCTGGGTCATCAGCATATTTCAAAGCTCCAAACCGGACCTGATTCTTGCCCACGTCAGCTTTTTTCACCAGGCCGATCATAAAGTCCTTCATGATGTTATATTCTTGATAGTCGATGCTGCCAGAGCTATCAATGACAAATACAACATCCAAAACTTCAATCCGCTTGCATTCTGAAAAGAAAACATTGGAGATTCAGTGTGGGAGGCCCCCAACTTCCATTTCCATGGCTGGTCTTTTCTCTCTGTAGGATCAGGCTATGCAACTGACGGCCGCCTCTAGATAAAAGATACCTGTACTATTGTGCTGCCGGTACTCTGCAAGCTTTTAGAACAAGGCAGGTGTGACATAAAACCTACTAAAGAGGTAGATGGCCATCCCCAAATTACCAAGACCATCAGCAAAGCAGTTTCAACCTTTAGACTAAAAAATGGAAAGTCTTAACTCTGTACCAATTTTCCTACATAAATGATCCCTTCCACATATGCTTTCATTGATATAAGTCTATTTTAAGTTATAGGGGTCTTGAGATTTTATTAGGATCCCATAGGGAAATGAGAAAGCAACTATAAGAATTTAAAGAACACTACATTTTTAGATTTCCGAGCCTACGTTTTCTTCCTAATTTATTTTCTTGAAGTATTTATTTCCAATTACTAGGACTCAGCATAAAAAGTAGGCCAGTTCTCATTTAGCTCAAGTACATTGTCCTAATATGACACTCCTGTGAGCTTGTTACGCCTGAGGTCAGCGCTATGGCAAAGGGCAGGAAAGTCCTAACCTTCTAACTCATCTAAAGGAGTGCATCCAACTGGGAGTTCTAGTGCTTGACTCCTCCCTTCTGGAGAAGTGAGGTCCTGTGATGCTCATGGGTCTTGATGTTGGTAGAACACACTCTCTTGGGGTCTTAGGAAAGGCACAATCCAAATGTCTGTTAGCTCATCCATTCTAGAGAAACACAATTGTGAGGAAATGCTCCCCACTGCCCAGCTGGCTTTCACATTTCCATCTTTTGTGAGCCACTTGCCAGCCATGTGGTGGACTACTGACAACACAAGAGCCAATATACTCAACACTGCACAGAGGCCGCCTGTACAGAGCCAAAAATCAAATTCCCAAGAAAGGCTGAGTCCACTGAAGAGGAACTGATCCCTTCAGCTGTCTGCTGGCTAGGAAACTTGCTTAGATTACTCAGGAACTGGGGGTGGGCAGTGGGGTGGGCGTTGCTCAGCATTGGAGCCCTTCAAAGAGCTTGAACTTCTTATGGGTGGCATTGCCAGGGAACAGAAACCAGATGAAGGCCTCCTTCTACCAAACACAGATGACAACCACCAAACCCTACAGTGGGGGTTGAAGATAACTGTTGCTAGAATAACAAGGCAATGTCTCTTCTCCCTTAAAAGTCTGAAAGTTCATATTTTTCAGAGTCAATTTTCAGAGTGCTCCTGTCATTAAATCCAGGGGAGAACAATTTAGCCGCTTATATTTGCTGGTATTCTGTTAGGCTTGGGGGGGGGCTGGTGAGATGCTGGGGTTCAGTCCACTAACTGAGGTGCATCTTCACCCTGGAGCTTTGGTTTGTTCATGTCCATTACTCTGCAGTATTATAGGAAGAGTGGCTGGCATGCCATTTACGTCTCTGGAAGCATCTATTGTTCAAGTTCTCTTACTATAGTCATCTTTTGTAAGATCTGGTAGACAGTCTTTTATTAACATTTCATTTGATCAAATAGATGCTAAGCCAAACATGTCTTTTTGCTCAAGAGGTTATATTCCTCTACCAACCGCGTCCACAGCCCATGTGTGATCTAATGGTTCAGGACGTACAAAGCTGGGCCCCTCATTGGAAAACTGGGCCAACTTGTGGCAGGACTCATGTTACATTGCTCATTCAACCATGCTAAACTAGACTCACAGCTGAAGTGACTGCCTTGTGTAGGCCCCACCCTTCTGTTTGGCTTTCCTTCCTCCCCTTCTAGAAGCATTTCCTCAGTAGACCATTTCTATAAGCGCTCTTGATAAATCCACACCCTTCCAGAGAACCCAACATAAGACCTGATGATATCACTTTTCTTAAAAGAATTATTAATCACATTAAGATTAATATTTATTGGCAAATGGGAAAGCTTGGCAGGCCAAATCATTCCTTTATGAATTTATTTTTTGGGGGGAGCACTGAGTCAAGATCTTACTCTGTATTCTAGACTATAGCCTGAAAATATTATGTAGCCCAGCCTGGCCTTGAACTCATAGCCATTTTCCTGTCTCAGTTTGCATACAGGGATTACAGGCATGAGCTACCACACCCAGCTATTACCATTTAACTCAAAAGGTCAAAGGTAGTAAAACAAACATTTTAATTAAGAAGCTTACAGCATCCAAATGCAATTCTATTTTGCCTCCCTGTTGTGACTGCCCATGCATACCTTCACGGGGACTGCATATTCCCAGAACAAGGTCATCTTCAATCTGCTGCAGAATGTCAAAGTTCTCAACATAGAAAACCATCTCTGGTTTCCCACTGATCTCCTCGAGCTGGGTGACATTAGAGCCAAATACTCCCACGGAGTAGATAATCACACCATCATTCCGAAGAGCTACTGCTGGGCCCCTCACTATGTCCTGAGCCTCACCGTCTGTGATGAGAATGAGGAACTTCCTGACATTGGGCCGGGCCCCCTTTTTGGGACTGAAGTACTGGGACACAAAGGTCAGGGCACTGCCCGTCAACGTTGTTTCTCCAATGTGAGTCATTTGGTCAATGGCGTTGGAAATGTCACTTTGGGACATGAATGTGTTGAGCTGAAACTCTTCCTTGTTTTCATGGCTGAACTGGACCACGCCAATTTGCACCCGGTCTGCCCCAATCTGGGATTTGCTCACCAGGTTCTTCATAAAGGTCTTCATCTTGCTGAAGTTTTCAGGTCCTATGCTTCCAGAACTGTCCACCAGAAACATGATGTCCGCTTTCATGTCTCTGCAGGCTGTGTGGGGAAAACTGAGATGTTTATTAGCATCGCTGCATATAAAAAAAATAAAGAGTTATAGGAAAATGCAAATCACAGATAATTTTATGTTCAAGCTCAGTATGTTCATCATAAAGACAGTTAGATAAATGAAGCAATGCCCTGGTAATTAAGGAGCTCAGCATCAGCACCACCAGGGGCCAGGTTATTTTTATTGGGGTAGTACTCATGTCCATCTGTAAGATGGCTAGCAAATATCTTGGTTTCATCCATTCAGTAGATACCAAGAAAACTCCCTGCTTAGACACTAAAAAAAATGTTACCAAATATCCTCAGAGAGTAAAGCCCCTGAGTAGAAGTTACTGATGTAGTGCTCCAGAGAAATTCATACAAGTTCATTTATAAAATGAAATGTCGATCAGATGACCATGCCCTCCGACGTCAGAACACCTTTGTATTATACACGTGACACCTAGTCATATATTAATAACAGGGCTTCATTAGAGAGAACCTCTCCAAATACCTCTGTCATTCTTCAGATATTAATTTATACTAATGTGGGGTTTTGTTTTGTTCTGGAGAGAAAAATATAATCACACAGGCCAATAAGCTCAACTTAGAAATGTGTGTCACCCCCAACAGTGTCCCTTTGTGAGCTGCTGTCTGAAGGTCAAGCTGCATCATCTCCTACCTTCTTCAGAACAGATCTCTTGAACCACCTGGTTCCTTATGTCCTTTAGGGCATCAAATTCATGCACATAGTAGACTCTCTTTTCCTCTCCCGCAATCTCCCGAAGCTGTGTTTGGTTGGCTTCCTTGACTCCGATAGCATAAACACGGATGTTTTCTTCTCGCAGCCTGTGTGCAGGCTCCAGGACACTGTCCTGGGACATGCCATTTGTCAGAACGACAAGGTGACACGGGACTTTGTCTCCTCGCTGCTTCTTTGCTCTTTGCAGCAGCTTCAGTGTGAAGTTCAGGGCTGCACCTGTGTTGGTGTTCCCGCCCATCTGCCTGATGTTCTCGATGGCTTTTCCCAAGTCAGGCTTGTTGGTGTATTTACTGATCCCGAATTCCAAGTCCCAGGTGTCAGCATACTGCACGGCCCCAACCCGTACCTTGTGGGGAGCAATGTTGAACATGCCTACCACCTCTGACAGGAAGGTCTTCATCTCATGGAAGTCTGTGGGCTGAGTGTTCCCTGAGCCATCAATGAGCAGATAGATGTCTGCTTCTTCTGTATCCACACAGGCTAAAACAAAAACAAAACACTGAATGTAGCATTCGGGGCAAATGTAAAAGTACAGGTAGGAAGGATAAGCACCCACAGAAAAAAGATTGGAATGGCTTCCTGACATCAAAGACTTGCTTTCATAGCTTGGGGATAGGGACTCAGCATCAGTTGGGTGAAATGAGTTGTTTCAGACAGTCTGGGACTGTAAGTAACCTTAATTCTCTGCTATGGATAAGGACAAATGTAAGTTTAGGAAAACTGGAAATTGCCCTTTGCAAGTTGCTTTTCTCCATTAGTTAGTCATACTCCTAGGAAAGTGCTATTCTGTGGAATAGATGGTATGTGACAGGGTACTGTGGGCATGAAAGTTCTCTTTACTACAATCTAGAAAAAACTATTTACTTCCTGTCCACTCCTAGTCCTGAGATCCAGGCCGGGGTGTTGTCAATGACCTTGCGTGTGGGACACAGTGATATAGTAAACAAGCTATAAATAATTGCTGCATAATATACACAAACATGCTTACATATACACAGATATGAAAATATTTATAGAGCATCCATGAGTATGAATGTGCATATGTATAAAACAAACAGTGTTCATGCAAATATACAGTCCCTTCTCACTCTAAACTTGCAGGCCATAGATTGTAACTTGAATTAATTTGTCTTCTACATGAGTCATGTTGACCATTTATTTATTCTCTAATTTGGCCTTGGGGTTAAAGGAAGAAAAAAGTAATGAAGAACATATTACAGGAAAGATCAGAGGAACTGGTGAGGCAAAGGATGAAAACCAGCAAAGAGGGGGAAGGAAATGAGGATTCCAGGACATGTTGAAGTAACCAGCCCAGGTAAGTAAAGCAATGCCAAAAGGAAATCCCTTTCCCCATGCTCACATTTCAGTGTCCTCCAAGCTGGACTTCCTCGTATCCAACTAAACTTAAAATTAGGAATTCATTCTGCCCATCCACCTCAGAGCCTCCAAGTCCCTTCTGCATAGACAACACTCAAAGGGTGAGACTAAAGACGGCTCTAGAATGGCTTTACCAGATTTGAGGGTCTCCGTCCATTCTGAGAAGAACGAGACTGTGTGCGTGATTTGTTTCCGCAGCTTCTTCAGGAATGTCTGGTTGTAGGTGGCCAGCTCGGAAAAGTTGCTCAGTTTGGAGGCAAATTGTTCTGCAGGGTGGGATGCAATTTTCTCCAGTTGGTCCAGGCTAGCCCCTTCTATGCCCATGGTAAAGATGGTCACTCCCTCACGTCGGAGGTTGACAGCTGCCTTGGTCACATTGTCTTCCGAAGCTCTGTGGGTCACAAGTACGGCAATCTGAGGTACCCCCTGGTTCTTCCGACTGCCCCTCTGTGCACTGAAGACTTCCTTCCTGGCCTTTTTGAGGGCAGCCCCAGTGTATGCCTGCCCTACACGGGGAGAAAGGCCCTGTATATGCTGCAGGACCTCTGTCTTATTGATGCCCTTGCTGAGGGAACTGATCACCCTCGTCTCATTGCTGTAGGCCACCAGGCCAACCCTCATGCAATTTTCCTTTATGTCAAGAGCAGAGACACTGTCTTCCAGGAATGCTTTCAGATGGTCAAGGTTCTCCTGGCTGCCATTAATGGCCATATCCAACAGGAACACGACATCAGCCACAGAAGGGCCTTGGCAAGCTGTGTGGGGAAAGAGACAAATGAGCACAATTTGAACAGGTGGGTTGGCACTTCTGCTGGACATCATAAGATACGCAGGATTAGAAGTCAGCTGTGTACTTAAAGAAGCTATGACATGGGACCTGGGTTCAAAGACTGATCGCACTGAAGCTCCCAGCTTCATTCCCTCATCTATAATATGAAACAGTGTTTACCTTACAGAGTTGGCATAGGTATTAAATGAGGTACTTAGCATGGAGACTGGTACATAAAATCCATTCCGTGAACACTAGCTAGTAAATGTGAAAAACATTTAAGCATCACCTCCATTATACCCAACCGCTCAAGCCTAAATAATACAAAGGAATGGCAATGGGCGTACTTGCATTTTCAATTATTTGGAAAAGACACTAGTAGTAAAGATCATACTTTTATAAGGGACCAACAAAGAAAGCGCTCTGTATCTTCAAACTGATTTAACCAAGAGGACAGGCTTTGAAGAACTCAGAAACTAATTCAGAATCAAAGAGCAGACTAGGCAATGTGGGGTACATGCTCCCTGACTGGAAATCAGGGGACTTGATCCAGCTCTGGCTGCGCGTGGTTGCATCTCAGCCAAGCTCTGGCTACACATGGCTGCCTAGCCCTGGGGAAGACCCTATCATTTTAGTTCTCTGTTTCAGAATAGGTAGGATTGGGATAACCAGAGGCTGGCCTTAACCTTGCCATTTGTTTCATTATGTGGTTTCAGAAGCTGGAGGTTCCCCCAGGAGCCAATTTGTCTGTAGTGAGCCAGTAATGAAACAACAAGAACAACCCAGGGAGGTGAATGAGTGGGAGTCTGGGTGGCAAGGAGAGGTTGCTGCACAATTTTAAAAGTTTCAGGGCTAAATAAGCCATAGGAAACCAAGCCCTGTGGGATTTACGTTAATAACCACAATCACTGGATCTTCTTGGACGTGCAAGGATATTTAATGCCTCAAAATGCCACCCATTGGGGGGGGGCAGGGCCATTCCCAGGATTTTAATCCTCTTCCTACATTGATTAGTTTTCAACATCATTTTGTCATTGATCCTATGCATGCAGCCTCAGCCCACTTGTCATGGTTAAGTTTTGTTTTCAACTTGACAGACTTAGGAGAACAGACTCTATCAGATTAGCCTGTGGGCACCTCTATGAAGCATTTTCTTGATTGCTAATTGATGTAGGAGGGCCCAGCCCACTGTGGGAGACACCATCCCTAGGCAGGTGGGGGTATATAAGAAATTAGATGAATAAGCCAGAGAGAGCAAGCTAGCAAGCCGAGTTCCTCCACGGTCGGTCCCTGCTTCGGTTCTTGACTGAACGTCCCTTCTGGCACCCTTCCACCATGGACTATAAGCCTATAAATGAAAACAAACCCTTCCTCCCCAAGTTGCTTTTTGTCAGTGTTTTATCATAGCAACATAAAGCAAATTAGGACACCTACTTTCTACAATAATGTCATCAGCCATTCCTTCCTGGTATTTAGTTACGTCTTTGATGATCTGTGTCATGTTTGGGGCAAACGCACTGAGGTCTCTGGCAGTCCTGAGGTTGAAATGGAACTGGGATGTGGCCATGGCCTTCAGGTTTTCCTCAGAAGCCTTCTGCACCCCCACCGAGATGATTTTCACCCCATCTTCCCGCAGGGCCTTGGAAGCCTCTTCCACATCATCCTCAGACTCTGCTGAAGCCAGCACCACCAGGATTGGGGGGAACTGTTTCCTGTCTCTTCCATTTGTGGGAGTGGAGAAATAGGTCCTGTGGGCCTCTTGCAGGGCGTTGCCTATCTTCAGGGACCCACCGATGAACCCCAAGTTCTTCTTCAGGTGGTTCAGCATGGGGTTCCTGTGCTTGAAGGTGTCCAGCTGGAACTCGTTGTGGAGAGCATCGCTGTACTGGGCCAGGGCCACACGATACTTGTCGGTCTCTATGGGCAGACTGCTGATCAGTTTGTTGAGAAAAGTTTTCACAAGAAGAAAGGATTTCATCCCTAGGTGTTCTGAGCTGTCCACCAGAAACACCACATCTGCATACTCAGGGCCTATAAAGTCATAAACATATTGAAAAGTTTTAGAAATTGTCTCCCACGTTTAATGCCAACTGGGTACACACACACACACATTCAAGCATGTACACACGCACACACACTGAAAGTTTTCATTTGAATAAGACTCCTTCAAACTGGCTTGAATGAAGAAACCTGAAAGTCTTTCATTGCAATTCTCACTTAGTCAATGCCTTAGGTTATCAGATTTATAAATATTTTGTATTTTAAAGTGCTGAATTGATGAAGTTTAAGACATCACAAATTCAGCCAGTCATGTGAATGAACATTATGATTGATACATTTATTTTCACATATGCAAAATAAGATGGCAGCAAAGAATTTGAAGTGAGAAATGGAATTATAATCTTTGTTTCAATTAAAAACATATTTTATATTGGAACATGAAAATATCTTTGAACTTTTAACAATTTATTTGCTAGTTGTCTAGGACTTTAGTATTATATATACATATATCATATACTATCATTATACAAATAAGATATATATAAATAGTATATAAATTATACGTGTATAATATATATTATGTGTGTATATATGTGTGTGTATATATATATATATATGAATGACATAGTCAAATCAATATATAAATAGTATATAAATTATGTGTATAATGTATATTATGCACACATATATGTGTGTCTGTGTGTATATATATATGTATACATACACATATATATTATCTCTGAACTTTCACTAATTTATCATAAAAGAAGATAAGGAAGCTTTGTGTTTGTGTGTATGTTATCTGAGAAAATGCAATGCAATTGGATTAAGTGATAGGAAGCCTGCCTATCATCAGCTAATTCTATGGGCATTATCAAGCCATTCAATATGCAGGAGCCTCAGTGTTCTCTACGTTAGGGAGGCTCCATTAGCAAATACCCAAGCTACTTCCTAAAATAAGGAGGCTCGATTAACAAATACCCAGGCTACCTCCTCATTTTAAGATTTCATCACAAATGGTTACTAGATAAATTGCTATCAAGTCATAACTCCCGTTTCGTTTCTTCCATTTCTAGGAAACTAGCCCTATTTTCTGTCATTCAGTCTCTGTGAGCATCTGACCAAATCAACCGGTTCTTTCTTTTCCTTGAAATGACCTCACTCCCAGCAATGAGACTCTACCCACCCTTGATCACACAGCCAGCAACATTCAGGACCTACTTCCAAGGGAAGGCTGGGTAGTCCAGAGAACCCTGCTCAGGGTGGCCATCAGTGATCTTTCTACTCATGCAGAACAGCCTGCATCTTGTGTAGGAAAGACATGTGGCTGACTAGCAATGAGACAGTTCCAGGTCCTTTATCATGTCTAAGCCATGAAATTATAGGTAGCAGATGGAGAACAACTCTTCTTTCAAAACTTAAGGCTCAGGAAGACATCAAATGATATCTATTTTATTCCCACTAAACTTGTTTCAAGTTTATATATATAAAGCCCACGTAGTTGGTCCTGAATGTGAGCTGACCCATGTACACCAACTTCTTAAGAAGGCTAGAGGAGAGAGTAGAGGATGTTTGGAACTTCATCATGAGTTACTGACTGCAATTACTGACAGTGACAGCTAGGTGTGCTCTCTCTCTCTCTCTCTCTCTCTCTCTCTCTCTCTCTCTCTCTCTCTGTCTCTCTCTGGGGGTAAACACAGGCTTGCTTTTATAAGCAACACCTTTATAATTCCAGTGCCTGCAGCTGCAGCTAAATCTATGCGTTTAGCCAAAGCAACATTTTTAGGCAAGACAATAAAAGATAATCTGAATTTTCCAGTGCTTAATCTAACAGAATTCCCAAGAAGATAGAATGATAGCTTTCATATATTTTTATCAATAGCCCAGGATTTCTAAATACAGGAAAACCAAAAAAAGACAAAACCTATCCTCCACATCCTCACTACTAATGAAATCAAGCAATGTGAAGCAAACATCCTAGCTTCAACAGCCTGCATTCATTTACTAGCTATTGAGCAATATAAAAAATTATGGAAAGGAGATCTCTCTCTTCTTACCAGAGTCTTGGTTCACACCAACATGGAAACAAATCATTGCCAGGAACAAAAGCAGCAGCATTTTCAGGTTATAGGCTGAAAACCCCCAACATCAAAGCTGAAAAAGAACAGGAAAATCATTTGAATGCTATTTGTAAATCAAGGCTCACATAGATGACGGCAGACAAAATTATGTAATCAGCTCTGTGTGAAGAAGGGCGAGGGATGGCTAAGCTTCCTGGCCTTCTAATCTGTGAGACACTGAACAGTCTGGCGGTGGTCAGAGGCACTGTGCTCCCCTAGTCCATTCCCCATGTCCCAGTGCACCCTGTTCCCTTGCCACCTGTGATATAATCTAAAACTGCTAAAACTTTTTCCCAGCGTAAATGTATAGGTGTGCTTCATAATAAACCATTTGTATTCTAGGTATGGGTTAGAAATCCTGTTTTTTTTTTCCTTCTCCCTTCCTAGTTAGATAGGAAGTGAGTGATTTATTTGTTCATTTATATTTCTACTTTTGAAACAAGGTCTCACTATGTAAACCAGGCTGGCCTTGAACTCAGATCCCCTTGCTCTGTCTCCAGAGATAATATGCATCACTATGCCCAGCTATTTTCCCTCTCCTATTATTCTTTTTTAAGTTTTTAATTTTAAATTTTATTATGTATTTTAAAAGTTGCAAATAAAAAAATATCACTCAATGAAATTAACCAGATCCAAAGACTATACAACTCAATACAGTTAGACATTTGGAACACAAGTTTTTCAGCTTCATGTTGGGCCTTATATTGTTACTATTGAATGTATTTTATATACTCACACACAATTAAAACCAAAAACTCCATGACAGAATTAGAATTAGTAAAACAATTAACCTTGTACCCTTTCATAACTGGTGTCCATAACCTGCATTCAGCCCTTCTTTATCCCTTATATTTGCCGGTCTTCTTCTCCTTTATTTGTGTTATACTGTACATATTCAAATATTATTGGCTATATTCTACATACAAGGAGATCATGAAGTTGTTTTTTTTAAGATTGTGTGACTTGGCTTAATATTATACAGTCTAAGTCTATCCATTTTCCTGTGAATTATGTGACTTTGTTTTTCTGCAAACCTGAATAGTATTTCCCCATATAAATATATCTTATGTATTAAATTTCCATTATCTATGCATGTGTTGATGGACAATTAAGTGGATTCTAATGATTGGTGCTTTCTTCTTAAATCTGGAAGAAGAGACAAGAACTTTGTTTTGATAGAAGATGGAAGTCTGACTCCTTAAAAGGAGGAGCTCATTTTGTGTACATCCGCCTAGACCCACACAGAACAAGGGCCTCACCCACAATTCCAGCTTGGCCTATGCATTTTCAGTCATCCTGGAATTCCAATCATGGAGTTAAACAGAATATTAAATACATTGCAAATAAATATAAGCACATGGATGGCTTTTGCAAGCATTTCCCCACTAAACAAAAAGTAAGATGATCCATTTTTGAACCTCAACTAATATGTCTGTGTCCAGCTTAATTGCTACCCAAATGTGTACTTACAATTCCAGCTATGGCCATTTAACTCTGCTTCAGGTTGTCCTTCAAGCTTAACATCTCACATGTTCAGAAGAAAAGACCCTTGACTGAGGAATTCTATTCTTATTTCCCTGCCTGCTCCATTGTCCCTTTGACTGTCCCCACTCAGACTCCGTTCCAATCCTTCACAAGAGGCTAGACAATTCACACTTGGAAGAGATGTCAATCACTGGCCTCTGTCAACTGGAAATGAATGGACTGGATTTGGACTCCTAAGAGGTCATTTTAAGTCATACCTTTTCATTTTGAAGGATCTGTGCCTTAAATTAGGATCCCCGCAGTAAGTATCATCCACATATGAATTACTAGTGTGTATAAGAACAAGCAAGTGCTGTGTATGTATATGGGGGGTGGATGGGAAAGGGGGTGGGGAGCTATGACAAAACAAGCAAGGACAATGATCTTCAAGTCCAAGCTTGGGCAGCAGGGCTGGGCTGTGCTGTAGCACAGTGGTGAAGGGTTCACCTCTACCTTCAGTCCCAAGTCAAAAAGCTTGGAAGGCAAGGATAATGGGCTTATTTTTATTGTACCAAAGCAAATAAATGCCTATGTTTTATTGGAGTGCTTCCAAGGATGACCAGATTCTTTCATGGGTATTTCAAAAGTATCAGATCCCTTAAAGACATATGAAGAAAGAATAAGAGGCTTAAAGTAATCAGCATAACATTTGAATTCCCAGCACATTTCACCTTACAACCAGTATCATCTTAATGCTGATTGCCTCTCATTATAGACATGAACATCCCTTTAATCTGTATTCTGTTGTGTTACATCTATTCAGAATCAAGCAAGCAGGGGTTAATGTGGCTCTTTTGGAAGTTACATATTATGAAAGTTTTTGTAAAAAAAAGTTCTAGTCTTTGTAAAATTTCTGCAGTGCAGAACTTTCTACTGCAGCTGCAAAGCTATCTCACTCACCCAAGCATTGGTTCCAAGCCCAGAGTGTTCAGAACCTGACCAAGCCTTCTCTTGAGGTTTTGAGAATCAGGGGTCACAGAGAGACTTCTGCCCTACACAAGCCAACTCATAATCCAGGCCATATCTACAAAATAAGATATTTTGGAGCCCAGGGGAATGTAGAAGCAACTTTGGCAACACTAATGTCATTTCTGTTTTATTTTTAACAGAGGCATGCAAAACATATCAGTTGTAAGCACTGGTTTTCTTTTTCTTCAGAAGTAAGTGTGTTATCAGTTGCTTCACTGGAAGAAACATTGATTTTTTTGCCATGGTGTTAAAGATAAATAGCTGTTTACTCATTAACCCTTAGATGTGCTACCAATTCCCTCCTTCAATCAGTTCTACCCCCACCCAACTCAAAGGAAGAAAGGGAAATGCTCTGAGGGAGCCTTAGGTCTATGTTAAGATGTTGCAGGACAAGTCCTTGGCACATGCCGAGATGAACGAATATGGCCTCAGTGATGATAAAGAAAAACAAATGCTCAAGCCATTTAACTGTTAAGGTCACATTTTCCAGAATCTCTCAAAGGTTCGTAAGCTGTTCATGCCTGAGCAGTCATCAGATGACCTTGTCAGCTTATAAAACCAATACTTTTCTATGTTAAGGTGTTTGACAGAGAGGAAAGAATACAGACTCCAAAGCTTTGTGCCTGGGGCTCTGCTCATATCTAAACTGTCAAATGATGCTAGACAATGCCACCCCAACTCCCTAGGTGCCTAATAGAAAGCACAAGGATTCTAGTCTTGTATCCTGGAGGCCCACAGTTTAGTAACTTTGATCTAACCCCTGTAACCCAATAAAGAAAAACCAAATAAAAAGCCAAAAACAGTGGCAGACCTGGTAGTGTAAGGGCAAAAATCTCAGCTATCTGGGACACTGAGGCCAGAGGATCCCAAGTTCAAGGCCTGCCTAGACTATAAAGTTTAATGCCAGCCTAGACAACTTAACAAGAAACCTGTCTCAAAAGCAGAAAGTACACTAAAGAGCATGGAGATTAGGAATATAGCTCCATGGTAGAGGAACACAAACACAAAATGTTCAGATCAGAAATCAGCAAACTGAAAAATTTGTTAAACATTTAGTTGGGCTTTGAAGAGACAAATATCAGAGAACTGGTCAATAAAAACAGCAATTTGTTCATCATAAAGTCTTCTCTTAAGAAAAATAACCTAACCAGGTCCAACCTGCTTGGATTTTCCCCAAGCCCAATCATTGAGAAAAAGGCCCCTTTAGCCATCCTTATATTAGTCATCCACATAGAAGATGATGAGGACCCCAATACCTGCCCACTCCTGCTAGTCAGCCCCTCCCTATGGAGAAAGAGCTGAGGATTATGGGTAATTCACCACCTGGAGGCAAAGGCTCTCTACAGGTCTAAGAGCTAACCACAGAACATACCCTCCCTTCCCCATCAACCACAGAACTACTCAATGCCTATTTACAGAGATTCGTTTTAACCTGCGTATCATGTCAACTCCCAAGAGCATTACAGGACAAAATAAAAAGGTCAACACCACAATGTGAAGAGACTCTACAAGCATTTGAACCAGACTCAGATACAACAGATGATGGAGTTAGCCCAGCAATTTGAAAGTTCAGGTAGCAGGCAAGAAAAGCCAAGCAACACACCAGACACTTCAACTCCAGTGAAGGACCAGAAGCGTCTGCTGGGAAACAGAACACTGCATCGGAAATGGAGAATGCCTTAGCCGGGCTTGTTAGGCTAATCCCGAGATAGGCAAAAACCTGTATGTATGCATTTATCTCAGCAGAAACCTTCCAAACTGAAAAAGAAAAATGGAAAGGAAGAGGAAGAAGAAAAATACAAAGGAGATAAAGATAAAGATGAAAACATCTATGACGAAGAAGTTGCTCAAGATCTGCATGTCTACAGAGGGGAAACAACAATACCAGAAGAATAGAAAAATATTTATAGAGATGGCAAGATGTCCTTTGGATTAATGCAGATGTTAAATAAGAAGCACAGGGAGCACAGAGAACACACGAAGCAGAGGGAATACTAAACATCACACTAGAATGTTATTTCTCAAACTTTAGAAAAATTCAAGACGAAGAAGATATCTTGAAAAAAACCTAAGCAGTAATTTTTTTTTCACCCATGGAAAAGGAAAGAAATACACATGCAACTTTCCTGTAAACCATTTGTCTCAGTCAGGGTTACAATTGCTATGATGAAACACCATGATCAAAGCAGCTTGAGGGAGGAAAGGGTTTATTTGGCTTACACTTCCACAGCACAGTTTCAAAGGTAAGTCAGGAACTCAACCAGGTCAGGATCCTGCAGGTAGGAGCAGAAGCAGAGGCCATGGAGGAGTGTTGCTTACTGGTTTGCCCCTCATAGCTTGCTCAGCCTGCTTTATTTATAGAACCCAGGACCACCAGTCCAGAGTGGTACCAGCCACAGCAGGCTGGGCCCTCCCACAACAATCACTAATTAAGAAAATGCCTTACAGCCTGATCTTATCGAGACATTTTCTCAATTGAGGCTCCCTCCTCTCAAATGACCCTAGCTTATGTCAATTTGACATAAAATTAATCAGTACAGCATGGAGACAAGAAGAGAGCAAGTAAAACATCTCAATTGAGAGGATGCTCCATCCTGCAAGTTGTCCTTCAAAAAATAAAGAAGGGGGACAGAGAGATGGCTCAGTGGATGAGCATTCTTGACCCACAAACATGATGACCTGAGTTTGAACCCCAGTACCAAACAAACAAAAGAGCCATGTCCACCTGTGGCCACCCACATGACTGCTATCCTGGCTACCCATGGCCACCTATTTATCTGAAATCCTGGCATGAGGTGTGGACAGGCAGAGACAAAACAATTGGGATTTCTGAGATGTACACTAGCCACTGACATAGCTTTTGGCTCAATGAAAGACCCTGTCTCAAAGGGACTAGGAGAAGAGTAAGAGAGTAGGACACCTGATGTCTGCCTTCGGCCTCTGCTATATCCTCACACATATGTGTGCATACACCATGCACACATAAACACATCAACTGCTCTTTCATGCATATACATGCATGTACTACACACACACACACACACACACACAAAACGAAATAGCTGGGCATGATGGCTCACACAATATCATCACTGTGGGATGAGGCAGGTAAATTGTCACAAGTCTGAGAAAAGCCTGGGCTACATATAGAGTGGCTTCGTGGCTAGCCTGAGACACAGTGTGAGACTCATCTCTTTTAAGTCCTTTTTCACTCCATTACCAACAACCACATGCTGGCTCACAACCATCTGTAATGAGATGTGGTGCCCTCTTCTGGCATGCAGGCATACATGCAGACAGGACATTGTATACATAATAAACAAACAAACAAACAAATAAATAAATAAATCTTTTTTAAAAAATGTGAAGGAGAATGAACCAAGACAACAGAACAAGAAGGATAAACTCTCTAATAAATGGTTTGGGGACATAGAGCATCCACGTTGTAAACTGGACCTTTTACTCAAACTATGCACAAAAAGCAACTCAAAATGATACACCTAAATAGCAGACCTGAAGCCAAAATCTATATGAAAACATGGGGGGGGGAGTTATTATGGCAGTGGCCTTGGCAATGGCGTTTAACCATCATATCAAAGTTCAGCCTTCAAAAGCAAAAACAAATGAATTGCAGTGCATCAAACTGAAGCAATAGCCAGGTGAATGCAAAGGCAGCTTTCGGGTGGAGAGGAAGCAGTTGTCAGCATGTATCTGTAAGGGGCTAATATAAAAATGAAGAACTCACTAGTCACCCTCTCAGAGCCCAAAGATTGATGGTAACAGCAGAACAGACAGCTTGATTATAAAATAGGTCAAAAGGACTCAGGTACTGGATAGAATTTCTCCAGATGATAAAAATGGCCATAAGATATAGCGGGGGGAGGGGAACTACTGATCTTCAGGGAAATGCAAATCAAAACTCAGAGTTGTCTCCTCACACTTGTTAGGGTGGCTATTACCAAAATAAGAGGTAAATGTTGGGTGGCCAAAAAAAAAAAAAAAAAAAAAAAACCATATATACTGTTGATGGGAACACATTGGCACAGCCATTGTGGCAAGCAGTACCGGGGCACCTATGGAAGTTAAACCTGGAACCCTAGTGATGCCTCTTGGGGGAATACACGCAAGGGAGTGAGGTCACCACCCGGGACAATGTCTTCAGTACAGCGTTATTCTAATAGCTCCAGATACAGGAGCATCTTAGGCAGCTGTCGATGGGTGAATTTTCTTTTTTTTTAAGTGTGAGATTTATATATATTGTTATATAGAAGAATGCTAGCTAGCCTTCAAAAGGGGGATGTGTGGGAAGATTATATCACTGGATAATAACATTAAGAAAAATAAGTCAAACAGAAAGAAAAGCACTGCATGGTCTCATTTATATGAGGAATCTTAAAAAAAAGTGGGGGGAGGGGAGGAGGAAGACGAAGATGGTGATGAAGGTTGGGGGTTGTGAGGAAAAGGAAAACCTAGGTTAAAAGTTATAAAGTCACACATGGGAAGACTGGGCACAGACTTCCACAACTTGAGGATCGTGGTTAATATACTGAGGACTTTCCCCCCTTTATTTGCACACAGAATGGCTAGTCTTGGAAGTCTATGAGAGTGGTAATTTGATTAGCTTTCATTTTACTATATATAAAAAGGAAAAAAAAAGTTTCTCAGACAAGATGTGAAGGAAGGAATTTGCTGTTAGTGCTACGGGATTAGCGTCAGTTTCTGCTTTGAAAAGACTACAGAAAGAATTTCTTAGGACAGCAGGTAAATAGCATAGTTCCAACCTATACCAAACAATAATGCAAAAGAGGTGCTGGGGAACTGTTCTACCTGAAGACAGTTTGCTCAAAGTGACAATAACAATGATGAATTTGATTACATAAACTCAGACATGTTTATGAATGCTTGGAGGACATAATGTTGGAATGGGCTTAGAAAGGAATTAGGATTATTTTGTTTGTATTAGGTATTTCTCATTACTCATGAAGCAGTACAGTGCTACCTGAAAGTGATTTGGGTTGGTTGTAAATAAAGTTTACAAGCTTTAGGGCAACCAATAAAAATGGTTAATGAAAAAAGTAAAACTCTCATTCTCCCATCCCCAGGCCTTGGCTAGAGGTGAGTCTGGGACCAATTTGGGTGGACTCTCCCCTACACCCTTCCCAGGGAACTCCCTGGGTTGGCCCCGAATCTCCCTGCCCCTGTGTCCTGTCCCCATCTAGAGGAGAGCACTCTCGGAGCTCTGATACACCCTCACCCACCCCCACCGAGAGCCTGTCCCCCTCCTACCCTGTGCCCTACACTGCCCACTGTCCCACTTCTCTGGTTGAGCACTGGGACAGAGGGTGGAGCCAACAATCCAGACACCTTCAGGAAACTTCCTGGAACTGCTCTGAGCACACTAGACCTGCCTATCCATGCAGGACCACCTGTAATTTCCACCTGCCTGGTCTCCGGAAATCCCCCCCCCCCTCTACTGGAGTTCCCAGCCCCTCCCAGAGATCCCCTATCTCTGCAGGCCCTCTCTGAGTTCCTGTGGGCTGGATCCTTGACCCTCATCACAGGGCCTCTGCTCGAGAGTGCCAGGCCCAGGCTAGATTTTCCTATCGGCTTAAGGAACATCCTGAGTCCCAGCCTTCGAGATCTTTGACTCCCATCACCAGTCTTCTACTGGAGCCTGATCTTTGATCCCCATCGATGGGCCCCTGCCTGTGGAGAGTTCCTAGAGAGCTTGGACCACCCAGAACTACAGACATCGAACCTGTGACCCACCTAAACTCACCGGGGAAGTACCATAGAAAGAGGGAGAGACCCCACCATCACCTACTAGGAGAAGCTATGGGAAGATGGCTAACAGAAAGACAAGCATGACACCACCAGACTCTAGGGAACCTACACCAACTAAACCAGAACACAATAAAGCAGATGAAGCAGAAGAGAACTACTTAAAAGTTATCATCATAAAAATGATAGAGGCCTTCAAAGAAGATGTGAGAAAATCTCTTAAAGAAATGGAAGAAAAAACAAACAAAAAATTGGAAGAAATGAACAAATTTCTTAAAGTACAGGAAGCCAAGAAAAAACAAACAGGTGAAGGAAATGGTTCAAGACTTGAAAACTGAAATAGAGACAATAAAGAAAACACAAACCAAAGGAATGCTGGAAATAGAAAAACTGGGCAAACTATTGGGAAATACAGATGCAACCATAACCAACAGAATTTAAGAGATGGAAGAGAGAATCTCAGGCACGGAAGATAAACTAGAGGAAATAGATTCATCGACCAAAGAAAATCATAAATCCAACAAATCCTTAACACAAACATCCAGGAAATGATGGACACCATGAAAAAGCCAAACCTAATAATAGGCAGAGGAAGGTGAGAAAGCCCAGCTCAAAGGTACCAAAAACATATTCAACAAAATTATTGAGGAAAACTTTCCTCCCAATCTGAAGAAGGACATGCCTATAAAAGTACAAGAAGCATACCAAACACCAAATAGAATGGACCAAATAAAAAAGACCCCTTGACATATAATAATCAAAACATCTAACATACAGAATAAAGAAAGAATATTAATAGCAGTGAAGGAAAAAGGACAGGTAACATATAAAGGCAGACCTACCAAAATTATACCTGACTTCTCCATGGAAATCCTCAAGGCCAGAAGGTCTTTGATAGATGTTCTACAAGTACTAAGAGTCCATGGATGCCAGCCCAGGCTACTATACCCAGCAAAACTCTCAATCACTATAGATGGAGAAAACAAGATATTTAATGACAAAGCCAGATTTTCACAATACATATCTACAAATCCAGCCCTACAGAAAGTTTTAGAAGGAAAACTCCAACCCAAGGAAGTTAACTACGCTCACAAAGATGTAGGCAACAGATAATCCCACTTCAACAGAAACCAAGGGTAAAGCAGGACTAATATATTCACAATAACAATGCTAACAACAAATCTAAAACAAACAAGCATTAACAATCAATGGTCCTTACTCTCCCTCAACATTAATGGTCTTAAATCGCCTATAAAAAGATACAGGCTAACAGAATGGATAAGACGACAGAATCCATCCTTCTGCTGCATACAAGAAACACATCTAAGCTTCTAAGATAGACATTACCTCAGGGTAAAGGGCTGGGAAAATATCTTCCAATCAAATGGACCCAAGAAGCAAGCAGGCATGACTATCCTAATATCTAACAAGTTAGACTTCAAACCAAAATTAATCAAAAGAGATGAAGACGGTCATTTCGTATTCATCACAGGAGAAATCCATCAACACAAAGTCTCAATTCTGAACATCTATGCCCCAAATACAAAGGCACTCACATTCATAAAAGAAACGCTACTAAAACTCAAATGTCACATAAAACCTCACACACTTATAGTGAGACTTCAACACACCACTCTCACCATTAGACAGGACCACCAATCAGAAACTCAAAGAAACAAAAGAACTAACAAAAGTTATGTCTCAACTGGGTTTAACAGACATCTACAGAACATTCCATGCAAATACAAAAGAATATACCTTCTTCTCTGCTACACATGGAACCTTCTCTAAAATCAACCACATACTAGGTGGCATAACAAATGACAACAGATACAAAAGAATTGGAATAGTCCCCTGTATCTTATCAGACCACCATGCTTTAAAATTGGAATTCAACAGCACAAATTGCAGAAATCCTACAAACTCATGGAAACTGAATAATATGCAATTGCACCACACCTGGGTTAAAGAAGAAATAAAGAAATTAAGGACTTTCTAAAATTCAATGAAGATGAGGACACACCAACCCGAACTTATGGGACATCTTGAAAGCAGTGTTACGAGGGAAGTTCATTGCACTAAGTGCCCATATGAAGAAAACAGAGGATAGTCACATTAGAGAATTAACAGCACAACTGAAAGTCTTAGAACAAAAAGAAGCAAACTCTCCCCAGAGGAGTAGATGCCAGGACATAATCAATTTGAGGGCTGAAATCAATAAAATAGAAACCAGTAAAACAATACAAAATGCAACAAAGAATTGTTTTTTTTTTTTTCTCAAGAAAATCAACAAGATAGACAAACCTTTATCCAAACTAATGAAAAAGCAGACAGAGAACATGAAAATTAACAAAATAAGAAATGGAAAGGGGGACATAACAATGGACACAGAGGAAATCCAGACAACTTTCAGGTCATACTTTGAAAACCTGTACTCCACAAAAATTTGAAAATTCAAAGGAAATGAACAAATTTCTGAATAACTATCACTTAACAAAATTAAATAAAAAACAGACAAACAACTTAAATAGACCTATAACCCCCAATGAAATAGAAGCAGTCATCAAAAACCTTCCAACCAAAAAAAGCCCAGGGCCAGATGGCTCCAGTACAGAATATTACCCAAAATTCAAGGAAGAGCTAATACCAATACTCCTCAAATTGTTCCACACAATAGAAACAGAAGGTTCATTTACAAACTCTTTACGAGGCCACAATCACTTTAGTACCCAAGCCACACAAAGACACAACTAAGAAAGAAAACTACAGACCAATATCCCTGATGAACACCGATGCAAAAATACTCAATAAAATACTGGCAAACCGAATCCAAGAATACATCAGAGAAATCATCCACCATGACCAAGTAGGCTTCATCCCTGTGTTGCAGGGATGGTTTAACATATGAAAATCTATCAACATGATCCACCATATAAACAAACTGAAAAAGAAAAACCATATGATCACCTCCCTAGATGCTGAAAAAGCCTTCGACAAAATTCAACACCCTTTCATGATAAAGGTCTTGGAGAGATCAGGGGTAACAGGAACATACCTAAACATAATAAGAGCAATATACAGTAAACCAACAGCCAACATCAAACTGAATGGACAGAAGCTTAAGGCGATTCCTCTAAAATCAGGAACAAGACAAGGCTGCCCTCTCTCTCCATATCTCATCAATATTGTACTTGAAGTTCCAAATTGGAAAGGAAGAAGTCAAACTGTCTCTATTTGCAGATGATATGATAGTTTACAAAAATGATTCAATAAACTCTACCAGGGCACTCCTACAACTGATAAACACCTTCAGCAAACTAGCAGGATACAAGATAAACTAAAAAAAAAAAAAATCAGTACCCCTACTTTATTTAGGCAACAAAGGGCTGAGAAAGAAATCAGAGAAACATCAACCTTTACAATATCCACAAACAACATAAAGTATCTTGGGGTAATGCTTACCAAACAAGTGAAAGACCTATATAATACAAACTTTGTGGCTTTAAAGAAAGAAATTAAAGAAGATACCAGAAAAATGGAAAGATCTCCCATGCTCTTGGATAGATAGGATAAATGTAGTAAAAATGGCAATCTTGCCAAAAAGCAATCTACAGATTCATTGCAATCCCCAATAAAATCCCAGCACAATTCTTCACTGACCTTGAAAGGATAATAAAAGACCCAGGATAGCCAAAACAACCCAAAACAATAAAAGAACTTCAAGAGGTATCACCATCCCTGACTTTAAGCTCTACTACAGAACTATAGTTCTGAAAACAGCCTGGTATTGACACAAAAATAGACAGGTAGACCAACCGAATCGAATGGAAAATCCTGATATTAACCCACACACCTATGAACACCTGGTTTTCGACAAAACAGCTAAAAGAATACAATGAGGGGAGGAAAGCATCTTCAACAAATGGTGCTGGCACAATTGGATGATGGTGTGTAGAAGACTGCAGATAGACCCATGTCTATTGCCATGCACAAAACTCAAGTCCAAATGGATCAAAGACCTCAAGATAAATCCAGCCACACTGAACCTCTTAGAAGAGAAAATAGAAGATACTCTTGAACAAATTGGTATAAGAGACTGCTTCCAGAACATAACTTCAGGAGCACAGACACTGAGACCAACAATTAATAAATGGGACCTCCTCAAACTTAGAGGTTTCTATAAGGCAAAGAACACAGTGGAAAAGACCAAATGGCAGCCCACAGACTGGGAAAAGATTTTCACCAATCTTACATCTGACAAAGGGCTGATCTCCAAAATATACAAAGAACTCAAGAAACTAGTCAACAAAACACCAAACCCTATTAAAAACTGGGATACAGAACTGAAGAAAGAATTCTCAATAGAGGAAATCAAAAGGGCTGAATCCACCAGGTCACTGAATGGATGTAAATTTACTTGATGAGCTCTGAGACTGTCACTCGTGCATTCATGCAGTGTTAGCCAGAAAGGAAACAGTGAAGCTAGAAGGAGGGTTTGACCTGAAACAAAAGACCAATTTTCTCCAAGTCTGTACTCCATGGCATCAAGCAGGACCCAGGTAAGAAACTCGAGGTAATAGAATTTCTATAGCAAAATCCTACCAGCGAGAAACCCAGGTCCCTGCTTAGGAAGTCTGCCGCCAGAACCTGTGGGACTTAACGACTAAAGATCCATACAGCCTCACAGCAGGATTTGTTGCAACTGGACCATGGCCCCATCATTAGTTGTTGAAGACCTGTGTTCAGTGGAGTCTGCTTCCCTTTCCTCCTACCATGGTATCTCGAGAATTTGTTCTACTCTTGGGACCTGCTCACAGTTCCTCTATGTCATTCCATCGTTACTGTCATGGGTGCTGGAGGATACTTTGGTTTGGGAGGCACTCATTGTACCAGATAACCCCCAAATGCATGCTGGTCCTCTTGAAAAGCACATTCTTACACAGGGGCACAATGCCCTTGCTGAGCATCCCTCTCCATGAAGCCACTCAGAGTCCCATGTTGAGAATAGCCCCGAGCCTCCAACTGTGGTTCTTGAGGGTATGCCCTTCCCAGCTGGTCACAGGGAAAACAGTTGGGAGGGAGGCTTTTTTATTTCTGTGGATGGCAGTTCCCATCCTGTGCTTACCATGGACAGGGAGGTAGTCTCCTGAAAGCTCACCTGCTACCTCACCATCATCTGTGTTGTGTCCTGGTTCTGCTGAGTGGCTGTCAGTACCTGCGCAGGGACCTGGGTTTCTCGCTGGCAGCACCTCCGAGGTAATTATGATGTCATTTCTTTTTTCCCATGTTCCTGAGTTCCTTTGTTGATTTTAGTTGGTCTAGGATTCGGCCATTTCTCAACACCATTAATGTTTTCATCCTAATCTTAGACATCATTCATTTACTTTAATTTAGCAGGCTCCTAGATTCCTCGTTTCTTTCTTTCTTTGTTTTTCCAAGACAGACTTTCTCTATGCCCCCCTGGTTGTTCTGGAACTCACTCTGTAGACAAGGTTGGCCTTGAACTCAGGGATCCACCCACCTCTGCCTCCCAAGTGCCAGCCAGCTGTATCTATTCTTAATCAACTATAGATTATTCTAAAGTGTTTTATCTTAATTCTATCTCTCTCTCGCCTATCCTACACTTAACTCAAAACTCCTTAACACATCCTCAGGACCTGAGTGTTATTGACCCTGTGTCCCCATCCCCTTCCTCCCAGACCATGCCACATTAGCTTCACAGAGCTTGCAGGATCACTGCCTGAGACAATGTTGCTCTCAGAGCCTCTGCATCTTCTGCTTCCTCCCTTTCCTTAGCTGCTAGGTCTTCCTTGGAGAGACCCTGTGTGGTCTGAATGCGAGACATCCCATTGGTGCACATGTTAGCTTTATAGCCCCCCCCCACTTCCTGCTGCATGCAGATGCTGCTTGCTGAGCTAGCCTCCGGCACCCTCACCCAGGTCTGCCTGCTACCATGCCTTCCCCGCCATCATGGACTCTATCCCTCTGGAACTGTGAGCATCTCATCTCCATTGACAATAACCCCTTCCCTTCCCCCCCCCCAGGCACCACTGATGTGTCATCTCTCTTCAGAGAACATGTCTTCATTTGAGAGTCTGTCGGGGCCGTGCGTTTCCTCATGTATGTTCTTTGTTACTCATAAAATGAGATCAGGTAATGACCTGGTGGCACAGCCCCCTAATCTCAACATTTGGTGAGGCTGAGGCAGTTAAAAGCCAGCCTGGGCTATAGAGTGGGTTCCAGGACAGCCTGAACTACCAAGTGAGACTCTATAATTAAAAAAAAAAAAAAAGCAAAGAGCTACAACAAAATGACCTGGCTTAAAGCACTTGCTGCGCAAGCCAGATGGCCCGAGTTCAATTCCTGGGACCCATTATCTTAGGGTTGCTATTGCTGCCATGAAAACACCACAGCAGTAGAGTACTGACTCCTGAGTTGTCCTGTGACCTCCACATGCATCCTGTGTCCAGCACATGCATGTCTGTATTCATACACACACACACACACACACACACACACACACACACACACACACACCACATACTAAGAAGTATTTCTTTTTTAAAGAAGGAAAGACAAAGCCACTCTTCAGGGATACCTTTAGGTGCATGAGACTCTCTCATATACTTGAAAAGAACTGCCATTGAATTATCACCAGAACAAAACAAACAAACAAAAAAAATCTATGAAAGCAAGAACCCCTGGAAGAGGAGGCAGAATAGAACAAAGAGATGGAGCACTCACTGGCATGGGCACTCACAGGCATGGGCACTCACCGGCATGGGCACTCACCGGCATGGGCACTCACAGGCATGGGCACTCACAGGCATAAGCCAATATGACCATCCAAGTGCAGCTGTAGATGGCATGAAAGGTGCTTAAAGAGATGCTGGAAAGCACAGTGATCACATGGCAGTCATCACAGAACAGAATTACTGGAACCCAAAGTATAGAAAACAGAGTGTGAAAGCAAACATCAAAGCACCAACCCATGCAAAGGATGTCCACTGGAGCTAGAGTCAGCTTGGTAAACATCCTGCTTTATCTAGTGAGTCGAAAGCAAACAAGTGGGTTCCCAGCAAGCAGCAAAGACAGGAGATTTTTTTACAGTTATCTAACATGGAGTGAACAGCATGGTGTGAGAACAGGCACAGGTCTAACAGAAAATCTGGGGATGAAATCTGGAAGAGGGGCTAGTTTTGAACAGGCTGTGGATAGAAATGTTTTAGATTGGGAAATACAAATTGTTGGGGCTCGGCCATTAAAGGTTAGGCTCATAACTGAAATGTGAAGAAAATACAAATAGTTCTGAGGTAGTAAACTACATCAACAATGAAGGGGATATGCTGTACAGACTTCTTATTCATCTCAACAAATGTCAGAAAAATAGTGTCTTCTGTCATAGGAAAAATTTTATAGTAAGACCATTATAATTAGAAGCAAATGTGAAGAATGTTACAGTGAGGCAGGGTAGACAAAGAACAGGAACACGAGAGGAGATGGATCCCCCACCTGGGAGCCTGGTTCTTGCCATCGACGAAGGAAGAATTTCACCAAGTTAAATACTGCTTCCAACCTTGCTCCCTTCAAGCCATAAATCTGCCATTCCCTGAGAATCTCCCCAGAACTCCCCATTTATTTCCAGGGAAGGATGCGAACTAAACTCCCACGGAGCCCTCCTGGATCTCGGTTTGAGGTAATCTGATAATCCACAATCCACGCAAGGGATCTGTGGATCCACCCTCCAGTCTCACCTACCACAAAAGGGAAGGGAGACAGGGACAGGGCCCCAGCAAGGTTTCCAGATATAACTTAAAAGTCACTAAATGCTGTCTGCGGATAATGCTAAGACATTAATTGTAGCTCCATCTTGGAGAAGTCCAAGCCCGTGCCCACTCTTTGGATGATGCTTTTATTGTTTTCGAGCCCCTTCTTATAAAACCATAACTCTACCGCATACCTGCTAGTCCTGAAATTCTTTCTTGTGTTGAAGCCACAAGTCCATATTTGGCCTGAGTCAGGGTCAGGCCAAATGGCTAAGGAAGTTCCCAGGCAGACAAGTGTGACAACTTGGAGTGGTGTCTGTCACCCTCACTGCTGACAGAAACTATTTCTAGATTCTTACCTAAAACACTACTGATGGATATATTTGAGTGGGAAGAAAATTAAAACCAGTCAGAAAAAAAAAAAATGAACGGAACACAGGCAACAATAGGAAAGGAATTTGAAAGTACAGTGATAAATCTAAGAACTAGTTGGGACAGTCTTAGAACTAATTGGGAAAATGAAAATTTGGGGTGTTTTATAAAGAAATCATAGCTAGTGTTCTTAGCAGAACAACAAAAAACAGGAGAAAACAGTTAAGGAAAATAACTTTGGGGTTTGTATATTATTTAAGGGATGTCTAGATGCTAAAATTAAACCGTGATATGCCACAGGAGAGACATTCCAAAGGAAACATGCTAAAAGGCAAACCAAAAACATCTTGTCTTTGGAAGAAATTATCAAGGAGGAAACAGTTAAGTATAGACCAAAACTGAGAAGCAGAACTATATCTGAATATATGAAGTATTTTAACGAACCTATAGAAATCACTAGTCCCAACAAATGGGCAATGGATATGAGCATGAAATTCACAGTAGAGTAATATAAACGCTAGTAGGCACAGGCAAGCCCCACTCCTACTGCTTTGGAAGAAATGTGTTATAAATACACCAGGCTCTAGGATCACCTATTTTGTCCAAGCCAGCCATCATGTAAGCACACTCTGAGTCCATCCAGCATGTGCTGAAGAAACACAAGCTAGCCATGCAGAGAGCTCAGGAGAAAGTCCTTACCAGCCACCAGGTGGCCCAGCCACTCCCAGCCCAGGTGCTGGCACTTAACTGGCTACAGCCTTGGCTACCAGCTGACCAAGACCTCACACAGACTCTATTCAGCTGCCTAGCCCAGCCACAGAACCATAAGGAATACCTGTTTCTTTAGGCCACTGGGTTTTGAAATGTAGGCTCCACACTGGGCTCTACAAATGTAGGTAACTGATGTATATATATAGAAGAACCCCAAGCCTGGTTCTGAGGTGCCAAGTTTGAGGCATCCACACATCAGGGAGTGGGGGTGTCCCAGAGGCAGGAGGCAGCTGTGATATTGGTGCTCAGTGAGTCATCATTGTTTGTAGGAGTACGGATGACCGCCCAGGTCTAGCAGCCCCTGGAAATGCAAACCCAGTCAACACAGCACTGAACCTAAGGAGCGCAGTGTGCTAGGGGTGAAGACCTGGACCTGACACGGTATGATGCAGGTGCGTGGGGGAGGGGACGCAGATCAATGCTTCTAAGCAACAGTTCTCAACCAGTGGGTTGCCCCATATCAGATATTTACATTATGATTCATAACAGTAGTGAAATTATAGTTATGAAGTAGAGGTGAAATAATTTTATGGTTTGGGGGCCACCACAACATGAGGAACTGTATTAAAGGTTGAGAACCACTGCTTGAAAGGGAGAGCGGGTGGGGACGCAGAAATCATGTTTCTGTAATGTCAAACACAGGTGCTCACTGAAGGAATAAAGACCCCAGGCAACCAGGGACAGTTATGAGTTCTTGACTTGAAATCAAGAGCTAAGCAAACTGCTTTGCCTTGGCAACAGCTCCATTTGGGTAATTTACCTGTTAATCTCAGAAGGTCACAGACAAGATTCTACACATTACTTCAAATGTGATTCAAAAAAATAAATACCAAATGGCAAAACACAGTGTGTAAATTCATTCATTCGGTATTTCTCTGAAAGTCATACTTGATAAGCACACACCCGCACACAGGCTAGTGTCCATACAGAAAGACTGCGCTCTGGATCCTGACTCCAGTTACCTGCCCACTCCCATCTTAAGGATGTTAACACCGAAACTTACAAAGGACTCTCTGAGGCAACATTTGCACTCAAGTTATTTCCTTCTCTTCCACTACCACCCCTGAGTTCCAGAAGGTTCTGCAGAGATGCACACGTCTCTGGGGCTGTGAAAAGTTGCTGAGAAGCAGATGAAGCAGGTGGGAAAGTGGAAGTTGGAAGAGTTCCAAGGCCCTCTTTGAAGATAGGGAGTTGGAGCTATCTCTTGTGGAAAGTCATGTTTGTTGAAGTAGCTCTAGCCAGGTTTTACGTGTCTAATGGTGTCCAGGTGATGCTGATATCGTCTAGCCTAGACACCATCTTTGATCATAATGCTTCTCATTTATCTGTGCTGTCCTCCCCCATCAAAGTACGAGTAATCCATGCAAGTAACCTGAGCCCCACCTGCAGACCAGGTAGAGCCCGTGGGGTCCACAGGCAGCAGTGTAGTGCTGGGTTCAGCAGGGGCTGGAGTGGGAAGAAAAGAGACCTTGCATTTTGTCATTGCTGGCGCTGGAGACGATTTTCCACCCTCACAGAGCACTTGGCACCACCTGGAGAGAGCTTTTATTTTACAGCTGGGATGGGAGACAATAATGGCATCCAGTACACAGAGACAAACGACGAGGCTCAAGCTCCCACAGGACAGCTGCATGGGCCAGTTTCCTACAACAAAACATCGTTCTGCACAAAGGCCAATGACTGATAAACGACTCAGGCTGAGAAACCTGGACATACTGAGTATAGTGGCTCCCTCCAGAGAACAGAGTGTGCTCGGGATGGGGATGAGATGCAAGGAATGAGTCCACACAAAGCCAGCAGGTCCCAATTTTACAAACTGCAAATAGCAACTAGAACTGAAGTTCAGCCTCCACTGCAGAGGCAATCTGCAAAGAGTTCTTTTCTCTTTGGGAGAAAACCTCTGGCTTTTTCTTAGAGAGCCACTTCTGAAAATTATCACAACAATCACCTAATTTGCCCAAAAAGACAAAAACAAAAAATTAAAGCTACGAGACAGAGTTTACACACTTACTTAAAGACGGAGGAAATAAACATGGAGATGTCAAAGACGCCATGCTAGGTGCCCAACTTCAGGACACTAGCGGCGGCTTCTGTTTTGAAGACTTACCTTGAGCAGCCTCAGTATAGAAATTACCCTGTTGTTTTATCTCTTCTCACCCAACTACGGCAGTCGCTGCAGTTTTTACCAATTTTCATCCTGGATGCTGGGGTGCAGAGATGTAGTACAGGGAACCCAGAACTACATAAACAGCTTACAAACTAAAGATCCAGGATGTGTAGTGAAGTGGCTTGGCTCCTGGGTTCTACCCTAACCTGCTGTCCTCACGCTGGAGCCAGCCAATTTACCTCTCACCAGTCGACCTCACCCCAGAAAGAGTAATTTGACTGATCTGAAAGGTCTGGTGGTTTTTTTTTTTTTTTTTTTTTTTTTTTTTTTTTTTTTAAACTCAGAAGGTTCTAGGTACAGCTGAGATTGGGACCAGGGGTACCACCTGACTCTGAGCAGGAGCCACTCACAGCAGCCTGCTAGGCCAGGCAAGCACTCCTGTCTGCTTTGCTAATTGAAGCTTCCCTAGAGCACAGCCTTACCTGATCATTTATGAACCAGCTACAGCTGCGATTACATCACAGCAGCACACTTGAGTGGTTGCGGAGTTAAACTGCTTATTACATAGCTCTTTCCAGAAACAGCCAACTTTTCCCTTCTCCGTTGCCCTCTAAGTGCGGTCCTCCAGTCAGCATCACCAGCATTGCCAGAGAGTAATTAGAAACATCGATTCTCCAGTGTAGACCCTGAACCAGAATCTGCCATTTAACTGAAGCTCCAGGTGATGGACAAGCATGGCAAAGCTTGAGGAGTCCTGCCCTACGCCCATCTGGCTACTGCCAAGCTCTCTAGCCTTAAGAATGGTTTTATTACATTTATTTATTTATTTAAATATGTGTGCACATACACGTGACTGCACGCACGTGCTAGGAAGCGTGTGCACACACAATGGCATTCCTGTAGAGGTCAGTGCTTGCAGAAGTCAGTGCTTGCCTTCTGTCATATGAGTTCCAGGGATGGAACTCAGGTCATCAGTCTTGGTGGCAAGCACCTTTACTGGCTGAGCTCTCTCACTGACCCTGCACTGACATTTTAGCCCCTTCCTTGCTCCTGGTTGGCTCTTCTCCATTAAATAAGGTCCTCTCTCTGAGTCTTCCATCCTAGCATCTATGTCTCTTCAGCACCATTCAGAGCTGTGACTAAGCATTCATTGGAGTATGTTTCTCCTTGATGTTTGTCCCTCCCTGAGACTGGAGCCATGTAAAATAGCTCTAACCTGGGTAAGTCCGGGCGTGGTGATGCATGCTTGCAGTCTTGGTACTTGAGAGTAGAAGCAGGGGATCAGGAATTAAAGGTCATACTCGGCTATGTGGGAATTTGAGGCCAGTGTGGAGTACATGAGACTCCACTTCAAAAGCAAATCAAGCACAAAGCATGGCTGAGGAGATGGCTCAGTAAACAAAGTGCTTGCCAGAAAAGCACATGGACCAGAGTTCAAATCTCCAACACATAACAGCATACAGCTGAAACCCCAGCACTGGGCGCTATGGGAATAGTAGAGACAGGCAGATGCCAGAGGCTCACTGGCCAGTCAGTTATCACAAATGGCGAGCTTTGGCTCAATGAGAGACCCCATCTTAAAAAAACAAGGCAGAGCAACAGCAGAGGACATCTGAAGTAGACCTCTGGCCTTCACATGTGCACACATGGGTAAGTGTGCCCCTAGGCATACATGCAAACACATGTACAACACACAAGTGCAACATAAATAAACATATGTACACACATATACAACACATAAACATGCACACATATATATGTACAACACACATGTAAAACACATACATGTATGCACACATGTGTACAAAGCACACAAATCTATAACACACATACAGACACTCATGCACACTTACAACACATGCATACACAATATATAATATACACATACATGCACAAACATGTATAAACACACATATACACATATATGCAACACACACACACACACACACAGAAATGTAAACCACGCTGACTTAATAGTAAGTAGGAAACAACCAAAAGGGGAAAGGCAATAAACTAAGTAAGTTGTTAGGAAGCTATTAGACCAAGGTGGATAGCACCCTGGAGGCCTGGGGTGATGTGCGAGGAAGTTAGCTTTAATTCCCTCCCCTTGCATTCTAAGGCTAAGTATTACTATTCAATCACACAGAAATTTTCAAGTGCCTTGGGAAACCTCTGCAGAGCAAGGATCCAATTTTACCAGCTGTTCACTAAATGAAATAGCCATCTATATCAGGAATTTAATTAGAAAGCTCAGAATGTGATCCTGCCTTGAGAAAGTTACATTGCAGGCAGCTGCTTTGCCCCCAGAGACCAGAGGAGAGCATGGACTGAATTCTATGCTCCTCTCTCTTTCTTGATGAGAGTTCTCCTCAGCTGATTTTCTTCCAAATGCCCTTGTGGGTCTGGCAGTTTTGAATGACTAACTTATTGTGTGGAGCTTAGCAGGAGATCTGTAGTGTCTTTCAAAACAGGATTCATGTCCTTTTGGCTGGTTTAGGCTGACTTCCCTTAGGTCCTTGCAAACCATTTACTCATGGAGAGCTAACATTGATAACCTTTACTTAAGAGAAAACAAGCTTCGAGAAGGTAAGGGCTGGAGAGATGGCTCAGAGATGCCAGAGAAGCCTGAGGACTGAGTTCTGATCCCCAGTCCCATGGAGGGGGAAGCTGGACTCAGTAGTGTTATTATGTCTATAAGCTCAATACTGGGCAGGTGGGGACAGGAGGGTCCCTAGAGTTCCCTGGCCAACCAGGCTAGAAAAATTGATGGAATCAGGTTCAACAGGAGACTGTCTCAAAAAGAGTCACTGAGGAAGAAACTCCAATATGGACGCCTACACACACACACACACACACACACACACACAGAGAGAGAGAGAGAGAGAGAGAGAGAGAGAGAGAGAGAGAGAGAGAGAGAGAGAGAGAGAACTTGTCTTAAAGTAATTGGTAATTGGAATAATGTTGCTATCATCATCGAGTAGGCCCCTGGCTAAACAGACTGGTTACCCAGGGGGAATATGCTAAGTACATTTTAGTAAGCCCTCCCTCCTGCTGATAAAAGAGAGCATGGGGCTTAAAGGAATTCAAATGAGAGTGAGCCTACTGAAAACAGAGTGTGGAGACAAAGGTTCTTGTCTACACTGGGAGGTCCTTAAACTCTGAGACTCTTTCCTCGCCATCTATAAAATAAGTGTTAGTTCACATCTTTATCCAACCACTTACCATTCCTTCTCTCATTCAAGTGATTTTTTAATACATGTACTAAAAAGCAGGAAGGTGCTAGGCAGAAGACATACAAAGAACTCACAATCACACATGGAGTCTTCCTCTTGAAGCTTGCTGCCAACTGAAGAAATGAGGCCATTGTGTTTGTAGAGGGGGCATTAATATGATGTTACAGTCACAATGCACACCATAGAGAAAGGGTCTCACTAACACCCCACAGTCAACCCATCAACAAGTGTTGTACAAAGTACATTCCAAATGCCAGTTCCCAGCTATCTCCATGCCGCCATTGTTTCTAACTGGATTATGGTGCCAGCTCAGCCCCGACCTCATCTATTCTTTACACAGAAATCAATTCTTCCAAGACTACAAATCAGATCACTAAGTGCCATGTGTGAGGTCCCTGGTGACTTCCCACCATGCTTAGACTAAAGTGCAGTTCTGGAAGGCTCAGGGGGTTCTGCATGGTGTAGGCCACGTGGGCCCTGATCTCACTACTAGAGCGTTCTTCCAGCCCTCCACTCCAGCCACACAGACATCCTTGTTCCCTGAGAACGCTCAGGAAAGGAGTCCTTGTGCTCACATGTCAGCCCCGGAGACCCCAGGAAAGTTAAACACACTGGCTTTGTCTCCTCAAAGGAAGGAGGTGTTTGCCGGTTTTCCACCCAGAATGCTGGGAAAGGATATAGTTTACAACCTGCTGACTCTTCGCTATCCGTAGGGCCTGGTTTCACCTGAATCCTCCAGAATGTTAGTTTGTACCTACACTGCACTTGAGCACTGTTTGTCAGTCCCTAGAACCCATCCTTAAGAGAGATGCCGCTTGTGCTTTACAACGGCCTGAGTGACTTCTGTGTTATCTTAGGGCCAGGTGGATCCTGACGCCCACAGGCATTATGTTGACTTCAGTCTTTCTCTCTAGACCCTTACCTTGAGCACTATTTTTTGAGTCAAAAGAACACTTTTTTATGGAAGAAGTCATGTGTACTTTTTAAAGATTTCAATATAAATGTGTTTTAAGCTTTGTTGTACATACTGGACTGAGTTCATTGCCATCAGGAAACTCTTTCTCAAAATGGTACTGTACTTAAATATGGCTAAAATAAACCTCCCATCAGATTCCAGAGGTTTGGCCCAACACTGGCTATCTAAGTTGGGCTAAACTGAGTTTCATTTCATCATTTCCCTGCCAGTAATGATGCTTAAAGGTACACCACACAAATGCACCCAGATACATCCCCAGCTAGCTTCATTTGTTCATATATTCACTCAAGGATATTGAGATAGTGATACCCAGAGGCCTTGATCTCTGTCAAATGTCAGCTTTCCAGAGCCCTTCCTGCTCATCTAGAGTCACCTCCCCAATCCATAGCATCAGTTACCAGCCTGTAATTCATCCTTTAGCTAAGGTGGTATTTAATTCCACTTGAGACTTATTTATTGACTCCTATGCTGTTAGTTTCCTATTTGGAAGTAGGACTTTGTTCATATAATTTTCAAACATCTGTAGTAGGCTTTGGACATAAGAAGATGCCAAATATTTACTGTTATGCTAAACAGTAATGATGTGATTCCTGACACATTAAGAATGACTTATTTTGGGGAGAACTGGGAAGGCTTGCTTGGAGGAAAACACAATTCTGAAAGAATGGTTGGAGCTTACCAGGGCCAAGAGGAGTGTGGTGTTGGCTGGGGAACAGAGATTGCTCAAACTAAGGCTCTGAGGTGGGAAGGAAAATTGTAGAGTCAAGAAATTGGAAGATGAGTAGGGGCAATTACTCAATAAAGTGTTTCTGTGCTAGCATTAGAAACTGAGTTCAATTCTCAGAGACCCTGCAAAAATAAAACAAACAAGCAAAAGATCTGGGCACTGTGGCCTGCACTGTTAATTGCAGGGTTAGGAAGAAAATGGGAAGAACCCTGCGGCTTGCTGGACAGCCAGTACAGTCTACTTGCCAAAGTATAAGCCCATGAGAGATGGTTTCATAGAAGAACAATCCTAAAGGATGTCCTTTGGCCTCCACACACACAGGCAATATATTCAGTGCAGCTGAACACACACACACACACACACACACACACACACACACACACACACACACACACGAGAGAGAGAGAGAGAGAGAGAGAGAGAGAGAGAGAGAGAGAGAGAGAGAGAGGAAGAGAGGGGGGGTGTAAAAAGAACATCTACATGAACAGAAAATAAAGGTGCTAGGGTTTTCTTACTGTGATAAAACCCCATGACCAAAAACAACTTGGGGAAGAAAGGGTTTATTTTGCTTTCACTTCCAGCTAATACTCCATGACTGCGAGAGAGAAGGCAGGGCCTGCAGGATCCTGAGGGCAGGAACTGAAGCAGAGACTGTGGAGTAATGCTGTTTACTGGCTTGCTCCTTGAGGATTGCTCAGCCTTTCTTATAAACCCTCGGACAACTAGCCCTGCAGTGATGCTGCTCATAATGGGCTGCCCCCCCCCACATTAATCAGAAATCAAGAAGGTTCACTACTGTCCTGCCTGCAGGCCAATCAGGTGCAGCATTTTCTCATCTGAGGCTTCTTCTTCGAGAACGACTCTACTTGGGTTAAGTTGACATAAAATTGGCCAGCACAGCCCTGAATGGAGCTGGATATAAGGAAGTGGCCAGACTGCTCATGGCTGCACACAACCCATTTATGATCTGTGTCTTTATTCCCAGGTTATGAAAGGATTTTAACTTGTAGGAGTTAGGGAAATAACCAGTCATTTTTATGTACAGAAAAAAAAAAACAACAAAAAACAAACAAAAAACATTAGAAAAGATTTGTTAGGTCCCTGCTTTAGGCCATAATATAGAAAAATGAGAAAAGATTTGTGAAAATATTAACCAGAGTCAATTTCAATGGCAGAGATTCAAGCCACTGAAGTTTTTGTCCCCAGTGTGGGGGCTCAAACCCAGGCCCTCCCACACACTAGGCAAGTGCTCTGCCACTGAACCACATCCCAAGCCCTGGGCTGCTGACTCTGTGGCTTCTCACTCATCACCAACCACTGTGAAGCTTTATGTCTTGAAGAAGCTGATCATTTTCTTCTTCCCTTATCTAAAAAAACAAGCAAATAAAACACCTACTGATTGAAAACTTCCCCTACCATAAAAAGAATAAAAGACAGAACTACTGTTCTGCTCATGCAAGAATGTAACTCAAGTGTCAGCACAGAGCTTCTGGACTTCTGAGGCACGCATTTTCTACCGTTCCCTTCAGGATAGATACGTGGTCAAGGCCGGTGTCTGACTACATCCGGAGTTCAAGTCTTCCCCACTGTCCATCTGTGATCTTAAGAAGAGCTACTCCTCGAGACTCTAACATACATGTCATTAATCATCAATTAACCTAGTTTCCTTGACTTGGAACATACAGTCCCTTGTAGGCTCTGAGTTCACTGACAGAAAACTATAGGTAGAAGATGCATGAAGATCTAATGATCCCCAGCTCCTTCCACTAGGGGCGTCCCTGGCCATCCCTCTCAACGAAACTCTACATCTCAGCAAACTCTCTTTCCGGTGGGAGATTCGGCTGGAACAGGGGCTGGGACAGCAGGGACATGTCCTCTGCACACCCGGTGCACTGTCCAGCTCAGTGCCACCCTGCTGCTTCAGCTGACTGCGGTGACAGCAAAGCAGCTACATCTGTGGCAGCTTTTTCCATAAGAAACAGAAAGGCCAGAGGCTGGGAAGATGGTTGCCTGGATAAAATGCATGCCGTGCAAACAGGAGTGAGGTTTAGAGCGCCCCCCCAAGCACCCGTGTAAGGCCAATCTGAGAAAATGGTGTGAGAACCTAACATAAACATCATTAATTTACCCATTTTGTAAATAGTGACTGTTCATTACAAGTGTCCCATAATTATTGGCATGTGGGGTTTGCAAAGTTTATGTGTCTGTAGCACTCCTGGTGTTGCCAGCTTGAAAACATTCTCATTATAGCTCCTAAGTCAGTGCACCAAAACAATAACCTGCCAAATATACCTACAAGTCCCCAGAGCCTGTACTTCCCTACAGGGCCATTATCTCAATTTCCACCTCAATTATGTACCTCACTGGGCTACCCACTACACAGACTTGAGGGTTTTTTGTTTTTGTTTTTGTTTTTTTACCTTCCTCACCCAGTGGTACAAGCCTGGGAATCCATTTACTGTGTGCCCCCAGTACACACAGTACACACTACAAATGTGCCTAACATTTTAGGAGCCCAGGTAAGAGTTCTCTGGAGGCCCAGCAATTAGATGGTTAATGGTCCCACTTCAGGGTGATGACAGTAATCTGGGAGAAAGGGGGAGCCAGGCAGCATTCTCAGGGGGAGGAGTTTATTAAGGCAAAATCTCTTAGAACAAGCTCTATTCCTGGCTCTGATTCGATTCGATTCAGGGAATGCAGAAGGTTGACAGCTGGGAGGAAGGATCACTTGGAGGAAACTGTGGAAGAGTTATGGCAAACCTTGTTTTCCCAACAGCCCACTCTGAGCTCAAAACGACATCATAAAAGCCAGGTATTTCAGTTGAATCACCAATGCCTGTCTGCCTCTAAGCTTCATCCAAAGGCACTATGTCAATGTGGGCCTTCAGTCTCCACCCCCTGGAACTGGCCTATACCATCTCAAAGTGTCACAGGGTCAACTCAAGCATCCTTCTACCTTGCTGACTCCAAAGTAACTATTATTAAGCACCAACTGTGTGCCAGGAGCCCACAACCCATAATTTCATCAAATCCTCTCCAATCATCCTTGCTGGGTTGAGTATTGTTTCCATTATTTCATTATCAATGGGAAAGTCAAAGTTCAAAGAGCATCTATTAGTTGCCAGTATTTGTCAGCTATTAAAGAACCCAGTGTAACTTACTTAACAGCAGTTATTGGCTGAGTGTTTACTAAGTGACCAGAGCTTAAGCTGGCCTGGAGAAAACACACACACACACACACACACACACACACACACCAAAGTAATCAGTTTAAGAGAGAACAATTCAATTAAGAAGGACTAGGGCATTGTACCTATTCGTGAGGAACTCCAGGAATGGGCATAACTAATACTTACACTATAAATGAATGGAAGTAGTAAGCCAGGCCTTAAAGTCTAGAAAATGACACTGTCCTGGGGAGAGGAAATTCCGGGTGCAAACGTGGGAGGTGGGAGAGAGCAAAGTCTCCCTACAGACTGGAGGAAGGGGCAGGAGGTAGTGACTCAGGAAAGGTGAATTCAGGTTATGTCAGTGGTGAGTAGAGAGGATAAGTAGAAGGAGAAAAGGAGGAGCAAGAAGAACGGGGAGAGGAGGACTCAAGGGGCCAGTCACCCGGCTACACAGCCAGCCACGGCGAACGAGCGAGAGTAAGATACACAGAGGTAAGGACAGGAAAAAGCCCAGAGGCAAAAGGTAGAATAATTAGCAAAGGAAAGCTGTCTAGAAATAAGCCAAGCTAAGACTGGGCACTTATTAGTAAGAATAGGCCTCCATACATTTATTTGGGAGCTGGGTGGCAGTTCCCCAAATGAGCAAAGAGTAAAAACAACCAACTACAGCTGAGTGCTCAGAAGTCTGGCCTGAGGGTGGAGACTAGGAAGTCATTACTTAGCAAATGGTGACTACCAAAGAGGCAACTGCGATACCTTGCTTGCAAGCGTGTGCAGGGCCCAGCTTCACCTCATGAGCGCGTCTGAGCTCGGCAGTACAGTGTTTTGTGGGATTTCTCTAATTCTGGGGTTGCAGCAAGCTCCCCTCTACTCTGAGATCATGCTGAATCCTCACAGCCTCCCTCCATGTCCCATGACACTGTTTCCAAAATGCCGATAGTAATCTAAGAGCAAATCAGGACCAAGAAACCAACCAAGCCAGACACAAATAAAACAGCTTTTTAGCTAGGGATAGATTCTGTTCTCTGGTGTGAAAAGCAAGAATTCTCATCTTAATATATGACCACAATGGTATTGAAGTTATGATTATAGATAGGTAAGTATATTTAAACTAGCTAAATTATTTCATCTACTATGGGTTAGATACAACTGTTTCCTCAAAAACAGACCCTGGATAAGAAAGGTTTGCTTTCTGTTTCTGTGATTAAAAAACACTCTGATTAAAAGCAACTTAAGAGGATGATGGGTTTGTTTGGTTTACACTTCCAGGTCATAGTTCATCACTGAAGGAAGTTGGGACAGGCACTGAAGCAAGAACCATGAAGGAACACCACTTACTGGTTCTGGCCCTGACTTGATGCTCAGATCACTTTCTTATACAGCTCCAGCCCGCCCGCCTAGGGACTGGCGATGCCTCCACATCGTAAGCCAACATACCTCTCACAGAGATGGCCTAATCCAATTAAGGCAATTCTTCGACTGGGATCATTCTGGACTGTGTTCCCATTAACAACAAAAATGAACCAGGATTCTGGGTTATTTGGGAAGCGACTCCTAGGAGCATGAATTGGGGGAAGGAGGCAGGAGAGAAGGAAGCCAGTGTTAATGTATGGGTACTCTACCACCATGTGCACCTGGAACTGTTCCCTTAGACACCTGAGAAAAATGGGTAGATCAGACCTCAGCAGCTGTTCACAGAGACGGAGAAATTTTCACCAGCTTGAATCTGATGTTAGGCACTGCTTTACTCCCAGGGTTCTTAACTCCCCAGCCATGCCCCACATGAGTCAGATAGCTACCCAAGGCTGAGAAAACTCTCAGGCAGAACCACAGTGCTGCAGATAAGAAGCCTGCAGAGTGCACCAAATATTGCTGGGGCTCTCACATCATCTGCCAGCCAGCAGAGCAAGGCTCCACGGATCCTGGGGTCTGAACTCGGCTTGAGAGCGTGCCATCTTAGCATTCTAAATTCTAACTGCCCCCAGAGAGGATACAGAAGTAAATGGATTACATGCTTACCTGTACATGCTAGCTTGGGGTGAGGCAGAAGTATCAAAAGATGCATGATTTTTTCCCCCTCACTAAGCAATGATAGCCCAATATGATGACTTGCTATGAGCTTCAAAGTTCTGTTGTATTTGGACCCACATGATGGAGACTTCAGGTCAGAATTTCTTGCCAAACATTAATCAAGCTATGATTAGCTTATGATTTCTCAGGCCAACACAAATGCCTTTGTCAGCTAATTCTGGCAACACTGTTCCCTCTCTAAAGTTAGAGCTCATGTAGTACTAACTAACAGCCCATCTGCACACGTTAGAGTCAAAGCCGAGTACACAGCCTTAACTGAACATGGTTAAATAGCTGAGGGTTTATTTAACACCTCCTAGGCTAAGGAGAATTTGAGGTCCACATTCATTTTAAACTAAATTAATTTTTATGTTCTATTTTTCTTTTCTTTCCTCTACCATTTGAACATTTGGAGAAAAACCTTTCTCTCTGTGCCAAAAGTAAAGCAGAAAGAAAATTGCCATAGATTTGTTATTTGGAACCAAAAAAACCCCAGAAACTGTAACTCTTAGACCAATCAAGATAACACAAAAAAATATGAGGTCCAGAGTCGTAATGATAGACTAGTCACTTAGTCACTCACTTCTTGCCTTGGCAAGACTGATCTTCAGCGGCAGGTCTGTGAATGGGGTAGATACAGCATCCTTTATCTAACATTAGATTCTTCATGCTAACAACCCATCCCCACCCCCCACCCCCCAGAGATTGTCTAGCTTAAGGATTTTCGGAGCCTCTGGAAGTTTTGCACATGACTGAATTTTTTAAGAGCATCTGCCCCAGCTTTCAAGGAAACATATACCCCAGCCAGAGCTTTGAAATCCTAACAGTCGTTTGTTTATTAAACATTTATTGACTACCTACTAAGTGACAGGTCCCGTGGGAAACATTAGGGATAAGAAAAGCACAGGACATATTTTCCTTTGGCATATAGTTTGTGTTGGCTAAATAGTATCCATTTCTGCCCTGGGGTATCTCTTCCAAATCCCCATTCCAGGTCTGGGAACTCACTTTAAGACCAGATTTAGAAGGGGGGGGGGTAAGAAACCAGGAGAGCGACTGAGTCAACGACTATTATTTCTTCATTAAGTGTGTCTATTAACTAACCAGTATGTGGCAAAGGATCGCTGCATCTCCTTCGCTCTCTTTCTCTTGAAAAGCTTGGGTTCCTGTGGAAGATTGCTTTAAAATCTCAAAAATGTAGGCACACAATATGGATGCTTTTAATGTACTCTCTCACACTCTGCACCTCAATAGATACTCTGAATGCTGCTGCTATATTTCATACTTAGGGGAGATTTATTTATTTATTTATTTATTTATTTAGCCAGTGTCCCATGTAGACCTAGCTGGTCTCAGTCTCAGTATGTGGTTGAGGTTAGCCTTGAACTCCTAACCCTCCTGCTGCTCTCTTCCAAGAAAACGGATTTTGGGTGTTTATCACCACACCATGGCAGAGTTAATATTTTAACAGTCATTCCCTTCTTCTGAAAGGCAGAGGAAGGGCCTGGGAAAGAGCTTAGAGGCTAACATGGCTGTAGGGCTAGCATGAGGACCTGAGCATGGATGCCTGGCCTCTGCATAAAGTCAGGCGCTGGGACATGTGACTGCAGTCTCAGTGCTGGGGTGGCAGAGGTGGGTTCCCTGAGCCTTGGTGGTCAATCAGAGCTCCAGGTTCAGTGAGACACTTGTCTAGAACTAGATAGAGTTTGAGGGAGATACCTAACATCAACCTACACAGGGGGGGAGGGGGTCTGGACTAGAAAGATATTTCCAGCATCACAGAACCATGATCGATAGAGTTAAGAACAACAAGCATGCCTTATGGTTTTACTTTTTTATGCAGATGGGTGTTTCACCTGCACATAGGTCTATCTACCACGTGTTAGCCTGGTGCCAGCAGAGCCCATAGGGGGTGTCAGAACCCCTGAAACTGGAGTTACAGACAGCTGTGAGCTACAATGTGGGTCCTTTTCTAGAGCAGCCAGTAATCTTAATCACTGAGCCTTCTCTCCTGCCCCTTGAGTGTGCTTCTTATAGTCACCTACCTGTGGGAATAATTTGATCTCTCCGGGAAAAGTTTCCTCAAGCTGTAAGGCTTAAGATATGAGGACATGTATGAAGAGTTCAGTACAGACACCCATCCCCCCCCCAACTTTCCCACCTCCCTCTGGACAACATCTCTTCCAGGATAGCTGCATGCCTTAGTGACAGGCCTTTCCTTTAAGTAATCTTTATGAACCGGAACACAGCCAGGAAGAAAAAAGAGAGACCACACTTGGCAAGTTCCTGCTCGTCATGTATTATACTCCATGGAAACAAGTCGTTCTCTGGGATGATGACACTGAATAACATTGGGTTCAACACTGATAGAGCAGTCCCAAACAGTTGTGACTGCCTAATCCTCTCTCCACCAGCCTCCTGCTGGAGGACACTTGTGCTCTGGGCATTTTCTCCTGTTTTCTTACCCTCCCCAAGGCCTCTCTTGCTCCCTCGCTCGATGTTCCATGAGATAGGCGAGCAAAGCAAGGCTCCAAGAGGTCAAATGGATTCATCAGACTCATCCGTCACTCAAAACCAGGCCTGTCTGAGGGCAAACTTAGGCTACTCCCTGCTGTAAAAACCAACAGTCACAATAGGCACATAAGTCAGAGTAGGAGAGAAAACACCGTCAGGGGCTGGGGACATGGTTTAGTAGTCACCAGGCAAGCCTGGCAACCTGAATTCCACCCCCAGAAAGACATAAATAAATGCAATTAGAAACTTAAAAGTACTTAATCCAACATTTAACCACTGAGGAAAAGTCATGCTCATGTCACATATAAAGAATAAATAGTCAGGGAGTGGTGGTGTACACCTTTCAACCCAGCATTCAGGAGGCCGAAGAATGGCTATGAGTTTGCAGCCAGCCTGATCTATATAGTAAGTTTCAGGTTGGCCAAGGCTATGCGGTTTGTATTTTGTTTTGGTTTGGTTTTGGTGTTTTGAGACAAGGTTTCTCTGTGTAACCGCTCTGGCTGTCCTGGAACTAGCTTTGTAGACCAGGCTGCCTCCTGAGTGCTGGGATTAAAGGTGTGCGCCACCACTACCAGGGAACCAGGCCAGGGATACATGGAAAGACTGTCTCAAAACAAAACAGAAGAGTAAAAGCGTGGAAAATGTAGTATTTGTCATTCTTGTTTCTTGGGGCTGCCAGAGTGAGTGCTCATTGCTTTCAAATGCATAATCGTTAGCTTGGACCCTGTTTACTTAACATGGAACATTGCTAATGACATCATTTTTAGTTTTAGAGAAATTCTGAGCCAGGACATATTTACTGAGGATTCCACTGTCATTTTTAAGAGCTCTATATTTGCAGGACTACGTAGCACACAATGTATACAGATGAATAGATAATGCACCTATTTCTAATCACAGTTCTTGTAGCCTGGTCCCTATTTGGTGACTTAATTTGCTCATGTCAGTACTGACTACATACATAAATAAATAAAATTTCTCCACATTAATATTGCAAACACTGAAACTTACAACAATCTGACTCTCTGAAGGATGGAAACAAGTAAATAGTATTTTACATTTAACAACAATATTCTTGTAGAATTATGTCACTAGAAGACTTAGCAAACTGAAGGATTTTCTTCCTGAAGTAAAAGTTCATTCCCTAATGAATGCTTACCAAAACTTTGTGGATACCATAAAAATGTGATTTCTTACCATAGAGCATTTATGTATACAAAACACATTCCATTAGTGTGTGTGCCTGTGTGTGTGTCTGTCTGTCTGTGTGAACATGTCATGGAATATATACATACGCAGAGGTCAGAGGATAACTTGTGGGTGTAGGTCTTCTTCTCTCTTGTGGGTCTCGGGGCTAGAACTCAGGTCTCCAAGCTTGGGGCCAATGTCTTGATACACTGGGTCATCTCTCTGGTCCCCTTCCTCTTTCTAATGCTATGAAAGGGTAGAAGGAAATGAGTTTTTCTTAGGACAATGAGAACATTTAAGGTTTTCTATTTCAAGCCATTGTTTTAAGTTTTTGGATTTTTGTGGACATGGCCCTTACTATGAAGATACTGAGCAAGCATTAACAGTGTTGCTCCAGGCTGGTGTGCTTGGGATTTAATGTCAAAAACAGTACCTGGAGACAGAAAGCTGACTCGGTGAGTAACGCCTTCACAGCACTGGCATGAGGACCTTCGGGCACACCCTCTATACCCAAAGATGCACAAGTATACACATAATTACTAAAAATAATAGTAAGAGCACGTGTTCCACCCTAACAGTGCAAACATACGAATAGGACATGTCAGCAGCGCAGGAAGATTCAAGGTATCCCAACAAGTGGGCGAACTTGCTTAAACTTGAGGAGAACCATCTGAGAAGCTAAGGGGCTGGATGTGGGCTCTTGGGCCATGCAGCATCTCCAGAAATGCCCTGTCACACCTACAGAGTTCATAGCAGGACTATCCCACACCTCAGGGCCCCTGCCGTGTGGAGGTGAGACTCACTCATAAGGAACGAACTGTGCCTACACCAGAAGAGGAGGCCGCACAGAAGGGAAAGATGTTCCAGAAGAAACTGCTGAAGCAAAACCTTACATGTGGGAATAAATGCAGGAAAAAAAAAAGGGAAAGTGTGATGCCCATCAGATAGCTTAAAGGGGGGCAATGCACGGCCGGAGAGGTGCCTCAGCCACTAAGAGAGTGTACTTCTGTTATGCAGGGCTGAGTTGGTTCCCCAGCCTCTGACTTGAGCAGCTACAACCCTTTGTCCCTTCCAGAGCATCTGAAGTTCTCTTCTGGAGTTCCCAGTTACCAGTGCTCTTAGGTGCAGCAGCAGATTCCCCTGCATATGTACACACATAATTAAAAACAAATAAATCTTTAAAAATGTAAAGTTAAATGGGCAGTGTGGCTTCTTGCTCTGGAGCAATAACAACCCCTAGGAAAAGCCTTCTACTGATCTACCTTGAGTCTTAGGAATTCAGCAACTCCAAACACTACCAGGTCTCCCTGCTGACTCCAGGCATTCACAAAAGTCCTCCTGAAACATCTCCATACTAGAGATTTCTAAAATGGAGCTACAAGAAACCCTATCACAAGAGGCCACAGAGAAAAGAACAGTTACTTCCTAGTTCCAAGATTGTCCTTCCTCCACAGGCCTCCTCTGGTCAGGATGACTTGCAAGGTTGATTATGAGCCAAGCAGTTTGGGCTCTACTCACAGCAGAGAGTCATTGGGAATTGGTTTGAAAAGAGACATAGTTTGCCCGCCTCTCTCATCCCCTGCACCAACAATGAAACCCCAATGTTGTCTTTAATAGATATGTGTGACATGGAACAGGGACATTTAGCAGCTGGGTACCTGCACGCTTGGCAGTGATTTTTTTCTGGTTAAGTGACCCTATGTGCCTGCCATGTGTGAGGCCCTGTGCTGGCTGTGGGAACACAGTATTGGGTGAGGCACTTCTCACACCCCGGTGTGTGGTGGGAAACTCCCAGCCTAAAGTAGAGAAATGACTAGTAACTGTTGCTAAGTCTCCAACAGCCTGAGGCAGAAAAAAAAAATTAACAGAGCCCAGTGAGTGAGTGCGGCTGGGCTGCTCGCTCTGTCAGAAGGTGATGAAAAATCCCAAAGAGGCACTTTTAAGTCCTTTAAAGACAATAGTTTCCTTCACCACCGTCCTCCATAGCGTCTCTCATCTGGCTGATCCCCTGCCTCCCACCACTGATTATTTGTTAACTTTGTTCTGGCTCTTGCTTTTCCAAAGGATCTTGGCTCCTGGACTTACCTCAGAGGGTATTTGCAGTCTGAGGTGGATTTGCAAAGCGCACAACCAGAGGGCACAGTCCCAGCACGATAGCCCCTGGCTGGCGATCCTGGATCCTGGAAATGACTTTGAGCGCGGCAGGGAAGCCTCTGGCTGCAGAGGCCCTGCACGGGATGTAGCTCCCACACTCCTGGCTCTGCTTATGAATGTTGCTTTCCCCACCCCGGTTGCCCCCAAGGCCCAGCACGTGTCTCCAGTCTTGGGGAGGGGACAGAAATGCAAGGGGGTGGGGGGAATCTCAGAGGCTGACACTATCCCTCCCGCTTCTCTGCGATGTGGACCGCCCCCCTCGGCTGCAGACCCTGGAGGAAAGGGGAGGGTGGAGAAGTTGGGGCGTGCTTGGGGCTTGCCTTCACTCTCTGCACCCAGGCGCACCAGAACTCTCTCTGCTCCTTGCTGCCCCTGAAGGCTCCCCCTATCTCTGGAAACCTCTTGGCTTTGAGTGGCAGGGATTTCTCCCTTCTCCATGATGGACAAGCCTTAGATAATTGAGTCCTGAAAACAGTCACTCTAACTTGCTCTCTCTTTTGTGTGCCACAGATGCTTGAGCACCTGCCATGCACCTTGACTAGGTGCTGGGGGTCACAGAACCATTAGAGTTGAGACATCTGTTCACTGTCTTAGTGCAGAGACAAACTTGGTTGGAAACAGAACGTGAGAGGCGGTTGGTGGATGGGAAACTCAGAAATGGTGATTCTAGCTCATGTTTTGAGATCAGGAGAGCCACTTAATTCCCAAATGCATTCTCAAGATTAAGGTAGGCCGGGGGGGGGGGGCGCTAGGAAAAGAGGGTCCCAAATACATGAACAGCAACTGAAACAAAAGGGACTATAAGCTTGCTTCGGGAGAAATTTGCCTCTCAGAACGTGCTGTGTGGTCATCTTACGTGGAAAGAAAGTAGGAAGAGATGGTTAGCTCATGTGCGGGACAATTGGACCAGAATGCATGCAGTCTAATCCTGCCTCGCCTTCTACCCCACCAGCTACTCTTCCTGCTGCAAAGTGTCAGCTTCGCAGAGGGCAAGCTCAAGAGAGAAGTGGTTTGTCACAGAGAATTAACTGAAGCCTCTGCCAGATCAATCACCAGCTGTCACCAGGTGCAACTCTGGCCACGCCCTCAACCTCGCCTTTTTTTTTTTTTTTTTTTTTTCCCTTCTCCTTCCTCCTCCTCGTTAAAGTTACACTTGTGTATGGGGTGTGGTGGGCATGGCTTCCAGGAGTTGATTCTTTCCTTCTGTCATGTGGGTTCTAGGAAATCCGAACTCAGTTCACCAAGTTTGGTAGCACATGGCTTAATCTACTGTGCCCTTTTGATCAGACCCTTAGGCTGTTTCTTAATGGAGCATAAATATATGGACTACTGTCCCTGTACCATAGGGTTTGTGTACTGCTTTAGAGACTTTATGTCAGCACAGGTGGCTTCAAAATGTTGGTCCTTTGCCTCCTGTGGTTTGGAGAGAGGGTGGCCAAGAGGGCATTGGAATCACACAGCATGAGTCAACATTAGCGGGTCTCAGATAACTGCCTGCACCTTAAAGGGTTGAAATCAAGCAGTCCGTGTCTTTATTCTACTATAGTTATTGCTTGTTGTACTTTAGAACCCGAGTACAGTCCCCTGACTCTAAGGGCAGTATTGAAAGGGGAAGATTTGGGATTTCTGAATGGCAGGGTTTCTCACCAACTGCCAGCCCACCCAAAGTCACTTTTCAAAGTGTCGTACACATTCGAACGTTGTCCATTCTGTGGTTTCCTCATAAAAAGTCCAGCGTGACAAGAGGGCTCACAGAAGCCAAGGAACCTGTAACTCACTGCTCTGCCAGTCAGTTCTATGGGAAGGCTGTGGAGCTCTTTGACAGGTTGTTTTGAAGTATCTTGATGTCTGATCTCATGCTTTGGATCTTAGGCTGTCCAAACCGATTTCACACCTGGATCAAACTGAGACCAGCATCCAAAGAACTGAGCTTCCTCTTGCCCATTTCACATCAAAATTACAGAAAAAAAAAGAAAGAAGGTTCTTGAATTGTGTAAAGGAAGTAGTTACCTAAACAAACCATTGTGCAACTCGTGATTTCTGGATACAATGGGACAATAGCCAGTGATTCTCTGCTGGTCATCTGAACCTTTGCAGGAACACCTGTGGCTTAAGGAAAAGTGTGAGTGCCATGTGTTTTTGGGTGCACTTTTGAAGTCTGTGATCAACCTCATCCAACTAGAGATAAATTATATCAGAGTACAAGCTGCTCGACCATTGACATTGTGGGACTCCAGAGCCATCTAGTCAGTTCATAAATCAAAGCTGTGGGAAAGCCAGCTACCGTTAGCCTGGGAAGAGCCATACTGACTTTCAAACTGTCTTCAGACTCCAACCCAGCTGGACACCCCCCCACCCACCCACAAGCAACCCAGCTCACCTTCCTTTGCACCTTCTAGGGTCCAATCTTCTCCCCTCTCATCCTGTGCAAGACCTGCCAATTCATCTGTCATTCTGGCAAGCATCTTTGTAAGCCATCTCCCTGATTAATCACTCTGCTGGCTTTAATGATCTAAGCTATGAACTGTGGCTCACTGCCACTACCTAGCATGGCAAGACAGAACTGATAGCCCAGCAAAACCCTAAATCTATATTTCAAAATAAAGTATCAAACACACATAGCTTTTGCATACCAAAGTCAAAGTCAAAAGAAAATCCCAGGCTGGCCATCATAAGGCAGTAACTATCTGTGTATTAAATATTGCATACTAAATTAAATACAAAATTATTACAGGGCAAGCATTGTGTAGAGTAGAATTATTTGATAGTAATAACCTATCTGCAATATACATATGTACATGTATTATTCTTAATGGTCTTCTTAAGCTATAATTCATGTGCAATCCACCAATTTCATGATTTTAGTTATGTTCTCAGATATATGTGACTGTTAGGAATGTTGCAATACCTCCTCTCATAGGGAAACCCCTTCCCCTGCCCCCTGCTTCTCAGTCCTCAATCCTTCATCCCCCCCAGGCCCTTGACTACCAGTCACCTGCTTGCTGCCTCTGAAGATTTGCCTATTCCATGTAGTTCAGAAAAGTGGGGGGGGGGGGTGGCAGGATTCATATGTGACTCTACAGCTGGCATTTTGCCCTCAGTGTGTGCTTAAGTTGTATCCACGCTGTAGTGTGTGTTGGCGTGTGGTTCCTGTTTTGGCCAAATAATATCCTCTATGTGGCTATTATACATCTTCAACTCATAGACATTTGGGACATTCCCACTTTTTTCTTATTAAGAGCACTGCTGTAAATGTGCTATATTTTTTTTCATGATTTTATGCAGGCATATGTTTTCTTTACTTACTCCTGGGAACATGCTTAGCAGAGAATCACTGGGCTGTTTGAGATGGAAACTTCATGGTTTCACTTTTCGGGGCCAGGTGGCTTTTGCCCAGGGGGACACTTTTTTTTTTTTTTTACTGTGCCCACAAGTAGCATACAAGGATTTTGATTTTGCCACCTCCTTTCCCATAGTTGTTAGATGACATTTTAATTATAGCTATCATGGTGTGGTTTAGATTTGACTGTCTCTGGTGGTACTGAGAAACTTTTTACGCACTATTTGAAGACTTGGCCCATTTTGGTTTCCTTTTAGATTTATTTACTCTGTATTCTTTCTGCAGGCATATATGCATGACGTTTGTGAATGTACCTATGAAGGTCAGAAAGGGTGTCACATCTCCTGGAACTATACTGACAGATAGTTGTGAATGACCATGTGGGTGTTGGAAACCAATGCCTGGTCCTCTGCAAGAGCGGCAAGTCCTCTTAATCACAGAACCATTATCTTTTCAACCCAAACTTGGTCCTTTTTAATTAAGCTGTTTTTGTTTTGTATCATCAAGGGGTAAGTGCTTCCCAGTTTCCACTCCTTTACATTAATGATACATCAGGGTTTCTCCAGTTATGTGCTCTTTTTAGTTTCATGGTTGTGTCCTTTGAAGCATGTTTTCACTTTGATGAGGGACAATTATCTCTTTTTCGTTGCTAATGAGTAATGATCTATCGTCAGATCTGAGGTAATGAACCCTTTACATATACATACATAAATATGTATGTATATATAATACATATTATATATAATAAATTTAATTACATACTTAAGGTAACACTTGATTTTGCTTGCCTGTAAACTCAGCATTTAGGAAGCAGACGCAGGAAGACCAGAAGGTCAAGGTCATCCTGAGCCACGTAAGTGAGTTTAAAGCTCAAAAACAGAATATTCTTAAGTCAGATATCTTATTGGGTTGTTAGAATCTATTGGTTTGTTAAACACCTACTATGAAATGAATACTAGATACCTAGGATCCCACATGGAAGATAAAAGAACACAATCCAACATAGATTCTGCCTTTGGGTCCCAAGAACCAGTGTTGGAGATGGATAAACCAGCTAATCCTCGGTTTAATAAAGGGCCATGTGTACTGCAAATCTGGCAGAGGCTCTGCTAAGAAGATGATACTTGGAATAAACATTTGGCCGAGTTGAATGAGAAAGGCAGAGAGGGGAGGGACAGCAAAGCAGAACGAGACACAATTACAGAAGCCAGAACGGGTATGATATACAATGAGGTTAGAAGGGGTTGTGGGAGGTGACCAACTGAATGTGACAGGCCGGGTGACAGGAGTCTGGATATGTGGTTATGGCTGTCTACTGAGGCAGCGAACAGTCTACTGAGGAGGTAGAGGTTTGGGGAAGAAGGTGGGAGATGGGCATTTTATCTTGGAGCTGCTCAAGAGATGGTGCTGAGTAGCCAGGTGGACAGGGATAGGTCCAGCCTTGGTCAAGTCCTGAACTGGAAACGTGGATTTGGGTTCATGATGACATGTGTAACTAAAGCCCAAGAGTATGTAGTGGTGCAGGGGGCATTCATCCCTCAGCATTCAGTCATCCATTGAAGAAATAGTGAGATCCAGTCTATAGGAGAAACTCTTCCAACCCCTGATGATACACACCAGAGAGTAAAGTAAAGAAAATCACTCTCTTGGGGTTCTTGGGGCAGGGACTTAGTGGTATCTGATCAGAAGGCAGGGGACATAACTGGTTTTGTTCTTTTGCACAGCTAGGGATTGAGCCCCATGGCTCTGGAGAGCCTTAAATAGACATAGAAAGAAAGCTTCAGAATCAACCTGAGTGAGAGAGGTGCAGACAGAGAAAACGGTCCATGCAAAGACCCTGTGAGTGGCAGGACCATCTCTGTGTACTGGGGCAAACAGAAAAGGCCAATGTGGCTAAGACAGGGCAGTGATGAAGCAGACAGGAGGATGTGATGTCAGGTGGTGGTGGACGAGGGGAGGTAGGTTGTGACGAGAAATGGAGGTTTGAAACAGAAGGGCATGTTGTGACCTCTGTTGGTGATGGGGTTTATAAGATAAAGAGATCAGAGTCCTGGACAAACAGCTGACATTTAAAAGATAAAGACAAGAGGGTTGGTGGAGGTCAAATAACCTTGGAACTTAAGGCACATGACTACTAGTGGTGAAGAAATGGCCAGCCAGGGAGAGACCAGGAAATGGCCCAGCCCAGAGACCACCATCAGACAGCTTGTAGGTAACAGGGAGAATTCTAGGGCAGTCTCATAGTGACTATACACAGGATGCTCAGGTGGTACAGAAAGCCCAAAGTTAGGGGGATTTGACTACTCACCACAGGAGATCACCTCCTACCTGCCACTAACCCTCAGTTAAGATAGAGGCAACCTGATAACTTAAATCACTGCCAACTGATTTAAAGTCACCTGGAGACACCTGTGGATACGGCCACAGCGAGTTCCCGGAAAGGGTTAACCAAACAGGAAGACCCTCCCTGAATAGACTAGAGTCCCAGACTAAATAAAAAGGATTCAAGCTGAACCAGACTTTGTCCCTCTCAGTTCCCCACTGGATGCAATGTGACCGGCCACCTCATTCTCCCCCCTCCACACCTTCCAAGTCAGCCACAATAAACCCTCACAGCAGCCAGAAGAGTAACACACACACACAGGCTTGAGTTCTTATTGTGGGTAGGAAGGCTGAGAGATCGGCTGGGAAACAGGCAGGGCCTGGGGTTGCTTCCCTATTAACTCACATAAACAGAAAAAGCTAGAGATGCTGAGCCAAAATTCCCCACTGTGTGATCTATTCCACTTGTGTAATTTATGAGGGGTCAATTCTCCTTCATACGCCATTAGGGAGTAATCAGGTTCAATAGGAAATTTCTAAATTTCCTTCTTAAGGCTGAACGGCAAGTGTTCCATACTTAAGGAACAGAAAGCAAGCACAACCCAGGAGAGGGTAGAATTTCTCAGACTTTCCATCATAGAACCTAGCTGTACTCAGCCAAACTTTAACTCTCCCCGATGGACAAAGGGAGGGAACTGGACTATGAATCTGACCGCCAACCCCTGCATTTATTTTGTTCATGGCAACTTTCCTTTGTTGATGCTGCTGTTGGTCTCAGATACATCACCTTAGCTGTTTGGCCTTAAGAGAGGACTCAAAAGCTTTTCCTCGATTTGATTTGAGTCACACCAAAGTGCTAGAGAAGCCCCCTGTCAGAAGACCTGGGATGATAATGGAGAAACAATGAGTTGCCTCCATGAAGTAGATGCATTTTACATATAAAATAGGCAGGCGTGTGTACATGTACACACACCTACACAAGCACACTCTGAGAAGGCCGTCCAAGGGGTCACTCACTCAGCTACTAACGTGAAGCTGAGACTGAAGCCCAGAAAATGAAGCAGGAAACAGACATGGCCATAAGAGACAACAAGCAGGCTAGCATGCAAGGTGTCCGCGGCAGACTTTACTTCCAAAGAGTTGCAATCTCTCGGCCTCTCTCCTGTTGTGCAACTCAGCTAAACAGTCTCCTGTGTTCTCGGCACAGAGGCTGTCTCATGTCACCATAAATCCCACCCAAAAGCGGAACCCAGGACAAAGATTTGTGTGCAGGTATTCAGTATCTCTAGGGGACAGGAGAAGTGAGCTGGTAAAAGCCAGGCAGCCAGTGTAGGATGTGTCATCAAGGGACCTGTGGTCAGTAGACAGCTGGAGCTCAGTCCCCCTAGGGAATGCTGGGAAACTGCAGAGTATACTTCAGCTCTTCTTCTCTGCCAAATCCTAGTGTGCTGTTGGCTGCACGCTCAGGAGTTTTGAGCTCTCTGGAACTCGGTGTGGCCAGCCCTGGAAGCAAGAGGCACAGCCTGCAAATATGGAATCCAGTTTGGAGAGACGAGGCAGAAAAGGGGCACGGTGACAACATCTGCTGGAGATAATGTTCCAGTCTGTGTGCCTGGGCAAGCCCCTGGGACTATGGAACAGCAGAACAGCAAGGGAAATAATGACACAATTGAGATTTGCATTATCCAGACCTAGCAGAATGCAAACTCCTCTCAAGGTTGTGTGCAGGGAAGCTTGGGGCTCGGCTGTCACTGTCCTCACAGGGTCTTCACCTGTCCCAAACTGTGTCACTCAGTGTTATTGACTGTGCTGGCCCCCTGGTGTTCATGGCAGAGGTAGACCAACATTTATCTACCCTTGTAAGGGATATACATCTATAATTGAGGGGCATGAGTATGGCAGAAGTATTCCTCTGCTGGTCAGAGAAGTTGAGCCATGTGCACTGGGCTGGTTGGGAGTTAATTGTGTTAAAAACAAAACCAAACAAGAGCTGACAAATGAGCTTAATTAAAAATTATTGAAATGGGCTGGAGAGATGGCTCAGCCGCTAAAGGCTAGGCTCACAACCAAAATATTATTGAAAAAATACATCAAAGGCTGTTTTAATATGTGATTAACCTTAATCTGACAAGTGCTGTTTTTCTGGATAAATCTTCAATGACTTGATATCTTGATTGAGTACCTAATTCACATTACAAGTCCCTCTGACTCAGAAATTACATAAAATCCATGAGAAAAGTTTAAACTCTAATACCAGTGCTTTTATTTTCACAAAGAGCAGATTGATCTTGCAGGCTACATGTGTCAAAGTTCCCAAGTTCCTCTAGTGCTTACACAGAAGAAATTGGCTTCAAACATTAACTCGTGCCATCATCTCTTTGAGGTTCTTGCTTCTTGGTTTAGTGGTTTTCCTGTTCCTCGGTGTTCATATGATCTTCCGTATGCCCCGTGCCCCCATTTCCCAAGACTGCAAGATTAGAGCTCACCCTAATGACTCCACTATAAGTTTTACCTCAAAACAACAACAGAAAATCTTTCACTACATAGCCCTGGCTACCTACATAGACAAGCGTGGTCTCAAAATCACAGATTGTATACACCAAATAATGTTGTACACTTCAAATGTATACAATTTTTTATATGTCAATAACTCGCCAATCCAGCTCTAAGAAAAACAACTATTTAAGGGGAACAAAAATGAGATAATTGCCTAGGCACACGCCTTTAATATCAGCCCTTGGAAGGCAGAAGCAGGTGGATCTCTGTGATTTTGCAGTCAAGCTAACTAATGCATGAATCACTTCAAATAGGTCTTTTTTTTGGTAGAAGAATGCTTCAGATCATTCTTCTGTGTATAAAATCCCATGTATAAAAACTGCAGTACTGTTAGCTGTTGTTGCCATGCCATTTACATGCTGAATCTTAATTCATATTACAATGCTTTGTACATTCTGACCTACATCTCACCCCAGTGATCACCATTCCACTCTACTTCCAAGTTAGACATTTACCCCCTACTCCAACTATAAATGATACCATATGTTCCACTATATGTCTTCCTCTAATTTACTGTTTTTAGTGTAGGGCAAAGTAACAAAAAGTTGGAGCTTATGGTTCTAGGGTTCTGGGGGTGTTGTAAGGAAACCCCTTGGTAGAAAGCATGGCACTCTTTGGAGGCACTTTTTTCTGTGTGTGTGTGTGTGTGTGTGTGTGTGTGTGTGTGTGTGTGTGTGTGTGTGTTTTGCCTGCATGTATGCTTATGTCGCAAGCACATGTCTGGCACCTGCAGAAGCCAGAAGGGGGCACCAGATATCCTGGGACTGGAATTGCAAATGCTTGTGAGCTGCCACGTGGGTGCTGGGAATGGAGCCCAGATCCTCTGGAAGAGCTGTCAGAGCTCTTAACCATAGACCCAGCTCTCCAGCTCCACTTGGAGGCAAGATTTGAGTTTCTTCCATCACTTTCTAAATATTTTATGATTTTTAAACTAAGGCATGTTATGCCTCCAAAGCAAGAACAGATCACATTTTTAAGGCTGTAGTGTCACAATGAAATAATGAAATTTCAGAAGATCAACTTAGATGGGAAACCCCTGGAGGCATGCATGTGCTGTGCGAGCATTCTTTAAGGGATTAGAGGACTCCCCAGGACCCAGGCTTTAGGGAGCACAATGAGCAGCACAGGAAAGCCACACACCCCAACTTCCTGATCACACAACTTCGCAGCCATTCCTGAAACAGGAAAAACAAAAACATAAAGTCAGGAAAGAAGGGTGTTGTGATGAGCACATGGTCAAAAGAGCTCAGATAAGGGTCATTAGGCTTGTAAGACTTTCCCATGGAGTCAGAGGTGGAGGAGGTCCTGCCCGGAAGAAGCTCTTCCCCAGTCAACTTCTGGGCAGAGATGAGGTTATCTGAACGGACTGAGCTAAATTCCAGGCTTCCTCAGGAACACAAATCCTTACTGTTAAAAATAATCACAAATAAGTTGGGATTTCTGAAAGATGTGATTCATCCACTTAGTAACAACTAACCAGAGTCTCTACTTGGTCTCTTGTGCCCAAACTCATAAAAGGCACTTTTTATAAACTTCTAGTTCGTCTAGGTTAACTCTTCTTTTCCACCTTGAGTAGAACTGTCTGGAGGAGGCAAGAAAGGCCACTACAGTTGGTGACAGAGCAAAGATCTGTGCCTTCTACAAATGACTTGCCATCCTCAGAAGCTTCCCTGTAAATTATCTGTAATGGATTTCCTGTTGGGAAATTATTTAATTTCCCATTATCAAGTGCATGCCCTAGAAATATACAGGTTTAGCCATCATTTTTCTGCTAAGTCTGCAAAATCAGGCACATTCTATTGTGTTTTAAAAATGATTTTAAGTGACTCATAAAAACATCAACCTGGATGTGAGGGGCTTTTACAGTGTGGCATGCAATGTTGCGATGGTGAGTTTTGTTAGCTTGTCGAAGTCTAGAGTCTCCTAGAAAACAGATCTTTGGACATGTCTGAGGGAGTGTCTGGGTTAGGCTGATGTGGGAAGGCTCACCTTAGACAGGCATGGCACCATTCTTAGACCAGGGTCATGGAGATAACAGAAAGGAGAACATGAACTGAGCATGCACTTTGATCCTCTCTGCCTTCTGACTTGCGGTGCAGTATGAGCAGCTGTCTCAAGTTTCTGATGCTGTGTTCTCCCCTCCATGTGACCTCAGCCTCTAACTGGGGGCCAAGATCAACCTTACACTACCTAATCTAACTGCTCTCTTTTCCCTCCTGGAGCTGCTTTCATCAAGCCTTTTGTTGCAGCAATGAAAGAGTAACCCAGGGAACCAAGGATAATGTTATATCGTAGATCCCAAACAGCTAAACGAAAGGATGCTGTGTGTTTTTCACAATGAAGGAATGACACGTGAGTGGTAACGTGTTTCACACACTTAAAACATCATGCAATGTATACACATATCTAAACATAACGTAATAGCCTATCAACTGTTTTCTAAAAACGAAAATGGTTCATCATTTCTTTGATGTGTGCCTTTCAGCTAGCTGCCCCACCCATGGCTGGTGCAGCACCTTCCACAGAGTGAGGTCTTGCTGGGAAGCCAGGAGCACAGATCCCAGGCTCCTTCCCAAGACATCAGCGATGGTGAGAGCCAATAGAAATACAAAGAGCACGAGTTCATCCCTACCCGAGAGCTCGAGAAGTTTGCACTTCACCCTGCCCCATCCCTTACCCTTTCTGCACAGAGTAGCTGCACCTGTAAGACACATCAGAAAAAAGGAGAAAAATCCTCCTTATGCCTATAATGACCATTCAGAAGCATGTTCCTGTAAGGATGGAAAAATACAGCCCAACTCTCCAATGACCCCAGGAAGCTAGAAGTTTAAAAATGCTAAACACCTTGAATTTCAGACCCTGTCCTCAGCCAGTAAATAGGGGAAAGGTCACACTCCTTGCCACTTATCTGACTTTGTAAACTGCTTGTGAAACCCCTGCCCCAGTGACCTAACATAACTGCCATTTGTCACCCCACCTAGGAGCCCACACAAATGCAGACCTCCAGAGCTATAGGAAACTAATTAGTCTATAAAGCATGGGCTTGGATGGTTTAAATTGATTGGTCGGCACCGAACGGGCTCAGGATGCTATGAGATGAGGGCTTTGTTGTGACCCTATAAAAGCTGCCTCAATTCTGTACTCAGGGTCCTCGGTCCTCTACCCCAGTGCACTTGAAATATAAAAGACGTCATGCTTTTACATCAAGACCGCTTCTCGTGAGTGATTCGGGGTGTCGCCTTTCCTGAGTGGGAGCATGAATGTCCACGTTCTAGGGGTCTTTCATTCCCTGACCATTGCATCAGTACTCAACTCCGAAATAGAAACAAACTGCTTTTTAACTAGTTTTCTCAAATCAATATACAAAGCAATGGGCTTCATTATGGCATTTTCATTCACAGTTGCTTTTGTTGATCATCTTCTCTTATTCCTCCCTGGTGTGTCTGCCCCCGCCTCCACTTCTCCCTCCTCCTCCCTTCAAGTCACATACATCCTATACCCCTTTCCTCCCACCAAGCCTTCTGAACCTGGGATACTTCATGTTAGCGTGGTTATGTTTACTTCCATTCCTTTTCTTCCCAATACCATAATTTCATTTTCCTTAGTAGAAGAATGCAATTCCATTGTGTTTAAGAACCACATTGTCCTCACGCATTCACATGTTGACCGACATGGAGGCTGAGTCCAATTTTATTCCAAATGGTGGAGCTGAACATGGATGTGTAAGCAAGAAAGCTTTACTATGTTTTTGTGTATTTATATCTATGACTGAACCACCCCCAAACTGGGAGATCTAGGGTGACAGTTGTCATTTCTCCTATAACTTTAATCTGGGAAGCACTCTGCAGGGGCAATCATTTTCTGCAACCCATTGAGTCAGTGAGGGCTGGGGACCTGATTTCACACATGTGGCTGACTGACAGCTGGGTTCTCAGCCAGGGCTGGAGGCAGGAAGCCTCGTGCCTCTCCATTCTGGCCTCATCACATGATTCTCAACCTCTCCTTGGCATAGTGCTGAGTTCAAAGAAGAAATATCCTAAGAGACAAAGAAGCTGACAACCTTTTGAAGTCTGGATCTCGAATCAAACACAATTTCACACCTGTGTTTACTGATCAAGACACCACAGAGCCCAGGTTCAAAGTGATGAGGCCTCCAACTCATTTCCAGTGAGCCCAGGTTGAAAGTGATGAGGCCTCTAATTCATTTCCAATGACTATGATTAAAGTTTTTTGGGGGGAAGGGGACTTGGGTTTTGCTTTGAATTTTTGTTTTTGTGTTTTGGGGAGTTTTTCAAGACAGGGTTTCTTTGTATAGCCTTGAGTGTTCTGGAACTCACTTTGTAGACCATGCTTGCCTCAAACTCAGATCTCCCTGTCTCTACCTCCAGATTGTTGGGATTAAAGGTATATACCACCACCTGGCAACGGGGCTGGGTTTAAAAACCATCTCTTAACCCAGTGAGAGTATGAAACTGGTAAGTTATGGCAGCTCATTCTGTATTCCAGTAAGAGACAAGGACAAGAGCCAGCCCCATGCCATCTTAATATACATGAGTTATAATCCACCGACAATAAGCAACAATAAAACTTTCCACGGGATAGGACCATGACTTTTGTGAGCTAAAAGAAATGGAGAAGTCTATAAGGAAAACCCTGTCTAAGATTGGCTTCAAAATGTATTCATAGATCCCTTACAAATCAATAAAAGAAATATGAACACCATGGAAGAAGATTTGGCCTGCTTGTTTCACAGCATGCCTAAGGAGGTCAGATGATTTCAACAGTCAGTTCTCTCCTTATACCAAGTGGGCCCTGGTGTAACAGGTCTCAGACCTTAGCACAACTGACCCCATGTTAAAGGCATTCTGACCTTAAAATCCAACACATAGGCTCCAACACCTGCAGACACAAACAAAGACCTAGTCCATCAAAGACCTGATCCGTAGTCCCAGGATGCAGGAAAATCCCTATAAGGACTAACCCAGCCTTTGGCTTCTGCAGTTCTCCGTCTTGCTAACTGTTCTTGCTAACTGAAGTGTGTCAACCAGGATGAGGGTTTTGTGCATAAAAAGACCAAAAGCTGTGAGGTTTGCTGCTTCATAATTTGGACACATTCCCCAGGCTACAATAAAGATTTTCTGTTGGGCTTTAAAAGGGTCCATGTGGCAGTCACTGATGAGCTTACCTGAAACACTGGGAATCGGACTCCGTTCACCAGGCTTGGCGGCAAGCACCTTTACCCACTGAGTCACCGGTCCTGAATAGTAACGTTTCCATCATCCCAGGTGAAATTTATAATCATGTTCTCAAGTTCTCTTCCACCCCCACCTCAACATGTTCAGTGCTGCTCTCGGGAGAAGGGGCTGTTCACACATTCTGTCTTCTAAGAACAAGAGTTTGGCCTGCTTTTGCATTATTCTGTGGGAGTCTATGCCTCTCTACACCTTATGCTTACGCTTACAAGCTTCATACTGTTGTGTGAATGCAATTATTTCTACATTAAAGGTTGTGGTGTTTTATGCTTGTATAACCAGCTACAGTGCCGAGCAATTTTCCCAGCTGTAGTCAGAATCCATTACACTGGCCTCCAGTGTTTGTCCTAGCTCACCCTCTGCCATTGTAATAAACATCAGTACCCAAAGTAACTGTTGTAAGGAAAGTGTATATTTCAGCTTACACTTACATGGCAGAGCCCAGCCCGAGGGAAGTCAGGACAGGAAGCTGGAGGCAGGAACTCATGCAGAGGCCACAGAGGAACGCTGCTTACTAGTTTGCTTCTCATCGCTAGCCCAGCTTGCTTTCTTATATAATGCAGGACTAGCTGCCTGAGGATGGCTCCTTCCCCCAGGGAGCAGGCCCTCTCACATCAAATATCAATCAAGAAAATGCTCCACAGACTTGCCCACAGGCCCATGTGGTGATAGCATTTTCTCAACTAAGGTCTGTCTTCCAACATAACCCTAACTTGTGTCAAGCCGATTAAAATAAAGGTAGCACACTTTTCTATGCAGATGATCACATGATTTGAAAACAACAGGAAGTGGGTGTTGGCCAACGGGACGACATCAGAGTAGCACCCTTTATGACTGAGTATTGGGGTGCAACTATTTTAGGGCTCTTTGGGGGAAAGCCTTTATCACTAACCAGCCTGTGCTGACTTGGCCATCCTCCCTGCCAGGAAGCTCACCACTACCTTCCCTTATTTCTATGGAGGTATTTTCAGATGCAATTGCCATTTAAATCAATAGAGTCTGAGTAAAGCTGAGTTCTCCTGGTGATGTCATTCCGGTGGGCCTCATCTAATGCAGCAAAGGTCTAAATAAAACAATTCCAGGAGTAAGAGGAACCCTCCCGACTGACTCCAAACTTTAAATGCTCCATCAGCTCTTCTAGAAATTTTGATGCTGCTACAGATTATAGATTTGCTGTCTCAGGCCCATGGGGGGATGGAGGGGGAAGGGGGTGAATGGGATGGAAGGAAAAAGTAGAGAATGGAGGTGGGGAGGAGTCCACTATAATAGGCACCGTATTTTTATAAAGGACAATATTATTTCAAAAAGAACATGTCAACTCATCTTTCCCAGAAAGAAATATTGAAAATGTTCCCACATGTGCTTTTAAATGGCTTTTCTGCTTTTCAGGAACAGTTGTCCTAGGTTACTGAGGAAATCACATTTTATTAGGCAGTACCCACTGGAAGAGGACATCCGGCAGCAGGATCTACATGTGGGAATGAACAAACATTGGTTAGCATTTCAAATGCAATTATTCACACACTTTATGGAATTCTTTTCTTGAGCCATGAATAATTTGCCCCTATCTCTTTGAATTCTGGCTCTGAGTTCATGTTTTCTTTTTCCTGGGGGACTTTCTAGTTAGATATAAAAAAGATAAACTGTCTTTGGAAACCATGGAAAACACTCATTTCCAGTCTGCCTGCTCTGGTAGAAAAGTTACTTTGCCTAGAGGAAGAGGGAGGTTATGACTCCTTTGTAGTGGACAGTTATTAGTTGTCCAGGGTTAGCCTCCAGGGAAGACTTTCCCAAACTGAACCCATCTGATGAATTAGCCAAACACTCGCCCTTAACCAATACGAGAAACATATTTACTGAATGACATCTCCCATCACCCAACCACCATGGGTGGCACCATTCCTTGGGCTGGGATTTCAGACTATAAAAAGGAGAAAGTTAGTGGCTCTGAGCACGAGCACTCATCACTCTCTTTGTGGCTGTGGGTCTACTACAACTAGCTTGCTCCCTTGACTTTCCTGCTGTGATGATCTGTAACCTTGAACTGTGAGTCACAATAAACCTTTCGTTTCTTAAGTTGCTTCATCAGCATTTTCCATCATGGCCAAGGAAACCTAGTATGGGGGTCCTGACTAAATAAAATGTTCCAACGGAATTTTGTTGTAAGTTATAGGTGTAATAAGGAAGGAAATGTCTGCTTCCATGAGGCAGGCACACAGCTAGCTCTTTTTGAAGTACTTTTAAATGACAGAAAGCATTGGTTAACATAGAGACCCAGGAATGAGAACTGATGAGGGAAAAATCTCTTAGGGTGGTGATTTTCTTAACAGAGCAGAGAAAGCTGCAAACGGTGTATGTCAAATATCTATATCTATAGAGAGTGTTTATGAGAGAGAGAATTTAAATCAGTCTTTCTTCAAAACCTTTGGAAATCCTGGTATTTAAAGCAACAAGCACCATGAGAGATATGCCTTGAAGTGTGGAGCTGATTGAGGGGGGTGAAATGTTGCCTGAAGACTGGTTAGGCTCTTAAATTTCCCTTCTTTCCTTGAAGCTCCTTCTCCTTCCTCCCAACTTCCCCATTCATTTTCCTGTCAGCCATTCCCCCCCCCCCCCCCCCCCCCCCCGCTCCTCCACTCAGTTTCCTGTTAGACATTTCCTCTAAGTTCTAAACACAGACAGCCCCAGATCAGGGACTTTGGAATAAAGGTTCCAATATGAGAAAGCCTTAAACCAACAGAAGTAGCAACTGTAGAGAAGAATGAATATATAGGTAAAGTCAGAAAAATCTCTAAAAGGTAAACAGAGTAGAGCATAAGAAAGAGAGGCTAGAACTTAGGAAGGTCGGTTTGAGATAACACCTTCCTCAGTAGAGAAGTAAAAAAATATTAAAGAAACATCTCTGGCATTATTTTATTTTTCTGGCGAGTCCATCCAGACCAGATGGAGAAGGAAACAACAGTAAAGAAATAGCTCATCCAAGTCCAACAGTGAGTTTTGGGGGTTCACTTGCAGCACTACAGTGACCCAAAGCCAGCTAGAACACTGAAAAGTCTCACCCTGGCTTGGGAGAGGACTCAAAACTGTCTTGCTGGAGCCCAGCTTGCAGGTAAGTGTTCACAGGAGAGCCTCCTGCCTCTCGGTGACAATCTACTGCTTATAGATTCCTCCTCTTAACATGAGGCTGTCTGTGACAGGGACAGGACTTCTCTCCATTGTCCCTAAGAGGGCTTGTGTCCTAGAAACTCAGGGGCCACCAAAGCCAGAGGCTTTCAGGTTCTTGTGTCATGAGTTTTAAGAATGAAATTCATGGACCACAGAAAGGAATATGTTATTATAGGGAGCTTGAGCAGAAGGGTCCCTGAAGAGTGGGATACTGCTGAGCATCAATGCCTTGGAGTCAACAAGCCTTTGGGCAGGGGATGGGAGGGGCAGAGTAAGTAGATCTGTTCAGTTTCCACTCAGAAGTGCTTGGCAGTTCCAGTCATATCCTTTGTGGGCTTTCCCAGAAGGGGAAGAGATAAGAACAATCCAGACTCCTGCTATGTCCAGCCTCTGGTCATGGTAGAACAAGGGACATTTTTAGTTTAGATGCTTCTGGCATCTCTTGCCTCCAGCTGCAGAGATGCTGCTGGCAGGCCCAAGGACATTCTTGCCCTTTAGCCAAGAAAAAACTGGTCACTCTTCTCTGGGGTCATTTTATCCTAAAACATCTCCCCAGTTTCTACCGCCTTACCTCATCACCCAGGTCTGGAACATTTCTGAGTCTTCTAAAACATATATATGTTTCCTGTCTTCCACCTCCCACCCAACCAGGAGGAAATATTGAAATCCACAAGAAATATCTGCACAATTAAACGAAATTTTCTCCAAACTAAAGGACATAGGTTGCCAAACTGGAAAAATAATGAAAGAATGTACTAATTATTTCTCTCCTTGCTGTGACATGATACTTGATAAGAAGCAATTTAAGAGAGGAAGAGTTGACTTTGGCTTATAGCTGGGAAGATGCAGTCCCTCATGGGAGGGTGAAGGGGAGGGAGCTGGTCACATGTGTCACCAGCCAGAAATCATGGAGTGATAAACGACAACACTCGGTTCCATTTGTCTACATGACCAACACTGAGGCTAAGTCTTCCTACCCCGTTAACCAAAAAAACAGATCCTGAAGAGATCTCGGTTCCCTCTGTAAACTACATTTATCGAGTGAGTTTTAGGACACTTTGGAAAAGCAATGACAAACTCTTGAAGGTTGAGATGTAGTGCAGTGGTAGAGCACTGGCCTAGCATTCAGGCTGATCCCCAGGATCCGACAGATAAAAGAAAAAAACAAGTTTGAGATGTGTGGTACAATGGGACAGGGAATAACCTGGCAGTAGGGACTGGACAGGTGCTTTTAGTCACAGAGGAAGCATGAGGACCTGAGTTTGGGTCCCCAGCACTCGCATAGAAAGCCAGGCATGGTAGTGCATACCCGAGCTCCTCGCACGGGGGAGATGGAGACAGGAGGGTCCCTGGTGCATGCTGACCAGCTAGTCTTGCTGAACTGGTCAACTCCAAGTTCAGTGAGAGACCCTGTCTCAAAAATTAAGGTAGAGAGTAATCAAAGATATGGATCTCAGGCTTCCGCAGACACACAGTTATGTGGTCTCTAGGGCACACACATATGGACACAGACACAAAGACACACATGAACACACACATATGTGCACATGCATGCACACATGCACAGAAAAGAGCATTAGACTTTACAGAGCATTACTGGAAGTGCTAATGCCATTGCATATCCCTGTCACAAAGTAGAAGCAGCTGATGCTCAACCTGACATTTTATACTCAAGGCACATGTTAGTGTCCCAGGGCTTCCGTAATAAAGCTCCCGAGAGTCATTCTTGGAGACCTAAGTCCAGCCTCAAAGTACCAGCAGGGATCAAAGGCAGATTCCCCCAGGAAGCTATGCAGGAAAAAGAACCCAGCTAGAAGGAAACAGACCCCAGGTCTCTCTGCCAGCTTCTGGTAGTTGTCAGCGATTCTCAGCAGACCACATGTTCTAGACTCATCTTCCAGCCTCTGCTGCTGTCTTCATGTGTCCTTCCTTGCCCACTGTGTGTCTCTGTGTCTTTACCCAGCCTTCTCCACGGCCACTAGTGGTGGGATGTAGGGGCCATCCTAATTTACTATGACCTGATCCAAACCTCACCTGTGAAGCGTTACCTATTACTCCCTTATCAAAATGATTTTAAACCAATGACAAAAATGTTAACGCACAAGAATAAAAAGAATGAGAAGATACACAACCACAGGTGAGAACTGACACAACTATTTTGAAGAGAAGTGTCTCACGGAAAGTGACACATTTCTCAGCAAAATGGAGAAACTTATAAACGGTGGGCATCAGAAAGGCTTGTAAGGAATAACCATTCTAATTAAAATTATTTGAGCTCTAAGAGCAAGAGATGAAACTCCAGACTTCAATGCCAACATCGGAAACGTCTTCAAATGTGACCAGATGCCTCACACTCCTTCCGTGCCACGATGGACCTGCACCCTCAAACCATGATCCGGATTAAAGACCCTTCCTTCACTGAGAAACTGAAAAGGAGCTGGGGAGATGGCTCGCCACATAAACCACTTGCTGTGCAAGCATGAGGACCTGAGTTTGGACCCCCAGAACCCCAGAAAAGTCAGGCATGTGTGAGGGCTACCGGTACTCTCACCATCTTAGAGGCGGAGACACAGGATCCCAGAGGTCCCAGAGCAAGCTAACAAGCTAGGCTAGTCAGAACTGGTGAGCACTGGGTTCACCAATGGTATTGCTGCAATACCATTAAGGTGGCAATGACCATGGCAGACACCCAGCATCAACTTCAGGCCACCACAGGTACACACACACACACACATACACACACCAAGGATGCATGTGTGTTGATACACATACACACATGAATATGAACCATGTATACATATACATATCCAAAGAAGAAGAGAGAGAAAGGGAGACAGAGGAGAGAGGGAGGGAGAGATGAGAGAGAGAGATTGAGAATATATGAGTCTTCAAGTGGCCAGGTTTGCAGGCAGACAGTGAAAGCCACTCCCATGCTTGGAAGGAGCAGCCACCTGCTGGGTGCGGGGAGCTCTGTCATGGACAGAGCACCATCTCCTTTAGAAATGTGCCCTTGATCAGTTATCCATTCCCAAGAGGGCAGTACTGAACATATACATATGTGAGCGGCACCAAATGAACCCAGCAGGCTGTATGTATATATATATATATATACATGTGAATATACATGTAATAATAATTAAAGAAGAGGTCAAGAATTTGAAAGGGAGTGGGGTACTATGGCAAGAGTTGGGGGGAGAAAGTGGGTGAAATGATATAAACACAGTACTTATAGAAGAAATACACAAAAACATTTAAAAGTTAAAAATAAAAAAAAGCTCAAGTGAAATGTGCCACCAAACTCTGCTGATAACAGAAGCATAATGGTGACAAAATCTGCTGCAAATGTCTAAAAAGCCATGACCAACCCTCCCCAGAGTTCCTTGGCCTGAATTATCTGTCATTAGCATCGCAGAGAGAGTCATTAAGGGTGGTTCCCGGCTTCTGCAGAGACAGGCGGTCCTGAGCCAGACACTGTAGAAAGAACGCCCTTTGCACAAGCTGGGTCTTGCAAAACCAAATTTGCAGATGAGAGAAGTGGAGGCTCCAGTAAAAAGCCACAGTTTCGTATCTGATAACAAACCTTCAGAACAAGTTGCACTCTTTTGCTGGTTCCAAACTTCACCTTGAACCCATCACTAAAGGCTTATCGGATGTCAAATAACAGAAAAAAAAAAAAAAAAAAAAAACCATTAGCTTTGAAAACGCAGAGTGATCCATTTATCCCGGTAAATGTGTTCACCAGACAGAGTCCTGCTGGCCCGGCAGAAGAACTCTCCCGTGCAGACACCATGCACCATGTAATGGAGCTCAGCAGCAGCAACGGGTGGCTGGGGAACAGCCGTTGCTGTTGGGGTGGGGTGTGGGTGTAGAAAGAGAGGGGCTCTTTTTAAGTGAGGACCAAAATAAGATGGAGCCACTGGTTGGAGAATTTCAGAAAGTAGTAGCAGATGCTGAAGAAAGTAAGAAATGAATCTTGGGGGGGGGGGGCTAGTGCGAACCCATCAGTTTACTGGTAACAGTGGGGAAGATCGGCCTAAGAGCTCCTGTTGTCTGTGAACCTTCCATGTGTCAGGCACTGTGCTGGGTACTTCCTCACATCATTCCATGAGCTCTGCTGAGCTTTTATCCCCATTTCACGGGTGACATGGTGATTCCTCGAGTCAGGGAGAGCCTGATTCCAGAGATTGTGTTCTGTGTATGGAAAAAACACAATCTTTGGAAGAACCAGGCAAATCCACATCTAAATCCTTCTTAACTGTGCACTGTGCAACCTTCTCTTCCTGGGTCCTGTCATATATGGGGATGATGATATCTTCCCATTGCTGGTTGGTATTAAAGTCTACAGGCTGGTGAAACGGCTTGGTGGGGGAAACGCTTGCTGCCAACCCTGATGACATGAGTTCTATCCTCATGACTCACAGAATGGAAGGAGAGAACTGATTCCTACATGTTGTCACCTGACCTTCACAATCTAGCCCTGTTCATGGGAGCCTGAATATTCACAAGTAGGCACATCGATGAATACGTACTCATGCACGTGAACACACAATAAATAAATACAGTGTATATAAAATACTTATTACAATATCTGGTACATAGTAGGAACTCAACAAATATGTTTTTTGTTGTTGTTGTTCTTTTTCTCTTTCTTTTTGTCCAAGGTGTAGAAATGGTGTCCATTTACTCTTTTTAGTATCTGTTCTCTGAGATAATAACCAGTGTATATTACACTAATGTGAGATTTAACCACCACGTATTCACATACATAAGTGAGGGACTTAGAAGAATATTAGAAGCAATTCTAAGAAATGAAAAAAAATCCCTCCTTCTCCTGTAGCCCTAATATAGTAAACCAGAGTCAGCTGGTGCTTAGCTGCACTTTGAAATCATAGGGAACTTTACAATGCCCATGATGGAGCTGCTCCTACAGATGGTCATTCAGGATCTCTGAGATGAGGTCCTGATATTTATGGTCTAAGAACTCCTTGGGGGCTTCTAGTAGGCTGTGAGAAGAGAGCCATTTGGTTGGATGAAATGAAATGGTCCAAAGTTGGGCCAGGGGCCAGCCACAGCAGAATCCTCTTCAAACTTGTTAGACACGGAGATGCTAAGGCCACTCCAAGACTTTCTGAATCAGAAACTCTGAGAGGAAGGACCAGCAACCTGTGACAATCTGATACAGGAGCAAGAGAAGACCCACCTAGTCTTCTCTCCTCTGTCCGAACCAATTAATGAATATATCCCATTAATTTTATCATTTGAACATGACAGCCATCTCTATTCTAAACATCATTACACATTCCTATCTGAATAACTGATAACCCTGTGATTAGTTCTCTCCCTCTACAATTCCCTATCCCTGCACCAGGCAAATGAGAACCTCAAAACAAGTCCAGCCTCACCCCATCCTATCCTGGAGACCTCAGTGCTTCAGAGCAGAACCTGCAATGGGGCAGAAGGGTCTCACTGACTGCCCTATGCTTATATCTACACCTTCCTCTCCCATTGCCCTCCTCTTCAGCCCCTCCCCTTCAAAACACTGTGTTTGTGGTTCAGACAAAATCCTCTTGGAGGACAAAGAGCTAGGGAAAAACTATCTGCTTTTCCTAGTCATATCTAATCATTTTCATTCAACCCAAATACCCCCGCCCCCGGGTGTTCAGGCTCCAGAAGCCACCTTCATGGTCCCACAGATGCCACCTTCACGATAGTGTCACCACACTAAAGTGCAACCATTCCTTCCTGATTCAGTGTTCCTGCTTAGCTCATGAATCTGCCCACACAGTGCATGCTCCATGGTAGATGCTCACACCCCAAGCCGTGTAGAACTAGAGAGCTACACATACATCCACTACTCCATAGGACTTCAAGCAAATGATGTCTAAGCCAGTGAATCTCAGTCTCCCATGATCACACCAATCACTTGGAGATCTGGATTTAGTGCAGAGTCGAATAGAATAGACGTGAGGTAGAGTCCAGACATTTTTCATTTCTGCCAGGCTCCCAGATATGCAGATATGTTGGTCCATGGACCACTAGATATGCTCTGGGTGGTTAGGACATTTGTATGTTCCTTTATTTTGTTTTACAGGAAGGCCAGTAACTATAAGAGTTGAGTTGTACTGTGTATTAGTCTATTCCCATAACACCCATCATCCTGGAGTTTAATCTATTTTTTTTGCTCATTTGTTTAAAAGAGACCATAATCATCCCCTTGTGAGCCAGTCCCCTGCACAGCTGCAGTCCCCATCTGTGTTAATCAGCTTTCTGTTGCTGGAATAAATACCCGAGATGAAGCAACTTAAAATTGATGGAGGTTTCAGGTTGTTAGCAGTAGTCCGTGTTGCTTTTGGCCCTGTGACAAAGCAGGACATCACAACAGGTGCTGTGTCAGAGGAAACTGCTCACCCCATGGCAGCTGGTGAAGAGAAAGAGGAAGAGGCAGCACCCCAATATCCCCTTCAAGGACTGACCTAACATCCTCCCTCTATGCCTCTACCCCCTAAAAGCTTCTTTTGCTTTTCTATGACAGCTGGGGCCAAGCCTGAACCACATGGGCCTTTGGGAAGCTATCCAATACCCAAGCTACAGCATCATCGAAAACAATGAAAACGTTCTTAGCAGCAGCCTTCTGTGAAGGCCAAGTGCTAGGTGTTATAAAACAGGGAACAAAACAAAACTTTTCTCAACACAGAATTCATATTTGGGGACTAGAATCTTGAGAGAGACCAACAGTATAATCCACAAGATAGGGCTCCCCATTTAGCCTTGTTTTGCATGAAGACGAATTGTTATTAGCTCTCTATTAAGTTTCCAGCGAAGGCACGCATTCCTAATGATTAGTGTGGCGTTCTCACAGTGAGCAATGCAGAGCTACAGGAGGAAGGCAGACAGTGCCAATGCCAGAGTTCTGGGGTCAGATCTCCAGGGTTCCTGCAGCAGGTGAGAGGTGCTGGAGGAGATGGCTTACTCTAGAGAGGTGGGAAGGGGCTTCCACTTGGAGCAGAGCCTGTACAAATGTCCAGCTACACCAGTCAGCATTTTACCTGCCCCCCCACCCCAATGTTCACACTCTGATCAAAGGTTAGGAATCACATTTAGCCTGTCGAATGAGGTTTTCCAGAGCTATCACAGGACTCTTAGTCATCTGTAATTCTGCCCAGCTGTTCTAAGTGCATCATCTCTTGTCGTGGAGTGTTGCAGTGCTTTTGAGGGTCATTTCTGCAAAAACTTTCTGGTAAATGAGTGCTTAATATACAGGCCATGGTTCCTTTTGAGGGAATTCAAATTGGTCATATATTGTGGGACACTCAAGATTTTTAAAGATAGTTTGCTCATTTTAAAGTCAAAATGACAAACCGTTTTCCAACAGCTCACCATACTTTCTGCAGCATCGAATTCCCAGGCCAGCTCCACTGACTGCCAGGCCAGCCCTGCTCACACACTGCCTACTTCCCACCTCTCTGCTACACAGATGCACCGTGCTAACTTTGGGGGGGGGGGTTGTGTCATCGTTCATGCCAACTCTCCCCCTTGCAGCTAAATCATGCTTATCATTTATGAGGAATCTGTCCTGCCACCCCTTCACAGGATTTCTTGTAAGTGCCAGGCACTGCCATGGGAATGTAATGAACCAGGCAGAGACAGATACCCCTGGCAACATCCGCAAGTGCACGGGCCCTTATCACACTGGTGAGAGCCCGGAGGGAGTGGTCCAGGGACCAAGAAATACTCCACTGTGATGGCTGATCTTCATTGCCAATTTCACTGGGCTTAGAATCACCATGGAAACCCTCCTCCAGGTGTGTCTGTATGCCTCCAGAGAGACTTAACTGAGGTAGGAAGACCCACCCTGAAGGCAGATGGGACCATCTATCACATGGGCTGGGGTTCCAGACTGAATAAAAAGAAGGAGCAACAGCATGGGTCTCTCTCTGCTTCATGACTACAGATCCGGTATGATAGCTTCAATTCTTAGTAACATGTGTTTTGCCTTCCATGATAAAGGTATCCTCAAAGTGTAAGCCACAATAATCCCTTCCACACATTCATAGGAATACACACACACACACACACACACACACACACACACACATACACAGGTAAACAATTTTTAAATAGATTTTAATTTTGGCTTAAATGGCCAAAATATATACTTATTCAGAAAGATCCTGAAAATTATAGCAGAATGCTTGCCTGATGAAACAATGTGCTCATTATCATCTTCTTGACTTGTGTATGTGCAGGAATGTGTGCACATGTATGCTGTGCATGTGAAAGCCAGAGAATACTTGAGGCATTATTTCTTAGGTGCTGTCTGCTTTATATTTTCTTTTTTGTTTTGTGTTTGTTGCTTTTGTTTCCACTGGTCTGGCGCTCACTTGGTAGGCTAGGCTGGGTGGCCAGGGAGCCCCAAGATCGGCCTGTCATCTCCCCAGTGCTGGGATTACAGCATCTGCCATGATGCCTGGCTGTTTTACAAGGACTCTGGAGCTGGAACTCTGGGGTTCTTCAATTATTGTCTGTGCTTTTATTGCAGTCCCCAGTTACCATAAAGAACACATGGTGTTGCTTCTCTGGTATAAGAATGTGTGATGCTACAGTGTATCCTCCTGCTCAATGTTATCTTTGATACTGATATACGTTTATGAATGCAGCTCTACTTTATTGGTTTGACTGACCTGTAATATTCTGTTATATGCACATGACACATTAGGATATATAGGTTGCATTTAGCTCTGTTCAACACACCATGCTGTATCTGGTTCCTGTGTGTATGTGTGAAAGCTTCATATAGCCACCTATTGATGGGACTGTTGTTGAGCCGAAGGATATGGTGAGAAACATAACAGATATTGCATCCACCAGCAGTGTGAATGTGTCTGTGGGTTTACATTCGTGATGCCATTTTCCTGTTCAGATTTCGGGATCTGGTGTATTCTTCATGCTTGTAGTAAGACACACAAAGTTCTCAGAGAAAAACAAAACTATTCAATAAATAGAGTTTGTTTTGGAACTTCCCAGAGTAGTAAATGCCTACTTAAAATTAATTGACTGTATTATTTTTAAATCATGTAAACAACAGAGTAAGGGAAATTATGTGGAACAAATACAAAATTGTTCAGTGTTATCCGATGAGCACATTCATTTCATTTTTCATGCAATGCATGCTCATTAATCTGGTAATTGATGCCTTAGCCAAATTGAGTGATTTTATTAATATGCATTAATCGTACAAAATAATGGGTTTCTTTATGACATTTCCATACAAGCATGCAAAACACTTTGATAACATTCCTTTCCTCTATTACTCATTTTATTTTTCTTTCCCCTTCCAAATCTCCTTTGCTTTTGTCTCCTTCCCAACCTCCCAGACCCCAAATTCCACATGTGAGAGAAAACACAGCACTCATTTAACACAAAGACCTCTAGTTCCACCCATTTTCCTGCAAATGACATGCCTTTACTCATCTTTAAGTCTAAATAGCACTCCACAGCCTGTGTGTGCCATGTTAAACTGAAGGATGTGGTAACTAATTCACTACCGCTGTATCTTATTCTGCATTGTGTATTCCCCACGTAGATTTATATGTGCTTTCCTGGACTCGTATTCTAAAGGGTGTGAGTTAGATTACAGTTAGTAAGAGTTTGCAGCAAACCCAAGTACATACAATGCCCACTAAAATAGAAAACAAGCGTTCCCAATGTGAGCAAGCAGTTCATAAAGCAGCCCTCCCCTTCCTTTTCTTTGTTACAAGTGTGTTACCTTGTAAATGTTCAGGTAAAGAAAATGCACAGAGAGCCAGGCAAGCCTTTAATCCCAGCACTTGAAGGCAGAGACTGGATGATCTCTATGAGTTCCAGGCCAGCCTGGTCTACAAAGTTACACAGAGAAACCCCTGAATCAAAAAACCAAAACCAAAAAGAAAAAATCCACCTACAGAAGACAGGAATGCTCAATACAATCTCAGGGTCCTACTAGAAGAACCAAAGCCACTGAGTTTACAGTTGTATAAATAGGTAAAAGACAATCACAAATTGTTTTTACTCCAGGGTCTAATTTGAGATACAGATGTAATGACAACTATGACAAATGTCTTGCAGATAATCTTGCAAGCTGATCAACATGACTGAACAGAGCTGTCCCATGAAAGACTGTTACTTCTTGCTCAGTGTTCCTAACCCTCCTGAGAGATGAAGCGCCATTCCTGTTTCCAAAGGTCCGCTCTTCCATGTCTTTGTTCTGAAGAGCCTCCCTCAGATTTGGGACTGAGAACTAAGTTTAGTTCTGGTTTCCTGCCCCTACCCTTCTAATACATGGTTGGCACTTCCTGGCTGGAGCCACCATAGGGAGTCCAGTATGTCAGCAGACACTGTCCTGTGTGCTCATCTCGAATCCTCACCATCTGCAAAACATGGAGCGCACACTGCTCTTAATGTCATGATATTGACTACCAGTGTTTCCTCCTGAGCCTACTCTCACAGGTGTCAGGTGTGAGACAAACACAATGAGTCTTGGCTATTTTCAACAGTGAAACTAAAAGTCTGACCCAGAGTAAATATGTCCTTGGAGAATGATGTGACCTTTGATAAAACTGAGTAATGCATACTGATTGTGGACACGATTCTTTCTGGTCTACTACCCATGATTTGAAATTCCTTGCTTACTGGCTTTAGCTAGGATTATTATAGAGGCATTTGAAGAGGGTGATAACTGTCTATGATGATACTGGGCTCTGCTCAGAATTCCTATGTTCCTTTACAGGACAACATTCCTCCTCCTCACCCCCACCCACCTGCTTCCTGACTTCTCCCAAGTAAGCTTCTGATTGTTAACACCAGCCCCTACTACCCTTCAGGGGCTAGCTGAGCAATGGAGCAGCCTTCACCACATACTCCATGAAGACCTGGGGTATATATCCTTCCCCTACAGCAGCTCTTGGTCCATCCATCAGGGATGTGGAAGGGAGCAGACCCACTCCCTGCCTGCCTCCTAACTCAGATGCCCGATTCCTGGCCAGGTCCAAGCTTTGGCCACACTCTACTGGGCTGATATGGTGCCTCATGTGGTTTCTACTCCTTCTCCAGGATACTTCCTCCACTGCCTGATGGATTTTTCCATGATTATTTCATGAACAGATCTCATGAACATAGGTTGTCAGCTCAAGGAAAGCTTCAACTGAACATGGCTTGGGAATTTTTACTAAGTACCTGTCTCCAATGAAAAATCATGAACTTCTTATCCTACACAAAAGGCAAGTTAACATCTAATTTTTTTCTTAAAAATTTGAATTCATATAATTGCAACATGCTTTAAAAGCTGGCATTTAAAAACAAAGTCTCCTTGAGGGCTGGAAAGATGACTCAGAAGGGCAAAGCCAAGCCTCATGACTTGAGGTCAATCGCTGGAATCCACATTTAAAAGCCTGATGTGGCAGCATGCAGTTGGAATCCCAGGATTCCTAAGGTAAAGTGGGAGGAGGCAGGACTACCCAGATGTTTGCAGGCAAAACCAACTCAAAGTATGTACTCCTCCTTAAAACAAGGCAAAAATAGAGACTGGGTTCTCTGCTCTCTACACAGCCCCCCCCCACACCTCATATTCACATCATACACACTCACACATACAACAACAACAAAGTTGAAAATGTTTTAAAATGGTACTTCCATATTTTTTTTTTTCAGATAGGACTACACGTTGCCCAGGCTGGCCATGCGTTCCTAATCCTCCTGCCTAGGCCTCCTGAGTGTTTAGATCATAAACATATGCCACTACTCCTGGCCATCTTTCTCTTTTAGCTTTTCCAACAAAATCTAAATATCAGAGTAGTTTGATATCAGTTATCCCTTATATAAAACACGTTTAAGTCAGATAATTTAGTATTCATTTCTGTCCTAAAAGTTCTACTTCTGTTCCAGTTCCGGCGTAGAATTTCACGCCAACTGTAAAAGATTTATATGCTCTAAACTCTGTAATTATTTGCCTGATCATGCTTTTCCCATTGAGGAAAATATTCGGATGCACATGTGCACACATGCGTGTGTGTGTGTGTGTGTGTGTGTGTGTGTGTGTGTGTGTTTATTTCCTACATGATGGGAGATGTCATTCTGTAAATATGTTTCTCTTATTGGCTAATAAATAAAGCACTGTTAGCCAATAGTAATGAAAGTTAGGCAGGACTAGGAAACAAGAAGGATTCTGGGAGATATAGTAGTGGGGATTCAAGCTGTAGGGACTTGAGGATAAGGTCCTGATCCTCTCTCCGGTAGCATAAGACTATGTGGGAATACTTAGATGAATAGAAATGGGTTAATATTTAAGACAGAGGTAGCCAATAAGAAACACTAGTAACAGGCCAACAGCTTTATATCTAATACAGCGTCTCTGTGTGTTATTTGGGGCTGACATGACTGTGGGGCCAGGCTGGCAGGAAAAATGCTAGTAACACCTATGTCTATACTTGTAGGTATTAAATTTTTGTCTAGATGGGATATTATTAGAATTTGTTGCAACATCCTATATATGTAAACTTTGATCATTTTAACAGGGAAAAAGTAAACATTTTATTGGAAATTTATTTATTACTTACATGGATAATTTTATATTATTTTTACTTTTGGCCTGACCATTTCCACCCAACCTCCAAAACTTCCTAGGAAGATCTTATATTTGGACTAAAGCACCATAATCAGATGCAGGATGGCTGAGAGACATGCTGTATGTGTGCGCGCACGTGTGTGTGTGTGTGTGTGTGTGTGTGTGTGTGTGTGTGTGTGTGTGTGTTGAGGGTGGGGTCAAGGAATTTATAAGACATGAGAGAGAAGGCCTCCAAGATTTCATACACACACATAGATGCTCCCTAAGACCAGCTTTTTAGATAGCCACACTCCAGCAAGTCTCTGTGTGCCCCCAGCAGAGATGCTGGTGTCTGTACTCCTGAAGAGAACACTGGCCTTGCCCAAACTCCTCATTAGTAATGGCAGAGTGCCACAGTAGTGAACTTTACAGATCCAAAGCTAGGTCAGCAGCCAAATCCAAACTGGCACCTGAGACCCTTTGTTCCCAGACTGGTGTGCTTCCCACCACAGCCATTAGCCCCAAGTCACTCATCACAACTGCAAAGAGCTAGCAGCATCGTTGAATTTTCACTCCAGGCCACATGCTGCTAGAAGCACATCACATCCAGTTAGTCACATTAACCTGTGACACAAGCTCTTTTACTGTCTTCATTTTGCAGCTGAGGAAATGGAGAGGCTAAGAGACACACCCAACATTAGATGCTCAGTGACTGTAGAACTTCGGGCATAAAACCCTAGCTTTCTGCAAGGTAGCTCCTCATGCAGTGTTCTGTGATGGCACTGATTTGACCACGCTCTCAGACTCAGTGACTACCAACCCAGTAAAGACAGTGAGATCTCCTGCAAACACAGACCCTGATTTCCCAGGAGGATAAGAGTTCATACACTGTCAATATCTAGTGGAAGGACTCTTGTTAAAGAAGGCTATTTCATGCTCAGAATCTACATTACTAGGTGGGTGGTTCTCAAATGCCAGCCTGTAGGAGAATCTCTTGCAGGTTCTCGTGGACAGAGTTCCAGTTCAGTAGGTTTGAGGGGAGAACTGGGGAATCTGCATTTCCAGTGAGTTCTAGGTGCTGCTGTTGTCACCAGGGCTAGATTCTTTCAATCTGACCACTTTGAGCAGCAAACTGCCATAAGACATTCAGCAAGAATGATTCAGTCAGGATTCATGGCAGCAGTATTTTGCAAACTTGACCTGAATCACCTGGGGAGCTTCGTACATAATACCACATCTATGTCTCACCTTCAGATAACGATTTCACTGGTGTAAGGTGTGCTTTTGTTTTCAATTAGAAGTTACTACAAACAGTGCTGGTATATAAACCCTAGTGTGTGACTTGTGGTGAATAGGTATACATTCTGGTGTGTGTGTGTGTGTGTGTGTGTGTGTGTGTGTGTGTGTGTGTGTGTGTGTCCCTGTGCGCACAAGACAACATCTAAATTGAGAAAGCCTGGGCTACAAAGGCAGACCTGGAATGTTTGGAATGTTTGGAGTCCAGGAGCTCCTCACCTGCCTGGGGTGCAGCTCCAGCCTTCTTGGAAAGTTATAATTCTTGTTTATCCCCCCCCCAATCCTCAGCTCTCTGACTCTATACCAAGCCTTTAGAACTACTCTAAACATAAGCAGCCTCCTTTTTACTTCACTGAGATTGTCTCCCTTGCCCTCATCTCGGGGGCACGTCTTTTATCCCTCTGCTGTCATTTCTACTTGCCTCCATGCCAGACTAAGGTACTTCAAGCTCTTCAACATGGACATGCAAGTTACCTTGTCTGCCATTCACTGGAGCTGCAGTTTCTTCTGGATGTGACCCTTCATTGTCATTCACCATCACTTCTCCAGAAGAGAAGAGCATATACAACTTCTGAATCAAATCAGCAGGGATCCCTGAATGGTTACCATGATCATCCCCTAGTATAAAGAAATGTTGTTCCTGGGAACCTGAGTCTCCAAACAGCTCACCTCCATCTCCTGCCTCAATTTTGTACACCTCCGGGATGAGACTAGAGTGAAGGACAAAAGAGATTAAGGTGGTTAGCCAAGTCCATTGTAAGACTGAATGCAAATACAGCCTGTATCAGAATGGAAACCCATCTTATGCATGTAATGGGAAGAGTCCTAATGTGGATTTGTATGGAATTTGCTACAGGGACAATTTCTAAAAGAAAATTAAACACGTATTTGTCTCAAAAGTTTCAGATTCCAAACCAATACTATTTTCAATACTAAAATTTTATTGGGGACTCAAAGCTTTGCTTACAAAGTTAGAATCCTTCCCACAACTCTGATTTTCTGCAACTCTGTGCTTTCTGAAAGGCAGATGCTTTCTTTGTCCTGCTTTTCTTCCAGCCTTTGATATCATAAACTTTACTTTGGCACTAGCCAATGAGTTGCATTATTTAATTCTTAATATGGGATATTAAGCAACAGATATGGTTGCTTAAAATATAAAATGAGGTTCTGTATAACTATCTTCTAGCCGGTGATGTCATCACTAGCACAACATTGAATACCCCCTTACACAACCCAAATTTTGCACCCTAAATGAAAATGTCATTAACTTCACATTCTTAAGGGCTGTTTCCTGGGCTGTACTACCCACGTTCAATATTTCTTAACTCACAATAAACTATCTTCCGTGCCAGCATTCTCTGGGCTGGGGAAGGTGATGTTCGCACACTTGGCTTCCAGGTCTCTGGTGGGATATTTGTTGATAGCACCTGGAGACAGAGTGGAATTCTTAGTTCAGTTTTTACCTTCCCACATAATGACTCCCACCCAAAGCCAGGTCATCTTTTCCTGGAGATGGGAATCTTTTCCCAAAACAAATTAATCTTCTCAGGGCCTTAGCAAAGCCCACATGCTGGCATTGAAAGACCTTGTTCTTGCCAAGTCCATGAGATACAGCAATAATTGAATTAAAAGTTCCCATACTCTGCGATACAAGTCAAGGACATCTCTGAATTCCTCCTGTTATCTATTTCCCCCTCACTCTACACCCCCAAAAAATGGAGGCTCTTCCTAATAGGCTTTGTTGGTTATTCAAGTTATCTTCTCAATTTCTACCTTGCAGTTGAGAGAAGACATTGTTTTGACTCACTAGTAAATATATTGTCTAAATTCCAGGATTCCTGACTCTAACATGAGTCCTGGGATTGTGTGTGTGTCAGACCCCCTAAAATCCTGGGAAGCCCTATCAAGCTCCCAGCCACTGCAGAGAAGCACACAGTGTGGCTTTTTTTCCCTCCCCAATTCCCAGCACAGACCAGGACATGCTCAATGCTCTAAGAATTTGAAATATTCTATACTGCCACCTAAAATATGATGCTGAGGGTAGAAGCTACGCTCAGTGTGCCACAGTGGAAAGACCTTTCAAATCTGTGAAGTTGCACTTAAGCTAGATGTCTTGAACAGAGGTTCTAGAAAATATCTGTATTTATGAATCGAAGAATTTAAGTCAGGATGAAGGATGGTTAATAATGACAAGGTAGACCAGATGTCCTTGGAAAAGGAGGGGTAGTGGCACTGAGGGGTTTATTAATTACAGTAGCTTGCTTTGTTAAGAGTGCCATAACTAACGTGTAAAAGAGTATAATCTTAGAGCCAGAATGTGTGGGGTTGTTCTAGAATTTACCAAGCATTAATTACGAGCTTTTGAGCAATTTAACACATCTGAATCTTAGTGTTTCCTTTATAGAAAAGGAATCTGAGTTCTTCCCATTAAGGGCTATGCTGAAGACTAACTGATGTAGTCATTCAGACAACCAAACACTTAGTAAATGTCCAGAAGTCAGGCTTAAAGGAACCCTTTCACATATTTGAGAACCTCCTGCCTGGAAGTTTGACAGCAGCAATGACCAAAGTCAACAAGATTTTCCTCTGAGATTCTCCCACTGCCTCCTGTTCACACCCCAGCACTCTCCACTAAAACTAGATGCTTTTGACTACATAGGCTGATTAACTGCATGCAGAGGACATCAATAAGGCAATAAGGGAGAGAAGCTTGAGAGACTTACGTCTGATTGAATGAACAAATGGCTTGACAAACTTAATTATATAGTTCAAATCTGGCTTGTGTGTCCGGCCAAGCTGAACTAAGTGATGATCCAAGGGGTGGCTTGCTAATTCTTCTAACTCTATGTCATTGTGTACAGGACCAAAGGAAAATACAAATATGGAGTAGCCTTGGCACTTGGCTCTCAGAGATGCATTCCTTAAGGCTTCTTTGTCTAAAGGGCTGGTTTCACCTGCAGATATTATAAAGATAACTTTGTTTTTCCTCAGGTTGGGGGTTCCTACAAAGACATTGTCAACTGTCCACTGAAGGGCATGGCCAATAAAAACATCTCCATTGAGCTGCTTAAGAGACTCTTGGAGATGATGTTTCATTTGGTGTACCCTGTTGTAAGTGACCAAATCAAATTCCAGGTAGACTGGACATTCTTCAGTGTTTGGCAGATAGTCTGGAGGAGAATAGGTCAGGACAGCCACTCTGTCTCCTAAGACAGAGGTCAGTGGATCTGGGGCAATGTGAAAGTAATCCAGTACTGAAGTTATCAAGGTTCTCATTTCCTTAAACTCATCATTTCCGACTCTTTGAGAAGTATCTATGAGGAAAGCCACATCCATGTAATAATCTTGAAGAGAAGCATCCTCCAGCTCATCAGCAAGACCCAATTCTTTTCTGCCAGGTTTTTCATGTTCTGTAACAGAATAGCTTGAGTTACCGATAATGAAAGGATTAACTTGAAACTCTAAAACATGAATATAAATACACGGCATGGTGTGTCACTATTCTTCATTCCCATACCATGGCAGACATCACTAATCAATGCCATAGTAGATACCACTAATCAATCTCAGTACTTGTTCCCTGATACATTCTTCAAATTTGTCTTTACTTAGCTAAGAGAGTTATTTCCATTTGACACATGTTGTCTCAGGTTTTTATTATAAAATGACTGATTTGACCCCAAATATCTTAATACAAGAAGAGAAATACATGCCTACTTTAGTGCTTCCACATGGCTTCAAAGCCTACAGCACACATTTCCATGCACTAAATATTAATTACAAGGAGTAAACACAAGAGAAAGTACAGATGTCAAAGTTACAACTCATGTACTTACATATATGTATAGATAAAAGGGTCCATAAGGCAACATCATGAGAGCAGATATAAGTCAGTACTGACTTTAGAACCTTGCTGCTATATAAGACATGACATAACTCTAAGACTTGGGTTCTCTGAGTAGCCATCTGCAGTTATCAGCCCATGACAAGATTAAGGAGCTCACACCATGATAAAAGTCAAACAGTATCAGTAAGCACTGACTAGTTCAGTTAACATTAATTTCTTTCTAACAAAACTTTCACAATGAAGAAAATAATATCCCAATTTATATATTCTCTCTCTGCGTGCATGTGTGTGTGCTCATGCATGTATGAGTATAAGTGTATTTGCTATGTACGTTCAGGTAGAGAGGCCAGAGATCAGAATTGGGTGTCTTCCTTTGTTACCTTCCACATTACCTCTTGGAGTCAGGGATTCTCATTGAACCTGCCACTTGCTTTTGTAGCTAGATTGGCTGGCTGGCTGGCTGGCTGGCTGGCTGGCTGGCTGGCTCAAGCACTCTTGGATCCACCTGTCTCCACCTTTTTCTACCCCACCCCCTACCCCAACCCTTGTGTTACATCTGTGTGATGGTATGTACAGCTTTTAAGTGAGTATTGGGATCTGACTCGGGTCCTAATGTTTGCAAGGCAGGCACTGCTCCATCTCTCCACAACCCTCAGCTAATATCCTGAGACAAGCTATTTTGCTGCAAACCATCACTCCCAATGACCCTGCTTTAAATGCATGAGCTTATGAAAGCTTTCTACACTCCTGGAAAGGAAGGCTGGCTGGGGATATGGTGAGAACCATCAGCTCAGAAAGACAGGAAGTAGACAGCCAAGTCCTTTTCCTCTCTTGGAGAAGTGTGTTTGTAAGCATACTTAAACAATAAGTAGCTTTCTAACTGGCAAAATATGTGTTGGTTCCTATGTATGCTCAACCTTTCACTAGACATTTGCACATTTAGTGTTTTATTTAATCCTCCAAACAATAAATGAACCAATAAAATTAGATTAATGCTATAAAATTCAATACAGAATACAACAAATACATGCTTACCACAAGTGACTTTATTAATACTGGAAGTGCTTTACTAGATAGTTTTTGAATGTTCAATGAACCCTGAATTCTTGGGGCAAATCCACACTACCCTTTTTTTATTCTTGGATTTGACTTGATAAATCACTTTTTAGAGTGATTTTTGTGTCTATATTTGTTAAGAATAGTAGTCTAGACTGAGTGTGGTAATGCACTCCTTTAATCCAGGCACTCAAGAGGCAAGTAGATCTCTATGAGTTCAAGGGCAGCCTGGTCTACAAAGTGAGTCACAGGCCAAGCTACATAATGAGACCTTGTCTGACATACCAGCCACAGAAAAAAAATGGAGATCTAGTAACTGGAGAAATGGCTCACTAGTTAAGAGCACTTGTTTTTCTTGCAGAGGACCTAGTTAAGAGCACTTGTTTTTCTTGCATAGGACGCAGGTTCAGTTCCAAGCACCCACAGGATGGCACAGCCATCTCTGGAACTCCAGTTCCAGATAATCTGAAACCCTCTTCCAACCTCCACAGGTACCAGGCACACACATTATGCACATACATACATGCAGACAAGATACCCATACACACAAATAAATAAGTCTAACTTTAAAAAAAAGAATGGTTGTATATAGTTTTCATTTAATTTTCTGTCTGGGTTTTGTTATCAACATGATTTGACTTCAAAGAATGAGTTGGTGAGTAGTATTTCCTCTTTAATTCCCTAGAAAAGTTTGTATAGAATCAGTCAGTTCATGACTGGGTGGTGGCCTCATACCTTTAATCCCAGGACTGGGGAGGCAAAGACAGGTAGATCTCTAAGTTCAAAGCCAGCCTGATCTACAGAGGGAGTTGCAGGGCAGCCAGGGCTACACAGAAAATCCCTGTATCAAAAAACAAAACAAAACAAAGAAAAAACAAAGCAAAACAACAAAAAAGAATTAGTATTCATCATTCCTCAGAAGTTTTATTGAATTTATAGTGAAAACATGAGACAGTTTCATGTACAAATTCAATAATTTTGACAAGTTAGTTATTTCTTCTTGAGTGAACTATGGTGATTTTTGTATTGTAAGAAATATGTGTCTAATTTATATGCAAAAATGCCTTATTACATTCCCTTGTCACCATTTTAATAGTTGTAGAACATGGAAGATGCTTCCTTTCTCTTTGCTAACACTGCTTATTTGTGTCCACTTTTCCTAGTGAGTCTGATTATAGTTTTATCAGTTTTATTGATCTCAGAGATATGACTCTTGGCTTTATTGATTCATCTCGTTTCTTGTTCATTTAGTCCTTAAATGTTATCACTCTCTTCTCCTAGCTCTGGAATTGCTTGTCTGTCAGTTTCTGGCTTCTGAAGATGGAAATTGAGGTCACTGGTTTGAAGCCATTCATTGTTCACTGGTCTAAGCATCTAATGTCAGAATTCGTTCATAATCATGCTCTAGCAGGGTCTCAGGATTCTAAAATGTTGATTTCATTTTCATTCCCTGCAAAATGCTTTCTAATGTTTTCATCAACTTCCTCTTGACTGTAGATTATTTTAAAGTGTTTTATTTATTTTATGGAGGTTTGGAGATTTTTCAAAGATCTTTCTGCTAATTATTTCTGACTTTAGCACTATATGGGTCAGAAAATATTCTTGCTATGACTTGGGTTCTTTTAAATTCTTGAGTGTTGTCTTTATAGGCCACAGTATGGTCTGTTTTGACAAATGTTTCATGAGCAGTTAAAGAGAAGTGTGCATTCTTCTCTGGGTGGAGGTGCCACAAATGTTACATTGGCTAGTAATGTTGCTAAAAAAAAATGTGCCTGGTTTCTGTTTTTTCCATCAGAGATTGGGGGAGAATATAAAGACTCAGTGATTTTTCATTATAATTATCTGATCTCTTTTTCATTTTGAGTAATTTCTATTGCTATATTTCAAGTGAACTGCCATTTTGTTTGTTTGTTTATTATTTTGTTAAATCCAAACTGCTTGTCCCTAACCTCCTATCTAGTACTTTGTTCTTCCTAACACTGTGGGTTTTGTCTCTACAAATCCCATTGATCACCAGAGAAATGCTCAGTGGACAAAAGCTCCTGGTGTACTGGCATGAGGATATGAGTTAGGAGGCCAGCAGCCAGGTAAAGTTGGATGTGGCTGCACCTGTAATCCCAGCACTGTGGAGAGCAGAGACAGGAAGATGTCTGGGGCTCATTGGCTGCCAGCCTGGCTCTATCAGTGAGAGACCCTGAAAGAAGTAAGGCAACGAATGGTTGAGCAGGACACCAAATATCTTCCTCTGTGATCATGCATGCATGCACATGTGCGTGCACACACACACCACACACACACACACACCACAAACACACACCATACACATACCCATACCACACACCCCATATTCTGATGAGTAGGGTGGGAAGAGTTAGCTAGAGATCTCTGGGGTTCTGTCTGTACATCTCTGTCGTCTGTCCTGTGAACCTTGGATTTTGGTCTCCCTGGACTCTCAGATCTGTCTCCTCATCCCTGAAAGCTCACTAGGCTCATTTGAAATTCCTCCCACTCCACCATGACCTAGAAGCTCCCAAGACAGGAAACTGGAGTATCCGTGCTATGCACCTCATTTGACTTCAATCTTCCTGTATCGTCAGCATTCACTTCCTAAAGTCCGTTGTTTAACTATTACTTCATGTGTGGGTTCTTTGCTTTTCTGTTGGTGATTTTGGATTTGGTCCCTCTATTCTACCTAAGGAGGTTCTTATATGAAAAACTGATCATCTTGTGGTGGGGGTGGGGTGTGTGGGGAGGATCATTTCCTTCTCTCGGAGCATGTGCCAGGTTCTTAGAACATTCATACTAACCAACAGGACTTTGCACATTGTAAGCTTGTTGGAATATATGGGTCTCCCCACTCCCCACCAAGAAACCAGTTTGAAGTTCTCACTGAACTTCTGGTCCAGATGGAAGTCCTGGTTAAACTGCTAATCGGCAATAGAGAAGTGAAGATGATGGTGTGTGCCTTGTAATGCCCTTCATTGTCAGTGGTCCATAGTGCCCATCACCGCCAAGCCTTCTCTGAAGTTCTCAGCCGGGAGTGTGCGAGACTCATGGGTGCTTCTGCCTTTGGGAATTTACAGTTCCAGATATGAAAAACTGTCACCTGTGTCATCAGCAGGGATTCTGTTTTCCAACCACAGTTTTTCAGTTTTGTAAAAGGGCCAACTATTATAAACATAGGGGTCATGATTCCATAAATGCTGTGGTAGAAGAGGAAGGACTGACTGACTTGAGTAGTAAAATGATTTACATGCATGCCTAGAAACATCACTACTTTGGTTTTAGTTGTTTTGTTTTGTTTGTATAAATGAACAAAAATCTCATTTTCACCCAAGTACCTAGCAAAAGTATCCTTTTCTAAAGAGGAACAAACCACCTACTAGAAACATCTCTAAAAGTAGGTTCCTTATGTACTTAGAAGATCTTCATGGAAATCAAAGAAACTAAATATAGATAACTGTGCCTTGAAAACTAAAATTTAGTCCAACACAAGGTATGATTGTTCTACTTTGGGTCTAAATTTGTGTTATTTGGGGAGACTCAGGCTTCAAAAATATTTCTCCTTTAAGAAAACCTGGCAGAAGCTTAACTGAAACATGCACACAGCTCGCAGAAAGCTCTATATTCTCTTAAAGTGTCGACGGAGCTAAGTTCTTGCCTTGGGCTCCATGGTCAATTAGTTGTGTGGTTCAGTGAGTTGAAGGGCGTAGGAGGGAGAGCTGGCATGCACAAGACTTGGATGGAATGAATGATACACTCAGATTTCCAAGGAAGCACCCCTAGAGAGATCAGCCCAACTTTCCCCAAAGACGCGCACATAGAGCCACGTGTCGGTGCGGGGTGTGGAGGGGGGAGTGGGTGTGGAGGGCGGATTTCATGGGAAGGGAGAATCTTGGGTGCAGGAGTCCTTGGACTAGATTGGGTGTGCTGTGCCAGCACTGCTATCTGCCATGACACTCATGGGGACCTCAAGACATTTGTGAATTATCTAGCGGGCCCTCTTGCAATTTAACCAGTGCCAAAATTGGTCATTGGGGTTTTCTTTTCTTTTTTCTCTTATTTCTTTTCTTTTCTGAGATGGGGTTTCTCTGTGTAGCCTTGGTTGTCCTGGAACTCACTCTACAGACCAAGTTGGCCTCAAACTCAGAGATCTACCTGCCTTTGCCTCCTGAGTGCTGTGATTAAAGGTGTGCGCCACCACAGTCCAGCTTAGACATGGGGTTTTTCATAGGCTATGTGTACAACTGAGACTAATTTATATATGGAGTTCCAATCATGTGAACAATAGCTGATATTTTCTTTTTTAAAAATTTTACCTTTGTGTGTGTGTGTGTGTGTGTGTGTGTGTGTGTGTGTGTGTGTGTGTGTGTGTGTGTCTACTACCACATGCCTGGTGCTCACAGAGGTCAGAGAAGGGTTCAGGATCCCCTGGAAATGTTGGCTGGCAAGTACCATGTGAGTGCTGGGAACCAAACCCAGGTCCTCTGAAAGAGCAGCAAGTATTTTGAACATCACCAGCTCTAGATCCCTCTGTAGCAAGAATTTTTCAAATTCAACATTTCTCAACATCCAGCCCATAAGACTGACAGAGTTTTCTGTTTCTACTTTCTGGTGCTAAATCGAGTATCCCAGCCACTTCAGGTCTAGTATTCGGTTCTACACACATGTCTTCTCCCATCAGATCTCCCTTTTGGCACAAGAATGGGATTTTCACATCTGAGCAGACTGAAGCTTGGAGATGGCCAGCGATTTAACCAGGAAATAAAAATGCCCATAAGAAGTAGAGGCGGGGTCTAATCCCAGGTCTGTCTAGTGTCCGGCTCCCTCAGAAGAATGAGGGACAGGACAGAAAGAATAACGCATACACTCACTGGGTCAAAAAAGGCCCAGGGCCTGATTTGAGGAAAGTTGTGTCTAGTCCGTTAGTATTCCTTCTGACAGAAGCCACAAGAGAATATTTTCTACTAAGAGTAAGTCATTATATAAATTAAATAAAATTTCCCTTCCATCCCACACAATGGGCATTGTAGAGCAGTGGTTCTAGACACCTTTAATCCCAGCACTCAAGAGGCAGAGGCAGAGGCAGGTGGGTCTCTGTGAGTTCAAGGCCACTCTGGTCTACAGAACCTATTCCAGGACAGCCAGGGCTACACAGAGAAACCCAGTTTAAAAAATTAAAAATAAAAAAATTAAAAGATGTTGACTCTTATTTCTACCTGTTGTTAATTCAGGGTCCCAGTTCTCCAAGCCTCAGTTTCTCTATATAAAATGCCATGCTAATACACTACAGTCTCACAAGGTGTATCTATCGAAGGCGCTACACAATTTTAATTTTTTATCGGTAAACAAGAAGAAAAAAATCCTAGTCCTCCAAAAATCCTTCCAGCGATGGTAAATTCTGCAAAATTTTGATAAGGAAAAAAAAATGCAGCCTGGCGGAATAACTTCCACACAGATGCACTCCCACGGGCCACACAAACAGCAGCTCTGCCATACTTGTGCTGCTTATCTGCAGATAGCTTGGCAGCACGTCCTGAACCTCTTCACTTCGCACCAGCAGCCCAGGCCTGTCCTCCCTTCTGTCTGGTGAGGTCACTGGTTAGGGCTCCAGGGCTGGAAAAGCAGAGTGGGCAGCACAGGGTGTGCATGGCACAGGCGGTGCATATCACCAGGTGCCAAGGGGAACCGAAACCTCAAAATTCCTCTTGCCTTTCCCTGTGAGAACCTCTTCTCTCTCTCTCTCTTTTTTTTTTTTTTTTTTTTTTTTTTTTTTTTTTTGCCTAAATAAGTAGAAATAATTGTTTAGGACAGATTTTATCCTTGTCCCCAAAGATAGGACAAATGCTCCTTTCGGACTTACTTTTCCGAGGTGGCTCTTAGATGGCTAGAACATCTCTCATGAGCCATGTTGTGCTCTGAAACAGGAGTCAGTGAAAAGGACCAACATACTAAGGAAAGCATGGCATCCTTCGAGGATCGCCACACCCAAAGCACCTGCAACCTTGCCCTTTGGGTTTAAGGATGCTATTCTGTGCTTTCGGTTTCTAAGTAGGTTTACTACAAGCAAGTTTTAAAAATTAAATTAAAAATTTAAATACCAGAATTGCACCACCAACATTATTTTAAAATAACTTTCTAAAAGAATGATGGAATTAAATTTCAAGTGCGGTAACCGAATATAGTTCGTATTCTGTAAATGAAGAAATGGCACCACCAACCATGTGGCACACGTTGGTAAAAGTCAGCTCTTCGGTGCAGATAACCGAGGGGTTGATGTGACAACAGAACACCAGCTAATTAACATTTCAGGGTTGGCTCCGAAGCCAATCCTGTCATCCAATTCAGAGTTAAGCATAAGCACATGTATATTCAAGTTGAATTTGAGACAGCAAAACATTAGAATCAAACTATATGCTCAAGAAGAAGTCAATAGCTAAATATATTCATTCGTTGAAGGGGACATCATAGGAGTGTATAGAAAAATCAGTATATAGTGTATAGCAATAAGACAATATTAAACACAATATTATGTGGGAAATAGGATACACAGTTGAACAAAGCTATGAAGACCAATATGCCTATGGGAAAGACAAAGAATGTATTCAACACTGCAAAGAACTCAGTTTGATAAATTGTTTGAAGTTTTATGTTCCAATTTTATTATCACTCTATGGTGCCTTTAAGGATTTTTTTTAAAAAAATATCCTAGAGTGACGATGGGGACATCAGTGGACAGATGTCGATGCTGTAGGCCTCTGCTCACACCAGATGCCAGATTCACTCCGCAGTTGTGACAATAGAAAAGGGTTCCAGACATTGCAGTTAAATCCTCAGAACCCACATGGGGTGAGGAAAACCAACTCCTGTGAGTTGTCCTCTGACCTCCACATACACAATGGTCATTGTAACACACACACACACACACACACACACACACACACACACACACACACTAAATAAGTAAATACAGAGTTTACAATTTTAAATCCAGCATTTTGGGGGCTCCACTCCTTAAACTAGTGATCAAATAGGTCTAGGATGAACATTTACAGGATGCATTTCTAGTGCGTTCCCAGGTGCTGGTGCCATGGGGAAGAAACCTCACTATGAGAGTCCCTTGGACAGTTGTCTCTAACTAGAGACCATATAGAAACCCATATAGCCCCACAGAGTGGGACTAGGGATGAACCTGGTGCAAGCCAGGGCAGGCAGAAGCAATAGAGGGCGAGGCTCGGTGTCGACACCCGGAGTGGTTGGGTATCTTTGCTGCCAGCCCACAGGGAACTATGCAATTCTTAAATAGTTAAGATCACTGACTCTCCCTCAAGGCTTTCCATTCAAGGACAGAAAGGTCAGCCATCAGCTGTGGGAATTGTATTATAATTGAGTAATAAACATGGCATATGGAGATACTCATCAAAGTTATTAACTAATTTGTATCATGCATCTGGAACTTATCAAGGTTCATCTCCCAGTGACTAGAGGTTTGGAGTCACAACTGACTCTGGAAGGATAGCACATTATATGGAAAGTTCTTAACAGTTGTTGGCAACTGGCTACACAGGATTTGAGAAAGGGGAGGGAATGGAAGAGAGGACATGAGGGGAGGTGATGGGAGGTGATGGGAGGAGGAGGAGAGAAAAGACACTGAGAGAGGGAATATGATTTGAGACTGATAGTTAATTGAGATAAAGATGTAAGCATATCACCCCCAGGTCTGAGACATTATCCCCAGGCTATCACAACCTACACAGTCCTCCATAGGAACTCCCCACATGCTTCACAACTTTGGTGCGGTACTGTTAATGTTTACTCTCCTGACAGAGACGTGAACAGGTATTTCTTCAACCACATTGGACCTCACAATGGCTGCAAGTGTCTAGATTTTTCAAACATCTGGAAAGCCAAACGTAAAGCTTTTCTTTCCTTCTTGAATCACTGTCATTATGTCAGTAATGATGGCCTCAGTGAAGTCTCCCTCTCCCTCTCTCATCTGCTTTCACTGATCCACTTCCAAGACCTGGAAATACTCACTTCTAACAAAGCCATCATGAATGACAATTTCCCACTCAAACCCTCTGCCAAAATGCATTTTATGCTTCTTTATAAGCCAGACAAGAAAGGATCCCTATGCCTTGAGGACAACTACAATCCCCACATCATTAAATGAACAAACAAAACCAACAATATCCATTAAAAAGAGCAGGAATTTAATTCTTGCATTCAGGCTATGCCCACATGAGAGTTTAAAATGGTTTTAATGAAGTCACATACAGGTTTAATGCACATACATCACAGGACGACACACATCCACAGTTATCATGCCTCTTCCTTTTAAAGCTAACTCATCTTATTTTCTCAACTAATGATTGACTGACTTTATAATTCTTCACTGCAGATTTCACAAAAGCTAGTTTGGCTATTTTAAAAATAAACTTATGAAATACTTATGAGGATATGAATGTTAAATCCAAGGAAAGGAAGAGCTATCTAAGAAGCTGTTAAGAATCAACATAATAGTGTGAAATTCAACCTTTTTTCTTTTGTATTTGCATATTCTAGCCACAAGTATGATACACTGGATACAATACTTAAAATGCCAACATTCCGGCCAAATGATGATTTTGGAAGATTCTGGATGCATAGTTTGAATGGCTGGGTAGTCTGTTTAAAATTTCACATTTTTAAAAAATTTTAAATATGTTTTTTTTTAAAATGTGTATGGGTATTTTGCTTGCATGTATGTCTGTGCATCATGTGTGTACTATGCATGCAGATGCCAGAAGAGGGTGTCCAATTCTCTGAAACTGAAATTACAGGTGGCTGTGAGCTGCCATGTGGGTACCAAGAATCAAACTTAGGTCCTCTGCAAGAGCAATGAGTGCTCCCTGCCACGGAGTCATCTCTCAAATGAAAATACAGATAACTGTATCTTATGTGTTTATTATATTACATATCAGTTTGCTTTACACTATTAAATCTTGAGATTAAAATATTGAGAGTAATCTATGGGTGTTTCACACTCTGTCATTTCTGGGTATCTTGAAAATACAACTTAAACCCTCTAATGTAAAGACAAATTCTGGGGCAATGGCCAGGCCAGGTTTATTAAGTGTTTTGATCTATTCTTTGGTCTGATATTCTCTTTTTCTTTTGTATCAAAGCAACCTTCTAAATTGTATACTCTAAAGACTTCTTATGTTTCTCTAAGTGCATCATGGACATTTCTGAGAGTTTATATCAATGATTCCCTTAGTAGTGACTGTCATCTGCTACCATTCCTGTTGGAATAATAATAGCCACCGGACCCACTATCCTGAATTAGGACCCAACATTGCATCCAATACCAGCCTTAATTTAACTCTCTATTAGACAGACCTCATGATGACTTGAAAACACTTCATCATTGATTCATCTTCTTACCAGAAGTGAGACTTGCCATCCCTGTAGATTCCTGATCGTTTCCATGGTGACTCACTAGCATGTGTGGTTCCAGCGTTTGGTTTGGAATGTAAACCAAATGGTCACCTCCATGGTTCTCCAACATAAACGATGAGCCTTTCCCAGCAGACAGTTCTTGACTAAGAAGGCTGCTCTTGGTTGCAGAAACCTCATGCAGCTTAGCAGCCAGTCTACACGGAGAAAAAGAAAGTTTTAGGCTGAGTCCAAATAGATGCAAATAAAATATCTAAACATTTTAATATGGTTCTTGAATTGCTTATTAAAGAAATTGGGCTGATACCTCAGTTGGAAAAGTGCTTGGTTTGCAAACATTAAGACCTATGTTTGATCCCCAAGAACCCACATAAAAAAGCTGACCATAGTGATATCTGCTTGGAATCTAAGCACTAGGAGGAAAAGATGAGTGGATTCCTGGGGCTCTCTGGCTAGCTATCACAGACTACTTCCTGAGTTCTAGGACAGTGAGAGACCCTGAGTGAAAAAATAAAACCAAAAACCAAGGTAGATGATACCTGAGGAACAACAACCACGGTTGTCTTCTGGCCCGACACACACACACACACACACACACACACACACACTCACACACTCACACACACACTCACACACTCACACACACTCTCACACACTCACACACACACACTCATACACTCACACTCACACACTCACACTCACACACACTCACACACACTCACACTCACACACACTCACACACACTCACACACTCACACACTCACACACTCTCACACACACTCACACTCACACACACTCACACTCACACACACACTCACACACTCATACACTCACACACTCACACACTCACACACACACTCACACACACTCACACGCTCACACACACTCACACACACTCACACACTCACACACACAAACACTCACACACACTCACACACACTCACACAGACACACACACACGTTCACATTCGTGCATATACATGTACACCCACACATTGATCAAATATATGCACACACATATATACTCAGAAAAGAAAAAATTTGGTGGTAAAAATTCTAAATTAATTTCAGTCAAACAATTCATCTCCATTTAGCCTTCCTTTCCTCATGTTCACTTATTACCTATAAAGTATTCCTTTGGAATAATCCAAGTATTACTTGAATAGAGTTTTCAATAAATGATGAGGAAGTCATTCATCAATTAGCCACTGGACCAATCTTATTACACCTCAGACTGATACCAATTATCATAGAAAATGGGCGTTTAATGGACAAAGCCCTGATCCGAAAGGATAAGGTTACAAGGAGGCTCTTGAAATATATTTTAGAACTATTTATTCATTTTATTCAGATGATAACAGAAAATATATATAAGCATATTCTTGGTAACATCATTTTAATTCAATATTTGTAGTTGTGTTTAATACTGATGTTTGGTATCCAGAAGTATTATTTAGCTGTGGGGCAGAACAAATAGATATAACTTATGAAACAGTATTGTCACAGCCCACAAAGACAAATGAGATCATGACACATTGCATAGATGATGGTCTTGTACTTGTGTGTGTGGATTTGTGGTGAGAACATGGGCTGTCATGCAACAACAGAGGCCAGGTGCATCTACAGCATGTGCCACATCACACCATTTTGTCTTCAAAATTTCAGCTTCAGAAAAACAAAATCATCCATTACACGAAGTTAGTATAAGACTGTTTTTGTCTGATGGTTTAGACTTGATGTGTAAAGTTGTTTGGGTTTAATAGTTGGGTAAGAATCACAAATGTCATAGCATTTACAGGAGGCTTGTGTTTGTACATGTTCAAGTAACAATGTAACTTGTCTGCAGCCCTATTTAAAAGAGTCTATGGCTTATTCAAGAGGAACCACCCTACTTGACACTAACATTGTCTTTCCCAGGGGTTCGCTGTTGGACACATCCTTGCTAAACTACTCAATGAATAGAATCTGACATTAGAGGAGTATGCGTCTGTATGAATTCTGGTTGTTTCTGGATACCTAGAAGAAGCCATATCTTCTCTGAAAAGATGCCTTGATTAATGCAATTTGCAGTAAAGAGAAGTAACTATAGACCAAGACCAGCTATAGTGAGGGATCCAAGCTTAGTGTAACTCCAGCTAAAATCAACCAATAAGGGATATTCTCACAGTATTTGAGGGGCTAGAGTCAGCCAATTAATTAGTTTTTGTTGTTGTTGTTTTTTAAATAAAGATACAGCATTCATGAAAATTGTTGGCATGTGTATTGTATTGAAGGTCTTCTGTGGGACACTTTGAGGTTGAAACAACGCAGAGGCAGTCCTAGACTTAGTAAGATGAGACACTGGAGTTAGCTACCACAGTGCCTTAGCAGAAGTATAAACGAGCACTGTCTGTTGATGTTTTTTAAATGGCATGGTCTCTCTATGTAGCCCAGATTGGTCTTGAACTCCCAATTTCCCTGTCTCTGATTCCAGAGGAGTGCAACACCATAACGCAGCTAAGGTCGTGGATTTTGAGCAGGGTGTAGGGTAAATATCAGTTTCAAAGAGGAGGCCACTTGAATCATGACCACAAAGTGTGAATGCACCTTATGAGAAGGAATGGGATCCCAGGCAGCTGACCAGAAACCAGCTGACCACAAGGCACACACCAGCCCAGTGCAACCAAAACTCAGGGCCTCAGGAAGGGGAGGCTCTGGGCAGTGAGGTCGAAGATAACCTGTGAGGTTTGTTGTCGTTGTTGTTTCAAGAGTAGAATAAAGTCACGCCTTTAAAGGAAAAGTTTAATGAAATTCATGATGTTGTTATAAAACAAAATGCCTTAGACTGGAAAGCGTGCTCGATGCATGGCTGCTGCTGTAGAAAGTGGAATCCATGAACAGCCTCTACTTCAGACACCTTGCCTATTGCCTGCCATGGCCAGTTACACACCCACCAGTCAATTAACAGGAACTTGTAAATACAAGTGCTCTGCTACCTACCGGAGGCTGCGCTGCCGTGGCCCATCTCCTCTCTCTGAATGGATGCGCCTGCAATCACCCTCCAGCATCTGTGGTGGGTACTGATTGAATCCATCTATGGAGAGAACAAAGTTATGGTTTGGTGTCAAAACTAGAAATTGGGTTTTCTGGGCAATGAGAACCCCAACAGAAATCCTCTCAAAGCAATAAACGTTAGTAACACATTTCAAGAGAATTTGTCTGCGGTACGAGTGGAAAACACTGTCAACTTTAGGAACAGCATTCACAACTTGAGCTTCGGAGAGTTTCAGCGGCCAAAGAATTACTAGGATCATCGGAAAGTGTTCAAGGTGTTCAGGGAAGGGTTAATTGTGATGCAGGGACACAGGGACACATGAGTGCTATATGCCTATGCTAACACAATCTGAGAGACAATCTATCCTGATTCTCTACGGCTTTTCCTCCCAGACTGAAACTACTAGCTCAAACATAGAAAAGACGGTGTCTTATTACATGATATTATTTCTCTGCTTCTGCACCAATAAACGCTGATTTCCTATGAGAAAAGGAGTCGCAGAAAGGATTTTAACTTACTGACAACACAATCCATCTCTTTAATCTCTTTCTGTACTACCTGTAAGCTGCACACTACTGTAATTCCCTCTCATTCAGGAAAACAAATTTTAATGAAACAAGGCCCTTAGTTATTGAAGACCCGAGGCCCTAAAAAAGCATCCCAAAGGTAGTTTTGTCTCTGTGACTCTGGGATACAATTTTTTCCCCATTTGTCTAAAATGAGGATATGATTCTGATTGACTCCATTTGCCAATGGCTATTGGTGGAAGGAGGGACCACGACACAGCTGTTACCTCTGTGTACAGAAAAGTAAAAGTGCATACAACCAGGGCTGGCACTTTGGGGGAAAGTTCTCAAAGAACCAGCAGCTGCAAAACCGTCATTTAACTCTGACAAATGAAATAGGGCCAGGAAGGCGAGAAAGGTGGGAGTCAACGTAAGTCAGATTTGCTCAATTGCAAAGCCACTGTCCAGTCCGGCAGGACCAGACCCAAGGTGTTTTGAGTCCATTAAAATCCTGCAGGGTTAGCCATCTGGATGGCACAAAGGACAGCACTGTGGGAAACAATGCACAGCCGTGCCTCTGGTCAAGAAGGTAAAATTTGAAATGTTTAGTGTTTGCAAGAGTCCCTTTCAGATGAGAAGGTGTTTGGCTAAGACCTGGCAGTCTGCTGCACAGGTGTCCCTCCCATCAATGTACCAGAATGACACACGGTGGTGTATGTCTGAAAAAATTACTATAAAATAAAAAAATTCAAATCCAGTGGGAGGGTTGGTATCAAAATTGATTTGGAAGCATTGTTTTGATTCGTCTTTATGCCATTCAAATGGGACCGTGTTTTATGTTTAAAGGCAATAATCTAGCATTCCCAAGAGTGTAGGTAGTGAGTTCAACAGTTGAATGTGAGTCATGGGAGATAGGCAGAGGCTTCCTTACAATGGAGAATTTACCATGAGGATACTATTCCTGCTGTGGGACATTCCCTCTACACCAGGCAACAGAATGCAAACCTTGCTCTAAACCTGACAGAGTCCCACACAGAACAGGCTTGGCTCCATTTAGAGGAATCTCCCAGAAGACAGTGCCATGGTTTGGGTAAATGTTCCCCAGAAGTCCATGAGGATAAGACTTGGTGTCAAGGGCAGAGTTGTTGGCAGATAACCTACTCTTTAGGAGGTAGTCCTAATAGGAGGTCTCCAGGTTGTTGGGATGTACTCCTTCCCTTCTCCTCTGTCTTGTTTCCTAGTTTCTTGTGGGAGCAAATTTGTTCTCCCTGCACCCAAGCCATGCAAGTGTCAAAGGCACAAAGAACCAGGCTACCTAACTCCAGGCTACCTAACTCCAGGCTACCTAACTCCAGGCTACCTAACTCTGGACAGTAAACTCCACAAGCATGATCAAAACCAAACCTATCCTCTTTAGGAGTTAATTTGGTATTAGGCAGACTAACACAAAGGGCTCCTCAACTTAACTTCTTTGTACTTGGGGGCTGAGGTTTGTTTTGTTTTGTGTGTGTGTGTGGGGGGGGTGCTGGCTATCCATCCCGAGACTTGTAGAATGATAATAGCATCTCTAGATTTTACCTACTTGACATGAATAGCACTTGAAATTTTTAAGAATCAGATCAGAAAACTCTCCAGGACATTTCCAGCTATCTCCTGGAGGTAAAATATCACACACACACACACAAAGAGAGAGAGAGAGGGAGAGAGAGAGAGAAGCTGTTTCTTCAGGGAAGTGTTTTCTCACACCATTTGTGGTAGAGGACGAGGAACTACTTCTAACCCTTGGCAGACCAACGCTGTTACTTTTTATTATTTCTGATGACACAGAGTCCACTGATCGTGCACTCGTATGCTCCAGCAATCATTGTCAAGTTCCTTCAAGAGTACTTACTCTCAATTTTGAAACTTAGCACTCACAGGTCAGTTTGTGGGCTGGCCTGTATACAGAGGGTAACACATTGTTGTACACAGCACTGCAGCCATGCTGCTTAAAGTGTGATCTGTGACCCACAACACTGGCAATACCCTGGTGCCTGCGAGGCACAGTCTCGGACTCCTAATCCTGTCGAACAGGAAGCTGCCTGCAGGTTTTTCGGATTCCTATGGGGCATGACTGGGTCATCATATTCTCACACTCTTCACTATGTGCCATGATTAGAAAATAAACCCATTTAAATGCTCAAACCATACTTTTTAAGAGCTGTTAGGACTTTTCCAGGCTGAACAAATACAGCCCAGAAGACCACCAGTCACTCTGTGATTGCTGCTGTACAGATTTTGGCTAGAGATATTCTACCATAACAAGGTCTCCCCCAAGGCATAAGTAGGGTACATTCAGGACATGCCCTACCTTTGCTCCCAGTCATTACCTAATGTATATATTTGGATTCATTACAGACTGCATGGTATTGACCTTAGATTATTAATACTACTACTAGATACTACTCCAAAAGGAAAATAACCAAATAATGACTTACGTCTGACAAAATATATAAATGGCTTCAGAAACTTCACAATATAATTCATATCTGGCTTGTACATTCTCCCAAGCTGTATCAGATGGTGATCATGTGGGTAGCTTGCTAATTGTTCCATCCCATCTCTTTGTGTGGAGCCCAGAGAAACCACAAATATAACATAGCCTTGACATTTAGCCCTCAAAGCTACCGTCTTCACAAACTCCTTCTCCTCATGATTCTCACCAGCTGAAACCACAATGATGACCTTGTGTTTTCTTGGATTGGGGGTTGCCGGGAAGAGACCTTCCATGGCCCACTGTAGGCCAAGACTGATGGCGGCATCTCCATTTAGTTGTTGGAGGGATGTATGAATATAGTTCTTCATGCTGGACAGGTTGTCGTAGGTTGTAAACTCAAACTCTGTCTTCACTCTGTGCTTCTTTCTGGAATTCTCTGAGGGAGAATAGCTCAGCAAAGCAATCCTGTCACCAGAGTCTGAGACTGAAGGGTTTGAAGTGATGTGAAAGTTGTCAATCACTGAGCTCACCAATGTTTTCATGGCTTGGAAATCATCATTGGCTATATTATGGGAATTGTCTAAAAGGAATGCCACATCCATGTATGAGTTTTCAGGAACAAAAGTCTCTTCTGCACAAGTATTTGGAAAACATTTGTCTGAAAACACACAGAGAAATGCATCATGGGATTAGTGTGAGCATAAAACATGGAGAGCTTCTAAGAATCAGTGTATATCAATACTTCTATATCACATCATGTAAATTAACAAGAAGTGGCCAATGTCCCATTAATGTTGGGGCAACTAGCAGCTAATATCATGGGGTCTATGGTGAAACAGATTTAGGTGGCATGTACCTCTGAAGTCCACAATCATGTCCAAAATCATGAAGAAAGTATTTTCAGTAGTTCAGAGGCTCTCAATACAAACTACAACACTATCATAGAAAAGACTACAGCAGTTAGGTAATTTTCAAAACCAGTTTTCAGGTGCTATAGAAACTCTATAAACATTAGAGGTTGGAGCTCTGACATAGTGCATTTTCTAAAAACTAAAAATAGAACCTACCATAATAAATAGAAATATCCCACAAAAGCCCAGTTCAATACCTCCCCAGGAAGGCATTAACCCTCCTGCACAGTCAGCCTTCCCCAACGGTCTTACCATAGCAAAGTGTGCAGCGCCGAAGCCTTTCCTGGGGCTCATAATTCCCCACTGGGGGAACTGGAATCACCTGAAATGTCCCAGTGTCATCAAACTGCATTTAAAAAAAGAAACACATGCTACTTGCACACTTTAAGCCTTTATTGGGAAATTAGTATGTGCTCGTCATGAGAAAAGCTTGAAAAATGCCCATTATGACTATTACTATCCATTACAATCCTTTGGTTTATTCAGTAACACACACACACACACACACACACACACACACACACACACCATCAGTATCCCTATTTCACGATGAGGATTTCTTTTTAATATGTGCTGGATGTTTCACCCACATGACTGTCTATACACTCCATGGGTGCATGGTACCCTTGGGGGAAGAAGAGGGCATTGGGGCCCTGGGTGGAATTGCAAATAAAATGCAGGTCATCTTAACCACCAAACTACCTCTCTAGCCCCAGCCATAACATCTCTTGTTTTCATGACTGCAATGCTGGTCTGATTTTAACATGTTTCCATGTACCACATGATGATGAATACACATACCACCAGCTTTTAAGGTTGGGCCCTTCAGAAAACTTTCATTTGCAGTTTCCATTAGTCACTTTAGGTGATGACATCAGAGCCATTTCTACTGCACTCCATCAGAAAGGCTCATCTTCCTGAAGTCACATGGACCTTTCTAATCATAAACTCCAATGAAGTCTATTTCAAATGGCAACAGACTGAAGGCATTGTACTTATTCAAAATGCTTGCTTGTAACTCCTCCATCCTCCATTGTCTCTCCTATGACTACCTCTAGGCAGACTTTTTTGTCCTGCCAGCCACTCCCCAAATAGCCATATAGAGACTTGATATTAATTATAAAAGCTTGACTGAAAGCTTATGCTTGCTACTAACTAGCTCTTACAACTTAAATTAAGCCATATTTCTTATCTACCCTCTGCCACATGGAAGTACCTTCTTCCAGCATCTCATATTCATCTCCTGCTTTATGTGAATCTAACTTGCGATACTCTGACCCTACCCTCCTTTTTCCCAACATTCTTTCTGCCCCCAAAATCCTGCCTAGTTGTCAGCCAATCAGCTTTTTATTAATAATAAGAGCAACACATCTTCACAGTGTACAGGAAGATTACACAGCAACTATTCTCGTTCTCATTCTGTTTCTTGATTACTATGTTGCTTTAATGTTCATAAAAATGAGCAATATGCAATGCTGGTTCATTAATTCATTAAGTTGATACCTAATTTGAGGACATTTATGTTTATGGTCCTATGCAAAGCAGATGATGTTATTCTAATGAAAGGGACATATATTTCCATAGGGTGATGAGGCTACCCTTCAACCCACAGCAATGCTCAGGCTTGTGCCCCACCCAGAACACAGAAAGGTCAAAAAAAGCCACACCCTCTGCCTTTCTGTAAAGTGTTGAGTGTCCGAGCATATTTACAATCATTTCAGCCTTAGTTGGATGTTATTCCTCTCTTATGAACTTGGGTATTTGGGCATTACTTGACAGTCTACCATTTTGGTCTCACATCTAAAGGATGCATGCTCACTCAGTGAACCAAAGAAACTGATTCACAGGAGTGGACCACATGCTCTGCATTCATTTGTTCATGCATCCAACACATACGGATTGAACTTAACAAATATGCATTGGATGCCAACAATGTTACAGGTACAGTTGTGATGTTAGAGGAATTGAAATAAGCAGAAGAGATAAAATACCTTTGCAGTATGCTCTAGTGGGGTAGACCTATCATAAACATCAAAATAAGTATATTATCTAATATGTTTACAGGTGATCATTTCCCTTTAAAACATAGTAGGGTTGTGAGGATGGAAAAGGCTAGGTACCATTTAAATGAAATTCACCAAGAGAGAGACTGAGAAGGGACTGCAATGAGGTAAGAGCAGCCAGGAAGATGAGATTCTGTGGAAGATGACCTTTGGTGTAATACTCATTATCATCTTAATCAGAGTAGCTGTGATGACTCACAAGCAACTCTAAGGTTGGATCTGTTGACCCTCCTCATAGGAGGAGGAGGAGGGAGGAAGGGAGGGCGGTTATTAGACCACACTGGCGATTCCAGAAACTCTGTCCTCATTACCTACTCCAGCTATAATTCTGCCCCAGCTGCATACCGTTGTGGGAGGTGCTAGCTGTGTAGGAGGTGAACCTCTAACTGAATAGGGACCTCATCTATGCAGTCATGAAGAAGGGTTCATCCACACCTGGTGACACTGCTTAGTGATGCAGTAGTTTGGGTGTCACCCACACCCCTCTAAGCAGTTCTTCCCCCCACGCACATGTAAGCAAACCCCTTGTGTCAGTTATGTTTTGTTGCCAGGATAAAACACCATGACCAAAAGCAAGTTAGAGAAGGAGGAGGCTTTCTCTGGCTGGTGGTTCCAGAGGGTTAGAGTCCACAATGGTGAGGACACATTGCTGCATCAGATTAGCAGCAGGAGCAAGAAGCTGAGAGATCCCATCCCAACCCAACACACAAGAGACTGAGCAAAATGCACTTGGGGCGGGTGTAAATTTTCAAAGCCAGCCATTGATAGGCTTCCTTCCAGCAAGGCCATACTGCCCAAGGGTTTCATAGTCTCCCCAAACAGTGCCACCATCTGGGGACCAAGAATCCAAATCCTGCGCCTACGGTTGACATTTTTTCAATCCACCCCACCCCAGCCCTCACTCGTGTACCTGTAAGGAAGCCAAATAAACTCATTGGTGCACTAAGCTAGACTTAGGCAAGCTGTTCCTTTCGTTTGTCACTTGTGTCCTATCTGAGATGAGGAGACATCTGTCCGCGTACGGTGTCAGTGGGGAAAATGTTCCCAAGAAGACACAGGGCCAATGGCTGTCTTAACCCTGCTAATAAATTATGTGGGCGGAGTGTGGGAACAAGCCCCTAAGTATAGAAACCCTGAGAACATTGTTGACTGAGAAGGGCACTTTGGGGACAGGAGTGGGAGTAACAATGTGGACAGGATTTGCTCAAGAAAGAATGTAAGAGTCAGGTGGGGGTCTGTGCATGTCAAGATGGGGGGAGAGAGGAAGGGAGGAACCAGAGGAGGGAGGGGAAGGAGGGAGGGAGGGAGGGGGAGAGGGAGGGAGAGAATGCGGTGCTGTGGACAGCACAGAGGCAAATTTCCCTTGAGAAATCGTTGTATGGGGAGCTAAGAAAATAGGATCAAAACTAAAGAGAGAAGTTGGGCCATGAAAATTAGATTTTTTTTTCTCTCTTGGTTAGAAGGATTTGACAGAAGGGACCAAATGATCTATATAGACAGAGACTCCAGCAAGAATAAACTTGCCACTTTCGGGGAATGCCTGAGTGCTTAATAACTGTTCATTCTGTTCATCTCGTGGGAGGAAATGCCGTAGAGAAGAACAGATTTCTAGAGATTCTATCTAAAACTTGCAACAGCCTTATAAATTTCTGGAACATCTGGGGGATGCTGCAAATTTGGTCTCCAATTGAGGCAGAACACAGAGATTTAAAAAAAAAAAAAAGATGAGACAGTGTTTCAAATAGATTTGTCAAAAGAAGCTATTTTAAAATGGCATGCGGAGTGTGAGGTGGCTCGGAAAAGTGAAAATGTCCAAAACCACATTTAAAATGTTTATCCTCACACAGGAATACTGGCTATTCTTTATCATACCAGTAAAAGATATTTTTATTGTGCTAATGATGTGTGTGAGTGTGTTTCTGTGTGTGGGTTTGGGGACCTGAGTGCAGATGCCTGCAGGACCCAGAGGCACCCAGTACTTGGAAGCTGGAGGAACAGGTGGTTGGGAGCTGCCTAACACGGGTGCTGTGGATTGAACTCAGGTCCTCTGCAAGAGCATTACATGCTCTTAACTGCTGGGCCATCTCTCCAGCTCCTCATAATGGTAAAAATTTTAAACACACATAAAGCTCCAAAGTTGCAAAGTACACAGAGAAGGTTTAAGGAAGAGGAAGAAGGAACCCTGGGTGGAGAGGAGCATTGAGGCAGGCGTGTGCATGAGATAACTAGAGGAAGCATGTGGCTAGAATTAGCTTGTGGGAGTGTTAACTGGTGAGAGCAGTTATGAGAAATATCACAGGGTTCGCGCCCTGTAGAGCAGCTGAGGTCTAGTGCGGTTTGGGTATGGTCCCATCAGACTATAAACTGGATTTGGCATCCAATTCTATTCTAGAATTAGAGGTAGCTCTCAGAGCAGGAATGTCACTCATTTCTTGCAGGGAGCAAAATTAGGGAGGCAGGGAACCCTGAAAAGAGAAACTAAGAATAGGAGACCCTTGACTTCTAAGATCTGTTTTATCAGCAACTTTTGTGGCTCCTAGTTCCAGAAAACTCTGTGTGTGTGTGTGTGTGTGTGTGTGTGTGTGTGTAGCAAGCTGACTCCTCCTCACCTTTTAATATAGAAACGCATGCATATGAATAGATCTTCATAGCCTCCTGAGCAATGAGATGGCTTCACCCAGCTCCAGAGGCCTCTTATGGTTTGAATGTGGGATGTTCTATTCTGGCTCCTGCGATTGGACATACAGCCTCCAGATGGTGACACTGTTTCGTTAAGACTGTTGAACCTCTTAAGAGGTGGAGCCTCGCTGGAAGAAATGAGTGCCTGGGAGCGGGTCTTGGTGTTTGCGGGCTGGACACCCCTTCCTGTCATCTTTCCCTTTCCTCACTGCAGATGCCGTGGTGACCCTGCTGCTTCATGCTTCCCCGCCATGCCTTCCCCAACACACAAACTGCATCCTTATGGCCTGAAAGTCAAGATAAACCCTGTGTCCCTTAGGTTGCTCCCTGTCAGGTGCTTTGCCAGTTATGAGTACACACACTCACACACACATACACACACACATACACACACACTCACACACACATACACACACATGCACACACACACTCACACTCACACACACTCACTCACACACACACACACACACTCACGTGTTTCACAAGTGGTCAATACACTGAAAGTTACTGGACAGTACACAAAGAGGGTCTGTAGTTTTAGGGTTTTGTAGGTTGATCTGTTTTGGATGAGAAAGCAAGATAGACGGGCTGGAGAAATGGCTCAGAGGTTAAGAGCACTGGCTGCTCTTCCAGAGGTCCTGAGTTCAATTCCCAGCAACCACATGGTGGCTCACAACCATCTATAATGATATCTGGTGCCCTCTTCTGGCATGCATTCATACATGCAGGCAGAACATTATACATAATAAATAAATAAATCTATTTAAAACAGAAAGAAGAGCCTTCATCCAGTAGCTGAAGGAAGCAGACACCCACAGCTAAACACTGAGCCGAACTCCTGGAATCCAGTTGCAGAGAGGGAGGAGTGATGAGCATATGGGTCAAGACCAGGCTGGGGAAACTCACAGAAACAGCTGATCTGAACAAGGGGGAGCTCATGGATCCCAGACTGATAGCTGGGAAACCAGCATGGGACTGACCCAGACTGCCTGAAATTGGGTGTCAGTTAAGAGGACTGGGAAGTCTATGGGGCCTCTGGTAATGGATCAGTATTTATCTCTAGTGCACAAATAGACTTTGGGAGCCAATTCCACCTAGAGGGATACTCTCTTAGCCTAGACACATGGGGGAGGGCCTAGGCCCTGCTCCAAATGATGTGACAGACTTTGAAGATTCCCCCATGGAAGGCCTCACCCTCTCTGGGGAGCAGAAAGGGGATGAGATAGGGGGTCAGTGGGAGCTGGGATTGGCATGAGAACAAGCTTGCTTGTAATATAAATGAAAAAATTTAAAAAAAAGAAAGAAGGAAGGAAGATGGATGGATAAAGAAACATTAATTGCTTTAACATAAGTGGGTCCAAAAAATGAAAGAATATCTTTAGAAATAGTCATATATATTAAGTATGTTGTACCATTTCAGGAGCTCAGAATTCCCCTGAGCTTTTTCCATTACAGGTTAAGATCCATTGCCTGATGAGACAATAGTGAGCATCTGGCTGTTCTGAGAAATACTAGGCAACAGAGCCGGCAGAACACCCACTCACACACCTTTATCTCAGAGGGACCCGAGTTACTATCTCGGTTAGGCACTTGGTAGCTACACGGAAATGCCCCAGGCCTCTGTTCTCTGAGTCTTAATGTGGAGATTGTACCTGCATCCCCTTCAATGTTTTGTGACTCCATGAGCATGTACGTTATGCTGTAGTTCCAGGGCCTGGCATAGAACGCAGCCTCACGAACTGGCTGCTGCTGCTACTACTGACTCACTAAGAGCTGCAAGGGGATCAGGAGACCACTCCTCCACCCCGACTCTACACCACTCCCATGCTGCCTTACCTAAGCCACAGTCCTCAAAAGGAGCAAGGGACAGTCTTACCCCAAAAGCCTCATCAAGGAAAACTCTTTCGTTATAAGCAAAGACTGCAAGGCTGATGTCCAGGGCACTGAACTCCATGGTGGCCGTGAGGATGGGCTCTCTACTGGTTGGCTGGCCATTGCTGAAGAACACTGCAACTCTTCTGGCGTTGGCTCCAGAAGATGTCCGCTTGAAAACATTGCGGGCCACAAACCTCATCGCATTGCCAATGTCCCTGGCCTTCTGGGGGACTTGATATTTTATTTGGGAAAGAAGCTGAAGGAGCTGTTTCTTGCTCCGGTAGTCAGACCCACGGATGAGATAGCGTGTATCTGAGTCGTAGGAAACTACAACCACCCGTGCTCCTACAGGACAGTTATTCTCCCTGATGTTGAGGTCATTAACAATGGAAGTGATGATGTCTCTTGTTTCATTAAATCTCCTCTCTGTGATACCAGAGGACTGGTCCAGAGCAAATGTCACCTCTGTCGGATACACAGGACACTTTTCTATGGAAATGAAAAGCAAAAAAATATTAAAGGACTTCACTAAGTCACAGCTATTCCCTTGCCCTTTACATGAGTGAAGTTAGTTCAGAAAAGGTAAAGCCCAGGCTGAAGTGGCTGTGTCATACAGGGACCTAAGGACTCAGACATTCTTATACAGTTTAGGCCCTAACAAGACCATCCCTGGGCAGGGTAAGGTTTATACAGGGTAGCACTTAGTGAAATGACAGGCAGGTGGCGGTGGGAGGGGTGAGTCAGAGGGAGGGAGGGAGGGCACTGAACACATCAAAGAAGCCAGTGTTGATGGGGACAGTATAGATGAGTTACAGTCCCGATTCCTGATTCTCCAGTTCCTCCTGCCTCCCAGAAAGATGGGAGCTGCTCTGTAAAAACAGTGAGTAGAAAACTGTCATGGGCCCCAGACAGAACAACAGTGAGGGGTGGCATAGTCACTGTTGACACTCAGGTCAAAAACATGACACCGACAGGCACAGTCACCATTAAAAGAGAAAAGTCTGCATAGAAGGTGGAAGTCCTTTTTTCCTGGGGGAGGAGGGGCTATCTTCAAACTGGTCTTCAGCAGCTATGTCATCAAGAACAGTATGGTCAGAGCACTCACCTTTCCAACAGGCTGTTTAAAAAACAAAACAAGGAAAAAGAAGACAAAGAGAGTTGAATCAATTATGCTTTTGGAATATGGACCAAAAAAAATTAATCTAGACAATAGAATTCCAACCAAACTGACAATTTGGGTCCTCCCTTAAAATGAGGCTAATGGTTAGAATACCAGGGAGCTGTCCACGAAACAGTGTTGATTTGGGGGCATCTCTGAACATTTGCCCTTGTGTGCCAGAGCTGGCCGACTTCAGCAGAGTGGAAAGGCCGATGACTTGTCGTAGAAGGTGAATAGATGAGGCTCTGATTAAATTGCCAGATAGCTGAAATCCAATTTGCTTTGTGTCTTCTTAGAGCCTTCAGAGACTCATTGAGCCACACATGGCTAAAATATGGGGTCTGATTTTCTTTCCCAATGAATGCCTTGGGAACCTCTCTATTTGTAGAACCACGGGGGTGGGGGCTTTCCAATAAACTTTGTCTCTGATTAAAAATACAGCTATTTTTCACTTCCAGAGGTTTCCCCAAGGATTTCGGGCAGCATCTGGTCTCACTGTAAATCTAATGCACATCAAGGGAAATGCTGAAAAAAAATCTAAGAAACCACAGGCCTGACAGTTTCCATGTTTAGTTGACTCCCTTCTTCCTGGGAAGCAAATGAATCATTCCAATCTCTCTCTCTCTCTCTCTCTCTCTCTCTCTCTCTCTCTCTCTCTCTCTCTCTCTCTCTCTCTCTCTCTCTCAAGTTCATTAACACCAGTGACAAGCCAACTCCATAGCACATGAGCTCCAAGTGTTTGTTTCAATCCTGTGGTCATCAGACAGTGCATGTAGCCGACAGCCTCCTCCTTATCCTAACCCTAAAAACATCTTTCCATGTATTGACTTCAGACCTCTGAGACAGGCAAGTAGGGTGACTTGGGGGGGGGAAATCACTTCACCTTGCTTAGTGTGTTTTTTATTTTCCCAGAACTCTCCTTATATAGCTCCCCTCAAAGCGCTAACCACTTGCAGCTTCCTGTTGTGTTCTCAGTCATCACCCTGCCCCATATTCCTGGATTAATTTTCTTCTCACAGGAGAGTCCCAGCTACCAGTATAGAACTTGACCCCAGTGGCTGGGTAAAAGAGAGCTGGTGTAGGACAGGGGACCCACAGATGCAAGACCAGGCTCCGATCTCAACATAGCCTTGGTGCTGCCTTGTACCAAGCCACAAAGGCCCGAAACCCAACTTTTATCCCCATTCTTTGAGGGAGCTCCATGCTAACCCACTCTCTCTACCGGATTATGTGACCCATCTTCTCCAGCTAATTACTGGCTGGGAAAACTTCTTCTCCTTCCAAATCTCAACCTCTCCAGGGACTACCCCTCCTCTCACCCCAGGTCTCCCTGGGGAAGACATCTGGTCTTCCTGGGGAAGCTGGCAATGCCTAAGACAGACGGATCACTCACTTCCCTGTCACTGCTCCTCTCCTGTGCTGAAGAGACTTGGAGTTCTTGAGGTCATTTACACTAACCCTTCTCCCTGACCTACATGCATGCAGGCATGCATATGTGCAGGTACACCCACCCCTTACATGCAGAAACTTGCTGGGAGTGGGAGGTGGTGAGGGACATCCTGTGTCTTCCGTTTCCTCTCTACCTTATTCTTTGGGAATAAGTCTCTTGTTGAACCTGGAGCTCGTTTTTGTCTTATCAGGCTGGTAACCAGCAGCAAGTTCTTTGATCTTCTTTGTCTAACACCCTCGTTCCAGAGTTACAGATGTACAAAACTGTGGTGTGCCCATAACAGAGTGCCTAGCTATGCTTATGTGGATGCTGAGGACCCAAACTCGAGTCCTTGTGCTTTTACACAAGTGCTCTTAGCCATTGGTCCACCCCCCCCCAACACCTCTGTAGTGAGACATCCACCCTGCCTGTACCACTGACCATGCCCGTTTGGGCCTGGTCACAGGTGCAGACGTGATGGGGTGGGTTTCAGTCTAGGGTCTGGACAGGTGGCTCACTCTCTCGGATCTGGTCAGGTCGCTGAGAGCAGCCTGGGTGTAGATCCTTGGAGCAGGAACTTGTGGGTCATCGGCTTCTTGTGTAAGTGACTCCTCCCCAAATAAAATTTTAATAAACCTATATTATTAAACCGAGTCTCGTGTATCTTAATCCATGCATCAATATACCTCATATCTTCCTTGCTGTCAACTTCCTTTTATTAAAAGATTTGGGACTCCATTCTGTGTGACTTGACCCTTCTTCATTCTCAACTTCATGAGTTCATCTTTTCAACTCATGTCTATCTAGTTTCACAGCCTTGGGAGCATCATTCTCTCTGTGGTGTCAAGGACTACCCACACTTGAGTGACTCCAATATCTAAAAAGTTAAGTAGTTAACCAACTAAATCTACAGCCCATGGTCCATACCTTGAGTACTCTGCCCCCCATCATTTTGCTTAGAGTTGTCATACTATTAATGGAGCTGGTCTTATCTCTTATACACATGTTGTCTCTTCTTGTATGCATAACACCTTATGAGCCCAAGGTCTTATACTTTTCTTTCCATTTTTAATGAGAGATGTGCCCCCAGTCCCAAGGCAATCCTATTACAGAGGCTGCTTACCAGAGAGTTCAGCCTCCTGATTCCATAGACCCACTCTACACTCAGTCCCAAATGTTCTCACCAACCACTAAGGCTCTTGACCATAATGTCCAGATACTCACGACTGTGGTTCCGCAGGAACTGGATCAGATCACAGGGCTAGAAAGTTTAAAAGACAGAGAACAAATATGAGTATAGACACGAACATTCTAGTGGAGGAGTTTAGTTCCAATGAACTGGCAGTGGTTTTGTTTGTTTTCAAGAATAAAGAGATACATACCGAATACACAGGCTGCCCTGCTGTGCCTTTAGGACCCTAAGGGGAGAAAAGTTATTAGTTTGTGAAACACAGTTTTTAGTAAGAAATTTTTAAAAAATTTAAACACCTTTTCCTTTATTGGAAGTAGAAATGATAGGAGGTAGTTAAGCCCAGTAGGTCAATTACAGTTAACTTTTCCCATTCCTATCAAGAGTGTATATTATTTTTTATTTGTATCGAAGATGCAATCCTTAGAAGACATTTTTTAAAGGAGTCTTTTTTTAATTATGTTTCTTTTTTCTAATTATATGTAGCAGACTTTCTCCACAGGGTAGAACAAAGGAGATGGATGGGTTGAGCATGCAGAGGTAGATTATCTTACAAATCAAGACATTTAAAATGCAAATGACAGTAAGTCTCACTATTTGTGAAAGAACCAAAGGCAATTGCATAGCAAATGAGATTTTTTACAAAAGAAGAATATATATGCTAAGTTCATAAATGGCACAAGACTGAGGGACAAAGGAATATAAATAGCTAGGGAAGGGGTTTACTATGAGAGTGCATCTCTTTGTAATGTCAGAAGCTATACCCATGAAGTCTCACTAACACAACTGCTCAAGTATGACTGAAAGGTAGGCAACCAATTCCAAAGTGAATGGGAAAAGCCCATAAAGTCTCAACCCAACATAAAGAATTATAGACAATTAAGAAAGCTTGGAGTGGGAGAGGTAGTCCTCCCCAGGGAAAGAACACCAATTGGCTGTCTAGTGCTAAACAGTCAGCCCCCAAGACATGCATACAAGTAGCATTATACAGTCTGAACAGGTTATATTTAAATACGTGTGTGTGTGTGTGTGTGTGTGTGTGTGTGTGTGTGTGTGTATACACATATGTGTGTATATATTGCATGTATATGTATGGAATATATATAACAACATATATTATGAATACATATAAACTTATATGTGCAATTAATAATTAAGGAACATAGAGGTCATAATTTTGAAGGAGAATGAGGAGGAATATTTGGGAGGGTATAAAGGAAGGAGAAATGTAATTATACTAGGATCTCAGAAATAAAAATAAAGGAATAAGTAGCTAGATGAGATCAAGCAGAGATGGCTTCTGGAAAGACATCATTTCTGGTTTTCTTCCATTTGATTTTTTCCCCTTTGCTTCTCTTGCTTTTTCTTTCCAGGATCAGGATTCTCATTGGGCATGGTTTTTAATGTATTTGCTAGTATGTTCATTTCAGAAAGAAAAAAAAAAAAGCATTACATACTCAAACTCAAGCATTCCCTTGGGCACTTACTCCTCCAATAAGTTTAACCAAAAATGTCAGCATAGCCAACTTCTGTTCTAAATGACAACTGAGTTACTTGTCTGACCATCCATCACTTACCCATCATCAATCCATCTTCTATACATCACCCATGCATCATCCATCCATCATTTATCCATCATCTACCCATCACCCATCCATCTAACCATCTACCACCCATCTATCTAGCAATACATCTATTTAGCCGCCCAATAATAGTTAAATGTCTGCCAAATGCTGGGGTAGCCTGTGGTATTATTCTGATTTAACCAGAACTGTGTACTATCCATGATTCTACCCAGTGAAGAAACCACTAAGCGTCTAAGCGTCTTCGCTGCCTTTCAGGTTAGGACAGATAATGGGAAAGAATGCACAGTCACACAGAGAAACAGTTTCAGGGTAATAATATAGAGAATAGGAGCTACATTTTGCAGAAGGTCAGAAGAAGAAGAGTTTATTCTGAAAGAGTAACTCCAGGGGCTGGAGAGATGGCTCCGAGGTTAGGAGCACCTGCTGCTCTTGCAGAGGACCCAGGTTTAGATCCCAGCACCCATGCCCAGCTGTCTTTAACTCCAGTTCTGGAGTATCCAAGGCCTCTTCTGACCTCCACAGGCTGCTGTATGAACATGGTGCACAGACATACCCTCAGGCAGGCAGGCAGATAGACAGACAGACAGACAGAACCACAAGACAAAGACCACACCCCAATTCAGACCAGTTGAACCAAGCACAAGACAGGCGATGTTGGATACCTTCATTACAGCCTTAGGACCTGGAAAAGAGATGAGCCCAGAGTAGAGATGACTGAGCCATAGACTAGCTTTTCTCCCACATCTGTGATACTTATAGTGGAGTATCCTTTACAAATAATTACTTTATTCTACTATGGAATAATTTGGCCAATAAACCATGTGCAAGTTTTGCTTTGCTAGATCTCAAGTTCAAGAATTCTTCAGTGCCTAAAACAAGATAAGTGTTTCATGCACTCTTTACAGTGTTATCTGGGTCTCCCCCATGTACCAGGTGCTGGCTGTATTTAGCTCTGCCCTGACTCTGCTGGGGAGGAGAGAGACACTGAGTCATCAACCACGTGACAAGCAGGGAAACAGATGCAGGTCTGAGTGGGGAAGCATGCCTGGCTCTGCCTGGAGATGCTTCCAAAGAAGACATTTCTCTTGTAATGGAACCAGTGTGGTTACATTTCCAAATCTTTCTAGACTCCAAATAAAGACTAAAAGGGCAACAATAAGTGGTTCTGGAAAACTCTATTTGCCAACCTGCCTTGCATGCTGGAGCTCTGTCAAGAGACCTCTATGAAACGTAGGCAAGCCCATCCATATTACAAAGGCTTCAGTGATCAATCACAGCAACAGTGTTTGCCCTCAGCTGCCTGATCCCCACAACTACCTTTATGGCTAGGGCAGCGATGTGTCATCTTCATCTTAATATTAGACTGAGAGACACAGCGACTGGCTTCTCAAACCCAGTGCTTTTGTCTTGAATTCTGCATCCTTTCCATTAGGTATACCAGAAACCACCACATATCGGTCAGTTCCCACATATACTCACTCTCCGTCCGGGAGGGCCTTGAGAGCCTGGTAGTCCAGTCTCACCTTTCAAGCCTTGAGAGAGCTGAAAACAGGAACACAGAAGTAGAAGTTTAGTTTCTACATTTTCTGTCCATGGAGACTGCCTCCAGTTTAAATGTTATTTTGTTTTATTATGTGTGTCAGTGTTTTGCCTGTATCTGTAGAAGGAGACAGTGTACATGCAGCGCCCACAGAGGCAAGATGACATTGGATCCCCTAGAACTGGAGTTACAGGTGGTTGTGAGCTATACACTAAGTGCTTAAGAACAGCTGGACTGAAGCATGTATGTCCGTCTCAGAGAGCTTTCCTAGAATGTATGAGTTCCATCCTCAGCATCATAAATAAGAATGATGATAATGAATAAAATTTAAAAATAAAAGGTAGAATCTTATTCAACCAGGTAAATTCCTCGCTCATAGTACAAGTTGACAACTCTTAACCATTGGTGAAACACCCATTTCTGTCTTGTACCATTTATTTAGTGGCATACAGTGCTCAGACACTGGCTCTAAAATTAAATTTAAAGTAGTCATAAGCTGGGACTTGTACTAACAAAAAAAGGCACACAAAGTTTGTGCAAAAATCTTCATCTATAAAGATCAAATAATACGGGCTGGAGAGATGACTCTGAGGCTAAGAGCACTTGCTGTTCCATTCCTGGCACCAACATGGTATCTCACAACTATCTGTAACTCTAATTCCAAAGGATCCAATGCCCTCTTTGGACCTCCAAGGGCACCAGGCACATATATGGTACACATGCACACATGCGAACAAACACTCATACACATTAAATAAATAAATAAATAGGTGTGTTTGTTTTGTCCCATTCCAATGTGTTTGCTTTTGTTGCATTATATTACATTATATCTATTATATTCCCTTAGAAGCTTGTTTGTTTTCTAATGGCAGACAGAAAGAGGGTGGATATGGATGGAGAGGATATGGGAAAGAATTGAGAGAAGTAGAGGGAGAGGAAACTGTAATCAGGATATATTATATGAAAAAAAACTATTTTAATAAAATAAAAAATAAGTATTTTAAAATCCACATATAAGATGGTACATGAGTGGACAATGTTTATTCCCCAAAATCAAAGGAGAGATAGTAGAAAACTATATGCAGGCAAACCCAAGGGCCTGTTGAACTATATCTCTTCCACACCCAGAGTGACAGTGACATTGCACTCAGACTTCAAAATAAAAGGGTGCTAATCTCAGCCATGTGTACCTAAGAAAGCACAATCTTCTGCTCTGCGTTACTAATCAGAACACTTCAGTATCCCCCCCCCCTTAAAACCATACTCCATCCAGTCACCTTGTGGATAATGGCACCATCAGGCAGCCCCCTGGGACATATGGAAAACATCAGATTCAGTTCCAAAAGACTGCAAGGCACTGGTATTTCTCCAACAACCAATCACCAGTGTGTAAATCTTAAAACTCACGGAACCATAGAATTGCAGAGCCAGAAATGACAGTGTATGTCACTAGGTTCAGTTCTAATATTCTAGAAATAGAGGCCCTAAGGTGTGCCAAAGGTCACTGACTAGCTAGTGACTTTTAAAATACCCTTGGAATGATTCAACAATCCACGTTACTATCACAGTAAGAAAACTGAGGTCTACCACAAATAAATATGTATTCTTTCTAGAATCATGAACCACTTACAGTCAATCCCTTGAATCCTTTGGGTCCAAGTCCCCCAGGAATTCCAGGGTCTCCAGCATCACCCTGATTCATATAGATCAAGATATTAAAATGTTTGCTATGAAAAAGTGGAAAACTTCTCTCCAATCAATACTTAAACCGATCTTGTAACCATCCTGTAATGAAGGCTAACACAGCAATAAATGCATCTTGACATGAACTCAGAACTAAATGATTATCACAGTTACATATTCTTAAAACTATTTCAATAATCTAATAATCCAAGTATCAATACATAAACATCAATTCGATAACCACCCAGTTGCTAAAAACAACCAGAGAATATACTAGAAAACATGAAATGCTGACTACCTAAAGTATTAAAGAATGACTTTCTAGTTCTATGAGTTATCTAGAAAAGTTGAAGATTATATATATATATATGTATATATGTATACATATATATATATGCTGTTTGTATGTATGCATGCATACATACATAATCTTGGGGTAAGGAAATGTTCCAAGTGGTAAAAATGCTAGTGGCACAAGATTGAGGACCTGAGCTCAATTGCCTAGCATCCATGTGAAAAAGCCAGATGTAGTCGCATGCATCTGTAATGCTACCACTCCTGTGGAAACATCCCTCCCTCTGCAAATTGCTAAAATTTTTAAGTTCAAGATTTAAAAGTTGTAACAGTGTGCACAAGACCCGCTCAAACTCAGGCCAGGATAGAACCCCAGCATGGAGTAGAAGGGAGAGTAGTCAGGAAGTTCCACCCCTAGCTAAGGAGCTGTTGGTAATCGATAGCCTTTGAGAGATGGAGAGACAATTTTCTCTAAGAGTGTCACTGGAGGTGGGTTGACCCTGCCCCAGTGGAAGGACACATATCTAAGAGTATAAGGACAGTGTAGGATGTACTTGATGGGATTTTTAAGTGGGAGAGGAGGGCAAAGTTTGGTGGGTACGAAAGAGGAATGGATCTGAAAGAAACTGGAGGAGGAGTAAATATTACCAAGATATACTGGAGAAAAAAAAAACCTCAAACAACCAATGAAAAGGAAGGAAAAAAGAAAATAAGATGTAAAAATAAATTAAAAACCATGAAGGTTCATTTAAAGAAATTCAATCTGACTTTGGTAGTAGTTATTTATTAATATGTTCATTTCGCATCGATCAGTAAGTTGTTACATTCTCCCTTTGTCAATAAATCAGAAAATTGATCATCTGTAAAGAGAACTCTTTTTCTGAGAGTTGTTTATGTAAACTCTTCCTAAACTTGTGTCTGCTTCAGGGAGCCCATCGGCGAAGAGCACTTTTCAGATGTTCTGAAACTTGCCTGTTCTCCTGCGGTTGGTCCATTAGATATTCTACTTTAGACCCAGACTTCTCATCCTGACTGGGGTCTTACAGGGACAGAAGCGGTCTGGAGTTTGGGAATTCATAGTGCAGAACCCTAGAGTCCACAGATGTAATGGGGGCGGCTCCTGCTGATATTATAGTCATGTCTGGCTCTACAGCATGCAAGACAGATTATCTAACAGACAATGAGTAATTTGGAAGATATGAAATCAAGAAGACAGTATAATTAGATTACACTTTGGAGGTACAAATTTAGTGAACATGATATTTGGGTCAACTGACAGAGACAAGATGGAAATAGGGGGCCAGGGAGGATTCTCAGGCAAGAGGACTCAAAAGTCAAACCAATGACTCATCTCAGTTCTCAAGAAGAAATTCTTATATGCCTCACCTTCTGCCCGGGATCCCCAGGGAATCCTGTTGGGCCCTGTAATTTTCAGCAGAGAACATATGTAAGTCAACAGACCAATTCTCCATATATCCAGGTTTAATTTATTGATTGTGAAAATAATTGTCTTGCATATTTACCTTAACTCCTTTTCGTCCCATCTGGCCATAGCCTGGGATGCCATGCTCTCCCTGTAAACACATCAGTTACTTTCAGTTTCTCCAAAGCTGTCTCAATGGGGAGACTGTGGTATTAGGAAATATGAGCTCTGGATGGGGGGGGGAGGATGGGGGGAGGATCTCACTTCTGGTTTTCTTCCCCCCCCCAGGCATTGAACCCAGAACCTCATGTATGTTAGGCAAAGATCCTACCAGTGAGCTACAGGCCCAGCCCCTCACTTCCTGCTGTGTACCCTCCTACTTCTTTGACCAGCTCCACTCTACAATCACTGCAGAAGGCAGAAGGGCGGTCACTCTGAATTTGTCCATTTGCCAGTTTCTTACTTGGAAAATTAGGAGTTGATCCACAAAAAAAAAATTACTGATGAATTTAACCGAAGACTTAAAAATGGGGGTTGGAGAAACAGCTCGGCGGTAAGAGCACTGGCTGTTCTTGCACAGGACGGGATTCTATACCCAGCACTCGTAGGTGGCTCACAACCATCTTTAACTCCAGTTCCAGGGATCTGATGCCGTCTGGCCTCCACAGGCACCAGGCATGCGCGTGGTGCACAGTCATATATGCAGGCATGCATACTAACACATAAAATTAAAATAAATCCTTTTAAAAAGAATTGTAAACGACCAATAAATGTTGTCGTGGACTCCATGGCAACCACTGCTGCTTGACCAAGTTCCAGCGTTTTGACATTGTGCACCACGATTCTCCAGGATCCCTTTACTTTCATTTTTAACGGTTCTCTCTATGTGCTGTGGAGTTGTCTTCAAAGTAATTATTTTGGAACTACTGGAGTATCGTTGAGAGAACACAATGGCTGGGAATGAGTTGCTGGCAGGAGGGGAGACAGAGATGCACTTTCTTTTTCTCTTTGCTTTGTCTAGGATGTTAAGGGTGAGTATTTCAAAACGGGTTAATATTTCTATCGCTTCCCATTTTCATGCCTATGAAACTTAAATTTTCCCTTTTTCTCTTGTTAATCCCACCAATGAAGAATAAGACCACTGCCACAGTTTAAAGGAAATTGGAAGCTAGCTTTAATTAAATACTGGCTAGGTGGATAGACTTTGGCCAGGGGGGGAAATAAATGGCCCCTAATCAAGTTTTGCAGAAATTTAAAAAGGGAAATCATAATTCACTGCATTTCCTTTTAGGTCCAATCAGAGGCAAGCAAATATCCTGACTAATATCCTGGCTAGGTACCTCCCGCCAACATGTGATGGAGTATAGGGTGCAAATGGATCAAACAAACTTGTTTAGAGGAGTAAAAACACAAAGCTTGTTATCTCCCATAAACCATAGCCTCCAGCACTTCAGGAACAATCTGTCCTTGGGCAAAGTGCTTGCAGATCAGAAACATTTTTTTTAATGTCATGGATCTTTATGACACAGTGATCAAAACTTAAAATGTAACTTTGGCACTCACACTGTCTCTATTTTTGAATATTTGTGTTTTCAAACTGAATCCCCAAAAGAAGGGCACTTTTTATTTTGAAATGGGGGTCTCTCGTAGTCCAGCATTTTACTTTGTTTCTGAGTACAACTTTTTACGTTTCATATGTGAGATTATGTGCTCTGGTGTTTGCCTTGTTATGCCTGCCTTCTTTTGGTTTCTTTAATCATATTTTTAGATTTTTAAAAATGTTTTTTGCCTGCCTTATTTTTGTTTATGTACCATCCTTCAGGTTCAACCATGTTGTCACATATAGCAGGATTTCCTCCTTATTTTTAAACCTGAATAATATTCATCACATAGATATGCCACAGCGTTTTTAATCTATCCATTCATCCAGAGATGGGCACTTCATCACATAGATATGCCACAGCGTTTTTAATCTATCCATTCATCCACAGATGGGCACTGGGTTGATTCCATCTTAGCTATACTTGGCAAATTTTCTACTATTTAATAACCACATATAATTTAATGACTAACATAAAATAACTCTCCTTCTATTGGCTGTTCTGCTGCTAAGATTTTGGTTCAGTAGAGCAACTAGGCCTGAGTGCAAGCCTTAAAAAGCAGTGGCCTGTGTCTTGACCCCATTCCTCTGCTTCTTGTCACTCTAGGGTTTTACAGGGGAGAAAGATAAGCTGTTTTGTTTTGTTTTGTTTTGTTTTTTCAACCAAAATGTATGTGCATGGCCTCTCTGGTTGTTAAAATACTAAAATGCCCAGCTCTCAGTCACCTCCTACTTTCTCTGCCTACAGCTCATCTCCTCCATCCTGCCCCCCACCTCCCTACCCCCCTACACACACACACACACACACACACACACACACACACACACACACACACACACACACACACACGACAAAAAGGCCAGGCACACAGCAAAGCAGCCACGGGTGGAGAACTGCCTCATGCCTTCCTACCCCAGGTACTGAACCCCATGCAGCCCCCCATTTCCTCTTGCTGCCCTTTTCCCCTTGCCTTAGAACCAAGTATGCAAAGCCTCATACCTGGTTTCCTCGATGTCCAGGGGGCCCTACTGGTCCTGGGTCTCCAGGAACTCCAGGTTCTCCCTAGGAAAAGAGGTAAGAACACATTTGGGTCAGCAAAGGCAAACCTTCCACATGCAGTTCTGTCCCCTGAAGGAGGGGACACAAGGTCTTCAGTGAGCAGCCAGCACTCAGTAGGGCTAGAATAAAATACACAATACAGTCTACCCAGAGGGTAGCAGAACATACCCCGCAGAGCTCAGGGCTAGGCTCTGAGGACTTTTTAAGGCTGTAGTTTTCCAGTGTGTTTCCTGCTTTCCTAGTGTCAACAGACTGAAGCAAAAGGAAGAGTAGAAAGTTCACTCTAGGAAAACGGACTCGTTTGCTAATGTATTTACTCACACAATATATGCTTATTGCTCTGGAAAATGAAGGACTGATATGATCAATGTAGTCCTGCCCCCACTAAGCACAGTGTGGTTAGGGAAAGAAAGAAGGAGGTGGACAGTTAGAACTCCATGTGTTGAAGCTGGGCTGCTTTGAGAGCAGGGAAGAGACTTGAGGGTCCAGGGAGGCGACCAATGAGAGACAAAGAAGCTGGGCACAAAGGACTCTGTGTGGACTGAGGAAGGAGCAGTCAAGCCGAAGAGTGACCCCAGGAGAGGAGAGAGGTTGGCTCTGGAAAAGCAGATGGTGTGTGTGGGGGGGGGGGGGGTTTGGGGAACTGAGTTGAGAAACCTTGAAATTAAACAGGGAGCTTCTCTTCCACCCCAACCCCAGGGTTGACGGCCAAATAACACTGTAAGTAAGCTGAAGGTGTACAACATGATAGCATGTGTGCATGCATGCACACAGACACACACAGATATACACATGTATAGAAATGACTGCCACAGCCACGTTAACTAACACATCTCACACTACCACTTGTTAATACTCTTCCATTTGGGTTTGAAGTTTTTTCTTGTTGATGTCTGTGTATGTTCAGAACTGTGTATGCACACATGTGTTCATGTGTGTGAGGGCAGAGGTCAACATCAAGTACCTTCTCAGTTTCTTTCCACTTTATTTTGTGAAACAGAGTCTTGTAGAGCCAGGAGATCACCAATTCAGCTAGACTGGCTGGGTAGCACCTCGGTGCCCAGATTTCTATGTGGTTCTAGAGGATCAGACTCAGGTCCCCATGTTGTACAGCAAGCCCTTTACCAACTGAGCTACTGCTCCAGCCCTGTCTTGTTAGCAGTTAAACTTGAGATCTGCCCAATGGGAAAATGTCAGTGTAGTTTTCTGGACTCTGTAGAAAAAGAAACCTTAGGTCCTTGGCTCAAATATGAAAGAGTTTTGAGGCCTTGACAAGAGAGCAACAAACCCAGCAGGCCTCCTCTGTAGCCACACAGACCCCAGAGCCTGAGGAATGAAAGCAGAGGGTCAGGTTGACATGAGGACAGTAGTTGACTCTGTCCGTCTCCACCACAGCTACCTTAGCCATGGCGGGCCTGACACAAAAACTGAGTTCAGATCCATTCATTCAGCTCAGTCAACAAATGTACTCCTGCTCAGGGAATATGGAGCTGGGAAGATTCTCAGTAGTGTTCTGGGATGGGCAGGTAACTCTCCTTGTAATCGGGATAGCTTCCTAGACAGAGGTAGACAGTAAGGAATTCTCTGCTCAGTGGATGGGAGAGAACACATTCCCAGCATGCAAGTGGTTGAGCATGGTGCTTGGGTTGAGTCATGTGAGGGATTTCCACACAGCTCTGGAGAAAATGTAGCTGCTCTTGTCCCCAGTATTTGAAACCAATGAGAAATAATGTTTACCTTTCTCCCCCAAAACCCAGGTCTTCCAATACTCCCTCTAGATCCTGCTGGCCCAGGAGAACCCTGAAAACAAAGAAAAAGAGATGCAAAAGGCACCACCCCTGCAGCAATTCCTGGAAACCTTGTAGGAACGTGGCACTTAATTTACATCATCCCAACAGTCCCAGAAGCCTCCTTAACAGAAAAGGCAGTGAGCCAGGGGAGAGAGTAAGCAATGGGCCTCAGCTCTGCATCTGCCAGGAATTCACTGCTCCATGTGAGACCTTGGCGGGGGTGAGGGGGTGGTGGTGGATCTAAAAGCTTCCTTGACTCAGTCAGCCTTCTTTCCAAGTGAGGGGAAATTCCCTGCAACACATCTCTGCCATGTGCACATACCACAGAACTATGGACACATCTATCATGGAGTGCAGGGCATATTTCAATGTCTCAATCTAAAACTACGGGGCATGAGATCCTTCACCAACCCATTAGGACGATATAACTGAGCATAGTCGAGCATCCCCTGCCTTCTGAGCTCTCACTGGCAGAAGTGAAGGACCCAATAGAATCAAGTGCTTCATACAAACCCCCCACCATCCAAACTCCCGTTCCTCACTTGGGAAACTCATTCAAATGTTGAATGTGAAAACCAGGCTTAAGAATCAAACAGGACTGTGTAAGCCCAGATCTTTGTACAGTCAAATGCCTGTGGTCCATGGAGAGACAGATGCATGCATAGAAAAACTTAAAAGTACAAGAACAATTCATTCAGAGTGGAAATGCTCTTTTTTAGTCTTCCAAATGCTTTCTTAAGCTGAGGGAGTGAGCGTGTGCTTTCAGAGTAAAAGAAAAGAAATCACCAAAGGAGGAGGAGGAATGAACCATCGAGGTATAAAGGACCATAAAGGACTTGAGCTGGGCTAAAAATGTATCTGTCGTAACTCAAAAAATGAAATAAACGTTCATATAATGACATGAAATGCACAACATATGAAGGACTTTTGAAATAAGAGAAACTAAAAGTCAGGAGTCATTGACCCTAAAGTCTCCAAGTCACTCACCTGAGGACCCTGATACCCTTGACTTCCTTCTTCTCCTTTCCCGCCGCGATTTCCACTGGACCCCTTTTTGTGATAACAACAACAACAAATACAATGTGTGTGATGTCAATGAAACTCAGCCTCTTAGTAGATGCTTTTGAAACACCCCCTGTGGAGATAGAGCAATGGTCTACCCTCCCAGCAGCCTTCCTGATGTGAGATACATCTTTTTTAGAAGAATAACTGGGGATGGTCCCAGACACAGTGGCATAGATCTTATTAAGGGATTCCCCACCTGGACATAAGAGTCTCATCCTTCTTTTACAGGGAGAGATAAAAATAGATCAAAAGGGAAATAAATAAACCCATGGAGATACAAACAACCATCAGATATATCTGTGTGATGTCTCTCTGGACCGACATGCTTTCTCAATGTGTAAAATACAGGAATCAGTTGGTCCAAGTTGGCACTGAAGAGCAAAGGGTAGTGGTCATCTGCCAGCCAAAGGGAAGTTTCTCTCTCTGCCGTGTTTCATGTATAGGACTCACACAGTTCTCTTGCATGGCTGGGGAGACTAGAAGTCACCGAATGACTCTCAAGCCACTAGTGTCAAAGGATCCCAGAGCATCTGTAGTGACTGCCATCCCACACCCAGCCAAAAACATCTGGACAAGTCTAGATTGTTTCCCAGAATACCCAACCTGTAGAATGTACTGGGCCACAGAAATACTCATGAGAATCTAAATTAGTTTACTTTTAACCTCAGACTTTCTGAGGAAAAAAAAAAAAAAAAAAAGAGGTTCCTGAAAAGCCTTAAAAACAGGCATTTCTACACAGACTCTTTCAGATGAGCCCAGGTTTAAAATGAGCTCAATACAGAGTGGGATCCATGGTGACTCAACACACAGGTGTGGCAAAGCCATCCTCAAGGAGTGATGTGACTTCAGCAACCCAGTGTGCAATAATAATAATAATAATAATAATAATAATAAATCTGTTAATTACCCATTCTTACCAATACCTAGGCACAATGCAAGGTGAACACAGAGCATATTTTTTTGCCTCTCTAGACTCATTGATGAGCTGCACATGTTAGAGCAAATTTGGTGGAACAAAATAAAAAATTAACCAGTTGAATATACTTTTCAATTTTTATTATTTATTTTAAGTATGTGTGTCTGTGCACATGAGTGCAGGTGCTCAGGGAGGCCAGAAGAGGGCGTAAGATCCCCTGGAACTGCTGTCACAGGCTGTTGTGAATCATTCCACCTGGGTACTGAACATTTAAAGTCCAGTCTTTAGCAGAGTATTACATGCTCTTAACCACAGAGCCATCTTTCTAGCCCCTCTGTTGTGTGATTTTATAATGAGCTACCTGTCTTCTTCCCACCAGAACGGCTCCACGCCATTTTCCCATATTTATGAAATACCCAGCATACCTGTGGGCCTTGCAGTCCTTCTAGTCCCTGGGTACCTTGAGGCCCCGGGTTTCCAGCTTCCCCCTAAGGAAAAAAGAGTTTTCAGTGTTAAGATTTTCTCTGCATGGTTCCCAGGTATATCATTTGGTTCATCTGCCTTTCTACTGCCTGGGATCTTATTTTTCCAACTGTCATGAGTGAACGCAAGTATGTTTTTAATTTTCATAAAGATGGGAATGGGAAGGACAATTGACTCAAATAAACTATGGTGGTTTAGATGAAAATGGCCCACATATGCTCATGTATTTCAGTGTTTGGTTCCCACGTGATGGAACTATTTTGGAAGGATCAGGAGGTGTGGCCTTGTTGGAAGAAGTATGTCACTGGGGGTGGGCTTTGAGGTTTCTAGAGCTCACACCAGGCCCAGTGGCATTCTCTCTCAGCCTGGGGCCTTCGGATCAGGATGAAGCTCCTAGCTACTGCTCCAATGCCATGCTCCCTGCCACAATGGTCATGTGCTAACCTCCAGAAATGGTAAGCAAGACTCCAATTAAGTGATTTCTTTTATAAGCTACCTTGGTTATGGTGTTTCTTCACAGCAATAGAACAGTAACTAAGACACAAATTTTCTTTGAAAATGCCATAAATGATACCAAATACCTGCATGATAATTAGAAACAAGTTTTAAAAAAGAAAAACATGGAAGGAATGCCAGCAATATATAGCTAATAATAATTTGGATAGAAGCAGTAGCAAGAATTTCACTTTCTTGCACGCTGCTTCCCAATACATGTGACACTGAGTCAAGGGTGTGACATTTGGGATTGCCTGTGTTCTCCTTGTTTGTCGGGAGGTTTTTTTTTTTGTTTGTTTGTTTTGTTTTTTTCTTGAGGGAGGCTTTGCCTTAGTGAGGCCTGTCCCATTTCAGGAAGGTGACTGGATAACTGCTTGTGCTTCCCACTCATTAGTGGTTCATGGCCATGGCTGGACATCCCTAGAACACCCTGTCAAATGCTATTTGCCCAGCCCCGTGTACACAGAAGAAATGCCCTCAGACCCCTACCACAGAGGACAGGAAGTAAAGAAAACTTACCGAGGGACCAGGGGGTCCCCTCCGGCCTTCCATTCCCTGAAACACCAAAAGCAAGGAAGGTATCAGTCAATATCCAGACAGGGCGTCCTTGAGGCAAACCAGCCCTTCCCAGTCCCCATTCATAGAGGGGTTTCCTGGGAGCCTCGGCAGGGCAGGTTTCACATTGGCTATTTAATTGCACATTAACATTTAGGGAACCAATGGCAACCCAATGTAAAAGTCACTGTAACCTTGCCGCAGTCTAACAGCCTCTGAAAGTTATTGAGGGGGCTATTTGGAGGTCTGGGTCACCCCGAAGAAATTGTTTTCACTCCCTGCAATCCCACAATTGCGGGGGGGGGGGGGCATCGTCACTCGGGCCCCATTTAGTCTGGCTCCGGAGGATTCCTCAGGTAGAAAATGGCTGCTGCTCGCTGCTCCTTTGTGTGGTCTAGATGCTACTAATTAGGTTTATCACAAAAAGCAAGGCTGGCTCTCAAATCTATACTCTCTGGGAGGGAGCTCATGTCACATGTCTATGGGGACAGAGAAGGGCCAAGAGGGACAACGCCTCAGGCCCCCAGATCCTAACTTATTTTCCCCAATCTGCCGCAATAAAATCTGCTTACATCCCCTCTCACTGCGATGGCTACAGAACATTCTCAACCACCAATCCACACGTAATGTGATAACCAACTATGATTATTTTAAGCAGTTGCATGTATTCATTTACTGTGTAAGAATGATTTCAGAACTGCTGTTTTCTCTCAGTTTCCCACCTCCCCAGGATAAATCATCCAACCAAATGTCAGCTCCACTGGGTATTAGACTTTTAAAATAACCCTCTGGGAGAAGTTACTCAGTAACTCGTCAGCTGTTTGGCTATGACTAGTTGATGTTCTTGACATAGGAAAATAGAGGGGATAAAAAGTCAGTGAAGGTGGAGGATACTGTTGCCACGACTTCACAGACTGTCTCCATGAAAAAGCCAGGACAGGAGCTGGAGAGGTGCCCCCCCCCAGCTGAGTGTGTGCTGCTCTTGCAGATGGTTCACAGCTACCTGTAAATGGCCAGTGCGCACACACATACACACACACACACACACACACACACACACACACACACACACACACGCATACATGCTCACACAAATGGAAAATAAAAAAGAAAGCAAGGATGAACTGGTCACAGTGGTACAAGCCTATAATCACATCATTTGAGAGGCCAAGGCACAAAGACCTTGAGTTCAAGACCAGCCTGGTCAACATAGTAAGTTCAATGCCAGCCTGATCTACAGGATAAGAGAGACCCTGTGTCAAAAAGAAGAAGAGGTGGTTAGAGAAGGCAGGCCGGAAGGAATAATAATGCTCATCCTGTATAGTAGCTTTGCACAACATCGGCCTTACAGGCAGGGCCTTGTCTTTGGTTCCATGGCTTTGTGTGTAGGCGGCACAGAGTAATTGCACAATAAACCTCACACCGTGGTTAAGAGCATAGACTCTGAAGTGAGGTGGTCTAAGCTCAAACCCCAGCCACTTACTATCTATTGTGACTTAGGGCAAGTTACCCAAGCCACCTTGATTTACTTATGTATAGTGTGAATATAATGATAATAATCCACCCAGCCAGCTTCTTTAAACGAGTATTTGAAAGTGATTAGATCAGGACCTGGTACAAAATGGGTGATATATTAGAAATGCAAGTGTTATAAGGACTATTTGCAAGTGGCCACCAAAATGTGACCTGAACTGTGACCTCCTGTGTGGTTGTCAGTGTGTTGAGCCATTGTTTTAGTAACAGCTGGTGTGATGATTAATTTCTGCAGGCTGAAGTTTAGTCACACGGGGAGCCCATGCCTGGGTTTGAGCTGTGCTGTTTACAATCCATTATCCACTTAAGATGCTCTGAGTCTCATGACAAAATTCTGGCCTATGTTGGAAATGTCGGGGAGAGGGTAAAAAAGCCCCAGATTGCTTGAACATGACTATGAACATGAATGTGAATGTTGCCTTATTTAATTCCAAAGAAAAGTTAGTAAGCTGGAAAATGGGTAAAAGGTGGGGAAGGGGCTGAGGTCCTTCTGTCCTTATTTAAAAGTCACTGACTAGTGTGTCCAAGGAGTAATCCCAGCTCTGCTCCCCAACATCTGTTTTTAAAGTGCATGATTTATGTGTCAGTTATAAACTGATTTCAAACTAAAATCCCTTTTCTCCCAAGCCAACAGATATTTATCTCTAAACTGTGCAACACTTAGCCCTTCTCACTGCTCTGCTGCTTCCCCCAATTACATCTTGATCCTCTTGAGCTGGGAAGGCAGGGTCCCAGGGAATGGTCCCAGAAGCATGAGAAGCCCAGCCCCTCTGGCTTGGGAGCTTTGCCTTTCAGGATAAACAAAGGCAAGATGGGCTCAAAAGCAACCTCCCAGGGAAAAGGGCGGCAGACTGCTGCCTTCAAGGGATGAGAACAATCCAACACCCGGAAAACAAAGCCAAGGGTTTTCATTCCCCCTGAGCGAGTTAGGGCCAAGTCCAGGGTTCTCAGCAGTCTTCTGTTATCACATTCCTGTTGAGTATGAAATGGAGCTTTTAATACAAATGTCCTCTCTAGCCAGGTGTGATGGACACAGCTGCAATCTCAGCACACGGAGGGCAGTGGGGGGGGGGGGAGGATTTCCTGTCAGTTTAAGGCCAGCCTGGTCTACGTAGTGACTTCTAGGCCAGCTGGGGGAACATAGAGGTCTCTTCCCCCAGAAAAGTAAATAACCATAATCTCTAACTTCAGTAATTCACGAAAAGTGATGTGGTTTCTTGGTTGGTCCTTAAAAACTGAAGGAAATCAAGTAGGGTTTTTTTTTTGGGGGGGGGAGGTAGGCTTCATATCACATGACACTATAAGCTACCATAGGGCCTCCAGACTGCCAATAAGTTGGCTCTAGTAGTCAGTGCTTGGGAGTCCATTCTGGAAGAAGCCATTTCTGCCCCCTCCCCTTTGTCAATGTGTAAAGAACATGAGATTCCATCTATCTACCCAGTCCATGATGTTCTGACATAACTCCCCGATGCTAAGTTAGGAGAGAAGAGTGCTTGTGTTCAAGCCATTGGCTCTCTTTAAAGGCATTCAAAACACCTTGAAGGTAGAAAGGCAAGGGCAGATTGCAGCACAGTGTTTCTCAGCCAGGGATGACTTTTGCCTCCCAGGCCAACCTGCTATAGACATTTTTGGATGTCACAAATGGGTAGGCAGAAAGGCAGAGTCTGGGGTTGTTGTCAAGCATCTTATGAGGTACAGGACATGCCTTCATAAGAAAGACTTCTCAGGTCCCAAAAGGTCAGCAGTGCCAAGATTCAGAATGCACCAGCCATGGGTGTGCTACCTCAGCAGCCATGGATGATCACCATGGTTCTGTGTCCATCACAAGGGATAAGGAAGGAGACAAGTGTCTGAGAGATACTTACCCTGCTCCCTCTGGGGCTAGAACTGCCTTGTGTCCCCTTCTGCCCAGTTCTCCCCTAGAAACACAATAATTTCCCAAAACCATAAGTCAAAAGTAGGTTATAAGTCCTGAGTACGTAATAAAGCCATCAACACAAAACATCAAATGCCATCAAGACAGCAGAATCAGGGAGTCATGCTGGAGTCATTCTGTATCGTGACATTGTTGATAAGATGAGCACATGAGGACAGGGCTATCAACCAGGACAGGGTTAGCAAGGTGCCATAAGCAAATGATGACTAATGACATATATTACCATGTTCTCAAAAATTAATAATGCCCCCAAAAGTATGGCCTACTTCAGATATGCCTTATTCTCTTTTAACTATAGATGATTTGGAGGGCGTTTGCTCATATACCATGTTAAACGTATTTAGCTCAAAAATGGAATTAGTCAACTTATCTATGTAACATAGACCCAATTACTTGTCTTCCTCGGTCTCCTTTGATGCCCTTCTGGCCTTTGGTGGTGCTGTCTCGTCCTGGGTTACCCTAGGAGATGATTTCAGAAATGTTTTAGAACCCAGAAGCATCAGAGTGAGGGAGCTCATTCATCGGTTCGGACACTGAGCTTTGCTATAGCGCCCAGGCTGGCTTTGACCTTGTGACCCACTGGCCTCAGCCTTCTGAGTTCTAGGATGACAAGTGTGTGCCCCATTCCGTTTTCTTTTTCTTTTCCTTCCCTGTGTGGTATTTGGGGTTAAACCTAGGGCTTTGAGCATCTCAGGAACATCTCTTATCACTGGGAGATTTTTTAAGATGGGTCTCATGAAGTTTCTCAGGTGGCCTGAGACTCTATTTCAGCAACCTGAGTAACTGGAATTACAGGCCTGTGCCACCAGGCTCTCTCTCTCTCTCTCTCTCTCTCTGTGTGTGTGTGTGTGTGATGGTATAATATTTAAGTGCTAGGCTTCAGCAGTTATCAACTTGTGGGTTGGCACACTTCTATCTCCAAAAATACTTACATTACAATTCATACCAGTAGCAAAATTACAGTTATGAAGCAGCAACGGAAATAATTTTATGCCTGGAGGGGTCACTACAACATGAGGAACTATATTAAAGCATCACAGCATTAGGAAGATTGAGAACCACTGGGCTAATTCAAGCTAAGAGATGGAGTATACGGGGAATCTCCAACTTGAAGCTCTTAAAAGGAACATTTGCCCCAGTTTGAATGCAATTTGATAGCTGAAGCAGTTTTCTGAGAGCACTGGCCACGCAGTAACATTCCCTGCAGTGGCTTTGCAAAGGCACTGGCCATTCCCTCAGACTCGGAATGAAAGCCTCCTATAATTGAGTCTGAGAGAGAGGCTCTCACGAGGGATTCAGCTCAATGGTAGAGTGCTCGCCTAGCAGGCACCGGGACCAGGGTTTCAGTCCCGACACTGTTAAACCAACAAACAAGCAAGAAATAAATAAATCAAGCTCTGGGATGCAAGATTAGAAATCTGACAAATAAAATGAAGTTTACACCACAGAAAGTTGGAAGTCTCAACACACCGTGAGAACTCATATAATGGAACTTTAGATGCCTTTTCTGGGCTTTTCAAGTAATCAGCCCATATCAGATTTCCCCCCAAATAAAAAAGCCCTAGGTAACAAACACCAACTGGTCCAGCTCCCTAGGCCAACTTGTGCCTGTACTTCAGTAGGAGTCAATAAGGGGAATGACAGCAGAATTGTGTTGAGATAAATTCAGAGTTAATTAAGTCTAACAACTTACGGGATCCCCTGGGAAGCCCTTCTCTCCATTTTCCCCAGGGGTACCTCTGGAACCTGGGCTGCCCTGAAAATACAGACAGATAAACAGACAAATAAGACAAGCTTCCATGTTATCCTGTAGGTGGCTTTTATAGTTAAATGCCAAGCAGTAGACAGGCAATCAGATAAAATATTTCATGTTTTAATGCCTCCCTCAGGTGCCTGTAGATTTCCCAAGTTCGAGTTTAAGCCATGGTCAGGCTAAGACACAGGAAACCTACTCATGGTCTAGCATAGGGCTGTCCAATGAAACTTTCGGCAATTAGGGGGAAGCTCCATGGTAGTGGGGGAAAATTCCATGGTAGCCACTAAGCATCTTTGTATAGGCTGACACTTGGAATGAGTTTAGTGAAATAGAAATAGTGAAATAGAATTTTCACTTCAATGAATTTAAATTTAAGCATTGACATTGGCTGTCCTAATTGGATGATTTCAACAATTTAGCGATTTGATGTCCATCAGAAATGTGGCCCCATGGGTTTTCTACTGCAACCCCCAAACAATTTTCCAGTGAAATTTTTCAGACTACAGTCCCTAGAGACATTTTGATTGATTCCCCGATTTCCTGTTTTCCTACATTGGCAAAGCATATGTCCCTGGTCCAGGGTGGTTACAATGGGACAAGAGAGGCTTCTAGGGGAGCAATACTAAGGTGGGCCTCACTCTACATTGGAGGGTGACTTCTTATACCCACATGCCTACTTGACCCACCCTAGGCTGGTCCCTGCATACCCTTAATATTTCATGTGTCTGTTCTCTCTGAGACTGCTTTACCTGAAGGCTTCATCCCATCTCATGTCAATTATTATGAACCTACCCCTCATCCCTCCTTATATCTATATCAATGCCAACAGTCCCTGAACTACGTCTGAATAATATTTCTAAAACACCATCTTTATTGTCTTTTGCTTAAACCCTTCCCAAGATACATACATACATGAACATACACACACACACACACACACACACACACACACACACACACACGGTCTAACAGCCTCTTACTGAAATCCATCTTCCTCCACCTGCACTCTGTTTCTTCCAGTGGACCACTGTTTCATGTACTTGCTCACCCTCTGTCTAGAATGTGCTTCCTCCACATCTGCACCTTGCTAATTGCAATTCACTATTTCTGGTTTCCAGAAGACTCCCTGGACACTCCCACCAAGCTGACTGGTGTCAGAAGGACCCCAAGTGATCCCAGACATTTCTGTGTACCACAGAATCCCTGAGGATGAGGGTTACACTGGTCCCACTCCAATCTCTGACTTCTTGACAAAGTAATTCAGTGTCTGGTATGTTACAGATGTTCAAAAACCTTTGATAAATAAATAAGTAGATCTGTTGGGATGAATTTACAATAAGCAAAATATTTCACTATGATTTATAACTCCAACGCATCCAAATCAACTTTTTCATTCTTTCTGTTTTTGGTATCATGAAAGAAAACAAAGGCTAATAATGACCAAACATGTTCACTTACAGACTTCTGAGAAACATAAGCACAGAAAGACCTCACACATTGAATTTTTCTAGCTGGAAGTTCTTGAAAATGACATGGTAGTTATGGCAGTTTAAATGAGAAACTCAGTGCCCCAGAGGCTCATATATTTGAACACTTGTCCCTACCCCAGTTAGCAGGGCTGTCTGGGGAGATCATGGAGCCTTTAAGGGGCGGAGCCTTTAAGGAGCGGAGCCTTTAGGAGGCGGAGCCTTTAGGAGGCGGAGCCTTTAGGAGGCGGAGCCTTTAGGAGGCGGAGCCTTTAGGAGGCGGAGCCTTTAGGAGGCGGAGCCTTTAGGAAGCGGAGCCTTTGGTAGGCGGGGCCTTGCTGGAGGTAGTACATCACTGGAGCCTGGTTTGGAGCGGGGTGGGGGGGGAGGTTATAGTCTCACCCATTTCCAATTCACTCTCTTCCCTATATGTGGATGAAATTTGATCAGCCAGCTTCCTGCTCCAGTTGCCATGCCATGCCTTCCCCACTATGAGACCTCTCTCCCTTTGGAACCATAGACTAAAACAAAGCCTAAGTTGCTTTTGGTCAGGGAATTTTGTCATAGCAATAGAACAAGAACTAATACAGTAGTCCCAAGACAAAGAATGGTATCTGTTGGCCACAGACTTTCATTGCATGATTGGGGTGATTAATTTTTTGAGACAGGGTTTCTCTGTATTGTTTTGGAGCCTGTCCTGGAACTAGCTTTGTAGACCAGGCTGGTGTGGAACTCACAGAGATCCGCCTGCCTCTGCCTCCCGAGTGCTGGGAGTGGTAGTTAATTTTATCAACTTGAGTTTAATAAACACTCAGGACACTAATGAGACACACCTTTGGGTATTTCTGTAAGGGTTGCCCCCAATCCCAAAAGGTTTACCCTGAGGAAGGAAGATCCACCCTGATTGTAGGCAGCACCATCCCAGAGGCTGAGGTCCTTGACTGAGTAAAAAGGAAAGGGCTGAGCATTGGCCATTCCCCTTCTGTTTCCTGGCCAGGGCCATGGACTAAGACCCTCCTACCAAAATAGACTACATTCCTCTGAAGAGTAAGTCAAAATAAACATTCTCCCTTAAGTTGTTTTGGAGGGTATCTGGATGCTTTGAGGGATGTCCAAATATTGGGGGGTGTTTGGATGCTTTTGGGGGTACCCAGATGCTTTGGAGGTATCCAGATGCTTTGAAGTGTCTGAATGCTTTTGGGGGTGTCCAGATGATTTGGGGGTATCCAGAAAGGTCAGGTATTTGAGTGTAGCCTGAAGAAAATAACTAAGATAGTGGTGAAGTCACCTGTCAATTTTATCCCTAAATTCAAGCACAGCAAACAGGGCTAAATCTGTCACCAGGGACTACTTCATTAGTGAAGAGAGTTACCTGAGAGCCAAGGTCACCTTTTTCCCCCTTTATTCCACGAAATCCATAAAATCCCTAAACAAACATAAAATAAAACCTCATTTAGAAAAAAAATCAACCTCATAATGGCTTCATGATAACTCAAAAAGAGGAGACAGATGGCTTACCTCTTCTCCATCCAGTCCGTCAAGCCCATCTTCTCCGTGTTCTCCCTGAGGGACAACAGACAGCTCTCAAGAACACTGGTTACAATACAAGACTGAATCAGTCGGGGGGGGGGTCTGATGGGGGTTGCCCTTCTGTATGTATGCTTCTCTTATTGGTTGATGAATAAAACACTGATTGGCTGATTGGCCAGGCAGATAGTATAGGCAGGGCTTGGAGATGAGGAGAATTCTGGGAAACATAAGCAGATGGAGTCATCATGTAGAGCCCAGGAAGAGAGGACGTGCAAGGCATTCTCCGGTAAGCCAAGACCACGTGGAAATACATAGATGTATGTTTATTTGGGGCTCTCAAGGGCAGAGGGACCCTACTGGCCAGAAAACTTTCATCAACAGAGGTCTCTGACATGCGCTTGTTAGGAAATGAGAATCCAAGCTAGGAGACAAAACTTGACTGAGAAGCAAATACTGTACCTGAGCTCCAGCAAATCCTTTGACTCCCTGCAAAAAAATTAAGACATTGTCAAAGGCGGAAGGGGATTCTAACTGTGAAGCAGGAAGGGGCTGCCTCCCTTGAGAGCATTGTCTCTTTAATTGCTTCTGGCTACACACCCACATAGTGGTTCTGGGTGGAAATAAGTGAATGTTCAAGACTTGTCCACAGACAGGTGAACTAGCACATGTAACCAGAAAAGATAAAGAGGTGATGGGTCAGAGGACACCAGACAGCGTTACAGTAGACAGGAGGGTGTCACAGGAGAGTGAGCACAATGAGCCAGGCAAAGCTTACCTTTTGGCCTCGAGTCCCCGGACATCCTGTGATCCCTCTGTCTCCTTGAGGTCCAATTTCTCCTCGTCTTCCCTAAAGTGAAACCAGACATGAATCCAAAGAGATGCTTTCACCGGAAGCTGTCCGCAGTGTGCTTTTGGATCACTGAGCCACAGCTTGTGGCAATGCAATTCCTCCTTTGCAGTCCCCAGACTCCCCCCCCCACCTCTCACACCCCCACAATCCCCATTTCACACACTTTCCTTGTCAGCCTTTAGGGTTCCCTCACAAGTCACAAATGGGTTGACGTGAGCTCAACCTCTTTACTCCCCATCAGCGAATGAGGCCACTTTGCCTCCTAGCCACAGTTCTAATTGCTCAGTGACCCCATGGTATCATGCCCAGGACTCTGATGCCACCCTGGGGAAGGCAGAGCTGCTGACATAGAAAAGCCATTCAGTGTCCATGGCTAGAGCTGAGCAGAGACAGATGGGAAGACACATTACTGCAAGAACAGAGCATGAAGGCAGGGGAGCCTCTCCTTGGACTGCAGAGATCAGGCAGGGATGGGCTTTCTGCATGATCAGAAGGATCTGAGTTTGATCCCCAAACCCACATTTTAAAAATCCAAGAATAGTGGTATGTGTCTAATCCCAGCTCTGGGGATGGGTATAAGGACAGGTGGAACCCTGGGGCTCTTGCTAGAGGCCAGCCCCTTCCAACAAACTCCAGGTCCATGAGATTCCCTTGTCTTAAAAAATAAAAAACCAGGGATATTCTTGATTAGGGTACAAGAAGAAGAAGGAGAAGGAGAAGGAGAAGGAGAAGGAGAAGGAGAAGGAGAAGGAGAAGAAGAAGAAGAAGAAGAAGAAGAAGAAGAAGAAGAAGAAGAAGAAGAAGAAGAAGAAGAAGAAGAAGAAGAAGAAGAAGAAGAAGAAGAAGAAGAAGAAGAAGGAGAAGAAGAAGAAACTAAATGTGGGTCGTACCGTTCCATGGGCTTGGGTCTTGGACTGTATAAAAAGAAGAAAGCTATCATCTGAAGAGGAGAAAGCTATCTGGAGGGAAGGATATCTAGAAGGGGGTGCTATCTGGATAGGGGGCTATCTGGAGAGGGGGGTTATCTAAGAAATGTCATTTAGAGGGGAAGGGGCTGAGCAGGGCACTCATCCCTCTCTGGAATGTAACCATACGCCTCAGGGTCCCACCCCACAGACTGCGCACTGATTTGCTCCTGCCCCATGATTTACTCACTCTGATGAACCACTCCCTCGCATCATAAGCCAATGCAAACCCTTCCTTTCTTAAGATGCTTTTGTGGGGTATCTTTTCAGAAGAACAAGAAAAACCACTAACACAGCTTCCTCATGAGGGAGGGGACATGCAAGCCTCCTTTCCCTGTCTCACTTCCTTGACTCTGAAAACCAGGGTCCTGCAGGCCCAAGGTGTGTTGCCCACGCTCACTAGAGGCTGAGAGGACTTTAGACTTCAGTTTCCCATGGCCTGAACTTTCAGCCAGCTATGGGTCCTCAGTAGGGCAGGGGGGCTGAGTCAACACACACAAAAGCACACTTACACAGGTGTGGTCGTGTTTGAGACCCCACTGAGGCTACAAAGTGAGCCACTTAGTACACTCCCTTAGTGGTGCTTTTAAAACAAGCTAGGTCAGCCTTGGATCCTAGAAGAATTGTCAAGAAGTTAAACATCCTGGTCAAGGTCTCACCCCTAGGTCAGGCCTTAGAAGTCTCTTTCCAGAGTCCATGCTTTAAACAATATAAACATTATGAACTGAACACTCCTCGTGCCTAGAGAAGCCACCCAAGGGGCTTCATTCCCTCCAAGTTTTACTCATGGGTGATGAGCCAAGCGAAGAGCCTTCCAAGCCTCTGGGCAGCATTTAATCATGAAGTCATACTCTGGGATAGCCTGCCCACTTCCTCTACATGAAGAACACATGTTCCAGCTCCTGCCTAGAGCCATGCACAGAGCACTGGGCCTAAAAGGAGCTCCCTAGCAGGGAAGCTGCTACAACCTGCTTACAGATACAGAGGAGAATCCCAGACCCCTAACACCGACTTAAAAACAACAACGAAACAGTCCCTGGCCTGAGAGCCGCTGATGTCCACAGCTTGGGGTTAGTGAAGGAAAAGGGAAAACAGCCCTTTCCTCCACAGCGCCATCTTTAAAGGAAAGTAACACACACAAGACTCCTCTACCCCATAAAGCTTTTCGGAAAGAATAGCATGTGGATTTATGGGAGAGGAAGTCCTAACTTACAGGGTCTCCATCCTCTCCCCTGTGTCCTCTGCTGCCTTTGAGGCCTGAAGAACCCTAGGAGGCAAAGAGAGAGGCACATTTAATCATGCTCCATCAGTGCAACTCATGAGACCATAGCATTCCTCCCCAGGCCCTCCCTTGACTGCTGGTTGACTTTGTGCCAATACAGCCATGAGTTGGGGGAGAATCCAACATCTGTAGGGGGCTTTTTCCTGGGACTCATCTCAAAGCCCCTTTGCAGAATGCCCTCCTAGTGACACAGGACACCGATCCTTGGAACCCTCTCATGGATGAGGGGCTATTCCCATATCTAAGGGACTTACACAGTGCTGTGACCACCATTTTTAATATGGATTTTTATTATTTTAATTATGTGTATTGCTGCCTGGTTTTATGTCAACTTGGCATAAGCTAAAATCTTCAGAAAGGAGGAAGCCTCCATTGAGAAAATGCCTCTATAAGACTGGGCTGTAGGCAAGCCTATAAGGCATTTTCTTAATTAATGATTGATAAGGAAGGGAACTGATAGCCCATTGTAGGTGGTACCACCCTCTGCTTTTCTGAAAGCAGTAGTTAAACTAAGTCACTTTTCTCTGAGCCATAGTTTAGCTGCTTCTGCTTCGAAACTTAACTTGTAGCAAAGATCTCAATGAGGTTTGTTTTCCCTAGCATCTAACACAGATCCTTGCTGAGCCCCTGGAGCATGAGCCTGTTGACATGCAAGAGGAGAGTTCAATAAATGGAATAGCATGATCAGGCAAAACATTGGGTATAGATTGGCCTTCAACAGTGATAGACAAAGCAGAGATCATCAGCAAGTATTACAGTCGCTCTGCTTTGTACCGAGAAGACTAAACACGTTTGTTCTAGCCTAATGATCTGTGCTCCATCCCCAGAATCCACAAAGTAGGAGCTGACTCCTGCGAGTTGTCCGCTGACCTCCACAGGTGCACCGTGGCACAGTCATGCCCACCCCCAAATAAATAATTTAAGTCCTTCTGTAATAAGAGGAAGGAAAATGCAGGCTCAAGTTGTTAAGAAGAAAAAATACATTTACCACAAAAAGTACTTTACTATATGATACCTAAAATCCATCTGAAAATGCATGCGAAGTAAGTATTATATAAATGCACAGTTTAATTGTTACAAAGTGAGATTTGTGCAGTAATTATATGTGACATCTGTGCAATTATCACCAAGGGCCAAGAAATGGAACATTGCCAGTCCCAGACATTGGGCCACCCCATCACATGAACCCAGAACCCACTATCCCAGCCCCGCTCAGAAGTGCATTGTTAACACAAAGGATAATACTTCCAGGACTTGCATTCTCAGACAGTATAACTTCATTTTAATAAATGGAATCCTACCTATATATTCTCCTGTTTTGTCTTGTCTACTTTCTCTGGTCATTATTGCATGGGTAAAAATCCATTCATGTTTTTTAATGAATGTAGTTCATCTGTTTGCAGTGACACTGTCTTTCATTGAAAATGTCATGATGCATTTTCCATTCTATCACTGTATAATTCATCTTCTGTAATTTCCTCTTTTATTTTTCAGCTCAATCTCACTTATTGTTGAAAAACCACAGCTCTCTCCACTGTTTCAACACCTTTCAGACTGCCTAAAGCAGATTTAGAAAGTGTAAATTACAAACCCAAAAAGCAACCTTGCCAGGGACATGGAGGAAAAGGGGGAGCACTTCTCAGTGGCAATGGCAGAGTGAACCCTTCTGAACCTGTTCCTATGCTGTGGAAGTTACCCAAGATGCCCAAGGCAATTACATTACATGGAGCAAAGGTTGCAAATTCAACTATTCAATTTCAGCCTCACTCATGACAAAGCAAGGCATGCTAGAGAAAATAGGGTCAAATGGCACCTTCGAGGCTTGGAGTCCCCGGGTTCCATGAGGTCCTGGAATCCCTGGGCATTTACAAAATGTACAGCAACAAGCCCTCTCTGCGATGTTTCCCTAGAGAGGGAGAGGGAAAAAATAGCAAAGAGGTGAGTGACGATCATCAGGGAGTTTCTTAGGTAATAACCCTACACAGACACATCATAGACCACCTACAAGCCCAGGCTCTGCCTTTGCTTGGGACAGGGGATCAAGCAATAAGAGGGCTTTATTACTTCACTGCAGAAAGGGCACTAGGCCAACAACTGGTATGGGCAGCATCCCCTCTCTAAAGGAAACAACATCAATTACTAGAAAGGGCACCAAGTGTATTTATGGCCACAGGCCAATTTGACTTGAGACATATTGATTCCTAGTTGACAATCTCCCAGGATTTCTATTGTATGAATTAGCTTGAGCTTTTTAATAACATTAGAGGCTGATTGATCTTTCGGTTCCCTGTACATTCATTTAGCAATATGACAACAGAAAAAAAAAATATGTTTTGAATACAAATCAAACCCTTAATACTACAGGATATTCAAGTGTCAAAGGCAGGCAGATCACGCTGAGTTGAGGCCAGCCTGGTTTACATAGAGGATTCCAGGCCAGTTAGGGATATACATGGGATTCTGTCTCAGATAGACAGAAGTCTTGAATGTTCATAGGTGGTAGGATGGCTACTATCCAAAAAGGAAGGAGTGAGGGAATGCAGGACAGGAACAGGAAGGAGAGAGGGAAAGAAGTAAGGGGAAAGAAGGAAAGCAGGAAGGAGGAGAGGTGTGGTAGTTTTAATGCATTTGGCCCCCATAATCTCATAGGGAGTGGCACTATAAAGAGGTGTGGCTTTATTGGAGTGGGTGTGGCCTTGTTAGAGGAAGTGTGTCACTGTGGGGGCAGGCTTTGACCTTTCTTGAGCTCAGGGTACCTCCCAGTGAGTCAGTAGACTTCCTGCTGCCTGGCTATCAAGAGGGGAACATGCCACCATGCTCTGTGAAAGTGTCTCTTCACAGAAAAAACAAAACAAACAAACCCCAAAGACTGGAGGAAACAAAGCACATCAAGTGTCCAGGAAGATGCGGAGAAAGGAAAACCTGAATGACTGAAAACAGTAGATGTGTTTCTCAAGGCACTAAAAACAGGATTAGCATAGTCCATAACCCCATTTGTGAATGCAAACACATAAAGAACTGGATACAGGACCCTGGAGAGATGTTTGCGCATGTGTATTCCAAGGTAGAAATGATCAAAAATGTCAGTTGGGAGACGAATGGCTAAAGATAGTGCAACAAAGAAGGGAATAATACTGTCACATGCGACAACGTGGATGAGCCTTGAGGACATTACACTGAGCCAGTGGCAAACAGACAAATGCTGCATAATGACAATATAAGGAATCTTGAGTCGAAAAGCTTTTCAGGAACAGAAGTCGAGAGTCCCAGGCTCTGCAAGGGCAGGGGCACAGAGGCTCACATTGCCAATTGAAGGGTTACAGAGTTTCGATCTCATAAAGTGAAAACTTTCTAGAGGTCTACTGGACTGCAATATGCACATTAGCTAGTGTGGTGGTCAGCCTCGATTGTCAACTTGACGAGATTTGTCATCACCATGGAACAAACCTCTTGCATGTATGTCTGAGGGATTTTCTAGATTAGGTTAATTAAGGTGGGATTCTGTGGAATAATCCTTCTGTGTGCTGTGTAAATTATACTGTGATTGGTTTAATAAAGGAGCTGGCTGGCCAATAGCTGGACAGGATAAGGTTAGGCAGGAAAGCCAGACTAAGGACACTGGGAAGAGGAAGGGCAGAGTCAGAGGAGTCGCTGGTGAAATGTGGAGAGGAAAACAGGAGGTGCAAGATGGAAAAGAGGTAATGCCATGAGGCAGAATGTAAATTAATATAATGGGTTAATTCAAGTTGAAAGAGCTAGTTACTAACATGCCTTAGCTATGGACCGGGCATTTACAATTGATATTGAGTATCCCTGTCAGTTATTTGGGAACCTGTGGGTGGGAAAGTAAGCCTGCAATGAAAAGACCCACACTAAACATAGTCTGCTGAAGAACCATTCCACAGGCTGGATAAAAAAGAGGAATCGAATTACAGCAGCATCCTACTCAAGCTCCTACTGCCTGACTTCCCTGCCATGATGGGCTGTATCCTCCAACTGCAAGCCCAGACAAACCCTTCTATTCTTAAAATAATTTTGTCAGACAACTAACTAATACAACCATATAGTGTATACATCAAATTATTGAGGTGATAAACACTACATTTTAACCATAATAATAAAACCCAAATGTAGTTTCAAAAAAAAAACAAAAAACCTAGTTTTACTAATAACCAAAGACATGTCAGTTACAATGCTTCAGAACACTGGGGAAAATATATGATGTTGTGGTCTTTTGCATGTTTTAACATCCTAAATACCATGTATTTAACTTAATCATACAAACAGCAGCAGTCTTGGGAAACACCGAATTCCCACTTGGTTCTTGGAGCACTTGAGATAACTGACAACTCACCAGATACTGTGAAAGCTTCTTGCCCAGGTCTGTCATTCCAATGGCCAGGTGGGTCCTGTAGTCAAATCCTTTTCCAAATTCAAAGCTGGAAAACTCACCATTTGTGAATGTGTTAAGAGACACCACCAATAGAGCATCAAGTCCTATTTAATAAAAATAATAATAACAACAACACATGTGAAACCAAAAGGTTCACCCAACAAAAGATTTCTGCTCGATAAATGTCATTCAAAGAACCAGAAAATGGAAAAGGCAAACAGCAGAGGAAGCAGGATTCTCAACATGCAAACACCCAACAGCAGACTCACCCGCATTTCTGAGAACACATGAAATTCCCCCAAAGTAAAACATCACAGAGAAACTAATGACCATTCAGCTGAAAAAATGTTGTGGAATATTAGTTTAAGATATGTTATGTTCATTTATGCTATGGAATATTTGTTTAATGATGCAAAGACATGTTGCATTCTTTTATGCTGCATTTGTTTAACTCTGTGAAGCTGTGTTACTTTGCCTGTCTAAAACACCTGGTGGTCTAAGAAAAACCTGAACAGTTGATAGCTACATAGGAGAGAGAAATAGGTGGGGTTGGTGAGCAAAGAATAAATATGATGAGAAAGTTAGAGTGGGAGTGAGGAGCAAGCAAAGGAAAAGGAGATGAGGACTCAGGTTCCAACCACACAGCTACACAACCACACAGCCAGCCACACAGCCACACAGACAGCCACACAACCACATAGCCAACAACACAACTACACAGCCAGCCACACAGCCACACAACCACACAGCCAGTCACACAGCCACACAACCACACACCCAGCCACACAGCCACACAACCATACAACCACACAGCTAGCCACATAACCACACAGCCACACAGCCAGTCATGGAGTAAGAAGGAAAATAAGGTATATTAATAAGAAAGGCAAAAAGCCCGAAGGCAAAATGTAGTTAAAGAGAAACGGAACATTTTAATTTGGAAAACCTGACTAGAAACAGGCATTCATAAGCAAGAATAAGTTTCTGTGTTTTTATTTGGGTTCTGGGTGACAGGCCCCCAAAGAGGAAAAAAAAGCTACACACACACACACACACACACACACACACACACACACATGCACACACACATACAACACACACACACAAAGCCAGCAGAAAGGAATATTCAATATCTCAAACCCATTCTGATGCAGCTCTTGGGCATTCAAACATTATTTTTATGAATGCATTGTTTATCTCTGGAGTGGGGTTCTGAATTTACTGGAATACATATTAACAAGTTATCCTCCAGGAACCCAGATTCTGGGTGATTCTTATTGCAGATGAATGAATTTCATTCACTCATTACTTCATCTACTAGCTGGTTGATTCATCCACCTTGTCATTGTGTACCAGTTGTACCAGGATGACAAAATGAGTGAGGGGATCAGGCACATTCCGTCCTGTGTCAGAGTTCACGGTCTAATGGATAAGATGGACAGACGGAAAATTCTGAGTTCTCTGGGGAGACCATTGGGGACTAATGAAAGTCTTACTTGATGCTCCAGACAGTCGTGGGGCACTGTGAGAGGACACTCTCAGGATTATGGAAGATTATTGGAGACAGTGGTGGCTACGCTGACTAATGAAGACTGGAAGGAATGAGAATATCAACACCTTGACTAAGGGAAGTTCTGTGTGCTAGAACACCAAGTATGAGGAATGAGCTCAGGCCGGGGCTGGAGCAGAGATAGGCGTCTGCAGTCTCGGGCGCCATAGTAAGGAAGTTGATACAGAACCCAAGGACCACGAGAGGGTGCTGAAGGGATCTAAGCAAGGAAGGTGGCACCAGCCAGCAATAAAGCAGGAAACTTTGTGAGTCGTGAAGATTGAATCTCAAAAGCCAGGCTGGGGCTCCTTCAAGGCACCTTTACAAGATGTGCCCCATCTGACAGTTAACAGACTGAAGGTTCCTCGGGTCCAAAACTGGCAGATATAGATGTTGGGTGAGAAGTGCTTGTGCTAGCCCACATTGCTACCTTTCACATGGATGGCAAGAGACAGCAAAGGCATCTTAGGTCAGACACCCTACAGCAGGAAAAGTGTGTGTGTGTGTGTGTGTGTGTGTGTGTGTGTGTGTGTGTTACTGAGAAGGAAAATCAGTGAAGAGAAAGGGAAGCTATGGCAGGGTTTTATCTCAGCAAAGACTCAGTTTGGCCTGAGTCGTGAGAGACTCTGAAGTGTTAACTGTGCCAGAGTTTACACAGTTGAGGCAAGAGCACTGGATTTGTGCATGCCTCTATCATTGAGAGCCACATTCACTGGAATGGGACTTAGTCTAGCCCCACCTGTAATGGCTACTCTTTGTTGTCAATGTGATTGGATTAATAAATAACAGTATGTTCGAGAGAATGTTTCTAGTTGGTGAGAAGACCTGCCATGAAGACAGGCAGTTCTACCTAATGGACCCATGTCCTGGAGAAAAATAGAAAACCTGTTGCTCTCCAGACTTCATCCTCTGCTTCCTATTCAGGTGAGATATGAGCAAGCATCTGCCACCATGAAGCCTTCACCACACCTTCCCCACCATGATGGGCTGTATCTACCCAAACATGAGCCAAAATAAACTCCTTCCTCAACTACGTCATACCAGCAAACTAGCCTCAGTCCAAGCAGCAGGGGTTGGGCAACAGTATGTGTCATTAGAAGGTCACAGGTGTAACTGCTTGGTTATATCATTGCCTCAAGGTGAGAAAAATGGGGGTAAATCAAAGTACTTTGCACAAGTCCCCAACAACATCTCATGCAAATGGCTGCACAGATCCTAAGATGGAGAACACACGTGGCAGAAACCTGTCCACATGCCCCATCTCCACTGTTTGCATTTTCAACTCGATACCTGCTTCTCTGAGCCTGTCTGACTGCTGCTCCAAAGTGGTGATGCTTTCACCATGGAGACCATCTGAGAAGATAAGCATCACCTACAGAAAGAGAGAAGAAAATAGGATGATGGCGGAGCCAGAGGTGGAACTGGGAAAGGAGGAATAGATGGGGGATGAGGAAAGGGGAGAAGACTGTAGGGAGAATACCTGGCCCCTGGATGAAGATTTATCCTCAAACATGTCCCACAGTGACTGCAAGAACTGTGCATTCAGATGAGTTGGCCCACGGACAGTGACTTGCAGCAAGCTGTCAAACACTGCTTTCTGGTAGATTTGGAACTTGGCTGGGAACTCTTGGTCACTGTTCACCTTAAAGGCCAGGCTCACCTGTGCCTCCGCACCTCCTCCACAGCTCACACCTCTGATGGAGGTGATGTCCTCTAGGATGTTTGGGAGGTATGATTCTAAGCGGGGATGGCTCTGGAACAAAGGCTGGTCCTGATGGTGAGTGGAAATGTCGAACCCGATCACGACATCCACAAAGCAATCTGGTGACCAAAGAAACAAGACCAGGTTAATCAGCAAACAGAGTGAGGATGGGGGGAGGCAGAGAAAAGGTTCTGTCAGCTCCAGAACTGGAGCCCAGGGATGTCTAGTACCCAGACTATGTTCAAAAACAAAGGTACTGACTACTCTATCAATATAGAGCATGGGTTCTCCTCTGTCCCCTTTCATATGCAACAAGTTCCAGAAGTTATTTGAGCTTCACATCATGGTTTAGGCTCGTTGCTAGCAGCTTTATATGTATGGGTGAATTTTCCTGCTCTCAATGGTGACATATTCTGAGTCCTATGAATCATAACACTTTAGACATGTGAACTGTCTTGGAGATTATTTGACGTCTAGCAGCCATTAGTGTGAAGTTTTGCAAAGGCCAGGTGGATACTGCAGAGAAGTCAAATGGCCAGAAAGTGAAGACAGTTACCTGGAGAGCAGACTGAATCCCAGTCCTGTTCACGCCCAGCAACAGCTGAGAGTGGCCAAGTGGTAAACAGAGCCCCATGTGGTTAAATCCATTCTTAATGCAAATCTATATTTTAGTGCAAAGTCTCCAGTCTGTATGTGCTGTCAACTAATTTAACAAGTTACCCCTGGCTAGCGGAACGAGCAAGTTGCTCTGATCCTTGCCAGCTGTTCCTGTTCAGACTAAGGAACAGTGAGTCTTATGTTGTGGCTCTACTCCAGAGCCCTGGCTTTCCAATTCCAGACCCAGGGCCCTTCCTTCCTCTGTCACTTGCCTCTACACAAGTACTCAAAGGGACATAAAAGAACTGGAACCCTTGGAGAGCCTAACACATGCCATAGAGGAGGGAGCTCTGAAGACGGCCGTAGCGGGGAGTTCCTGCCCGTGCACAAATCCCACACAGGGAGGAATACCTGCTGCAGTGCTGCCTTCCCAGCTGCACAGACACTGCACAGGTCCAAGTGCATAGAACTGAGCCCCTGTGGCTACTGCCGGCTGCAGCTGGTTATCGGCATGCCGGCTGGATGGATCACTGTTTCCCAGTTTGCCGACGTCACACCCTGTCAAGCTGACTCCTCCTACCATATCCAAGAGGACTTTGTAGCCATTTACATTTGTGGGCTGAAAAGCCTGGAAAGACAACTGAAATTTTTAGTATGTTACAATCATGTAGATGTTATTCTTCGAAACAAAATAGGGCTGGACTGATTGCTCAGTAATTAAGAGCGCTTGTTCTTGCAGAGGACCCAGGTTCGGTTTCCAGTACCCACATGCTGGCTCATAGCCATTTGTAATTCCAGTTTCAGGGGATCTGATACCTTCTTCTGACATCTGTGGGCACTGCACCCACATGCTGCATACATACACAAACACAAATTCCAGAAGAGCCCATGCCCTTTTCTGCCTCTAAAGTCACTGCAGACATGTCCACAGGCATACATGTAGGCAAAACAACCATATACAAAATGTTTTAAATTAAAAATTTTAAGAAGACTATATACATATACATAAATGCACACACACACATATACATATACACACTCGGTCAACAATGTTGAAACAAAGTTTCAATAGCGAAGTTCATTTTCCTTATACCCTACTGAATGAAGGACATTGTTCAGAGGACTTGCAAGTACGGGAGCAAATACAGGAGACTGAGCTCCCATACTGAGAGGAACATAAACTCTGAATGATCATGAGGGGACAGGGATGCCTACAGGATATAACCCTACCCTACTCCCTCACGCTCTATTCCCAATCCTGTCACTGAGGACGGCTGACTAAGCACAAGCTTCCAGGGAGAAGCAGTAATCAATGTCTCACCTCACTGCATTATTCTAAATGGGTTCTACAGGGGCTAGCCCATACAACAGCATTGGGAAATGGAGGCAAAGGAAGTCACCATCAAATAACACTAAACAACAGCAGGACACTCACTGGCTTTCCCGCAGCTCTGGCAGATTTCACGGACCATCCTTTTCTTCACATCCACACTCTTCAATCTATCAAAGTCTCGGAAAGTAATTATCTTTTCCGAACTGCCTGTGATGGGCAGGAGTTGTTCCTTATAAACATCTCCTATGCCCAAAGCCAGGACACAGATGCCGAGGTCTTTCAGGACTTTCACTGCATTTGCCACATCATAGCGGGGATGACTGGACGTGATGACAACCAAAGTTTGAGGGACACCATTGTTTCTCCTTCCACCGACAGAGGGATGAAACATGTCGCTCACATGCTTAAGAGCAAAGTCAATTCGTGGAAAGCCCTTGCTCCTGGCCACAGTTTGGACCTGAGACTTCCACTGAGTCTTGTTCAGAGAGCTTTCCAACTCAATAATTTCCTGATACCGGCTCCCGTATTGAGCCATCCCAATTTTCATTCTTTGAGACTGAATGTCAAAATTATCAATTAAGTCTGACAAGAAAGTTGTCATGGTAACGAACTCCGAATCAGACACCATGTCAGAGCCATCACAAAGGAAAATCACATCGGCTTCCTGAAGGTTACAGGCTGGAACAAGAAGGAAAAAAAGAATAAATTATTTTCTTCATGCATCATTCTAGATTGTTCCTTTACTGGGATACTTAAATTGCTTTGCTAAATACTTAAATTGTTTTGCATTAGGAGCAAATTGAGATAAATTAACTGAAGAGAGGCACACTGATTGAACCTCAAAGAGAAGGAAAAATCAGCAGGAAAGGGTAGGATAGCAGGCATTTTTTTCAAAGTGTAATTACAGTTGCATGAGTTACGGGAAAAGATACTGCAGGCTATTCAGAAAGGAAGTAGATAATATGTACAGATTGAATATTTTCCTGAAGAGATATTGTATGAGCCTGGAAGTCTCTTCAATGTCTGCAGATGATCAGAATAGTCTATGTAGCAATAGCACTTTATTGTTGAAACTCCTATTGTTAACTGGTGTTGGTGTTGCCAGAGTACACATGTATCAAACACTTTGGGAATGTAATAAAACAGTAAGTATCCCCACACCTGTTTATGACACATTATTCTAGTTTTGTATGTGTAGAAATGGAATTCAGGGTAATTCATGAGAACAAATAATTACTATGGAGGAAGGAGTGTACCTGAACTTCTAGAAACTTAAATATAATTTTTTCTACTGCAGTTTTTTATGTCATGACCTCAATATTAGAAGTAGATGGGACAAGTGTGCATTGTTCAGAAATAGGGCACAGGCTCATCTCCCTGAAGTTCAGTGTGAAATATTCTAAAACCCAAGGGATAATTTCCTCCAAGTTCCAGCCAGAATCCCTGGCTCAGGTAGGAACAGTGGAATGGTAATCACAATTGGTAATCCCCAGTGGCCCAATATCACACAATTCCTTGAAAAGCAGAGGGCCAGATACAAAGCCACAATGCCCAGACAGGACTTCAAGGAAGATAGAGCTCTCTGCAGTTAGTAGAGCCTCCAGCTTCCAGCTCCTTCAGCATTCACCTCCTTACAGAGATGACTTGCAAATGATGTGCCTTCCCCAGAGAAGTCCACACTCCCTTCTCACCCCATGCTTGCCATCTTAGTGGGATGCTGGGCAATTATCCTGGGAAGTGCTTGGTCTGGAGCTTCTGGTTTATAGTTTCATTGGATATGCATCACTGTCTGACTTGTGCCTACCTTGCCTTTCCTTTTATTTCCCCAAGTGTGGTTCCTTAATAAACATCATGCATCCCATGATGCATCCCATCTCAGCATCCACTTCCAAAAGGTAATGTGGGAGATGAGAATAAAGTAGTACCCTTACTTCTAAGACAAGACCAGTCTTAGTAACGTACTAGATTTGGTGGGAATCCAATAAATGAACAAGAGCCCAATAAACTCAGTCTTTTGATTGATAGAGATGAGAAGACAGCAAAATAAACTTTAAACGTTAACCCCAAGAGAAATAGAAGGCACCAGAGTTAGAGAACATGAAGCAAACAAAAGTTTAAAGTTGTTAGGTATATTAGATACAGGCAAGTGGGTGACAGGCTTGAGTATTTGTAGTGGGTAGAACAATGTGCACAAAGATGTGGAAATTTTTTTAGAAAATAAAGGAGACATGAAAAGGGCATGGGCAACAGGTGAGATGGGAGAAGTGCATAACGGTTAGATAGAGTTAGAAAGCTTCCAAAACACTATACACAGTGGTGTGACACAGTCCAGTATGTGCAAGATTGTTGAGAGTGACCTGCATGGCAACAGGATGGGGAGGGGGTGGTTCACACACCTGAGCAAACAGATGAATAAGTACACATGCACATGTCACACTCCACAAAGCTCAGACACCATCATAGAGTGGGGGGGGTGGAAAGATTTAAGAGCCTGAGGTAGAAGAGGACCATATAAAACAGTGGCTTTCCGACATGGGAAGACCACTATACTCTTGAACTTACAGTAGCTGTGACTGCATGAGTCTTGCATAAGATCAATCAGTCAACATTCTATTGTGGGTGTGGGAGGAAATCCCAAGTTTCTACCCCTATAACTGAGAAGCTATTGGCAGTAAATAGCTTCTGGGGGAGGTGGACTCAGTTTCCTTTAAGGGTATAGCTCCAGTAGTTGACACCACATCTGTAAGTATATGGGCAACCCAAACTGGAAAAGAAGACATGAAGCTGGGGGCGGAAATGTGAGACGGGATCTGAGAGGAGTTAGTGGGTATGAACATGACCAAAACACAATGTCACTCTCAAAGAATAAACTATTATATAAGTAATAGAGCAACTTACTCTCTTGTGAATTATTGCACAGAGTTTCTTGCAGAGGCAGGTAAGTATCTCTCAGTTTGTCAAAATTGTCTACATGGACAGTGTTTTCTTTCTTCCCTGCCATGGTCTCCAGTTCACCTTGGTTGGCATCTCCGACACCTACTGCGAAGATGGTGACGCCTTTGTCCCTTAGTTCCCACGCTGTGTCATTGAGTTTATCTCGGTCATGCGACACGCCATCCGTGATGACAACCATCAGCTGTTTCACATTTTGCTTCAGGCGGCTGCCATGCTCTTCTGTGAACAGGATGTTGGAGTGCTGAAGAGCCTTGGCAGTGTAGGTTTCCCCTGAGGTGGCCCTGGGCCGCCTCAGGTGCTCAATGATGTCTGATTTGCTTGAGTATGTGTTAAGATAGAAAAGAATCTCAGGATTGTTGGAATATTTGAGAGCTCCAAACTGGACTCGGTCCCTACCAACATCTGCCTTCTTCACCAAGTGGATGGTGAGGTTAATCATGCTCTCTTGTTGTTGTGAACCTATGCTGCCTGAATGGTCCAGCACAAACACAATATCTAAGAGTTCGATCCTCTTGCAATCTGAAAAAAATAAACAGTCACTCATAAACTCTATCAAGCATCCTACACACAAGAGGGAAAGCTGTCAACCTTTCCCATGAGTGTTCTAGGTACATTATATTCCCAATTCATCCCCCACATCTCACTTGGTACCCTTCCATTTTGTATGTGTGTGTGTGCATATGGATGTGCACAGGTGTGTATATGTGGAGGCCAACATTCAACCTTGAGTTTCATTCCTCAGAACACCAACTACCTTGGTTTTTGAAACGAGGGCTCTCACTGGCCTGAAACCCACCAAATGGGCAAGACTAGATGGCTAGCAAGCCCCAAGACTCTGCCTGTCGCCACTTCCTCTGCACTGGGATTACATGTACATGGCAAAATATGGCTTTTTCAAATGGATGCTGGAGATCAAACTCTGGTCTTCATATTCTTGTGGCAAGCACTTTGCCAACTAAGCATTCTCCCCAGCCCCTGTCTCACTTGGTTCAAAGTGGTTGTTTTCATTTTACAGAGAAAGAGGCCAAAGCACATTCAAGGGCAAGTTACCAGAACAGAATTCTACGGACACCTGTACCCTTACCTAAAGGGCCTTTTGACTGGTGGTCCTTGCACCACACCACACTGATCTGCTGGTGCCTCATGGTGCCTTTGCTAACCAGATTTCAGCAGAAAAGTAACGTTAGAAGCCAATTCAAGGACAATATGATGGCAAGTTTTACTAGAGCTTGCCGAAACAAACTGCTGCCTTGAATCCAGGAGCTCATTGTATAGGTTGGGTTGCATTCCACTCTATCTGGCTCCAGCTGCCCTGTGTCCCCAGTACCCAAGCCTCCCACATGCATCATTGGCCCACTTATGTGCACTCCACTCAGGCCTCCAGAATTCAAACTCGTAAAGGGATGGACACAAGTAAGGGTAGAGTGAAAGCTCTCATCTCCTCTTCCCTGGTCCCAAGTCCTCTTCCATTCTCAAAGCCAACAGGTCATTCTCCGGTGGGCTTGATTATCTAGACTCTCGGTCTTTTTTTTTTTTTTTTTTTTTTTTTTCCTTTCCTCAATAACCTAGGCATTTGCCATCCAAAGTTCCTTTTCTCCTTCACATCCCACCAGCCTGTTTTACCTCTCCAGTTTTCATTTCTGCCAGCGAGGTTATCAAGTTTTCAAGTCCCAGACACCATGGATGAGCTCAAGCTATCCCCCATGAAAGCCTGAGGCAAAGGCTTCCCTGAGACTTGGTGACAGGGCACAACTGGAGTTGGCTACCATATGAGGCAGCTGAAGTTCACCTCATGCTCTAGACAGGGCGCTGCCAGTGTTAGTATTTATCAAAAGGAAGACTCTAAAGTTGAAGGTCTGGCCCTTCAGTACACCTCAACCCTATGGAGTCTGGGAAATCGCTGCTGTAGAGGAAGAAAAGTCCTGAGACAGCACCTGAAACCCATTTGCAGTGGGGCCATTAATTTGTTAACTTTCTAAAAATCCTAAACACATGATTTTGAAGAATGAAACCAATGTCTGTCTGTTTCTATGCTGCCAGGAGAGCACACAACACACTTACTGATGTTTTCATTTGCTCTTTTGGCTGTTTCCAAACAGGTAACAGCATCAGATACATCCAAGTGTGTGTCTTCAGTCCTTGTGCAGCAAGTTCTAGCTCAAGAGATGTTGAGCTTGATAGTGTCAGGGCTGGGGATGCAGCTCAGTGGCAGAGCTGGCATCTGTGAGGCTCAGTTCCCAGCACCGAAAAAAAATGGCTCCAACTGAAGATTGCTCAATAATTTTTTTTTTAAAGCATTATGATTTATGAGATAAAAGTAGTAACCTCAAGCAATCAGGTAGAAAGTCCCATCATAAAATTTCACAAGTACATGAACAGACAAATGCCTAGTTGCCAGAAGTTAAGAATATAAATCAATTTTTTAAAAAATGCACTATGCATTTAAAATATGAGCAATGTTTTGGTAGATCGGGGCTGTTAAGGGGATCATTTAATATAGTTAAAAGGCAGATGCATTTATGCTTCTAATTACTTTCTGCCTGGCAATGGCTATGCATAGCCAAGAAACAATCTTTTAATAAATCATATGAGAGGTGGCTACTCTTCTCACTTTGAGTCAGCCCACTCAACTAAATCAATCTGCTTTCTCTCTCTCTCTCTCTCTCTCTCTCTCTCTCTCTCTCTCTCTCTCTCTTTCTTCCTCCTTCCCTTCCCTCCATAGTTTTCTGCTTAAACTGATTTTTAAAAATAATTTAATATTAAAAAACAGACCATGGAAAACTCCAGGTTTGTAAGGATTAGAGCTGGAAGTAGCATCATATTTAGAGACCTTTTCAGAATAGATTTGAATTCACCAAAAGCAAGACTAATTTGTACCAAACTAATTACCAAATTGTTCATCAGGTTGTAGGAGTTTTAATATGACTAACATAGATAAGAAATTAGGGGACCACTGATGTCTTGAAGGGAGACGGGGACACTTACCATGCAGAGCACACACACGAAAGATGAGTTTACTCTCTATTGCCTTCAGATGGTCAAAGTTCTCCACGTGGAAAACCAGGCTGCCATCCCCACTGATTTCCTCCAGCTCAGCCCTATTGGCACCATATACACCCACAGAAAAGATGGTCACACCTTTGTTCCTGAGAGCCATGGCAGGACCCCCTACTTCATCTTGGGCTTTCCCATCTGTGAGGAGGATGAGAAATTTTCTAACCTGGGGACGCCCCCCCTTGGGAAGGTCAAAGTACTCATTTACAAAGGTTAGTGCACTTCCGGTCAAAGTGTTTCTCTTGATGGACGACATCCTGTCTATTGCGGCATAAATGTCTTTGTGTGTGAAGAATGTATTGAGCTGGAATTCTTCCTTATTATAATCACTGAACTGAACAACGCCAACTTGGCTCTTACTGGCACCAATCTGAATCTTCCCCACCAGGTTTTTCATGAAGGTTTTCATTATCTCAAAATTTGTATCCCCTATGCTTCCAGAACTGTCCACCAAAAACATGATGTCAGCCTTCATATCTTCACAACCTGCATCGTGGGAAAAGATCAGAAATTGGCGTGATTCTCCGAGCACATGGAAACAGTAAGTAATAACAAATGCATCTACGAGAAAACATTCACAATCAACTCAGGGAATTGCTGTTATGTTTGAAATTTTTATTTTTTTATTTGCAACTTTGGTAGAAGAAGCCTTCTGACCAGAGCCTGCAGGCATCAGAAATTCACTGAGGATGATCCAAGAAATTTTAAAAAGGAAATGCCACTTCCAAACTTTATACTTAGTCCCTCACACATACAAACTCTCATTCACCATTAGTTTATCATTCATATATCATTTATCCACTCATCATTCATCCGTTCATCATTCTTTCATCATAACTTTTAAATGTACATGAATACAAAGCCTCAAGTTAAACATTAAAAATGTCATGGTGATTTTAAAAATTAATCAGAGCCCAAATAACCAATTCTCAACATTTATGGGACTAATATTTCAGGATTTAATCATAGTCTTGAAAAACATAATTCTAACTAATCTTAAAGCAGCATTATTTTCTGGGATAATTTTAAATGGCTTGATAAATAAGTCATTTAATACATAAAAATTGTAGTGAAAATATTTTAGTGGTGATATTACATGCTTTAGTACACACATATATCTATTCACAATAGACTATTCCTTATTTATACATAAAATTTGTAGTTGGTCCTTATTGGAATTGGGCATAAGTACATATACATAAATGTATATACACATACATATAAGACCAACTTCTATACATTATTGAAAATCAGTTCTATTGGAGCTGGAGAGATGGCTTAGCAGTTTAGAGCATCGCAGGCTTAGGTTTCTCAACATCCTGCTCTCCACTCACTACTTAGGATTCATTTCCTTGATCAATAACTGATGCCTAAACTACAAAATATATGCTTGCCTCCTCACATCAGTCTAGAGCCTTCTTCTCTAAAGAAGGACCTAAAGTACACTCTATATTGTGCTTCCTGAAGCCTTTCTCCTTTTCTTGGAATCAAACGCAGTCAACAATAGAGACTATTCCTTCTCATCATCTTGCTTATGGACCCCAACTGTACAACTGTTAGCAACAGGTGAGAGAAGGAAGATGAAGTCTATGATTTGGGATTCCATCTTCAGTACCACCCATTTGCTTGCTTGATTTTATTCCCAGTGGCTCAGAAAAGTCACACATGTTTTGCAGCCTTTTCTTTCCTCTCTAGTGACAACCTAGCCACTGTCTGCAACACCTGATTGTTTTTGTTTTGCTTTGCAGGGCTGGGGCTCATCTGATCTAGACAAGCGGTCTACCACTGAGCCAAATCCCTAATCACACGTGACTTTTATGCATCCCTTCCTGTGTTTCATTTTGGTTTTCTTACCTTTTTCAGAGCAGATGCTGTGAACAATTTCATTTTTTATGTTCTTTAGGGAATCAAAATTCTGCCCAAAGTTGACCCTTTCGTCTTTCCCAGCAATTTGTTGCAGTTGTGTTTTATTCGCCTCGCCAATCCCGACTGCGTGAATGGTGACATCTTCAGCCCTTATTCTGTTGGCAGGTTCTAGAACACTGTCTTCTGACTTCCCATCGGTCAGTACAATGAGATAACAGGGGATTTCATTTGCCCTCTCTGATTTCCCCTTCTTTATTATCGGCAGTATGAAGTCCAGGGCTTTCCCAGTGAATGTACGACCTTTGAGTTGCTTGATGTTAAAAACAGCCTTCTTCAAGGCAATGCCATCCAGGTAGAGGGAGGCAGGGAATTCCACTTCATTCTTATGTGAATACTGCACGACTCCAACTCGGACATTGTTGGGACCGACGGGAAACATGTCTATCACAGACGACATAAATATCTGGATTTGCTCAAACTGTTTCTTGTGGATGCTGGACGAGCCATCAATGAGGAAATAGATATCAGCCTCCTTTGTATCTACACAGCCTAAAAAATGAAAGAGAATGGGAAGTGTGTTCTCTTTCAATCAAAGAGCATCTCGAGGGAACTTTCTCCCAGGGTTTGTGTGGAGCATGAGCCTGTGCAGGTCTAAAGAACAGGGCCTCTGTGTTTGTGTGGAGCCGGGACACTTCCTCGGCACCTTTCTATCCATTTTACCCTTTGAAATCTATCACCATCTTGGGAAAACACTGGCACAGCAAAGCACAGTGGTTTATCTAAGGTCACACAGTCAGTAGATGAAGATCAAGGACCAGATTGCCCAGGCCCCAGACACTGTAAGGAAAATCCTCTTGGAGCTTTGACACTTGCCTCTTTAGAGTCTATGTCTTAATGGTTTCCTGGGAAACAGCATGGTATGGGAAACCATCTGTTCTGCCTGCTTTTGCTTTGCTTTGTTTTTCAACAGAATCTCTAGGCAGCCCAGGCTGGCCTTGAGCTCATGATCCTCCTGCTTCTGCCTCCCAGGTGCAGGATTACAAACATGAACCCCATACTTGGCTGTGACCTCTATTCTTCCCCAATGACCTCTTCTTCCCTGAGCAACTACCACAGTAAAGCCCAAATCAGATTGGTGATATTATCACTCATTTAGAATTTTAAATTAAAATTCAGCCTTACTTCCTACCTTTCTCTCTGACCCTGGTTCCAGCAATTCCCTCACTGTGTTAAGCACATTGGACTTTCTATCCTTTTTGAGAGAGAGAGAGAGAGAGAGAGAGAGAGAGAGAGAGAGAGAGAGAGAGAGAGGGAACCCACTCTGTAGACCAGGTTGGCCTTGAGCTCACAGAGATCCACCTCCTGAGTGCTGGGATTAAGAGAGAGCATGTATGACCACACATGGCTCTATCACCCTTTTTTCATTGTGGCATTTTCCAGAATTGCTTTCATGAGCATAACCTGTTTCTTATCACATAAAATCACTTTCAGACAGCTCTGCCTAAGCCTTACTTCTGCTACATAGGCCTGGCACATCACAGAAATTTATCAACTGGCTTAAACAAAATACCTCTCATCCTGCTATGGAATAGAATATTTGTCTGAATCTTGGGATCATACTTATTTCCAGTAGCATTTACTTCTTAAGGAACAGTTGCTGAAAGTCTACAGTAATGTCAGGGAACATTACTTGCCCCAAAGTTTCCAATGAAGGAAGAATTCTACAATGGCCCAGTTGCCCTGTGTTTAAAAGATTGGCCTATTTACTTAATGGCATATGAAGCTGACATTTTGAAAACTGTAAGTCATTCATTTCCTACAATGACTACAAAGAGAAGTGATCACCTGTTGAGGAAGTTAAAATTAGCTGGGCAAGAACCTGTAAGTGGAAGTAGGAGGATCAGGAATTCAGGGTCATCTTCAGCTACATAGATAATTCCAAGCTTGCCTGAGCTACGTGAAGAAGAAGAGTGAAGGGGGATGGAGAGAGGGTAAGCAATAGGCAGGGAGGGTGAGATGGAAGGAGGGAGAAAGAGGAAGTAAGGAAAGAAAGAGGGAGAAGGGAAGAAAGAAAAGGGAGGGAGGGAGGGAGGGAAGATTGCCTAAGATTGCAATCATCTGCAAAGACTGTGTTGCTCTGGTCCTGCAAACCTTGAAAACAAGCACAGTGAACTGATGCATAATCTAATGAAGAAGCAAGCATTCACCAGCAGGAATGCCCTCTACCCTCATATACATCAAGCATCACTCGTCATTGGTCGCTGCTGTTCTTAATACACAAACCTAGAGCTCAGTCAGGAGGGTGCTTGCTACATTGGAGCGAGGACTTTGATCCTCAGCACCTGCATGGGGTGGAGGGAGCAGCAAACAGGCAAAGTCAAGTATTATCTGAAGGTGGACAACAGCATACTTTTTCTCCTTCACATCCATCTACACTATAAAAATGTTTTATGCATCATGTATATGGCTTTATTACATCTTATGGAGGGACAATTTGCACATTATAAAATCAATCCATTGTAAGTATATTATCCAATAGATTTTGACATATTTATAGCTATGCAGCCATTGCACAAATTCAATATTTTTAGCATTATCTCAACCCATAAAAGTCCCCTGACTGAATTTTGATCAATGCCTGCTTCAGTCCCAACCCTGAGCAACCATTCCCATTAAACGTGTAATACCACGATTCTTCTAGACATACCAGTTTTATCAAGCTCTATTTGTTCAGCATGGGTAGAAACTCGGCTCCAGACTTCATTGTGGATCTTCTTCAGGAAGTTCCCACTGTACGATTCCAAGTGTCTGTAGGAGCTGTGTGTGGAAATGCTCTGCTTGGAAGGATAGGACACTATGTCTTCTAACTGTGTGTTGTTGGCACCTTGGATGCCCAGAGCAAACATAGTTACACCCTCCAAGCGAAGATCCAGTGCAGCGTTCCGCACTGCATCATCTGATGGCCTGTGGGTGACCAGCACGGCAATCTGAGGGACCCCTTGTGCCTTTCTGCTGCCACCGGACACTGAGAAGCCTTCTCTCCTCATCTGCTCAATGGCAGCCCCAACTTTAGACCCCCCAGACCGGAGGGAGAGCTTCTGGATTTGCTGTTGGAATTCAGACTGGTTGGTGCTTGACTTCAGGGAAGAAATAGTCTCAACCCTGTCACTGTAGCTCATCAGTCCAAGTCGCATGCAATTGTCCTTCACATCCACAGAGCTGGTGACATTCTCCAGGAAGTTCTGCAGGGCCCTCAGATTTTCTGTGGTCCCCACTGACTCATCCACCAAGAATATAATGTCTGCAAGGGAGTCCTTCTGACAGGATGTGGGAAAGGGAACTGTGGGGATAGAAAAGTGGTAAGGTTAGAAGAAACCACTGGTGTGAGCGAAGGATACTTCAAGGATGGCTAAGACACTGATGAAAATGGAGTTACCACAGACCCGGTTAGACTGTCTTCCTCTTACTAAACAAAAGGTCAAAATTCTGAGTAAGTCTGACAAGGTCAATAATTCAGAAGTTTCATGTATACTTTTTTTCTATACTTAGCAATTTTCCTGCCACATGCCACAGCCACCACTGCCACTGTCATCTCTGTGACCATGCCTACAAGAACCGTCTTCATTGCCAATATACTTTCTACCGTCAGTGTGACCACAGACACCAGCACAGTCATCACCCTGGCCAGCACATGAAACTCGACTCCATTACCACCACTATGGTCCCCACACCCACCTTTTACCAGCGATGTGACCATCGTGGCTGCCACAACATTCATCACTACCATCCTCACACTCTGACATGTGGTGACAGATTGGCAGACATATTCCTGACCTCAACAAGCTTCTTCCAAGTGGTGACAATCATTACAAAGAAAACAGCAGGTGGCTTGACTGACTCTGCTGGTCATGTGGTTGGGGGAGAAACCTACGTGAGATGTGAAGTTGGGTTTGGCCAAAGGATCACACTGGATAAAATGTGAATATAGGATTCAGTCATAGAAAACTCAGTAGAAAGAACAGCAACATGTGGGATAAGCAAGAAATATGTAGTGGCTAGATCCAGTAGGAGAAGGGGAACAAGGGGGAGAGGTCGGAGGGAAGCAGGTCCAGATCACCTGGAAAGCACACAATCTGTTTTAATTTCAATGTAAGCATCACTGCAGTCATGGAGGGAAATGAAGAATTCAAGGTTACAACAAGCTACTGCCCTGGTCCAGGAAAGAAACACTGATTCTAAACAGGAGAACATCAGGAAGCCAGAGCGGCAAGATTTGTTCTGATAAATGACTAGAGACAGCAGAAAACTTAATGATTGGATACAAAAGAAGAAATAGGGGAAACTCCTAGGGATAGAGTTTGTACATATGAATGGATAGTGGCAGTGTGTCTGTCTGTCTGCCTGTCTGTCTGAGACAGTAGGAATGAGTTGCAGATAGGATCCAAGAGTTCTATCTCGGACATGCTAGATTTCACATAGCACTGAGGATCCAGGAGGAAATGTCACATGAGCAGTTGATTGGAAGAATCTGGAGTCTAAGGCAAAGTAGACCACATTCACACCTACTCAAACACAGGAGGATGAATCACACCTGTGCAAAGGGCAGTCAAGAGACAAGCTTAATCTTGCCAAGAGCTACCCCATTAGTTTCCCTGACCCCAGAAGACAGAAAACATGTCTTCCTTATCTCCAGCCCTTCTACCATCAGGCACCTGGTGTGAGAACAACAATATTTATAGAGAATTAATTAAAACTAATTCTTATAAACCTCACTTAGAATCCTACACCACGGGCTAAATCAAACTCTGTGTGACCTCCTCAAGCCCAGCATTTATTTGCCAACAGCTGTTACTATCAACAGCAGTAAACAAGTCATGTAAGTCATTTTTCCATTGTTAGAAGACAGATACCATTTTCCTCCCTTTACAAGGAAAGGAACAGAAACTCCCAGGTTGAGAAAACTACCCAAGGTCCTAAGCAGCCCAGACATACTTTAAACTCAGACCTCACCAATAACAGCCCTTGCTTTACCTTCTAGAAAGCAAGGGTGGGGTCCTTCTAAACAGTACCCTGCCTTGTACTATAAGAAGGAGTAAGAGAAGTCTGATGGGTACATGGGGCCCCCTAAAAGGTGGCAAAGCTCCATTGTCCCTGATAGACCAGACTAAGAGTCAGAGCTTTCCAGGGAAGTCCACTCAGCCGAGGATTCTACTACCGCACTCCAGAGATGTGGCCAATCTTCTCACCAGCGCAGCATCCTTGCTACACACCTGCCTAGAACTGTGACTGGTCCATTTGCTTCATCACCAGCACTGCATGTGCAACCTCCTGTTTTCCTTGTTTCTCACTGATGCTTTCTAGGACCACCTCCCAGTGACTATTGGACTCCAGAGTATTCTGCTTTGAAATCGTCATAGAAAACCCACCTAAGACGCAAGCACAGCATCCTTCAATAAGGTGTGAGCTAGTGGGGCATTAGCATTCCTCCTTTGGGCCAAGGGGATCAAGAATCAAAATAAAGAGAGGCCCTGAGTGTTTCTGCATGGAATATGGGGGCTTTGGGGTAGCTGAAGGAAAGGCAGAGCAGGCACCTGCGAGGTGGCAGTCGGAAGGTAACAGAGATGGCTTCTGAGATGGAAGTCAAAATTGGCCTAAGGACATGCTGCAATGGCTGGGGTCATCACCCCATTCTAAGGACACACTGTGTCAGCTGGGGTAATGCTGATCCCAAGAAGCTCTGAATGCAGTAGACATGAGCATGGATGGCAGGGTCTTAGAGGAAAGAGCAGTCCCATGAGATGTGCTTAGTGGTCAGCATGCATGGTGGGGTTTTAGCGATAGGAGCAGTCCCATGAGATGCACTTGAGGGCCTTTGGGAAAGAAAATGGGAGCATTTCACATAGAAGGGGTAACGACTAAGGTTTTGAATTACGAAAGTGAGGGAGATACTGAGCCAATTCAACTTGAGCTGCTTCCAGTTGGCTCTCATTCATGCCAATAAGCCTTCAATAAATATTCCCAGTATTTCTTCAGTTTAAAGATATATTCTGCTTGGAGAGACATTGTTATATAATAGCAGCACTTCAGAGCCTCCCTAAAAGCACCACTGATGCATTACAGAAACACGTTCTAATGTTAAATCTATGAAAAATATGAAATATTTAGTCACACTGACTCTGTGGCTGGAGAGGTAACAAGCGCCTTTTTGTCTGGAACAGGTACTGATACTCATTAGAGACACTCAAACTCTGGCGCAGGAAGGCTATGCCACTAGGCATACACAGCCCAATAGTGCAGCCCACCACACTAGTGGCCAGCCGGGCTACCCCGTGCTGCCTGTATGGCACAAGCATGAACAAGTACTGGCAAGCCTGTCATGCCACACCCATTAGCTTTGACATGCTAGTTGTGACATGCTATTTGACTGGCACTTACTGAATTAATTACTGCCCATCAGCCTGACATCGTCAGGAATATGACAGAAAAGGAATCACCTACATGGATTTCTGGTGTCTGTGACAGTCAGACTTTCGTTTATTCATAATATGAAACAGGACACCAGCTTACTGTGTTGGGCTCAAAGAATATAGTGATTAACACCGGCTGTCAATTCTACCCCTGTGACACTCCCCAATCATGGCTATAGGACAGGGACAAACAGAGGTGGAGAATTATGGGAAATATTGCTGTCATAAGATGTGCCCAAAGAATGCTGGGACCCAAAACGAAAGCTTCCCAGATAGGAAGAAGGCAGAGTTAAGGTTTAAATGATGGAGCTGTTCTGCCAAAAGGGAGGCAAAGGAAAGCAATAGGATTGGAGCCAGAGAAATGGCGCAGAGGCAAAGAAAAAAGCCGGTATGGGGAAATTCCCAACAGCACAATACAGCTAGTCACAAATATCAGGTGAGAGCTGCCATGGGTAAGGATGGGTACATAGTGTGCCCATAGAGACTGGGCTCCTCTTCAAGGGTTTCCTACCTGTCATATTAGCATTGATTGCAGCTGTGGTTGGGACTCCAGGTGTTATTGGGGCTGCAGGTGTCAATGGGGCCACAGCTGTTCCTTCCCGGTATTTAGTTACGTCTTTGATGATCTGTGTCATGTTTGGGGCAAACGCACTGAGGTCTCTGGCAGTCCTGAGGTTGAAATGGAACTGGGATGTGGCCATGGCCTTCAGGTTTTCCTCAGAAGCCTTCTGCACCCCCACCGAGATGATTTTCACCCCATCTTCCCGCAGGGCCTTGGAAGCCTCTTCCACATCATCCTCAGACTCTGCTGAAGCCAGCACCACCAGGATTGGGGGGAACTGTTTCCTGTCTCTTCCATTTGTGGGAGTGGAGAAATAGGTCCTGTGGGCCTCTTGCAGGGCGTTGCCTATCTTCAGGGACCCACCGATGAACCCCAAGTTCTTCTTCAGGTGGTTCAGCATGGGGTTCCTGTTCTTGAAGGTGTCCAGCTGGAACTCGTTGTAGAGAGCATCGCTGTACTGGGCCAGGGCCACACGGTACTTGCTGGCCTCTATGGGGAGGCTGGTGATCAGCTTGTTGAGGAAAGTTCTCACAAACGGGAAGGACTTACTCCCCAGGTCATCAGAGCTGTCTACCAGGAACACCACATCTGCATACTCGGGGCCTGGCCCTGTGCAATAAAGACAGCAAGCACAGTTTTATTCCCACCATCATATTTTAGAACTCACTACTCACTTGTGACTATGTTATTGTGCCTTCGTGGCTTTATCCTAACTCCAAAGATGTTTTCTTCCCTGGAAGTCAAACAGAAGAAACCACTTGTTTTGCCTGACATGTCAAGGAGGCAGTAGTAAAGTCAGCCAACAGATTTTTCTTTCTCAGACCTATTTCTAAAAGCAATTGACTTTTTTTTCTTATTTCTAGAGCCCCAAACTATGATATTGTACTACAAAATCAATGACATTGTGGTAGCACCCCAGAAGGTCCCAATGTGGTCTGAGGATCGCAATGTGGTCTCGGGACTAATAATTATTTTTGGCAACAGCACAGAATATGCAGCTGCCTTGGGCTGGAGAACTTAGGAGCAGAGTGAAGAAAGACTTTAGTTGCATGGAATTGTCTGAGGCCCACAGAGCAAGAGAGTTGGGATCAGACATGGCATGGAGCAAAGAGAGGTCACCAGTGCATCGCCAGGGTTAGTCTGAAAGTGCCTGAAACATAAATTGCCACAGCTATTCCATGCAGATGCAAAGAAGAAAAAAGTATAGCTATGGCTTCTTTGGTAAAGGAGCTCAGGGAAAGCCAGCGGCTGTAGTGCACCTGCATCTTTTGCTAGGCTGGGGCTCAAAGAGTTTGGGATCTTGAACCATTATAAATTGGTGATGTTCAGACTGGAGATACTCAGCATGTATATTTCATAGTGTAAAAGGGGAAGAGGCAATGGTTTAGTCACAGAAACACTTGCATTATACTTTCTGTGTGATATTCTTTGTCTTCCACCTACTAAAGGGGAAGAATATATATGATACATATATATCATATATATATGTGTGTGTGTGTGTGTGTGTATTAGTGAGAGAGATAAATGGATAGATTTTACCTTTATATATATGCACCTAGAAAAGCAAACTACTACTCTGTATTATGATAGCCCCATAATAATCCTTGCCTAGTGTGCTAGCTGATTTTGTGCCAACATCACACCACATAAACCAGAGTGACTTGAGAACAAGGAATCTCAATTGAAAAGAATGCCCCACCAGATTGGCCTGTGGCTGAGCCTGTGGTACATTCTTGTAATTGATGATTGCTTGGGAGGGCCTATCTAACTGTAGGCAATGTCATTCTCCGGCTTGTAGGCCTGGGTGCTATAAGAAAGTAGGCTGGGCAGAGTATTAGAAAGCCCTAAGAAGCTCCCTTCCACGACCTCTACATCATCTGTGTCCAGGTTCCTGCCCTTTGTTCCTTCCTTAGGTTGACATGTTGTGCTGTGTAACTGTAAGCTTTCCTCCACAAGGTGATGTTGGCCAGTGGAGTTTTATCACAGGAACAGAACCCCTGATGGAGACACATAGAGGAAATGAAGGAATAGAAGGGATTGAAGTTTACTTCTGAAATAGTGTTGTATGCTGAGCTCTGCAACCTTGTAGGAGCCCCTTCCTCTTAGGAAGGTGAATGTGTGCAGTAAGAAATGATTGCCACAGATATCTGCTCACTCCACAGATCCAGCCTGCAGTGGCAGGAATGTTTTAACTTCTTCTACCTGCAGTGTTTGTTCCTGTGATCATGTGTAATTGTGATGGAGATTCCCCTTGGTGGAGATAGGTTTCAAAGACCACCCTCAGATGCTCACATCACCAAGGATTTCATCAGTGTTAGCCAATCTATAAAAGCTGGAAGAAACTGTGGGTTGGAGCTAGACCTGATGAAGCATCAGCTTGGGTTCAAGCCCATGTAAATAAAAGCTGAGTTTTCTTGCTGTCTTCCAAGTGCCTGCATGGTTGTTCACTGGACACCATTTCTGCAACATTTCTGAAGATAAGGCTCAGACTACTCAATACACAGTGGACTTCCTGTATTCACAGAGACATGACATGTTGAGAGTTATACAAATCAATGAATATAGTTTTTGGTTATTTGGGTTTTTTTTTTTTATCCAGGGTTATATAACATGATTTTTTTTTAATCCATAGCTTTCTCTACCCTTAAGTTATAAAGTCTGTTTAATGTTATGTTCTGTGGCTTCTGTTAAGTGTTGTGCACTTTTTATTAACATGTCTCCAAACAATAATGAACAAAAAGCATACTAATACCTGGGCTCTGATCTGCCAGCACTTCAGTCCAGAGGATTAGGACAAACACAGTTATCTGAAGCTTCATTCTGTTAGTGGGGCTTTCTTAACTTTTATTCTGTTAAAAAAAAAAATTCAATCTGAATTATGTGTTTCTTAGTTAAGATTTCTATTGCTGTAAAGAGACACCATGACTATGGCAACTCTTAAAACACTTATTTGGGGTAGTGGCTTACAGTTTCAGAGACTCAGTCCATCATCATCATGGCAGGGAGCATGCAGGCAAACACGAGACTGGAGCTGAGAATCTTGCAGGTGACAGGAAGTTGACTGACTGTGACACTGCATGAAGCTTAAGCAAAAGCCCGCCCCCTCAGTGACACACTTCCTCCGACAAGGCCACACCCACCCCAAGAAAGCCACACCTCCTAATAGTGCCACTCCCTATGAGGGCCAATTACATTCAAACCAGTATGCAATACTGGAGACCAGGAACTACCTATAGGACAGTATACTGAAAAGAAGTATTTTCAACAAAAAGCAAGTTTATTTATGCAGCATCCATCAAGCGTGTGGGATATTTGCTGAAAACAGATGTTGGTGTGTATCATTGGTCCCTGAATGTGGCTCAAAACCTTCCTCAGCACTTTCCAAGTATCATCTCAGAAAGTACTGTAGCTATGTGACAGATAGGGAAACTGAGGCACAAAATGACTTGATAGATGGCAGATCCAGAATGTTTCCCCGGATTCAGGGATTACCATGCCCAGGCTTTTCACACCAGTGCCACCAACCTTATGCAAAGCATGGTCTCCACAAACTATACATGCACTATGTTTTATCCTCTGTTCTTATTCTGACAATGATAATTGTCTATGCTCATCACTTTTTCCAAGAAGCCAATAACGACTGGTGTTTTCTCCATCACATGATTATGAACACTGTTCTCATGGATCTGGGAATCAACTGTATTGGTTAATTTTCTTAATTAACTTTTATTAATTCTTTGCATATTTCACATCATGGATCCAGATCCCCCCTTTTACACACACACACACACACACACACACACACACACACACACACACACCTCTACCCTCTGCCCTTGCAACCTTCCCAAAAAACAAGAAGAAAAGAGAAAAAGAAGAGGAATCTCAATCTAGAAGCTGTGGTGTGGCCTGATGAGTCACACATTTCACCCTCTAGTCCTTTCATCTTTATCTGCAACACTTACAAATGTCATTGCCACAAGTCACTGGTCTGATCTGAGGTGTCTGTCCTCTGTCACACACAAGGGGGTCTCACCAGGGCTCCAGAGAGAAAGGTACCCTGACTGTGGGAAGTCAGGAAATACCTACAGCTGTTAAGGGAAGCTATCCTGTGAAGGGCCAGCCAGTGAGGGACATGGCAGCTCAGGGCAGACCTCAGATTTTAACACACATGGTTTCTATGACCCCTTGTGATAACACAGGCCACGGACATCAGCATAGACCCCAGCTGCAGCAAGATCACCCACCCAGACACGGACCTCAGCAGCTGCTCAGGCCTGACATCACCGTGGCCCCAGTGGCGACACAGGCCACCTAGATCAGTAGGATCTTGACAGCTGACCAGATGCTGGGCATCCACAAAGCCCTCAGTGGTAATAGAAGCCATATCACCTAAGACCTTGACCACTGAAGGGCCATAGACCCAGACATGGCTCTCAGCAGCAGCCCTGGCCAGGATGACACCACAGCCCATATGGTCACGGGTGCAGCCTAGCGTCCTGGCATCCATGTGATCTTTAGTGGCAACATGGGCCACGGACGTCAATAGAAACTCCAGCTGTAGTAGGATCACAGTCCCAGACATGGTCCTAGGAAGCAGCCAGAACTCAAATGTCACAACGGCCCCAGGTAGCGGTACAGGCCGCTCAGATTGGCTTGACCCCTGTGTCAGCGTCACCTCACACACCAACATGGTCCCAGGTGGCAGCCTAGACCACAGGCCTCTGCAAGGCCCTCCTTGGTGACAGGAGCCACAGAGATCATCTCAGGCCTCCTGAGCCCAGGCCTGGACATCAACTCGGACTGGGGTGGCTGGCAGGTCATCATGTCAGCCTGTTCCTCAGCATCCTCAGGTTCTTCACCTCTCTCTTTTCCAACCCCCACCCTGTACTTGCTCAGCATAATAGTGCCCAACTGCCTGATGCCAGAGCCTCTTACTACATACAGTTCTCTGGTGGCCTGAGACAATGCCTGGTTGGGTCCCGCTCACCCCAGCCAGATGGCAAGGCACAGAGCTGCTGCTGATGTCCTGACTAGCTAATTTTTTTTTTTTTTTTTTAATCACTGCAACCAAATAAGAACTTAGTAGAAGGAGAGTGTATTTAGACTCATGGGTTGAGGTGGTGTGAGGTGTCATGGTGCGGCAGGCATGTATAAAACTCTGTTCTGGCATCTCAGTGATCGAGGAGGAAGAGAGGGAACAGGAAGTACAGCGGAACCACAGACATTACACTTCCTCTAGCTAAGTCCCACTTCTCAAAAATTCCACAACCTTCCGAATAGCACCACCAGCTGCAGACCAAGTGTGCAAATGTGAGCCTTGGGGGATCTTACTGAAATTCCATCACTGGGGTAGACATAAACAGTGACTGACTCTTCCTATGGTTCCCACAACAAACCAAGATGGGATCCCATCCAAGTTTTCTCTGGGGAACCAATGACTGTATTACTTACCGGTCAGTGGGTGAGGGGTTACAGGTGGGAGCAGCCACACTGGAAGGTCTGAACCTGGCAGGGATGGAGATGATCCCCTTGGCTCTCCTCACCCTTCCACACCTGTAGTCTCTTCCCCTTCCCCTTCCCAGAGACCCCAGGGCTCCCTGCGATTTGGGCAGAATTGCATGCAGCTGGTTGGCAGGAGTGGCTAAATTCTCAGGTGAGGGTCCAAGGACCCTTCCCACTCCCTCTTTCCAAGAAGTAGAATCAACAGTCATCAAGCCCAGCTGTCATGCTCCTGGGAGGGGGAAAAACCTGAAAGGAGCAGCAGTTTGGCTCAAAGGCTAGTCCTGTACAACCAGGGGTGTTTCCCATCCAAACCACAACGTGGCAAGTGTTAAAGTAATACAAGTTCATCATTTGTCTACACCTGGTTCACATTTAATCAGAAATCTTCATGGGGAATTAAAATCTCACAGAAATCCCATCAAATTTGAGTTGCTCTTTATTTAAAAAAAAAAAAAGACAAAAGAAGAAATCAAAACAACCAATGCTTTCAAATAGGCATACCTTTAAGAAGATACTAAAATCTGCAGCCAGTTCTGTACATTTGGATTGTTTTGGCACTTGGACTATTGTGAGTAAGGCTGTCATGAACATTTTTGTACAAATTTTGTATGGGTATAAACACTCCAGTCTTTCCATATTCTTGTTATTATAGAAAAACAAAAACTTGCCGAGGGACTTGAGAGATGGTTTAGCATTTAAGAGTACTGGTTACTCTCCCATAGGACCTGGATTTAATTCCCAGCACCCACATGGCAGCTCACAATGGCTTGTAACTCCAGTTCCAGAGGATCTGATACCTTCTTCTAGCCTCTGTGATCACTGAATTCAAGTGGTACACACACACACACACACACACACACACACACACACACACACACACACACATACACACGTGAGCACAAACAAAATGCCCATATGCATAAAATGAACAACAACAACAAATACTTGCTGAGTATGGTGGCACATGCCTATGATCCTATAATTTAGGAGGGGAGGGCAAGGGAATCTAGTGTTCAAGTTCATTCTCAACATAATGATTTCAAAGTCAGCCCCAGCTACATGAGACAATATATATGCCCATTCTAGTAAGCACAAATGGCATTTCATTGTGGTGTTGATTTGCATTTCCCTATGAAAACTGATTATATCTTTTCACATACATATTGGGCACTTATATATCTTCCTGCAGAAACATTGATACTGTGCCCACTTTTTAAGTGGGCTCTTACTGCTGTATAGAGGTAATTGATGCTAATATATCCTGATGTTAGACACTTAGCAGATGATAAATGACTTGCAAAGACTCCACCCATCCTGTGGATTATATTTATACCTTCTTAAGACATACATTAAGGCACAGTGATTTCAAATTTTATAAAGTCCAATTTGTCTGAGTTTTGTTGCTTATGCTTTTTAAGATTTATGTTTTGGATGAAACTAAGAAAAAAGTCATCCTGAGTGATGTACCACAGACCCCAGACCCAAACATGGCATGTGCTCGCTCATGAGTGGCTATTAGTAGTAAAATATGCTACAATCCATAGACCCAGAAAGACTAGGTAACAAGGAGGCCTCAAGGGGGACACCAGGGTCTTCCTGGGAAGGGAAATAGAAGAGGTTTCACAAGTGGACAGCATGTGTGAAGGATAGGAACATGAGTGAACAGGTTGTGAGGAGCATGTACTAAAGAGACTACTGGAAAACGGGGATGTCTTAGTTAAGATTTCTATTGCTGTGAAAGATGCCATGACCATGGCAACTCATATAAAAGAAAGCATTTCATTGAGGCAGTGGCTTACCGTTTAGAAGTTTAGTCCATTGTCATCGTGATGGGAACATGGTGGCATGCAGGCAGACATGGTGCTGGCGAAGGAGCTGCTCCATGTTAATATGTGGATAACAGGAAGTAGACTAAAACACTGGGAAGTATCTTGCGAATGAGAGACCTCAAAGCCCACCTCCATGGTGACACAAAGTGGGGATGACTGGAAAAGTCCCAGAGAGCTGCTAAATTTTAATGACCAAGGGTGTCAGACACAGAGGCTCAGAGCTATAAGGGCCAGCCACTTTCACCAGCCACTGTCAAAGGATCACAGCATGGTAGGCCTAAGGACACTTGTCATTGTTGAGCTAACACCCATACCTGTTTATGAGCTGCTTGCTGTTATCTGCTGCTGCTGTAAGCAAGAATGACAATAGCTGCCAGCCTGAGCTGTGGCTGGTACACCCCCTCCTAGAACAATACACCTAACACTTGAGTATCAGGGCCTATCTGGTTTCTAAAGCATGGAGCAATAAGCCCTTGGCTTTCACAGTTTGAAGTGAGTTCTGAGTCACCAATCCAGACTCAGCACCAACCTTGCCAACAATGAAAGAAGAAAGAAGGTGAGCTTCTGTCTGCATACAGCCAGTCAATTGGTAACAAGCTATCACAGTGCAGGATCTCTGTAATTAGGAGTGCATTGATTACATTTCTAAGATTCCCCCAACTCTAAATTTCTGTAATTCTTTAATGACTCGTGTTGGAAAGAATTTAGTGACATGATGGGAGATGTCATTCTGTAAATATGCTTCTCTTATTGGTTAATGAATAAAGCACTGTTGGCGCCCACGTGGTCAATAAGAGCTTCCACCTAAAACTTAAGAAAAGCTTTAAAAAGGGTAGAAGCTTTTATCTCAGTTGGGCTCTGTTTTGCTAAAGACAAACAGAGGCTTGCACGGCTCCTTTAAGGAGGTTTCCTGACTCAGCATAAACGGCAAAAAAAAAAAAAAAAAAAAAAAAAAAAACCTCAAGACTTTTAAAGAGCTCTGCTAACAAATGAATGTTGTGTATGAGAGCTGGCAATGGCACTGACCCCATCTCCAAGCTGGCAGCATGCTGCTGGATGGCAGCATAGACCAAGGCAGTGAGCACAGCTCTCAGTTCTGGCGGTAAAAGTACCCGCTGCCATCTTGGATAGACCGTGGCTAACACAGCTGTGGCTTTCATTTTAGCAATGTTGTTTACCAGATAAAGACTCCTGGCCAGAAAAAGATAAAGATTTACAGTAAAGACAGATTCACATTAAGAAAGACCTCTAAAGGTTTACAGTGTGTTTTAAAATATACATAGGCTTGGGAGAGAAAAAGAAAAAGGATAAAATGATTTTAAAAAGAATAAAAAAGACAGAGAACAGCTGGGTGTAGTGGCACACGCCTTTAATCCCAGCACTTGGGAGACAGAGGCAAGGAGATCTCTGTGATTTCAAAGTAAACCTGGTATGCAGAGTTAATTCCAGGACAGATAAGAGTTACACAGAGAAACCCTGTCTCAAAAAATGAAAAAGCAGAAGTAAAAGAAACAGAGTAATTAAAAAAAAAAAAGCCAGGTAAAGATGGAGAGAATCTGGATACTGTACCATATTTATTATATTGCCTTTGTATCGTTTGACTGCTGAGGAAATAACAACTGTTAAAACAAATACTACTGGATCAATCCAATTTATATATTTAAAAAATGTTTTGACTTCAAAATTTAAGTTCAAGGACAGGTTACTGGGGGAAAAGGATTTCTATTTTTGTTTCCACAGAAAATGAAAAGCTGTGGATTCCTTCCAGATTAATGTGGTTTGATCAAGCCAGACCCCCTGAAACAGAGTCCCAGGTGATCCAACATTCAAAACAGTTAGGACAAGGCAGCCTTACAGACTACAAGACTACAACCAGGATTTCTGCATCTCCTTCGGATCCCCATGACAGGGCACCTGACCAGCAGGAAGCAGTTTGGAAAGAATGACACCCAAATTCCCAAATATTGTTTATAAATGTTTTCATTTAAATGGGGTTGGTTATAAATGGTTAACGACCACAACCAATCTTTTTAAAGGTAAAAAGGGGATTATGTTATAGATATGAATACTTTGTTTTGGAATGGATTTTCATTTATTGATACAATTTAAGGTCAATTTTGTGATAAGTATATTTCTCTTGTTTAGGTATTATGTTTATATAGCTTATTTAGAAATATAATGTATAATTTAGCACAGATTATAGATAGTTACTATGATAGTCAAAACTTAGAGTTAAGTTAGTTAGGTTTTCAAGATGTATTTAAGATGTATTTGAGATGGATAGGCATTCTTCAAACCCTTCAAAGACCCACAGAGTATGGCATTTAAAATGCTTTAGGGTTTTGCTTAACAATGAGGCACAACTGCTCCTGGCAACACCACCTGCCTCAGAAAGGAAGATAGACATCGAAGGAAACACGCTATGGAGTTTACTCCCAATATGGCAAGACTAGCCATTTGAGCAAGAAACTGCTCTTGCCTGGACTGTTTGACTTTATGCTCTATAAACTAGACATGCAGGACCCACAGGAAAATGACTGCTGATACAAGATGGGCATTTGCTACAGGGTTCCTGCTTTATGAAAGAGTCTGTCACACATTCTGCAGGACACAGAGAAAAGTGACTGACAAACTGCCAATACAGGCAGACAGTTTAAAGTATCCTGCTTTGCTGAGGAGTCTGCCAGACACACTATGGCCTATAGGCTGAAGATGGAACATTACAGAAGAACTTCGGGTGACTGACCAGGCAGTGAGTTGTCTCTGTCATTTCTAGAATTTATATATTATCCTTCTGTGGTCTTTGATGGAGTTAAAGACCGATAGTTATGGTTATAGTTTTCCTTAGTTAGGATTAAAGATTAAGTTACATATAGACTCACAAAGATAGGATAGATGATGAAATATTTTATTTAAATCTTGCTAAATGTTAATGGACTAAATATTGTTAACTGTGGTTCTTATTTGATAACTGTTTTGTTATATATTTTGCTATGTCAAGGTTAAAACCCTTCTTTTCATTTAGACAGAAAAGAGGAGATGATGGGAGATGTCATTCTGTAAATATGTTTCTCTTATTGGTTAATGAATAAAGCACTATTGGCCAATAGGAAAGCAAGATAGGTGGGACTAGTAGAGAAGGAGGAGAGAGGAAGTGGTAGGGAGGAGATCCAAGATGGAAGACAGACGGAGAGAGCAGAACGCCAGCCCCTCTGACCGGTAAGATGAGACCACGAGGAAGTACTTATATTAATAGAAATAGGTTAATATTTAAGACAGAGCTAGCTGACAAGAAACTAGTAACTGGCCATCAGCATAATATCAAATACAGAGTTTGTGTGCATTAATTGGGGCTGGTGTGGCGGTGGGACCAGACCGTCGGGGAAAACCTTACTTGTAACAGTGACATAAACAAATTAATTCTATTTTAGAGATTTCTGACTCTAGAGTAGATATAACCCAAACCAGACTGGAGACTCAAAGAAATGCCAAGTTCGAATAGCTCCCAAGAGAACTCAATCATCCTCACACTTTTCAACTCAGGGAGGCTGGAAGGAATTTCAGTCATCATCGCCCTGAGAGGGGGACCCCAAGTCACTTAAGGAGGAATAGTTAAACCACACATCTAGAGAGAAGAGTCCATACATTTGATTGCTCTGACCAGCAACTACACTTCCTATTGATACCAGGGAAACCAATGTTTCCTTTTGGGCTCCCCACCCCATTAATAAAGGAATCTAGAGACCCACTCAGGAGGAAGCTAGAGGACAGTTCTATTGGGGCTCTAACAAAACAACAACGGGAAAAAAACTACAAATCTTGACAAGCTTCCTGGAGGAGAGAGATAAAGAAGGGAGAGAGAGAAACCAATGGCCAAAGGAGAGGCAAGTCTTCTGAGAAAGAAGGAAAGAAACTGGATTGCCAGGGAAAGCCTGCTCAGGATTTTGGCCAGTATCTGAAAAAGACCTCAAGAAAGGAAAAAGGAAAAGTCTTGAGTTCAGAGGGCACCGAGTCTAGGAACTTGTGTTCCTGGGATTGCACCAGGGACAGGGTTAGAAACAGAGATGGCTTATCTGAGAGGGAAAGCATACCCAAGAATGACAGTGGCCTGGTGGGATGAGGAAGCGGCCTAGAAAGCCCTGATTGCAAGGCGGGCAGTACTTTACAGAACTTTCATACAGTACCTGCTCTCTGGTTGGTACTTCAGCCTTCTCAGACATGCTCTGTTCATTAGATGAAGCCCAGGTGAGGGCAGGCTTCCAGCTTCCCCTTCATACTGACTGAGCATGCTCTGTGTAATGTGTGAAGCCCAGGTTGAGAAGGCTCTCTAGCTGGTTCCCTGCCAGCTGGCTTCCCTCAAACGTTAATTCTGATGGTTCATTCTCCAGCCCTTCTCTCTTGTCACACTATGGGGTGGTCTGTTCTATAACATGCAATTGGGGTCTTGAGGTGACTCAGTAAATCAGGAAAAGAGAATCTTAAAAAGGTTTTTTAAAATCTCATGGTCAGGCTTGCAATATTCTGGCAGAAGTCACACAGACACTAAAGAAACCAGAAATTAGTTAATAACTTAACACAACAAAGGCGTTGGTGTCTTGAATCCTCTGGGTTGCAACTGCTTGTGTAAACAGTTACTTGGAAGTTTACTCAGCTAAATCCTAACTCTAAATCATCTTATTAAATAGCATTCTGGAACCACCATGCTTAATTTCTTTTTCTTTCTCTCCTTTTGCAGTTTAAGGAACAAGAAGAAATGAATGACACTAGAAAATAAGTCAGGCCATCCCTTCCGTCTGCCACCGAGTCTCTTTCCCTGTACCTTACTCCTCTCTTTCTGGTTCAACAGTCCTCATTTGGAACAAATGCCCCCCACATGCAGACCAGGGCCAGGCTTGGACCAGAATGAAGAGCTCAAGCAAAAGGGGAAAGGTCACAACTTTAGGAACCACAGTCCAGCTGGTGACAGCCCCAGACCACACATGCCTGGCTTTCCAGCTGGGAATCTGAGGCCTATTGAAGTTGAAGGGCAAGTCCAAGGTCACACAGCCTCTGGTCTTTGGCCTATCTCTGGGAGCATCGGGAATGCATATTTGGTCAGTAGAACAGTGAGGGGCCCAGCCTTATTTCCCTGTCCTCCTGTAGGAGCTACGTGGCTCTGCTCTCTTTGGCTTTCATGGTTTTCTTGTTTCTTCCCTAGCTCCCCTCCTCAGAGAATGTGTGAGTTCTCTACACCCCCAAGTCCATCAACACACCCAGTGCCCACCCAAGCTTCTCGGACAGCCAAGTCCATCCTCCTACCAGACACTGGGCTCACTGTGCCATGGACTGTGACTCTTGACAGGATTTTTCTCAGCCCATCTCTTCTTCCTACCCTGCACGGCTGCTGACAGCAGGATTGGCTACCTCACTCTCACCACTGAAAATCTCAATTGTCTAGTTCAGTGTCTGCTCACAAAAAGGGGGTTTTCAAGAAAAACGTGAGCTGGGCAATGGTGGTGCTCGGGAGTCAGGCAGGTGGATCTCTGTGAGTGTGAGGCCAGCCTGTTCTATAGAGCAAGTTCCAGGACAGCAATGGCTGTTGCACAGACAAACCCCTGTCTTGAAAAACCAAAGAAGAAAAATATGTTTAAACTGGGTTAGTTATTCATAAAATAGTAAGAGGCTCCAGCCAGCCAGCCATTTCCACTCACTGGTCTTTCAGGCTTCCAACTGCAGCAAGCCAGGCACTTCTAGAACTTGTTTTGAGTGTCTTGAGATTGACAAAGCAATGCCCAATGCATGAGAAGCAAACTCTCCAGGTTAAGCATCCCATACCAAGCCCATATGTGATAGGTAATCTCCATTGTCAACCTGACTGGATTAGAATCACTAAAGAACTCATCTCTGAGCCTGTCTTTGGGGGTGTTTCTCAGAGGTTTAAATGAGGTGGGAAGACCACCTGGATGTAGATGGTGGGCTGGAGTCCCAGGACAAATAAAAGGGGGAAACTACGGAGCTGAAGGACAGCTCGGTTGCCAAAGCACATGAATTGCAAGCATGAGGACCCGAGGTCAGTTTCAGTATGCAGCTGTAATCCCAGCACTGGGGAGGCTGATTCTCTTCAGGTGTTTTACCGCATCAGCAAATGAAGTAACTAATATACCATCCTAGCATACTGGACCATTCTTGACCCACCCATGGGGCATGGGGCAATCTAGCAGGAGTTGCATACAGACAATCCTAGCTTTGCCTTTGCAATAAAAGAGGCCAAGAGGCTGGCTCAGGGTATGAGAAACAGGAAGGAAGTTTAGCCTGCAACATAGGACCAAAAATATAAAGACCAAGTCTTTTCATGAAACAACTTTTAAAAACTCATGCTTTACACTCAGCCATCTTTTCTTCTCTGTTGTGTCACTAAACTTTATGTAGTCCATATATATATTTATATATGCAAGCATATATGTATATGTACATATGTGTTCACACACACACGCACATGCACACACACACTGTATACTTCTGATAGATTACCCACTCGGCAAACTTATGTTGAATGCCTACTATATATAATCTTGGCACTGTTGAAGTTGGTTTAGATTTAGCAGGGAGAAAATAGACACACACAAAAAAATTGCACAAAAATTTCTGTTCTCTTTGTTTGCCCCTCTGAGTGACAAACTTCTCCAGAGCAGAGATTTAGCCTATCATGTGTGTCCGTGTGTGTGTCCCTGTCTGTGTCCGTGTGTGTGTCCATGTCTGTGTCCATGTGTGTGTCTGTGTCCATGTGTGTGTCTGTGTCTGTGTGTGTGTGTGTATCTGTATTGGAAACTGGAGGCTTCTGTGTAGGCTGTGTCCAGGACATGTAGGGGGTTTAGAAGACAATTTGGAAAGACAGGGTTGAGAGGTTGAGAGGTCACGGTGGTGAAAGCTTCAGATGCCCTAGGGAGCTTTGCAAGAAACAACTTTACTCTATTGGCAACTGTGAGCCAGTGATTGGCTTTGGCTGGGAGAAGAGGGTACTGAGATTCTTGGGATTCATGAAAAGGATGGTTCTCTGCACCACATAGACCTTGACTGGGCCTTTGAGTTCACTTTCCAAAACCAAGGTGTCTTATGCACAAAGAGAAAGAGATCAAGCCACTTAAGGAACCAGCACAATTTACAGAGATAAAATACTAGATGTCCCAATTGCTAGACTATGAACCAAGTTTCCTGCTTTGTAGTGTCAGAAAAAATGTTTGAACCCTGTGGGTTTGGTTTTTCTTGTTTGCTTTGGTTGGTTTTGAAACACTTATGGATCAGGTTTATTCTGGTGCTATGGGTTTTCTGTGAAGCCTTTGGATACATTGTAGTAGGGAGGTCATTGAGGAACGAAACAAAAGTTGGTTCTGTATACTTAACGTTCATAATTGTTGACTGCATAATTACTACAAAAAAAATGAAGAATCAGGGAATGGGAGATTTCCCCTCACTGTACCACTAAGTGCTTGCTGTTGCTTTACACAAATGAATATGGCTTTTTTCTAGATTTATTTCCTAGCCAGCAGTCTTGAGTAGCTCAGTTTTCATCTTCATCTTTCCCTCTGATTCCCTTAGTTGCAAGAGATCAGAGCAGAAACACTTGGGCATCTCTTCTTATGTGGTTATCAGTGTTCTCCGTCCTCCGTCTCTGCTGCTCCCCTTAGGTATGTGCCTTAATTTACCAGTATTGCAGAAGAATGAACTAATGTTAGTCTTCTTACCCTCATGGCCCATAGCCAGCACACTCTGTGATGCTAACCTGAACCCAAGCTATCTGCACTGATAGCTGCTGAATTGGATGATATCTCATTCTTTACACACATCTTTCTTTTTAATCTCATCACAGTGCAAAACTAAATAAGTGAAGCCAATTTTATTCTCTCATTTCCTCTACCACCTAACCCTGTCCATTAAGGAAATGGGACTAGGGACTGGAAGGTTAGAGCCGCAGTCAGCTAACTGGGCACGTCATCTTAGGTAAGTGTTTATAATTCTTTTCCTCAACTTTCCATCATTGAGGTGATAATAAACAGTACATCTGACTTTTTTACCTCCAAGAATTACTATGGGATTTAAAGCTAGCAATTTATATAATCTCCTTCAAGGTCTAGATAAAAAAAAAAAATCACTGCTACTCCAATTTCATGCTTGAAGTACATCTACTTGGGGGGGGGGGACCATCTGTTTTACTTGGATGCCCTTAAGCCACCCAGTTACCTAGAAGGCTGGCAGTAATACATTCCCTCCAACAGCCTCTATTCACTATACACATATTCATGTCCATATGGACACACACACACACACACACACACACACACACACACACACACACACACTATATTCTCCAAAGAACTAAGAACTAGTTCCTGTCCAATATTCCAACATCCTCTGTTTTCTTCTTTATTAAGAAAAACCCTCTAGAGGTCAGAGTGATAGTTAATAGTTGTCGAGTGATGTGTCCCTCTTTCAGAGACACCCACATAGCTTCTCACAACTGTCTACAACTTCAGCTCCAAAGGATCCAACACTCTCTTCTAGCCTGCACACTACATAGGCATATAGGCACACGGTGTGCTTACATGAATGTAGGCAAAACACTCACACATATAAAATATAAATAATAAACAAATCCTTAGGGAAAAAAAAGAAAATAAACTTATATTGATAGATAGGGCAGTGTTCTAGGCTATCAAAACACATTGCAAATTTCCCTTGTAGCTAAGGTTATCATACAAATAGATGAAGGTCTATGACTCAGCAAGAAAGTAGAACTTACTCAGTTGTTAGCACTCCAGTTGATGTGAGAAAATACTGTTAGTGTGCACATAAATGCTTAGTTAAGCTTTTAGCAATGCTCCTATATAAATTATAAGTTAAGCTTGCCTATTAATCAAGAAGACCAGGCTTGAGGTTTCACCTGGACCATCAATTATGTAAAACCTAAAGGTTGGCTTTCAGATATCAGACCTTGAATCAATTATAGCTTGAAGGGTGAAAATACATATAGGTCAGAGGAAGTGGGTGTCACAGAGTACCCGGGTTAGGGGGTAACAAAAGTACTGGCAGCTGGTACACACATGGCCCATCCCCAGGAAGCAGACACACACTGCTCTTCTATCTTGAGACCAGGTTTAACCCAGCAAACCTTCCTCAGCCTTTGTGCCTGCCCAGAACAGAACTGAATCTGAAATCCTGAGTAACAGGGGTTTTATCAAAGCTACCAACACTACCAGAAAGTGTACCTCCCTGTTGAGCATATGCATCCACTACGAGAGATGCAGAGGGATCTGGGTGCATGGTCCAACCTGAGAACTCCCTTCAGAAGGTGATTTGAAGCTGAAGGAGAGAAAACCAATTATTAGAAATACCATGAAAATAAACACATGTAGAAGGCTGGGGAGACAGCTCAATCCTCAACACAAGGACCTGAGTTGAACCCCCAGAACTCACATACAAAGCCAAGCTTTCTGCTGCACACTCGCAACCCCAGCACCCAACACCACATACACTAGTACACTAGGCATGGCGGCAACTGTGACTGCATCTCTTTACCAAGGTTTAGGCCCTTCCCGGGTCTGGGAAACCAAATTGGTGAACAAGCTGAGTGACATCCCTGAGGTGTGCTGGCCAGTCAGCTCAACATCATTGGTGAAGTCCAGATTTAGTATAAATCTCTATAAACAAGATGTGTGTGTGTGGGACCAAGGTTGTCCTCTGGCCCCCACACATGTGTGCACCCACACACACATTGCAAACTTCACACGGCATCACAGGACGGTGCTGAGCACATGCTCACTGAAATCTTGTGGTTGATTCAGAAGATTAACAGTTACAAACCTGTTTGCAGGCTTACAGCACTCCTAGCAAAGCCTCCTGGTTTTACTGACATTAATAAAGCTGTCTTTCAAGCAACTTTGATCATTATATGACCTTGTATTGAGTACTTCTCTGTTTTATCTGATATGGGAATGGTCATACGGTGTCATAAGCCTGTGACCGGTAGGAAATATTAGGGAAATACTTTGGAATAAAATTGGCAAGTGCTGAACCAAAACACCACACACCTATTGCATCTATCGAAGCCAGGGGAATCTGAGAAAGATCTGAGGGGGGGGGGGGAAATACCCAAAAGATTCAGATTTATTTTAAATTAAGTAAATCACCTACAGGAAAAATATGAAAATCCAAAACTGACAACTGTATCTGTGCTTTCATTATCAAATATTTAATGAGTTGGACTCCCCACAAAAATGAAGAGCAAAAATAAAGGGATGATTCTCGAGATGCCCAAGGGGCCAACAAGATGGCTCAGCCAATAAAGGTGCTTGCTGCCTAGACTGGAGATGCGTTTAACCCCCAGAATCCACTTAGCATTGAACTATCTCCCTCAACTTGTCCTGTGACCTCCAGAAGTACGCCAGTGACACATGTCGACATACACACATACACACACACACACACACACACACACACACACACACACACACACACACACACCACGCACGCAGAGAGAGAGAGAGAGAGATTAGTAACCATCTTTATAACATTTGTCGATTGTAGCACAATAAACTAAAGTACACAGACCAAAAAGTATATCTCGCCAGTGTAGATTTTCCTTACAAATTTTTTTCGGACACATCTTGTCCAAAATTTCTAATCAATCACTCTCAATTGACAACTGCAGCAACAAAGAAAGTTAACTTCAGAAGGCGCAGCTGGGTGCTGAAAACCAAACTCCACGTGGGCTATGAACCTCTAACGAATTCTGAAGGCTTCCCGGTTTGAAGACTTGTTTCTTGGGGTCTGTACCCCCAGTGTTGTAACCGAGGACTCTCTCTTGGGCCCGAGAGCATGGGCAACAAACAGGTTTAGACCCCTCCGATTCAGATTCAGCAGGTCTGGGGTACTCCCCATGCCACCCCACCCGGCGACCAGGCATTTCCAAGCGGCTTCTAAAACACGGCTTGAGATTCCGATCCAAATTCTAACAGTCTACCCTCTAGGGGCCTCAGTTTCCCCTGAATTTCTATCCTGGGTTCCAAGCAAACTCTGCGAAGGGAGAATCTCCTCACACCGCGCTTCAGGCTGGGATCCCTGCAGCCTACACTCACCCAGGCTTCCTGGGGCCCCCGAGGGTCCTGGGGCGCCCCACGCTGCAGCCCTGTGTGCCCCGGGAGCGCGCGCCTAGCCTCCTAGCCTCCGGGTTCCGGCTGAGCTGCGCGGCAGGTGCTGATGAGCACCACGGGCTCTTTTATGTCATTGCTGACTCGCGCCCTTGGCTCGGCTCCCCAGGGAACTAAGGTTTTGCAGAACTCCAGCGGGTAGAGGGCTCCAGCTGTCTATTGGCGCGGCCCACTGCGCGGGTCTTAGGGCAGCCGCATGAACTTGGCAAGGCAGAGTTTCTCAGAAATTCACAACCATTTCAGCTGACTGAGGTCACTGCAGCTACTGGGGCCGAGGAGTAATAGCCTTGTGACTCCTCAGTTTGCAATTCCTCAGAGCTGGCCAGCAGGGAACCAAAGGACATGGCCAAGGAGGGTAGACCCTAAAGGTGGGGGAAGGGCAGGATAAAGACAAAAGCTAACCTCAAGCAGTGCAGGTTTTAGCCTGGAGTTTCTGGAATGGAAGGGCGGATAAGGAAAGAGAAGGTGCGATAGTATTTATGCGCCAAGAGTTTAGCAGGTCTGAAAGCATGGAGTGTCCTCACATACTGTTAACATTGGTTTGTTTGTCTTTTATGGACTTGTGTTCCTGGTTGAAATTTTACCTTAACAGACTAATATCAGGCTGCCCGTGAAGACACCTGCTGAAGGTACTTACAAAGATGTAAGTTTTAGATCTGAGGATCCCCTCACTGAGCACCAGGCTCCCCTGATACTGCACTGCTTCTGGATGAACCTCAGCTACTTTTTCTAACTAGGGTTGCACTTTGTATTTTCTCTGGAAAAGAAAGAGGCAAGACATTGAGAAAAGGGAAAGTATGTCAAGTGTAGCAAGGCTTTTAAAGTCTCCCCAGACTTTATCATTACTTACATGTACTGTTCATTAACCGAAGTCTGCTTGGCACATGTCTTCTGTAAACGTTTTAAATTGAGAGCTACATCACAGTGAGAGACACCAAGCTTGGCTCTATGCTCCTTGGCCCCACTGGGAAACACCGGTGGAAAAAAATCCATCTTATCAGAAATATGCAAGATGATTTGGGTTGCAGATAGCTTGAATGGAATCTGACTTTCTCCATGATGCAAGCAGAGCTCTTAAGAGAAAACAAAAAGAGGAAACGGTTTCTCGGTGTCACTTGGTCACGCCTGTGCTAAGTTAGATACATTAATAATGAGCTGGGAACACAACTCCACTAGTAAAACATTGCCATAGAAAACTGACCACCTGAGTTCAGACCCCCGGAATCCACGAGAAAGCGGGCCACATGTGTCTTTCATCTCAGCAATCCTCGTGAGAAATGGGAGATGGAGGCGGGAGAATCTGCAAAAGCTTGCAGGCCAGCTTGTCTGGCAAAGGCTCCGGCGAATGAAGAAAACCCAGCCTCAAACATGGAGATAGGCAAAGACCAAACCCAAAACTATCCTTTGACATTAAAAATCATGTAAGTACTAGGTGTGGCGGCATACGCCTTTGATCCCCAGCAACCAGGAGGCAGGCAGGTGGATCTCTGTGAGTTCCAGGCCAGCAAGGACTATACAGTAAGACCCTGTCTCAAACAAAAAGAAAACCAGGACACCCAGACGACCAAGACCCCCAAACCATGTAAGAAGTACTAAAAGGTACTTGGAAACTCACTGGAAGATGTATTTGTTTACACGTAAGCTGCATAGTTTAGCATTGTCCCAGCTGCACCTTCCACTGATTTGCTTTCAGATTACCTCTGCCCAATACTCACACACACACACACACATGTTTTAAATTAATAATGAAAGTTTACTGATAACTGACGCTAACTCACTTTCCTCTCATTATTAAATAATATTACAATATAATTTTCTTTGCTCTATGTTTTAGCCACTCTGAGAACAAGTGACATAACTCCAGGATGTCCTTGCTCCTAAAAGACAAGGTTGTGGCTAGCCAGAACAGCTACCTTGTCCATATTAACCAGCTTACCCAAAAGGCTTGCCACAACTCCTTCTCCCTATTCCCAACAACCCAAAGTCAACATGGCATAAACTCTACCCAAATGTAACCTTCTTTCCGATTGCAAACCCTACCACCCAGGGGTTAAGGCCAGGACCTTAGCCCTGCACACACACCCTGACTCCCTCTCTGAGGGACCTGAAGGCTCTGTCTGAGGAGCTAACCTTCAGTACAATAGTCTGATTGGTGGGGCAATGGGGACATAGCTCTGAGGGTAGGATGCTTGCCTGGCTAGTGTTGCCCAAGTTAGTTGTAGTAGCACACCCTGTAACTTCAGCACCTAGGAAATAAAGGCAGGGGACTCTGAAGGTCAGTGTTATCTTCAGCAATACAGCTGAATGTGAATACATAGAATTTGAGCCCAAGCCAGGTTACATGTCTTAAGAAAGAAAGGGGGAAAAAAAGTCTAGACATCAGGGTGTTCTGTTGGCGTTCTAGGGAATCTGTTAGCAGCACGCCATCATCCATGTGTTTCAGAAACACAGGAAGGGCAGAACAGCAGTGAGGATGACTTGGCACAGTGCACTCAATAAAGGCTCAGTGAGAGGCTGATATCCTGTAGGTCTTCAAGAGTCCAATGCTATAAGGCTGGGAACTATGTCACTAAGAGAAACCCTCCTCCCGCAAGATCCATCGGAAGTAGAAAGTTTACGGAATACTAGTCCAAAGACAAGAAACTTCCAGCAGCCCTCAGTGCTGGAAAAAAAAATCTCCAAAATGCAAAAAACTCGAAGAGAAACTTTGTCTGCTCCCACATAGGAAGGTGAATAAAGGTGCCCTAAGACTTCATACCTCAAGTCTGTGTGGATCATCCAGCATGAATAATAGCCACAGGTCTTGCCAAACACTCCAAGCTCCATCTCAGTTGTGTTTCTTCATTTGGGTTTTAAAGCTAATAAAGAAAAATATTTTTTTTAGCTCTTGCTGAACAAGAATAACAACTCCATTATATATTGCTAAGCTGTCAGGAAACACACAATTACATTAATGCAACATCATCCAAACAAGAACGTGAACGGGAGAGACTACAGTTCTCAGTTCACAAACAGCAAAGCGACAACTTAAGGTGATGACTCTGGGAAGGTCACTCTGTTTTGCAGGGGAAATGGACATAATTATGTTTGCCAAGCAACAATACCCCAGAGTAAAACAAACTGCTACACCTTTAAAGTGTGTCTTCTATTGTGCTCTTTACTTTTCTGGCTGTCTGATTTAGAACAAGTTATTTGATTTTATTTTTCCCCCAAGAGCTAAGTATGTCATGTTTTTTAGTATGCAATATATATTTTTGTTGTTGTCAAGTAGATCTGTCACAGCTGATAGTCTGGTGTGCATCCCCTAAATACTACTGTTAGTATTTAGCCATTTGTACTGGCCTGTCCTTGGGGTTCTGACTGGATATGCTGTCAGCTTCAGCCACTAAGATCACCACCTGTGCCTATTCACTGTGTTCACTTTTAAAAGGGCCCTGCCCACCTCCCCCCTCTCTCTCTCCCTCTCTCTCCTTCTTTCTCCATCTCCCTCTCCTTCCCTTCCTCCTCCCCCTCCCTTCCCCTCTTTCTCTCCTTTTCTCTCCCTTTCTCTTCTATCCTCTCTGCCAGTCTGTTCCCCCCTCCCCCAGCCTCTCTCTCCCACTGCTCCTGTCCCCAGAGGCTGGTCTCTCCCTCCCCTTTTCCTTTTTTACCATCCCTGTCCCCTAAATACAAAGCCCCTCCACTTGAACTCTGTGGCATGCATCTTTGTTCTCTTGTTTACCTGATGCCTTGTCCTAAAAGCCGTGCTGCACAATACATCCCCCGTCTGGTAGAATGGCACATTCATGTGAGCCACAGAATGCAGTAATTAATTGTTTCACACCAAAAACAAGCCACTGTTATCATAGCGAAGGATTCTTTATATTGGGATATTTTAGACAGCAAAATCCTGGGATGAATTTGTCTTTACATTTGCCAAAAACAGGGCACAGAGTTATTCTAAAAACACACTTCAAGGACTGAGAAGGTGGCTCTGTCAGGAAGTGGAGGGGCACACTGCCCTGCTTCCTGATCCAGAGGCAACCCAACAGGGGAAAGGCACACTGTGCAGCAGGTAGCCCATCACTGTGCACACTGGCTGGCAGGCAATCCCGGTCACTCCCTAGGACCATCAACCGCATATCTTCATCCCGAGCAGCAGACCAGAAACAGTGTTGGTTCTAAACAGACCTTACTCAGTACCACAATAGAGGGAGAATATGGGAAGCAAAAGGAAAACTAACATGCAGAAAATATAAGCACAACTTAACAGATTGGGTCTGCTCCTGACCCACTCTGAGCATCAAGAGTTTTGCTTTTTGTCCCATGAGTTTTCACAGTCGATCAGATTTGACAATGGAACTCAGACCCTATATTCTAAAGAAGGGAACTAGTTTCATCAAAGAAAGTCTAAGGCAGACCCCAGGAAATATAGTCATGTGATTTTAAGATGCAGGAGACGGGCTGAGTTTGTGGCTCAATGGTCCTGGGTTTGATGCCCAGCACCTCAGAAAGAGTTGCTAAGGACAGAAAAAAGGCAGAAATAATCTGAAAGCAAATCAACAGAACATGAAGCTCAGACAATGCTAATCCTACCCAGCTTATGTTTAACGTTAATTACCAGTTCAGCTAAATACCTTCCAGTGAACATTTTCAAGTACTTTACAAATGTCTCTTCTATGATTTGGGGTTTCTTGGCTTGGGGTGTTTTGTTTTGGTTTTACTTGAGCCAGGGTCTCACTGTATAACCCTGGCTGGCCTGGAACGCACAGAAATTCTTCTGCCTCAGCCTCCCCTGTTGCTGGTGATCAAAGATGTGTGCCACCACGGTGAACACATGATTTTCAATAAACCTATCACCAGCCCCATATATCTCTATACTCTTATACTTTTTATATAAACTCCCCAACCCTTTGTCCTCTGATTGCCAGTTCACCCATTCAACAAACATTTACTAAAAACCTACTATGTGCCCCTCTCTGTTTTTGGTGCTTGAGACATGGGGATGACTGATAAACAAGGTCCCTGGTATTGGAGAGTGTAGATAATAAACAAAGAATTCCTGTGCTTCTAAGGAAGTGATTTAAAAAAAAAAAAAAAAAAACAGGCTTCTCTGGGGTGAGAGGAGGCTTTGGGAGGAGAATGTCTTTGGCTAAAGAAGCCACAGCTCTGTGAGGCCCAGACTCAAGAACTCCTAGTACAAAGCCTGTGGAAAAGGACAGACCCCTGCATTTCCTAGGAACTAATCCAGCACCACTGACACAAAGTAAGCAAGAAATAGTTGGCGTGCAAAAGGATGGGACTGCATCCGACTGGCTTTGCCAATTATAATAAAGAAGGTGGGTTTAATAAGAACCGCGGTGGGGGGCTGGAGAGATGGCTCAGTCTTAAAGGCTAGGCTCATAACCAAAAATATAAGGACCGCAGTGTTGGGGGGGGGGCTCTACTAAAGAATTTGTTGAAAGCATTGAAAGGGGAGTGCGGCCTGATGGGTAATAATTTCAAGCTTACTTGAGCTTTGGAACTCTAGGATGGGGAAAGGAGGACAGTGTGGCGTCAGGACACCATTATCATTATGTTAGGTGTCCAACACATGACGGTAGCCAGATGGACACCATCAGGGTCATGATTTAGAGACACTGGTTTGGGCTGATCCTCGCTTCCCTCTGTCTTTCCTGGCAAGAGTAGCTAGCATTATGTAGTGTGTCACTGTGCAACCAAGTTGAGCTAATTCCCCACATCCATCCGTCCATGAATCCCTCAGGAGTGCCTCTGAGATTCTCCAGAATCTCTGGGTTCCTGTAAGCTGCTGGGCTGCAGGATGAACTTGGGCTGCATTAGCCCATAGGTATTTTCTCCAGAACATTTAGACTTTTACATATATTCATCCAGGGTTGTTTTCCCTTTATTTATAAACTAGACAATAAGCTTGCAGAACCAATTTCGTTTTCAGACATGATTCCAGTCAGTTTAATTGCAATATTAACATGCTCTCAATTAAAAACAATATGTGCTCGCCTTACTAATTAGACTTGGAGGCTAGTAAAGTATACCCCATCTCCACAGTGCAATCTGATTTGAGTTTGAGCATCTGTTTTTACTGGCCAGACAAATCATTCCTGTTGCCCAGGTAACCCACGGTGTCAGGAACCAGAAAGAAGTATGAATTTGCTTCTGAGATGAGGAAGCCAAGTCATCAATGCCAGTGTGGCCTCTTTGGCCAGTCTGGACAAACCCCAGCATGTCTGAGTTTCCATAGGAAGAGCTCATGGGCCACAAAAATTGCATTGTCTCTGAATCCTACTTGCTGACTTGTGAATGAGAAGCCACTCTCAAAGGGGAAACAATGCAGGGAAGGAAAGACAGCTTGAAGGACTCTGGGTGACGATTATGGCTCTCACGGTGTCCGCTAATGTAGCGTCCATTTTTCTTTGATGGTCTGGAACGGGCATTTTAAATCTTTAAGTTGCCTTTTCTTGCTAGATACCCTAAACTCAACCCTGACCCCACCATAGAACTGTAGAGAAAAGTCCTGCTGGACAAGGAGGATGGCGTGTGTCCCTCCTGAAGTCATACCTTTCACAAGTATAGTGTGGTACGGGAGAATGAAGAGCATGATGGGAGGTAGCCGAGCTATAGTGAACACAGAGCAGCTGGACGACTTCAGGCTCCAGATGGGAGGCTGAACTTCAAGGATGCCCAACAATCTTCCTGTACAGGAAGTCGGACTTTAAAGTCACCCAGTGGCGGGAAATGGTTTACCATTTTTACTACTTTTACTCATATTTAACTGTGCCTGGGCATGGTGGGTATGAGTGTGAGTGTGCAGGCTCCACAGCAGGTGTTCAGAGGTCAGAAGACAATGTGTGGGAACCGGTTCTCTCCTTCCTCTGTGATACTCCCAAGGTTTGAAGGCAGGAGTTCGGGCTTGGCCATAAGCCCTTTGGCCCGATGATCCATTGCACCAACCCAAAGCATGATTCTAAATAACAAAGGGATAGAGTCCAACTTAGAGCCAGGAATGTAAATGGGAGTGATTTAGATGCAAGCCTGCTCCCCTAACTTACATGGAAATCAAAGCTAGCTTGCAATTGACCACACATTCCACACTGACATATACCTTCATCCTTTTTGCAAAGCTATTATATGTGTGTGCCTGTTCCTAACATGCTACCAGCCCTTAAAAGCTCACTCAAATGTGAGCTCCTATTATCACGCCCATTCAGCAACCCAGTCTCTAGGGCTATCTCTCCTCTCTCTGCCATTCCTTCTCTCTCTCTCTCTCTCTCTCTCTCTCTCTCTTTCTCTCTCTCTCTCTCTCTCTCTCTCTCTCTCTCTCGCTCTTCTCCTCTCTCCCATATACACATCATACCATGGCAAGTTACATCATAGTATAATTTTTATTTTATTTAATTTTCACTGTGTATTTTAGCTGTACATGACACTGTTTAAAAGGACATTTTCCTATAAGTATATATGAATAAAAATTTAGCAAGTTCCTTCCTCATATCTATACTGAGCCTCTATTTTGCTTTGAATTCCTGGATCTTCCTTTCTGTGTCTTAGGAAACATTTTTTTTTTAACTATATTACTGCAAAAAGAGATGGGTGGTAGCAGGGTAGGGGGGTAATATTGTTAGGCACAGTTCTTGGACAGCCCTCATCCAAATTCATCCCATCCACCCCAGGATCCTTAGTCTAAGGACCTGGAGACCTGGAGGCTATTGTGTGTGTGTGTGTGTGTGTGTGTGTGTGTGTGTGTGTGTGTGTGTGTGTGTGTGTGTGTGTGTGTGTGTTTGTGTGTGAGTGAGTGAGAGAGAGAGAGAGAGAGAGAGAGAGAGAGAGAGAGAAGCCACATTCCAGTCACCATGAAAGGATCTTTCAGAGATTAGTGTTGGCATGCAAAGAAGAGAGCATTTGGGGAGCATTAGAACCCTGTGTTCCAGTAAGCTTTGCGACCTTACCCTTCCCATAAATACACTGGGCAGGAAATAGCTTGTGTTGTCCTACTTAAGCTGTGTTTCACTCAAAAAAAAGAACTCTGGCTAAAAGAATGACTGTTTCTCCCTCTTAATCTTGGTTATATTTGATTACTGAAGCCACGTCTTAGTCATTTTGGCATTTTAGAACTGTCCTAAATTAACTTATAAATAATATCACAGCAAAATAATAAACAGTGGCATTCTCTGTCTTCATTTGAAATAAAGAGCCAAACATAGAAAGCTTCAAGTATAGAAAACTTCATCTCAGATGCCATTCAACAGATGGAACCAAATACTTAGGTACATTCAGATCAAAGGTTCTGCATGCTTCCCTAGGCAACTGGGAACAGGATTTAGAATTAGCTCAAACTGATAAAGCATACAGTCCCAACATCACACTCTGGGCAATAACAACTTGTGCTAAATGATTAAGGCATTTCATTGGAACAAGACAAGCTTCAAAGAGCTCTGTCCTTCGGTCCTGGACTTTACTTCTCCTGTTTTCCTTCCATTAAATCAAAAGAGAAGGCATGTGCAGTGGACAGTGGGTAACGCAGAGACTCCATGTGCTCAGAGTGCTGAGCAGCAATGGCTGTGGCTGCTCAGCCACAGATGGGTCACCTAAACGACTCTCCTCCTGCTGTGGGATAATCTTTTTGTATACTGTGAAGATGTGTCATTTTAAAGCTGAACAGCCAATAACTGCAGGGTTTGCAGGCACAGAGGACACTGGAAAGAAGAAGGGAGGAAACACCAGGAGTCATGAGCCAGATGGGGAGGAAACAGAATGGGGAGCAAAGGTAACCAAGCCACTTAAAAGAACATAAATTAAAAGATGTGGGTTAATTTAACTTACAAGAACTAGTTAGGAATAGGCCTAAGCTATTGGCAAAGCCTTCATAATTAATAATAAGTCTCCATGTCATTTTTTGTGAACTGTTGGCCCAAAAAGAAAAGTCTATCTATATCCTCCCATCCAAGGCTCAGAACTTTGCAGAAGAATGGACAGAAAGAATGTAAGAGTTGGAGGATTTGGGGGAGAGCTGTGCAGTACTGTCTTCTGACTGATGCATGCGTTAATTCAAAGCAGCTATGGTTACACAAAATCAAACCAGTCAAAATTCTGTCAAAGACAGAGGACAGGGCTCCTGCTAGCTGAGGAGCTGTTGGTGGTTGATGGCTGCTGGGGGAGAGAAGAGTCACTTTTCTTTGGGGATGTGGCCTCTGGTAGGTTGCCATGCTCCAGTAGATGACACACCACCTGAGGCTGACTCAGTCAGAACTCTTAGAGAATGGTGCCAGGAACCTGGCTATGATAAAACACCACGGAAGCCTCTTTAGCTAGAAACCTCATTGGCAAAGAGGAGCCTATCTAGGCCAAAGGATTGAGTCACAGATTCAAAAGCACAGGATCCTGATTCACTATCTTAGTTGGGGCTTCTATTGCTGGGAAGAGACGCCATGACCACGGCAACTCTTAAAAAAGAAAACATTGAAATTGGGGTTCCCTGCCTACAGTTCAGAGGTTTAGTCTGTTATCGCATGACAGGAAGCAAGGTGGCACGCAGGCAGACATGGTGCTGGAGAAGGAACTGAGAGTTCTTACGTTTTGACCCAAAGGCAAGAGGAAGTGGTCTGAGACACTGGGTATGACTTGAGCATAAATGAGGCCTCAACGCCCGCCTCCACAGTGACACACTTCCTCCAGCAAGGCCAGACCTGCTCAACAAAGCCACACTTCCTAATAGTGCCACTTCATTTGGGAGCCACCTTCTTACCAACCACCTCACCCACACACCATCATGTACTTATTTTGCTTTTTCCATTGTCCTGAATTTATATAGCCTCCATCTGCTCTTCATAACAACCAGGCTAAAGGAGTTAAATGACTAAACATGGTGGCTGGCAGAAGAAAGCAAGGACAAGTGAAGATATCCTGTGGGCTTTGCAGTAAGATGAAACCCTTGTGCAGCTAATGTCACCGGAGCACACGGTAGGGTGTGCAGAAAGCCTTATGTGAAGGTGCAAAGAGGAGATGAAGTCCTAGGTGAATGTGATTTGTTGACATGGGAACAGCCTTGCCAAAGGCCCAGTGACTCAGACCACTGGAATGATAAAGCCTCCCCCCTGGATTAAGGCTCAGAGGAACGCCAGAGCCTTCCTCTGACCCAAATTCGAATGTTGATAGTGTGCACAAGAACAAGCATTTATGAGTCAGTGATCAATGTGTACAAAAACCAGCAACTGCAGTGTCTTCTCCCAGTGTTTACAGCCTGGGGCAGCTCAGCTAGAGAACTCCTTCTGAGACTAGCTAACTCGTCCCCACTGTGATGTCCATAATAAATGCACTGAGTTTCCAGGGAGTTGTGGAGTTTGTGCAGCTCCATCAGAGTACACACAGCCCATCCAATCCTAGCATTTTCGTACATGTGTCTGTGTGTATGTTCTTCCTTTATTCCCTCAGGGCCCCTGGTCATGGCTCCAGGACCCAACCCACGCTGGATGTGGGAGAACGTGCGTTAGTGAAGTAAAGAATGGAGAATACGCTAAGTAGTGGTGAGACATTGTGAGCCAGCCTGATGGAGCAAATATCAAAATTCTAATAAGACTACAGTAAGAGGTGCCACTTAAGCCAACGATGCCAGTCACAGTGCAAGAAAGACTAAGTGGGGGAATTCATCAGTTAGAGGAAGAGTCCAGCTTATCTGGAAGCTGATGTGCCACCCTGTGGTAAATTATATAGGCTAATTTTTTTACTCTGCTGGGAATCAGCTGGTGATACTAAGATTGGGTAGGGCTAGGTAATGATGGAGTTCTTATTTTTCTACTTAATTAACTTCCTTAAATGCACATCATCCATTTCTTTATGAATGAATCCTTTCCACGTGATACTTAGTTTATATAACTATTGAATGGTCTTCCATTGTGAGGTCATCTTTGCAGCTGAGATTCTCTGCTAGCAGCCCCGTTGGTGAGGGGGGAGAAAGTACGTTTTTGGTCCACCACACTGGTTTTTGTGAAGGTTGAAGAGACATGGAATATGCCCCCCAAGTGTCTATCATACCAAAGACAGTCTCTGAGCCATCTGCCACCTAGAGCAGAGGGACTCCCCTAGTGTGGCCACCTGACATCCATGAGGGAGATTGCATCTTGTTTCTCCCAGGATTCCCTCTAAGCCACCCTAGCTAATTTGCCCCTGAGCCTCCTGCTCTCTTTGTCCATCAGCATGATTTATGCTTGATTCTTCTTCCTTCTTTCTAAATAGCATTTCCTCACAAATGGACTGGGCTATGGGTTCACACTCTAGAGAATTTTTCACACTCATTTGTCCTTTAAGAATTTCTATTTCTGAGCACACACCTTTAATCCCAGCACTCAAGGCAGAGGCAGACTGATCTCTGTGTTTGAGGGTAATCCTGTCTACATAGTGAGTTCTAGGAGCTACACAACAAGACCCTATCTCAAAAACAATAGAATGAAATAATTTCTAATTCCTATTTCTGTTTGTAAACACATGTATTTGTTAATTGGTTATTTTTTTAGTGTTATATCATTTCTAGGACTTTTGTGCAAAAAAATACTAAAAATCTGAGCATATTTGAGCTCATTTTAATATTTTATATGAAAATCCCTGGGGTGAGCATATGGCTCAGGAGTAGAGCACATGCCTAGCTTGTGGAATGCCATGGATTTTATCTCCAGCACCGCAAGAAAGAAGAAGGAGAAGGAAGAGGAGGAAAGGGAGAGAGAAAAAAGAAATAAAATAAAGAACCATAAATTTTTATTATTGTGACACTCTAAAAATAAACAATAATCTGTGTTCTTTTGTGCTGCTTGGAGAATGATCTAAAATAGTTATATTTTTTGGTTTTGAATGAATTAGTTTATATTATACTAAAGTTCAGTGACATAATAAACAGTAATTGACATATATATATGGATACATAGATAAATGCATAGACAGGTAGATGAGAGATGATAAATATAGATGATAGATAAGATAGAAAGAGGTAGAATAGATAGATAGATAGATAGATGATGATGATAGATAGATAGATAGATAGATGATAGATAGAAGATGGATAGATAGATAGATAGACAGACAGACAGACAGACAGACAATCATTGAACCAAGTATTCTAGTAGAAAACAATTTGGGAAAGTGAGACAGTCAGAGTTCCCAACTCTCCATGAATGAACTTTCCACAGCCAACCTTCCAGCACCTCCTTTTCACTCTAGACATTTTTTTGTGGAATAAACATGACCTTGGATGGGTACGGGGTTCTGCTGTTTTTAAAGGCACAATATTTTCATCTGGGGTCTGTTTTGCTGTTCCCGCCCCTGTTAATGGGACATCTCTTTCCCAGACAAGAGACCTCAGTAAACATTTTTGAGACAAGTATGCTTGAGTCTGAAATGGGGAAGAGAACGCCCCACTTCCAGTGAGCTCAAATAGCACACGAAATTTACCAACATATTGTACATTATATAAGTCAAAATCTTAAAGAAATGAATACACATTGGATGGTCCATACATATTCAAGTAAAACGCTTAAAAGAAACACCAAAAGCTCTGGATCCTTTTCTGCTTCTCTCTCTTGGTTCTCTTGGGAAACTTATTCTCTGTGTGACTTATTGAGTAACTCTGTCTATGTTTACATATTTGAATTTGCTATTATTTATTCCCAAATCAACAAACATCTGTTAGGCATAAGCATCATTGTGTAAAGATGTCTTTGAAGGATATTAAAAGAGAGGACTTGCAAGTTCCCCATGCTAGTTCGACTTGATGAGCAAGTAATACATTATCAGAACAGCCCACATCAGTGCTCACTGTGGATGTCCCAGCTGCATACACCTGACACTTCTGGGCTGTTGCAATCTCAGTTCCCTAAAAAGAAACTAGTGCAATTAATTGAGGGAAGGAAGGAAGGAAGGAAGGAAGGAAGGAAGGAAGGAAGGAAGGAAGAAGAAAAACAATTAAGGAAAACTATTTAGGTATTTTATAATGAGACTAAGAACCCAAAGAAGAATCCCCATTTCCCTGGTAACACTGCTACACTTTGTCCAACTTCCTGGGTCATCCTTAAAAATATAGATGATCGAAGTTTCCATGACCCTCAGCACTTGTTTACTGCCTACCAGCCCATCACCTCCATTTGATGACCCCATGGCCTGCTACTAGCTTAAGCACATCCTGGACTCTTTGGATCATGGCTATAGGAGTGTCCAAGTATGTGAGCTGAACCCAGAACTGTGGGTTACCTGCCAAGGAGAGTGCTAAAAGGAAGCTCAACTGGACCAAGAGAAAGAAGTGTGTTATAGTCAACAAAGCTGCAAGGACTTGGAGATCTGAAGAACATTTTGCCATCAGACAAGAAGATCCAAAGTTTGAAGTTTTCCCAGATGGTTTTCAGTCTTATTTTAGTCCAATATTTCATCACTCTTCTCCCTTTCCTCCCTTTTTGAATTGTAATATATATCCTGTGTCATAACATGTTGGAAGTATGTGAGCTGCCTTTTGGTTTGATTTAATAGGTATTACAGTTAGAGATTGCCATGAGTCTCAGAAAGAACTTTGGACTTTTATAGGGTTGAGACTGTTAGAGACTCTGGGGACTTTTAAAGTTGGACTTAGTGCATTTCTCCATTATGGTATGGCTACAAGTCTATTGGGGCCAGGGAGTGAAATATAGTGTCTTGAAAGAAAATGGTCCCCATAGTTTTGTAGGGAGTGGTACTATTAGAAGGTACATCCTTGTTGGAGTAGGTAGTGTTGCTGAAGGAAATGTGTCACTAGGGATAGGCTTTGAGGTCTTAGATGCTCAAGTCAGGCCCAGAGTTGTATTTTCCCTTTCTGCTATGATCAAGTTGTATAATTCATGGCTCCTTCTCCATGTCTGCCTGCATGCTACCATGCTTTCTGACATGATGACAATGGGCTAAACCCCTGAACTGTAAGCCAGCCTTGATTAGAGGTTTTCCTTTGTAAGAGTTGCCATGATCATGGTGTCTCTTGACAACAAGTCCTACTAAGACAGAAATGAATGTAAGATAACAAGCCACATGTTTTCACTTCTATAAGCAAAACTGGTTGCCCCAATTGCTTTTAGGAGTAATTCAGAAAAGTGGGCAAGTTCAGCCAAGCTGCATGGTGGCAGTTCTGCAAGCAACAGCACCAAGGGCAGGATTTCTGGACAGGAAAAGTGCATTGTCTCATTAAAAGGCTAATTATTCCTCCTGTCTTAGCATGGCTTAAGGCCTTGCTGAAGTAGTCTCTTGGCCAGGTGGCTGATAGGCCCAGCTTGATTTCCATAAGTGAGTAAACAGTGGCATATAATGTAGTCTTTAATGCAGACCAGAATCTCATGTCTCCACTCTGGACCAGGTAGTTTTCACTATTTTGACCAGGAGGAAACAGTTTTCTCTTAAAGGACCTCAACTGAGACCTGATCAAGGCTCGTATAATATCCCCCCTTCTTAGGAGGGAACCCAAGAATAATTTATGGCATGGGCTGGGACTGGGAAGCAGATGTAACTCATTTCACCATGAACCTTTAGAGAAGCAATTCCAAAGCTGTCATTCAGCAGAAAGGGTTCCAATCTGGACAGGGGTTCCAGTGTGACCCTCACATGCAGCCTCCAAGCTGCTCCAGGGCTACTCATTTAGGAGGTTAAGGTGTAGGCTCTCCCTCCTGAGGAGAAGCAAATAACTCTCTGCCTCTGACCAAGAAGAATAATGGAACTCTTCCCAGGTCCTTGCCCCCAAACTGCCCAGCCAATTTCTACATCATGTCTTTATGAGCAGAGTCAGATACCTAGCAGGGACCCCCAGAAGGATCCCCCAGGCAGCTGAAGATGCTGAGAACGTGGAACAGCTGCTGAGGAAGGCTGGCAGCGATGAATGGAGCCAGCCAGAAGAGAGATGCCATGTGGCCACATGGACTGCAAATGGCAAGGCCAGAGTTGTAGGCTATCCAAGGCTGTCGGGGTTCTCATCAGGACACCATGTGTTCTAATGTCTGGTACAGAGCTGAAGATTGTTTTCCACGATGGACTTCAGTCTCTCTTTGGTCCTATCCTTTCTTGCCATTCTCCCACAATGGCAATGTGGTGTGCCTATACTGTGCTATGTGAACGTTAGGAGTGTGTATATTTCTAAAGGGTCTCACAGCTGAGGGTTTGCCTTGAATCTTGGGTGGGAACTTGAATTTGGACTTTTGATCCACATTTGAACTATTAAGACAATTGAACAGTTGGTATCCAGACAGAGGTGCTATTTGAGGAGGTTCTGGAAGTTTGGGGAGGCAGGGCCCAGATGGGGGAAGATGAGTGGTGGTGGGGATGGGTCCTTGGGTTGCAGGGCCCCTTGCTGATTCCTACCTGCCTCTGCTGGTCAGTCATCAAGTATGCAGAGCTCTTACGCAGCAGACTCCTGCTGCCATGACCACTGCACAAGTGCAGAGTCAAACAACGGCACATGAAGCCCTCTGGAACCTAAAGCTCTCGTCCCTCCTGTAAGTTGTTCTCTTTGATATTGTTGCCAGTGATAAGTGATTAACACACGCAGCGTCTAGCATTCCTGACAGTAACTTTCCCCTGCCCAGAGAACATGCGTGGCAATGTACACAAAGGAAGAGTGTGTTGCATCAGTGTGGGTATGCAGGGCTAGCTGGCAGGCAGGACCTATAGCTACCACTTGGAACCATGCTCCCTCCAAGTCCCAGCTCTTGGCACTCTTGTCTCAGCAGTCAAGAACTGTGCATGGCACTCAATGAAGCCAAAAGCATGAATTCTTTTTGGGTTTTGTGGTTATTTCTCTGCAAGTCACCTTACCCCACAACATGTCCCCTCTATCCCACCATTCAACAACTTGCTTCTCATGAGACAGTATGTTTGCTATGTTTTGACTTTGCACTTTATTTTATAATAAAACAGGGCTCAGGAACTTCCCAGAGAGCTGTCTGTTCAAAGGCCAGAGACCAACAGTTTGTTCTCTTCATTGACACCCACTGATAGGGAGGTCTGTGTGCTACTGGGGTGTGCAGAAGCAACTTCATTCATTCCAAAATACTTATTGAGTAATCACCAAATTCCAGGAACTATTTTAAGCTTTTGAGCTTCCATCAGCCTCCCTTTATCCATGGATGATGCATTCCAAGCTCCACCCCCAATAGATAACTGAAACCAGATATAGAACCAAACCTTGCATACACTATGTTTGTTCCTCTACATGTACAGCTGTGGTAAAGTTTAATTTATAAATTGGGAATAGTGACAATTAGAAATTATAACTAATAATAAAAAGAACAATTATGATATATACAGTAAGAAGAGTTTGTGATCTCTCTCTCTCTCTCTGAATACCTTACTGCACTATATTTCCTGTGTTCACATTTCTCATGATACTGTAAAATGATACAATGGTTATGAGACATGCAAGGTAGATACTCCCCAGAGGTTAGCTTCTACTGACCTTCTCACTCAGACATGAGCATTGCATTATCCCCTGACCACTGTGATGACTGCTCAGTGTCTATCTGGTGACATAGCAAAGGGAAATTCACATTCTCAGAACGATGCAGCAGGATGGTATGAGAGACCACCAAGCTACTCACAATGAGCTTAATGTACATTGTTTATGGAATTTTCCGCTTACTATTTTTTGTGTGTGTATGTGTGTGTGTGTGTGTCTTTTGTTTGTTGAGACAGAGTTTTTCTGTGTAGTCCCAGCTGTCCTGTAACTCACTATGTAGACCAGGTTGGCCCTGAACTTGACTCTGCCTATAGCTGCCTTCCCAGTGCTGGGATTAAAGGTGCAGTCCCACAACCACCACCTGACCATTTACAATTTTTTTAATCACCAGTAGCCAAAGACAACTGAAGCCATCAGAACAGTGGATAAAGCCTGCTCCACATCAGCGAATCAACAGTGTCAACATCTGCTCTTGTGACACTTGCACTGTCCGGGCCTGACACAGGGGTAGCTACCAATGATACATAAATACCAGAAATTATATGGCATGATCAAAAGTGATAAACGCCTATGGGGAGAAACACAGAAAGGGGCCAGGAGTGGCAGTAGATTAAACATGCTGCAACTGAAGACAAAACGCTCTGGATTCCACACTGGCAGCGACATCTCATCATGGTGGTTTGAGATTTCCCCTTCATACCAACGAGAATGGAGTTGGTTTTCCTTGGTACTGCTGTACTTGAGTAGACATCTTCCACCACATTGTTTTGTGTTAAAACGCTAATTTTATGAGTTGTAGCAACTTGCAGTGTAACATTCCTTTGTATTTCTCTACTTGGGCCTCGTGGTGAAAAACTACTTCAAACCCAACCATTTTTTCCCATCCTCACTCAAATCTGAATCCAAAAACCACATCCTCTGGCCAGTTCTGTTGTTAATTAGTCAGTTTATGAAAAATGGTTTTATTTTTCTTCTCGATTTTCCCTAGGAAAGTTCGTTCTTGTATCATCTGAAGCAGAGTGGTAGGGGCAGCACTTAGGAGAAGATAACTTCCTTGCCCCTACCTAGAAATCTAACAACAGTTAGAGGATATGGCTATGTGTAGGCATGTAAGATACACTCCTAATAACTGAATATATAAGCTACCCTCCTGTCAGTATCAACCAGAAAGTGGAAGTCTTTCTGACAGGAAACCAGAACTGGGAACGGGGTAACCAAGGTAGCACATTTCCCATTGTTAAAGTCCAGGTGTCAAAGATGATGCTCTTTAGTGGGGTAATTTGGGTGACAGCAGATGCTCTAGGAGGAAGTGCCTGGCCCTCTGACTCTGACTTTCAGTGTTTAGTCCGAAAATGTTATGATGTTTGTTCAAGACTCTAGAAGACGACTGACCTAAAAATCTGAAACTGACCGACTTAAAGAAATAGAATTAAAGGCAAAAACATAGAGGGCTGTGAGAAGTGACTCAGCAGTTAAAAGCACTTGCTGCTCTTCCAAAGGACCTGAGTTCAATTCCCAGCATCCATGCCTATCAACTCATAGATGCCTGTAATGTCAGCACTAGAAGATTCAATGCCTTCTTCTGGCCTAAACATATTGTGGAACAATAAGGATCAGGAAAAACAGATAGGCTGAATAGATGCTTATTCAGGGAGAAATAACTTACAACAGAGACAGATGAAGGCCAGCAGGTTCCCGTCCCAAGGATGCCTCCAGATGCTCTCTGTCTCCACCCAGAAAGCAAGAGAGCCCTCCGGGGTCCCCTACCTCAGACCTAGTTCCCCCAGATCATGTCCACACCTGACCCCACCCCCAATGGGTGTGGTCAGTGCAACAGGTGCAGACAGAGTGAATGTCTCACTTCAATTCCCCTTTTAGTCTAAAGAAAAGATTTCAGCTTGATACCAAACTATATACAAAAACAGTGAATAACAAGTGTGCTCTAAGAAAAGGAAAATAGAGACAGAGTGAGTAGCTCACTACATAAACAGGCACCTGTATTCATATGGCATGTACTCAGACACATACATGAATGGATGAGGGGCTTCCTCACATGTGAACTAGATGTTTAAAGGAGCTCAGAGTCCCTGTGAATAAGCTAAAGTCCTGGTGGCCGCTAGGAGACTTTAGCTTGAAAAATGTTTGTAAACATACAGTGTGTACAACAGGTGGCCAAGGCACCAAGATTTATAGCACTAGGATGGCTCATCTTCACTGTCAAGTTGGCCGGAATTTGGAATCGCCTGGGAGACACACCTAAAGTGTCTGTTCTCACACGGGTTGCAAAGAGAAAATGAGAAAGTGAGATGAATACCAGCATTGATCTCTCTTTTCTTCCTGACTGTGAGCGAAGCATAGCCAGCCACTTCCAGTCCCATGCTTTCCCTGAACCACTCCCACCAGCCCTTAGTAGGATGCTTTCCCTAGTCACAGTAGCGTCTGGGAAACCAAGTTGAGCTGGAATGGGTAAAACAGAGACAGTGTGGTAGATGGAGGCTCTGAGGATACAAGACAGAAAGAACTGCTCTCCTCCTCCAATCACAGCTTGGTGAATGAAAGATACATTCTGTATGTTGCATCTATAAGCCCAGCACTTCTACAGCGCAAAGGGAAGAGGAGGTAAAGGCATCCCCAGAAGCTCAGAGACCCGCCAGCCTTGGGTGTGCAGCAGTAAATAGGGCAGAAGGCAAGGACTGGTACCCAAGGTTAGCTCCTGACTTCCACAAGTACACCATAACACATGAGTGCCTGCACTCCTACACACTCGAGTACACACACACACACACACACACAGAGAGAGAGAGAGAGAGAGAGAGAGAGAGAGAGAGAGAGAGAGAGAGAGAGAGAGACCTGTGCACTACAAGGGAAGGAAGGAAGGGACAATTTGTTACACAGCAATAGATATACTAGGTAACTGGAACAGTTTCCTGAAAGACCATATTCAGTGTGGCCACTGTATTAGTTACTTTTCTGGGTGCTGTGACAGAACACCCAGAAAAGCAAATCAAGGAAGGAAGGGTGCCTTTGGTTCAAGGTTTAATACAGCTGATCATGGCAGGGAAGGCATGGAGCAGGGGCAGGAGGAGGCTGGTCACATCGTATCTGCAGTCAGGAAGCAGAGAGGACAGCAGGTGAGAGCAGGCTATAAAAACTAGTGAATTCCCCCAGAAAGGGAAAGAACCGATGCCTCATAGGAATGTGATATTCTGGAAGAATTCTTAACACATGTGTGTGTTCCGTGCATGTTTATGTAAGGAACAAATACCCTTTGCTTCTTGGAAGTTTTCCTCCAAGCCCTGTCCAGTTTCCTCACCATGGTCATCATCATCATCATCTTTCTCTCAGTGTCCTCCTCCTCTTGCTTCTTCTTGGTTTTTTGAGACAGGATCTCACTCATGGTTGACTCGGAACTCACTATATAGACCACACTGGCCTTAAACTCACAGAGATCTGCCTGCCTCTGCCTCCTGAGTGTTGGGAACACAGTCATGATCCACCATACTCTACTACCCATCCAGTTCTATGAATCGAAACAGCTGTTTTTAGAGAACCAGGAGATTGAAAGAAGGCCAAATATTCTGTTGCCACTTTTCAATTTCCCCTAAAGTGATTAAGAAACCAAAACCTCAAACTGGTGTGGAATTTTCTTTTCCTAACCTAAGGAATTCTAACATTATTACTGTTCTCTGAGGATCTACATGAAGAAGAACCCCGACCACTCCCAGAAACTAAGATTGACTTGCACCAACACGGAATGTCTCTTGTTTCCCCGAATCAAGCATCATATGAAAATGGCATCAGCTCACTTGTCCTAGATATGTGCTTCTGGGAACTTTCTAAATTACTGCAGTGAATAAGGCATAAATGTGTACCTTAATGCACAGATACCAGATAAATACACAGTGTCTCAGTTAGGGTTTTATTGCTGTGAAAAGACACCATGACCACGGCAACTCTGATGAAGGAAAACATTTGATTGGGGCTGGCTTACATTTTCAGAGGTTGACTCCATTGTCATCATGGCAAGAAGCATGGCAGCATGCGGGCAGACATGGTACTGAAGAAGGAACTGAGTGTTTCACATCTTGATCCACAGGCGGCAGAGAGCCTATGTGTCACACTGGGCATAGCGTGTATATAAATTCTTAAACCTGACTCCAGTGACACACTTCTTCCAAGGCCTTACCCACTCCAATGTGGCCACACCTCCTAATAGTGCCACTCCCTATGGGCCAAGCATTCAAACCCATGAGCCTATGGGGGGCCATGCCTATTCAAACCACCACATCCAATGACTACTCAACTCCAGAAGGGAGACTAGAGAATGTCAACATCCATGTTCCACTTCCCGCTTCTAGGCTCTTCCTTCCACAAAAATGAACACAGAGCGGCATTCCCGGGAAGCATCCCTGATGGAGTAGCATGAAGAATGTTTATACAGAATTACCTGAAGATAAATATCTGTGGGTGGGAAAGGAAGAAAGAACTGGGCAGAAAAAAGCTGAGCCAAGTTAGTGTGCAGGCCCCTCAGACAACCCTGGGTTTGACCTATCCCACAGGGTGAGGTAGACATTCCTAAGTCAGCGTTGTTCAGCTACTGGACACATCTGCTCCTGAAAGGAATCCTCCTTAACTGGTGAAATCCTCCTGATGTCTCCTCTAGGGGTTTCCTGCCAGGAGCTGCACAGCGGCTAGACAGACAAGTTCTTCACTCCCTGGGGGGGGGGGAAGGCAGGTGGGGTGGGTGGGGGCGCAGAACATCAGAGCCCCCATCACATTAACACCCTGGCTTGCATGGCAACCCCCTCTTCATTTTTTTCCTTCTTTGACCACATAAGGGACAACATAGTTTAATTGTTGTCTGTTTTGAAGCTTTGAGAGAACATTGAGAGAGGAGGTGGAAAGAAAAAGGATGGGAAATGGAAAAAAAATCAAGGATTATGCATCTATAGATAATATGAATATCTATCTGGAGAAATAAAAAATGCTAAGACAGCAATGTTACAAGTAAATCCTGCTCCATCAGCCCCAAGCCTGCAGTACCCTGCCACAGCTAAGATGGCTGAAGAAGAAACCTTTGTGTTTGTGGGCCCAGCTGCTGAATGTGTGCAATAGACTTCTGTGTCTTTGTCTTGCTATCAAAATGTTATCTTTTCAGCTCTATTCTGGTTGTGAATCTGAGTTCAGCTCTGATCATTTATTTTCATCCTTACCTATCCTGTTTTTATATTATATTTGTGTGTGTGTGTGTGTGTGTGTGTGTGTGTGTGTGTGCATTTGCTGCAGCATGTGTGTGATACCTGGCAGGGATCCATTCTCTCCTTCCACCATATGGGTCTGGAGATGAAACCCAAGCTGTCAGGTTTGAAATCAGGTGTCCTTACCCACTGACCCATCTCACCAGCCCTATCTCACCAGACCATCCTGTGGCCACTTATTTCATTATTATGGCATGTGGAGGCTGTTCACAAACTGGGTTTTTAAAACAAAGCTTTTGTGAATAGGGTACGGACAGGGGTGTGTATGTGTGTGTGTGTGTGTGTGTGTGTGTGTGTGTGTGTGTCGGTGAGTTCTCAGGTTACGTGCTCAGGAATGAAATTGCTGGGTGCCCACTAAAGGTATTTGAGTTTTCAATTTCACTAAGAAACACCAAAATGCTTTCTGGTTTTTGTAGTCCTGTTTGGGAGTCCCTGCGGTTCCCTGTGGGCATCACTGGGGACAGGTCTGGAAATGGTGTGGTAACAACCCCCTCCTCTGAGTGACTCTTGACAACCAAGATTTCCTTTTCTGCCATTGGACAGCTTGTCGTCAATTACAGCCAGCTGCTGCATAATAACTGCAGGTTCAGGAACAATGGATCAGACTGTCATCTTCTCCTAAATGCTTTCTCTAGCCTACTCACCTGGACGATTTAGACCCTCTTGCTCTATTTTTTTAACCAGTATCTAGAAAGTGACTCTAGGCCAGCTAAATGACCAAACTGCCAGGTGACTGTGAGCCCATGAGTGTGCCTAGTCACAACTCCCCTCAAATGGTAGTCACCCCAACCGGTGTGCAAGTTAAAGCAGATGCTTATTTAGTTCGTTATACTGTGGTCCAGCAACCTGAAGTTGAGTTTAGTTGGCTGATTCTCCAACTCTCTGAATTCTTAGCTGCCTGCCAGAGGCTATTTTAAAAGCCAAGGAATGATTACAAAACTTGCAAAAAACAGTACCCAAATCATATCAAAGTAATATGGCCTCTACTTAGAAAACGCTAATATTGATTTTGTTTTGAGACAAAGTCTCCTCTAGCCCAGCTAGCCTTGAACTTTCTTTGTAACTGAGGATGACCTTGAGTTTCTGATCCTCTTGGCTTACATGTATGTGTCACCATGTTTCATTGTGTTGTATTGGACAAGGTATCACTACGTAGGCAGTCAAGGACCTTGAGCTTTCTTATCTTTCTACTTCAACCTAACCTGTGTCTGTGTCTGTCTGTCTGTCTGCATTTGTGTATTTGTGTTCAAGCACAAACACACACATGTGCATGGGGAATCAGACTTAAAAGCCCTCCATCTGTGTACTACTTTTTTGTGGGGGGGGCAGTGTTTGTGGTGGGGTCTCACATAGCCTAAGCTGGCCTCACTCACTGTGGTTCAGAGGATGATCTGGGATTATGTCGGGCTCCACCACACCTTGATCTCATATTGATTTCTGCACTTTTAAACACAGCTGGGAACCAAATTCTGAGCCCAGCAGTCCTAAATCCTCCAATTTCATAGAATCAATGGAATGCACTATGTGTTTAAAAGCACCATGCAATCGAATCACCTAATGACTAAAATGCTTCAGTTTTGCAAAGTGAACCAAGCAGATGCCAAGATAGTTCAAAACTCATTTCATTCTAATTTTATGCCAACTGATTCAGAACGTGAAGTTTGATGTCACTTGACCTTTCTCTGACTTAATTTCATCGTAAGAATTAATATCCCCAAAGCAATGCAAGGTGATAATTAATGAGACAACAAATCCAAAAGAGAACTTCAAAATGCATGCAGCTTTTCCATGGGGTGATAGGGTATAAAGAGCCTTGGAGTCTGAAATAAATACAAGATAAAAACAAAGACTGGGGGGCTGAGAGATGGTTCAGTGGTTTGAAGTACTTGTGGCATACAGAGGGCTTGAGTAGATTCCTATCTCCCAGACTGACTTCCTGTAATTCCAGTTCCAGGGAATCTGATGCCCTCTTCTGACCTCTGAAGGAATAAGCAAGCATTGGAGCATACCCATACATGCAGACAGAACACTCGCACTTGTAGATAAATCTAAAAACATGCATTCAAGAACACAGAATCTATAAAGTGGTCTTTCTAGAATAAGAGATATAGAAGGATGCAAGTGTTGAGTGTGTCTGGGGGGACAACCCTAATAGTCTTTTAAAATGATGAGCTAAATCAACTTTGTGGGAAGAAAAGCTGAATGATTTGGACTCGTGATTCTGAGCTTTCAGTCACTCAACTCATTTGTTTTGAGCCTACAGCCAGTAGAGGCATTACAGTAGGAACACGAGACAGAGGAAGCTGCTCAACTCATAGCAGCCAGGAAGGAAAGAGAATGAGACACAAAGGCCCATTCAAGGGCACTCCCCCAATGACCTAACTTCCTTTTCCAGAGTCCCCTTCTTGAAGGTTCTACCACATTCCTAATAACACCACAGTCTGGTAGCTAAGTCTTTAACAGAGGCCACAATGGAACATTCCTAGAGAGTTAAATCCTAACTAAAATGAGATGTGCCTGGCTCTGGGCTAGGCAAGAGGTTCTCAGGTACAAGGCTCAGAGTGGTTAGGATTCTAGAGCAGTGGTTCTCAACTTGTGGAACCCTTTGGGGGGTTGCATATCAGATATACATTATAATTCAGAACAGTAGAAACATTGCAGTTATGAAGTAGCAATGAAAATAATGTTATGGTTGGGGGCCACTATAGCATGAAGAGCTGTATTAAAGGGCCACAGCATTAGGGAGGTTGAGAACTGCTGAACTAGGGTGTATGTATGTATGTATGTATGTATACATATGTGTGTGAGAGAGAGACAGAAAGAGAAATTCTTTAGTCACACCTGAGAGACTGAGAACCCACTGATTACTCAGTCCTGGAAGCTGATGTCTAAACAGTTACCATCTGATTCTGGACACCTGGATGTTTCCTTGAGAGCCACTGGTCCTCAGGCCATGGTGGAAGCCTGGAAACGCTGGTTCTGATAGCAAGGAAGGAATCGGCAGCAGAGAAATCAACTCAGGAAGTCAGAGATCTTCCTCCATAGCTCTCCACCTACCTTAGTGTACACAGTGTGAATACACAGTGAGTACACAGATTCCTTCATTCCCTTACGTATTTGCTCACGACCACCACACCCCAGCACACCCCAGCACATCACACCTCACCACACCACACCCTACCACATCCCACCACACCACACCCCACCACACCCCAACACCCCACACCCCACCCCAACACACCCCATCCCACCCCAACACACCACACCCTACCACACCACACCACACCACACACCACACCACACCCCAACACACCACACCACACAACACCACACCACACCCCACACCACACCCCAACACACCACACCACACAACACCACACCCCATCACACCCTACCACACCACACCCTACCACACCACACACCACACCCCACAACACCAAACCCTACCACACCACACCACACCCCACAACACCACACCACACCCCATCACACCCAACCACACCACACCCTACCACACCACACCCTACCACACCACACACACTTGTGTCTCTGACTTTAAGAACCTCTTGTGGGAGATGATAGGAACAAATGTAATTGATCAACAAGAACCGCAGCCTGAAAATAAAAGGAATTCAAAGCCAACTTTGTGTTTAGGTCAAACCACCACCTCCCTTCCCTTCCCTGAGACGGTTTCCTCATCACAGAAGTGACATTCAATACCATCTGAGCGTTAGTGTTTGGCGTGAGCAAATACATAAGAGAACGAAGGAACCCTGTGAACTCACTGTGTATTCAAACTGTGTACACTAAGTCGGGCAGGAGGCTCTGAAACAGCAGAGACTGTGGCTGCACCTCTGCAGTATCTTTGGAGGCACCAGAAGCTGAGTGGAAGGGTTGTGCTGCCATCTAGGAAACCCAAGGTGAACTGCAGCTGGACCTCAGCTGCCCAGAGTAAGAAAATCAACACCGCTTTCCCTTACCCCTGAATCCTGGCCTTCACATCACCAGTTCCTGGATTCAAGAAGGGCAGAGCAGGAGTCAGAAATATGACTGTATCACAACTCAAATGCCATCCTCTGGATAGAGAAGCAGGCCTCCTCTGCCCAGGCAGCTAGGACTGGGTCTAAAAGAGAGGCACCTGCACAGTCAACAGCTTTGCTGATGAGCAGGAACATCTGCTGCTTCGTTCCTTCATTAAAAACACCGGGTCCCAAATCAGAAACACGATATGTTACTGCAGAAAAGAGAGAACGACAGGGCCTCCAGGTGTTAGTCGAACCTAAAACAAATGGTTGGGAGAAAAGATTATAGGTCTACCGTCATCTTCCGTGTTTCTGTGCTGGGGAGGTTTGTTACAGTGAACACATAGCCATCCTTCTGTGATAAGACAAAAGTGATCATTGTAAAAATAACAATGAAATTTTCTTTCTTTGAGCACTCTACGCAGAGCTGGTTCCCAGGGCTGGGGAGATGGTTTCACAGTTAAGGGCACTGGCTGCTCTTCCAGAAGACTTGAATTCAGCTCCCAGCACCCACACAACAGCTCCAACCATCCGTAACTCCAGTCCCAGGGTATCTGATGCCCTCTTTTGGCCTCTGCAGACACCCGCCACACATGGTGCACAGACATACATGCAGGCAAAACACCCATACACATGGGAAAATATGAAGCAAAATTGAAGGCGTTTTATCTTTAGGCTGATTCCCATTTCCTCTGAAATATCATCAATGTCACCAGACTGTGGAGAAGCAAACTCAAATCTGAAAACCCGAGTTTCCGAGGCTGGAGAGATGACTCAGCCATTGAGAGTACTTGTTGCTCTTGTCCCAGACCCAGTTTGAATCCCCTGCACCCCGCACATGACAGCTCACAGCAGTCTGCAAATCCAGTTCCAAAGGATCTAACACCCTCTTCTGAGCTCAGTGGCTGCCAGGCACCCTCCCCATGGGCACCAGGCAGGAATGTGACATACAGACATATAAGCAGGCAGACACATAAAATAAGATTTTAAAACAATTAAAATTTAAAACAGAGCAGTTTCTGTGTCCGGAACATGCCAGAGAGCAAACTCCACTCTGCCGTGGGATGGGTGGGAGTCATGAAACCATCAGCTATTTGCCTGGTAGGTTGGTGTCTCCCCAAATTCATACGACGGTACTAATCCCAGACCTGATGCATTTGTGTTTAAGCTTTTGATTAAAAGGCCCTAATAAAATATGATTAGGGCTTAGAAGATACCAGAGGGTCCCTTTGCCTCCCTCCCTCCATGAGCATGTATAAGAAAAGGCTCAGTGAGACCGAGTGAGGACACAAAGAAAGTGTCCATCTGCAAGGCAGGAAGACAGCCCTCACTAAGCAGGCTGCCACACTGAGCTTAGATTTCTAGGCAGAGCTCTGAGGTATAAGCTTCTGTTGCTTAGGATACCCAGCCTATAATGTTTCCTTAGGGAAGTCCAAGATGAATAATGCATGATCTCAGAGACCCAAGGCGGACTCCCTAAGTTTCCCATAGTTCTCTCCTTCCTGATGCTTGATGGAAGCTGGGGATGAGTTCAAGGCCAGAGGGGGAAAGATGTCTGAGTATCTGTATGACTGACTGTGTGTGTGTGTGTGTGTGTGTGTGTGTGTGTGTGTGTGTGTGTGTGTGTTGTGTGTGTGTCAGTGTATCTGTGTGTATATCTGTTGTGGAATATTATTTTAAGTTGTGTTACATTTGTTTATGCTGTAGAACATTTGTTTTAATGATGCAAAGATGTGTTGCATTCTTTTATGTTGCATTTCTTTAACTCTGTGAAGCTGTGTTACTTTGCCTGTCTAAAACACCTGATTGGTCTAATAAAGAGCTGAACGGCCAATAGCAAGGCAAGAGAAACGACAGGAGGAGATGGCAGGCAGAAAGAATAAATAGGAGAAAAAGTAGGGATCGGGAAGCAAGAGAGATCAAGGAACAACAATCGAAGAAACTAGGCACCTATTCACAGCCAGGCATGGAGTAAGAGTGAAAGTAAGATTACAGAAGTAAGAAAGGTAGAAAGTCCAGAGGCAAAAGGTAGATGGGATCATTCAAGGAAAGGAAAGCTGGCTAGAAACAAGCCAAGCTAAGGCCTGGCATTTATAAGTAGTAATAAGCCTCTGTGTGTTTATCTGAGAGCTGGGTGGTAGGCCTCCAAAAGAGTTTTAAAAAAAAATGTATCTGTCTCCTTGTCTGTGTGGTGTATGTGAGTGTCTGTCTGTCTTTGTCTCTTTGTCTGCGTCTTTATATGTGCCTGTGTGTGTCTATTTGTCTGTGTCTGTCCATCTGTGTGTGTGGAGCCATAGGAGCCATGGATGTGGGGAACTGAACTCCAATCCTCCATAAAGACAGGAAACGCTGTTAACTGCTGAGCTGTCTCTCCAGCCACTGTCCTGCAAATGTTCCATGTACTGGGGTTAGGGTGTGAGCATGAAATGTCCCACAGCACACTCATGTGCGGAATGCTCACTCTCAGATGGATAGCACTGGAAAGTTTAAGACCTAGGGCCTCGGTGGGGGAAGTCATGTGGAGTGTGACTTGGAAGGTCAGACCAAGTCCCCAGTCCGGGTTTGCTCCCTTCTCCCTGTCTGTTACAAGTTAAACAGTCTACTGCTCAGCCTCCTACAGCATGCTGCTCTGCCTCACTACGGGCCTGGGATCGACAGAGACAAAGGCTATCAACTAAAACCTCTGAGACCTGAGTCAGAGCAAACCTTCCCTTAAATTGTTCCCTCGGATAGTTTTCTCACAGCAATGCAAGTGTAATAAACACTCACGGTGAGCCCAAGCTTCGCATTTCATCACTGTACTGACAGCATCCATTTAACTGTTGAGTCAGCACATCCTCAAGAACGAAAGTCTATAATGGGTGGCATTACTGGAAGAGGACTGGTCCCATAGAAGTTATTTCCGTCTCCTCTCACAACTGCATGCCACAGAGTGTAGAAACAATCACCTGCAATCTTACACCAAAGACTTAATAAAGGATACCTTTATTTGTTCATCATTTACATTAAGTAGTAAAGATGAATTTTACATTTGATGTTCTCTTCCAGGCTCCCTCTTTGACTTATATTTTTCTTGGTTGCCAGTAAGTAAAAATCAATTTCCAATCCACTTCTGAAGTTCTGGTTACTCCTTCCACTGATTTTTCTTATGCTGATGTAGCCCCCAACATTTTAAAAACAGTGGAATAGGTCAAACTCAAGTTGCTTTTCCACTCACGCCGCTCACATTTAATGTTCAGGAAAGGTTTGGCTCCTATTATTAAAAGTTAGAGTTTGGTCCTTCCTAAGGACATCTCCTATACATTAATGCATCATTCAGCTCTCATCAGAGAAACACAGACCTATAGCTGGTCAAGGCACAGAGAACGAGAGACCGAAGAGAGCTCAGCCCTCAGTGAAACAGCTGTATCGTGGCCTCTCCTCCAAGGCTCAGAGATCTTGGTGGGAGAGAGGGTGGGAGAGTAAGAGCCGGAGGTGATGGGTGACTACATGGAAACAGCAGGGAAGTTGCACATGTGAACTCAAATTGTTGTGGCAGCATATACAAGGTTTGCGCATGGTCAAGCCAAATAAAATTCCAGCACGGAGAGGGAAGGTAGGCACCCAGTCACATCCCAGGCTAAGGAGCTATTGGCAATTGATACCTTCTGGAGGAGCAGAACTAATTTTAAAATGAGGGGAAAAAATAGAATTTAGTCCTTCTCAGTTACAAATTATCTAGTCTGTCTAACCCTTTAAAGGCAGGAAACAATGGAGGGAGTTAAAATCTATCCAGGGCTGTGGACTTCGTCAGTCATGAGCTGGGTAGCCTGCCTCAGCAAGAGTAAAGCCAGCCTCATGGTCTAACTGTTAAAAGAAGGGCACCAGTCTCAAGGCTCAGCCAAACTGGAAGCACACCATGTGTCACATTCTTCTCTGGTTTCAAACAGGTTAACATTGCCCCCACAGCTCCCAACCCAGGAGAATGGGCAAGCTTGCTCTTCCTTACTGTATCCCCATTTGAGGACTACAATCCAGGCACTCGCCTTCCTTGGGATCCATGGAACAAGGACCTGCAAGCAAACAAATGGAGAGAGGGCGGGGCTCACATATGATGAGTCTGACGTGGCAGACACTGAAACCCACCTTAACACCAACTATGTGACCATGGGCAAGATGATGATCCTGTCTGGGCCTCAACTTCCTCAGACACAGTGACTTGACCTGCTTCCCCCAAAGCCAAAGTACGTGGGACCCACAAACCAAGGATTTGTCACATCAGCCCAGGCCCTTTCCAAGGGGCCCTCATCTTTGGAAGCCCAACTTTGCCTGGTCTAGGAGACTAACAGAGACAGATTTTCCTAGGTGATGAGTCTAGACTGGTATCATTCAGCAGAACTTTCTGCAATGATGTGAACATCAGCATGGATGGGAAATCTCTGCTGATCAGCACACCCCCACCCATGTGGCTACTGAGCCTTTGAAGTGTGTCTGGGTCAGCCAAGAAACTGGAACTTCAATTTTATTGGGTTTCAAAATATCTCGACTTAAACAGTCAATGTGGCCGGTGTCTACCATATTGGTCAGAACTACGGGACTGTCCTCAGGCTTTCAGCTAACCAGCCCTAAGCTATCACTTGAAGCCTAACACTCAGTATTCCTCACAGTCTTGAGCCTTCTGTGTTAGTGTGACACAAAGTTGAAGAATAATCATCTTTTACTGAAGCAATTACTGGAACCCCCTAATTTTGTATTAGCCATTGTTTTCCCATGAATATTAACTTTTGCCTTCTTGGCAGACACTGCAGACAGCTAGCATTTTACTCACGTCCATGGAATCTAGTGATAAAGGGGAAGGATGTGTGTGAGGAAGAATGCTTGCGGGTGAAAAAGAAGCTACAGGGAAATTACAATTTCACTGAATCCTGGGCTTATCCTAGCGCCCAGTATAGATCTTTTACAATACAACCCTACTCAGAAGGGAAAAAGAAAAAACAAAAAGCCATGCTTGGGAGATAACAATAAAATTGGCAATGTGTCAAGATCATCTTGGCTTGTGTGGAAAGAGATGACACTTGGTAACACTTGCTTAAGTCTTCACAAGAAGGTGAAACAGCAGGTTGCAGGTGTTATGGCAGAGCCCAGCTACAATGTGGGGGCACCGAGGAGGCTCTGAAAACTTCATAATACCAAGAGGGGACCCTGAAGCCCAAAAGTAATAGATGAGCAGATACTGTAGATAGAGATAGGAAGGTGAGAATAAACTGGACCATAGAGGCTGGGAACAAACAGCAGGATCCAAGGGCCAACTGTGACTCGTGTGAACATGATATATAGGAACACAGCAGCCAAGGCTCCAAAGCCCCAGGATATGGGTCAACCCTAAGGGCCTTTGTTCCTTACCCAGGACCCTGTTATAATGACATGAGCCTATCTGCATTTATGTTCAGAATGAGGCTGTACAGAGGTAATGATGAGAAAAGACAGCAGAGAGCTGATGAGAGAGGGTTAACAGGAAGATGAGGGGGGTCTGACAACAGGAAGTAGATGGGGGTGTGGCTTTCCAAGCCAGGCCAATAATGGTTGTTAGCTGTTGTGGAATATTAGTGTAAGATGTGTTATATTTGTTAATGCTGTGGAATATTTGTTTAATGATGCAACGACGTGTTGTATTCTTTTATGTTGCATTTGTTTAACTCTGTGAAGCTGTGTTACTTTGCCTGCCTAAAACACCTGGTTGGTCTAATAAAGAGCTGAACGGCCAATAGCCAGGCAGGAGAAAGGCTAGGTGGAGCTGGCAAGCAAAGAGCATAAATAGAAGAACAAAGAGGGAGAATTAAAAAAAGGAGGAGAGGAGGATGCCAGGGGCCCACCACCCAGATACACAATCAGCCATGAGTAAGGAAAGAAAGGGATATAGAGTAGAGAAAGGTAGAGGCCCAGAGGCAAAAGGTAGACTGAATAAATTAAGAAAAACTGACTAGAAATAAGCCAAGCTAAGGCCAGGCATTTATAAGTAAGAGTCAGGCTCCGTGTATTTATTTGGGATCTATAGGCCACTCCAATGCAAATTGCTATCCCCAAAGTTAAAGGAAGAGGGGGCTTGAAAAGGAAGGTGACAGTCAACAATGACCAAGCCTCCAAGGAACTCAAGGCAATGAGGTCTGAAAAAAGAGATTTGTTCTTTCTCCACCGTTCAGAATAAGAGAGGGGGTCACTGGCACTTTTCCCCTGTGGGAGAGCATGGGGAGGGCAAGGTTTGGCTTATTTACCTGAGGCAGGAGCCTGTGATGAAGGCTAAGAATGGCCTTGGAGTGCAGGTGCCAACTTTATGGATGGCACTGGGTGAGACAGCCAGTCAGCAGTCTTCCTCTCTTTCATCTTGATAAAGAATACCTCAGGGCAGTGGTTATCATTGTTGATTGCCCTGGAGAATAACCTATAAGCACCCCACCCCACCCCAAAAGACTGATAGAGAATTTTCCAAGATTCCCAAGTGGTAAGTGGTGGCTAAAGGCTCAGTCCTAAATAAGATATTTATACCACCTCCTCTAAAGCTCAGGGAACATCCCAGAAGGGGTGGAGAGAATGTAAGAGCCTGAAGATAGAGAGGTCTACGAAACACCATCTTCTATATTCAACACAGCCAATGCAGTCATGAATGGCGGTTACCCGAACTGAATCCTCACAAGACCAACCCTGTCAACAGTCACAGATGGGGAAGAGGCTAATAAGGGCCTATCCACGTCTTTCAATAACATGTTTGCTGTTCGGCGAAATCCATCAATCACAGGTAAGATACAACATTTCTTCATGTTGTGATCTAAAACCAACCTACAGTTGTTTTAAAATGTTCCTTAAACGTGATGAGAATACACCAACCACAGTGGACATTCACAGACCAAGAAGTCTGCCTACCAGGGAGTTCAGCTCAAGGCCAAGAGAAATCCACCACATATACAAGAGTTATCTGTTTGGTTGGTAGGTTGCTTATACTAGACCAGTAATCCTCAACCTGTGGGTGGCTACCCCTCTGGGGGTCAAACCACCCTTTCACAGGGGTCAAATATCAGATATCCTGCATATCAGATATTTACATTATGATTCATAATAGTAGCAAAATGCAGTTATGAAGAAGCAACAAAATTTATTTTGTGGTTGGGGGTCACCACAACATGAGGAACTGGATTACAGGGTCTTGACAGTAGGAAGGTTGAGAACCTCTGTAATAGATCCTTGATTCTTTGTGACCTGGGATTACTTCCTGGAGAGATGGTAGCATACTATATCCTTAATGCATTTTACAGAAGTAAAAGTGAGCTCATTTTGATGTCTTCTTTCTACAGTGGTGTGAATAACTTTGTGAACAAAAGCATATTCACAAAGCATAAGTTAACACAGTACACAGAAATTTTTTTTTAAAGATAAAGATTTTTTTCAAGACAGGGTTTCTCTGTATTGTTTTGAAGCTGTATTGTTTTGGAACTAACTCTGTAGATTGGGCTGGCCTCAAACTCACAGAGATCCACCGCCTCTGCCTCCTGAGTGCTGGGATCAAAGGCCAAGTGCCACCAACTTCTGGCTTTTAAAGATAAAGATTTTAAAAAGTGAATCCAACCTAGAGAGCAAGGGAGCCGTGGTTTGGTGTCTCACCGGAGACAGTGCCCGGGCGTCTTTGCTTTGCTGCTGCTTCTTGATTATTTTCCTCTGTGTCTGACTTGTTCGTTTCATAATTTCCCACTGCTTCTTGATGAGCTATAGATGTCATCTTGATTTTTCTCTTTTCTTCTAGAAAAATGTCTGATGATTTGAGATCCTCTGAGTCATAAGCAAATACAGACGTGCCAAACTGGTGCTTGGACAACCTGTAGGAAGGCAGCCTTTGTCATTCTGTGACTTGAGCTGGGGTTGTAGTTCAGTGGTAGAACACTTGCCTACATGGGCAAGGCCCTAAGTCCAACCTGCAATATCACAGGAGATTCCTGCAAGACCGTGTCACGTGACCAAACTGAGTGGTTCTGCCATTGGTGGATGTTGCTGCTGTGGCTTCGAGCTAAGGATTCATACTGCTCTCTGGCTGGACCAGGGCATGAACATCACCAACTTTGTCTCTGAAAGTTGAGACTGGAGGATGGGTGCTATAATGGGATGGGTTTCCCATTTTGTGCTTTTATGCACCCATGTGCTCCTTGAATTTCTTTGAATATTTGATCCTATGTTGTTTTTTATTATCTTTATCTTATGTATATGAGTGTTTGCCTTGTGTGTACTCATGTGTGCCATGTACATGCCTGGTTCCTACAGAAGCCAGGAGAAGGTATTGGAGCCCCTGGAGCTGGAGGTACAGACAGTTGCGAGCTGCGTGGACGCTGAAAACAAGAACAGCAAGGGCTCTTAACTGTTAGCCATCTCTCCAGCTCAAGGTCCATTCTTACTTCTCACATTAAACACATCAGGAAAGAGAGCCCAGTGTGGTACCACACCTGTAAGCCCAGTCCTCTGAAGGCAAGAGAATCATACAGTCTAACTGCCTGAGCTACACTGAGACCCTCTCCCTAAAAATTACAATAGGAACACTAATCTTAATCATCAGAGCCATCAATCCCAGGAGCTTCCCTTCCCAAGTGGTTTGGGTCAAGTTGAGAGCTGAAACTGCCTGTAGGGAGACAGACAGCATCCTCCTCCCTGGGTCAACCTCACCGTGAGCTCACCTCTTGGTAGGAGCATCTAATTGCAGCAAGGTATCCCCACGGTTTGGGCCTCCACACTCCTCAGTGAGCTCTGGCGGTGGATACTGGTTCATCCCACCTGAAAGTGAAACATTTTTTTAAAATCAAATCAAAGGTAAAAACCATATAGAATATAAAAATAATCTAAGTGGAAAGAGAAAGTGTCGGCAGAGATCTCAGCATGAATGGGACATCTAGTCGCCACGACCACTCTGCACCCGGTAAGGCTGTGGGACTTCCAAGGGAGACGAGGCACATATTGGGCCCGGTGGGTTATTAAGAGTATAAAGAGGATGCATAGCTGGGAAGGGTTACAGAGGTCAGTCAGGGTGGATCTGGGAGGAGTTGGGGGGAGAAGAGGATGTGATCAAAATACATTGTATGAAACGCTCAAAAAATAAAAAGATTATATTTAAAGCCAGAGAGTGGTGAGGCGTCCGTCAGCACCCAGGCGGCAGAGGTAGGTGGATCTCTAAGTCTGAGGACAGAATAACCTACAGTTTCCAGGACAACCAGGGCTATACAGAGAAACCCTGTCTCAGAAAATACATTTTTAAATAATAAAAATAAGGCATAAAAATAAAACAAAACACTACTAAAATCACCACCAAAATACTGCATCAAATTCAAAAGTCATAAAATCAAAGCAAAGTCTAACATGAAAAAAATAATAAAATGTGAAGATAAAGGCCAAATTGAACACTAAGAACAAAAAAAAGTCCATGATGTAAAAATCAAAGGATCATAAAAGGTATCTGAACAAAGCATAAAACAAATATAAAAATAAATGCAAATAAAACAATAAAAGTCAAATCAAGAGCAAGCAAAACAAAAGCATAAAGTGCATTCTGTTAGATAAATAATACCACAACAAAGAAGAATTTAACAAAAACTAATAAAACCCCAAAAATAAAGCAAAATTGCATTAAACAGATGAGAAAAGCAATTGTTTTTCAGCCAGCATCTCCAGAGCTATAAGCTGTCTCCACCACTCCCAGCAAAGACCAGGAATCCAAGGCTCAGAGAAAGCCCTTGGCTTGTCCTACTACCGCACAGTTCAGGAGTAACAAAGCTAGGACAAGAATTAACTCTCTGTTTCTATCTGTCCAATGGCAGGGCACAAATGCCATGTCAGTACTTTAAGATGTCCATCAGAGTCCCTTCATCTCCTTAGTGATGAAGGAGCAGATGTCCCTCAAGACCCCCTGTGGGATGTCACACCCACTGAAGAACTCGCGTCTCAGGATGGAGGGTAAGGGGCATCACCCACAGCTCGCAGCACACCCTGCACTGTTTCTTTTTGAATTATTTACTGCAAGCCAAGCACCTGGGATTGGCCAGGCTAAGTCTCCGCTATTATGTTGTGTTGAGAGCACACTTTGGTCCTTGGTCCTTGTGAATTAGGTTCATCTGGGTCTGATGGGAGGTCAGGCTTCTGGGGCAGGGATGTAGGGGAGAATTCCAGCCAGGATCCACTGACACAGCCCCCACCCCTAAATCTTCACTGCCACCTCATCCACCCAGCCTGAAGTGGGAGACCCTGGGCTCCTGTCCTGTCACTCTCCCTTTCTGGAAAGTTGCTAAGGGCTTCTGACCTCACTCTGCCAACTCAACCTGTACTTGAAGATAATAGCACAAAACACTGCCTGCTTTCTCTAAAGTACAGAACTTATACATAAAATTGTGTGTGTGTGTGTGTGTGTGTGTGTGCACATCTGCACAAGTGTGTGTGTATAAAGAAGATCATAAGAGGGGAGGCAAGAGAGAGTAATGGAACATGTGTGATGTGAAGCAAAAGGGCTGTCTGGGAAGAAACCAGACATAGGGAGCCGAGACTCCTTAAAAGGGTTAGAGGGAGCAATAGGGAAGGGGGGGGTGAGAACAAAGTGTAATCACACACACACATATACACACACATACACACACACATATACACACACATACACACACATACACACATATACACACACACATACACACATACACACATATACACACACATACACACATACACACACAAACACATATACACATACACATACACACACATACACACACACATACACACACATATACACACACATACACACATATACACACACATATACACACACATACACACATATACACACACATACACACACACACACACATATATATATATATATATATATATATATATATACACACACCCACACACACATATTGGAATGCCATAATTAAACTCGATGCTTGGAATGCTAACTTAATAAGAAAATAGAAGAAAAATAAAGTTTTGTACCCTTGTTACTTAAAATGCAGTCCATGGAGTGTGAGATGGTGGCACATGTCCATAATCCGAGTAATTGAGAGGGTGAGACGTGGGGACTATAGCCAGTTCATGGCCATCTTGGACTGTATAGCAAGACTCTGTTTCCAAAAACAAAGATAACCTGTGGTCCATGGGCCAACAGCATCATTCTCAAGCTGAAGAGGAACCCAGAATCTCGGATCCCAGCCTGCAGAACTAGATCCACATCTAACCAAGATTCCCCTGCCCCACCAGGGGAGTGGGCTGGAGAGATTGCTCAGCAGTTAAGAGCACTGACTGTTCTTCCAGAAGACCCAGGGTTCAGTTCCCAGCACCCACATGGCAGCTCATAACCACCTGTAAGTCCAGTTCTAGGATTTCTGACTCCCTCACACAGTCATACATGCAGACAAAGCACCAATGCACATAAAATAAGTTAACTATTAAAAAATAAAAAGACCCCCAGGGGACAGCTGTGTGAATTAAATCTGAGAAGCATGGCCATCTACCCCTGGAAAGTAGCAGTGGCGGCGCTGCTGTGCATTTGCACAGCGGTGACACTTCAGGGTCCCTCCATGAGCATCTGGCTTTATGATCAGGGAACAGACAGATCCAAAATTCTCATTTTGTAACTAAGAAAACTGAGGAACTGCATGGAAGTCTGGAACCCCCAAGGCACCAGGTGAGGAGAGGAGGGGCAAGGTCCCCACAGCAGATTGCTGGGAACGGTACCCTGGAAAACTGCCATGTTTGGGTGAGGCTGCTGGGCAGGGATATTCATTTGTCTTCGGCGGTGTGCCCTACAGCAGGTTTGCCCATGCTCCTGAAGCAAATGGCCCTGAGCCAACTGATACCATTAAATGCACTCAGTGAAGAAGAGATGCAGGAGGAGGGGAGGGAAGGGAGGGGGATGGGAAGGAAGAGGAAATAACAAAGTTGGGAGGAGGATGTGGGGGAAGATTCAGGAAGAGTTGAAGCCAGAGGAGTGGCGTGATGTAAATACATTACTTTCCTGTATAAAATTAACAATGAATATAAAATATAAAAACTTTCAACTACCAAATAAAATAACATTAAAAAATAAAATAAGCTAATCTTTAAAAAATCAACATATAAACATCTGTAAGTTCCTGTGGCCAACACTACCTAGGATAACCCAGTCCCTACCCAGCCCCCACACCTATGCCCCACCCCCCTACCCCTGTTGCCACTCACTTTTTAGAAGGCTCAGGAAGGCCTGTGTGAATCTGCTGGCATAGGCTACCTCCTCCCCTGAGACGCCCTCCAGGCGTAACAAGTGCTGCTCCAAGGGTGCACTGGCCACTCCGGCCAGTTCAGCAAGCTCCTGGGCTCCCACTCCTGGGCCCACAGCCAGCACAAACAGTGTGATTCCCTTGCACTTAGCTTCTTGGGACAGAGTCCTTAGCTTCTCTCTGTCCCAGTTGCTTGTCTCACTCGCCACGATGGCAAAGAGGACCTGTGACCTCCGTGGCAGTGGGGCTGCCAGAAGCACTTTCTCCAGCGTCCACTCCAGGGCGTGGCCCAGGGCAGGGGCTCCCTGTAGCAGATGACTGGCAGCCTCCTGAACCTGCCTTTGCATCTGTGTCCGGTGGCCGTGGGAGGTCAGGTGAAAGTACTCAAGCACCGGGGCCCCACCCACGCCAGGCCAAAAGCCTGGAGTTGTATGTGTCACCAGCGCTGCACGCGCCCCATGCCAGGATGTGCCAGGCTGTGCAGCCACCTCCAGGTCCTTAAGTACGGAATCTACTAGCTGCAAAGCCCCCTGATATACATCACTGCTGACGCCCTGGGAGCTGTCCACCAAGAACACCAAGTCCATGTCCAACTCCTGGGGCCAGGGAGCTTCCGGCCTGCATTCTGAGGCTGGTCGGCACTTATCTAGCAAGGAAACACAGGAAAAGACTAGAGTTAAACCAGGCATCCTTCCTTTCCATGCAGAAAGCACTTCCGCCCTCAGAAGTGCTGTCCTGAGTGCTCCCCAGAAGAACTGGGTTGACACAGCTGTTAGGATTCAGGCATTATGCTGGCCTGCCCCGTCACCTGGCAGAATGCACACAGGCAGTACTCTGGTCAGCCCAGAGTTCCATGAGTACTAGTCTGCAGGCAGATGTAAAGGACCCCTTTAAAAGTCAGACCATTGCCACTTAACACTCTCTTTTGTTCTCTCTCTCTCTCTCTCTCTCTCTCTCTCTCTCTCTCTCTCTCTCTCGGTTGGCCACCGGCTACTCCCCTCTTCTTCTCTTCCCTCTCTCTCCCCCTCTCTCCTCTTCTGTTCCCAGTGTCTCTATGTCTCTTCCCTTCCCCCCTCCGCTTTCTAAATAAACTCCCCATTTAAGCTCTAACTGCCTGGCGTGTTATCCCCTCCCGCCTCGGTCACCCGCTATGGAACCTGTTATGCTCTCCCACGTGGTCCCTTACCTTGGGGCCCTCACCCGGGACCACTCACCCCCCACCCCTTCTCCAGTTTTTATTCTTATAACTGTAACTAAAGAACAACAACAGCCATCTGACAGTTTAAAAGCAGATGCCCATTTTTCGGAAGATAAAATTGAAACTGCCTGCACATCTAATGTTCTCCAACTGACAGTGGTGTCAAGACTATTGACATTGCAAAAGCATATTGGAGTCTACAAGTGTGTCGGCCACATCTATAGCTGTCCTTGGATTCGTGGTGCCTGTGGGGCCCAGAATGGACATGTGTGTTAGGCTTCTGGCTTCCTAATTTCTGATTTATTAGTGTCTTTTCCTCTCCATAAAAAAGATCTGGTGACAACTGTTTAAGAAAGTACATAAATGTCATGCTGATGTTTGAGAAACCACACACACACACACACACACACACACTCACACACACACACACACACACACACGGATTGCTAGAGCTAAAATTGAACTTAGCAACCAGGTGAGACTGGCATTTTAAGTTTATTTTCTTATGCAAAAGTAAATATTGGTGGTGTTAAAATGACAGTCTGACCACGAGTTCTGAGTTCTCAAGCTGGTTCAGGCAGATAGGATTTTATTTTCTTTTTCTGATGTAGTTTTTTTTTTTTTTAATGTGAATACTAGTTTAATAGAGATGACACAGAGCTCAGAGTTCTCCCATGGAAGTACACTCAGGTGGTCTGCCAATGTCTTAGGAACCCACCCATGAGATAAACCCTTTCGCGAAGGACTGGTGTTCTTCACTTCCAGCCATAGTCCTCCAAGGGATCTATAGCGCATAGAGGGATATGACATCTTTATTTTCACTGCCTCAATTGAAGAGAAATTTAACATTTCCTTCCACTATGCATAAAGGCAAGGAATCATGTATCAAAGTTGAGGTACAAGATCAATGTTACATGCACTCATCATTACTGTGCTGATTAGATCTTCTGCTAGAGCGTGTTGATACATTAATTTTTTTAAAGTACATGATGAACTGATTAGACTAACAAGTGTATCATATAGACACAATAGAATACTATTGAACTATCAAAAAGTAGGGTATCCTGTCATATGTGACGTGAGTAAAATCAAGAGGACATCATGTTAAGTGAAATAAGCGAAGCACAGAGAAGGGAATGCCATATGATCTCACCATTGTAGAGCACAACTCCCTGGGCATAAGGGTCAGCATCTCCATCAGAGTGCTTGTGGCTGCTTACAAGAGACCCTCAGGTTGGGCCTGTTGATTACTGGCATTCCCTCATTTCAGGAAGAGGAGCAGCAGGTCCTCCCCTGAGATCCCAGCCACTCCTCCCTGTTCCTCCCATCTAGCTCTATGTGATTCTGTAACTGCCTGTTGCCTCCTGGTCTCAGGAAGTGCTATTGTATATAAAGGTGAAAGGTCAACTGAAAAGGGGACTCCAACTGTGGGGAAGTTGTCATCCATGCTGGGATGAGACTTTTCAATGGAGTGACTGCTTTGGGGTCACTCACTCCTAGAAGTAACCCCTCACCCCTGCTTGGCAAGAAAGCCCAATAAACTCACTGGTTCAGTGAAAACATACTTGGTTTGTTATTGGTGCCCTATTTGGGAGAGCACACATGTGGTTATATCTTCCTAGAGAAAAATGTCACTTCTGTGTGAGATCTAAAAGAAACCTGATTGCCTGGTTGGATCCAGGTTCTTCTCTTACTCAGCATGTGACCTTGGGCAAATGAACCTGTTGATGGGAGATGTCATTCTGTAAATATGTTTCTCTTATTGATTAATGAATAAAGCCCTGTTGGCCAATAGGAAAGCAAGATAGGCAAGACTAAGAGACAATAAGAATTCTGGGAGAGGTAGTAGAGTACTTGAGAGAGAAGAGGTCCAGACTCTCTCTCTCTGGTAAGATAAGACCATGTGGAAACACTTAGATTAATAGAGATTTGTTAATATTTAAGACAGAACTAGCCAATAAGAAACACTAGTAACAGGCCAACAGCTTTATGTTTAATATAGCGTCTCTGAGTGTTATTTGGGGCTGATGTGGCTGTGAGACCAGGCTGGCAGGAAAACTGCTCATAACAATCTGTCTCCTCCAACCTCCAACTGTCAGAGATAATAAAGATAATAATAGGACTCATCTTATGGGGTTGTTTTCAGGGGCTGGAGAAATGGCCCTGTGGTTAGGAAACCATACCACTCTTAGACCCAAGTTCTATTCCCAGCACCCACATGGAGTAGCTCACAGTCACCTGTAGCTCTAGTTCCAGGAGAATCTGATACCTCTGACCTGTATGTGTATGTATGTACATACACATACACTTAATTTAAAAATAAAAAAGAGGTCATTTTTGTTTACATTTTTAGAATGAGTTCATATATGTACAACAAACCTAATATACAGTAAGATCTCAAGGAACACCATGAGGTTAGGTTTCCACAGAAGAGAAACTGGAGCTGATGTGTGAGAACGCAGCTTCTCAACCATGACATAGTCCACACATGCCGTTCCTTGATCTGCCTTATCTCTCATGGCATGACAACATCTTCTTTGGAGTTCATTACGTGAATAATAAAATCCCAGAGCCTGATATTGGGGTTCAAACAAAGCAGCCAGCCACTAGCTCTCACCTCTACTTCAGGATGAAAGGGCTGTCCTCTCCTCGGTGTGACTGGAGAATAAATCTTTAAGACTAATTTTGCTTCTTCCTTTTATACCTCTTTAATCCTGGTATTAAAGGCATGTGATCCCAAGTGCTGAGATCATCTTTGTGTGAGCTATTTCCCTTTAGGACTGGATCAATTTCATGTAGCTCAGTGTGGCCTTGAACTAACAGAGATCCCTCTGCCTGTCTTCACACCTCTATGGCTAGCTAGTATGGTTGCTGGCATTAAAGGTGTGTATCACCACTGCCTGACTCTGTGGCTTGTAGCTAGCTTTGCTTTCTGCACCCTCAAGCAAGCTTTAATAAATCATAAATAATATATCACCACGGGAGTCCAACCATTCTGGCCTGGGTGAAGTGGGCGTGGCTGGGAATACCTCACAGGTAGGCATGCACAGGCTTCTGCAGAGAGGTCCCTCAGGAACAAGTTAGTGAGCAGTGCGGGATACAGCAGTGGAGGTTAGAGACCAGACGGGGTGGATCTCACTGCGGACCAGAATAGATCCATTATCTAGAACCCAAGACTCCTGACTCTTGGTCAGTGGTCTGCCCATCACACAAAGGTGCCACTAAAGGATGACTCTCATGCCCAGACACATACGGGGACCTTGAAGAAGATAAGTGAACAGAATGTATCAGGAATGTGCCAAAGGGGACTGTGGAACACCACTCTCACTCGACCCACGAGGAGTCAGGCATCCTCTTTTCTGTGCAGTGAGTGTGTCTCTCAGGATAACTCTGACTTCCTAGGAAAAACTGGAAATCCAGATGATACAAAAATTTCCGGATTCTAAAGCCCAGTGCATGCCAAGCAAATGCACATCTGTGGCTCATGTCTAACCTGTGACCAGCAGCTTATCCATCCACTCTCAAGCCATCAGTCCGATCGTAAGCTCTGTCCTAGCTCTTACCATAGCAGAGAGTACAGCTGGCCAGGCGTTCCACATCCTGCTGGTGCTCTGTCTCCCATGTAAACAAGTGAAGTCCGTTAAGTCCGTCCACCTAATTCAAACATACACACACACATTAATGATTGGCTGGGTTAAATTAATGTGGTTCCTAAGGAATATATAATACTCATAAATAATTTGACATTATGTAACACACTTGTAATCCTGTAGAGCCTTAGCACTAACAGGACACATACTGAGTAATAAGGAGTCGGTCCTGTAACATCCAAAGAGACTGAGGAAGCACCTGTAAAATATTCTGTGTGTTCAGGGCTGTGGCATAGAACAACTAGAAAGTAAGAATGGAGGAGAATGAGGAAGGCTTTGAAGAGATGGGAAAATCTGTTTATCTCTTTCATGTACCCCTCTCATCATGATTAGTTTACTAACCAACAACAAGGGTTAAAAATAAAATGTACCAGGACAGCCAGGGCTGTTACTCAGGGAAACCCTGTCTCAAATACATAAATAAATAAATGTGAATAATAACAATAAACCCAACAATGTCCCTGAAACACCTTGAAAGCAGATCGATAATCCTATGCCTCCTTCCTAGAGGCACAGTCAGACTACATTTCCCAGACTCCTTTGCAATGGGTTGCTAAATATGACTGGGGTTTGGCTAATGGGATGCAGGTAAAAGTGATCTGTGTCACTCTAGTGCATGCATTGTACTTCCCTGCTCCCTCTCCTTCATTTGCCAGATAGATTTAAAGGATGGAGAAGAAATGGGTTTGATGCCTTAAAGTATAATGAAGCCACTGACAGAAAGCGCAGGTTCTGATGTGGCTGCATGCAGTAGAACATGCCTCGCCCCTTGCTCTTCCATAAGGGCTGCATGCACTCAGCAGAAACATCATGGCATTCAGGTGGGCATGAATGGTCCCACAGTTAGCCAGCCCTGACTAATACTGTTCCTGAGACTTCCACCTCACAAGGAAAGCTAGAGATGCTCTCCAAGCCTTCCTCCCAGGAGCTGAGGTGATATATGCAAAGCTGCAGGTGTCCAAGCTAACCATGTCCATCTTGGTATCCACTCTCTGTCAAAGCATGTTAGATGGAGCCCACTAAGGGGCTGCTCCTCTCACTTCATGGATATAAACAGAAACAAGCCTTCCTCTAGGTTGTAGAATGCCCAGGCCATGAAGATGTTGTGCTAGCTCTCAAGAAGATAGACAGTCGAGAGTTACTCTGGAAAAGAACTTTCTGCACCACAGATTATTTACAGAGTTCCTTCATCTTTCTACTTGATGCTCTAGCAGACCTTCAGCACTGCCTTTCAAAACAAGCTCTCTTCAAGGAAACATCTTAATGAGGAAAGAAACAGAAAGAATTTATATTTATATTAATGTAATACACACACCAAAGCAAAAGCAGGAATCTAAGAAGGCAAAAAGAAAAACAAACACAAAAGCAAGCAAGCAAACAAACAAACAAACAAAAACTTCCTCCTCTCTCATTCTTTATGGGGCAAAAGCAACATTAAGTTGTACCCAGGCTGATCAGTAGCTACTACCAAAAGTCCTCACAGGCATGTAGAAGACAGAATGGTTGCATGGCCAAGCCTTCTCTTGTAGAAAAAAAAGACAAAGAATCTTCCAGAAAGAACAGGCTCCAGTGATATGTTTTAGGAACATGGGAAGATGAGGGACATTTCAAGGGAAGGGGTAGATGAGGGGCAATACCATGTGACATGTGTGAGAGAGTAAGGAAAGAGATTTAACGGGCAAAGCGGTGGTGGTGGTCTTCTAGCAGGAAGGATGATGAGCACAAAGGCCCAGAGCTGGACAGTGGTTATACTTATCTGAACTCTGCCCTGTTTCCTATGTATTAGATAATGCCACCTCCAGAGTGCAGCTGTTGAGCACATCTGAGCCACGAGGCTCCCTGACACTAACACCGAGTCTTCTTGAATAGAGGCTGCGGCATTCATCGTGCAGATCTCCAAATGGCCATCAGATCTGAGCATGGACTAGCCAAATAGACCCATATTAATCACTCCAGATTAAAATAATGAAGACAGGAACATGACACGTCATTATTTTACTGGAAATCACAGAAGGAAATTGAGAGGCTTCTGGGATCAGGATCCATGGCAATGAACCAGGAGAGATTTAAAAAGCTGGAACAACCCAAGAGCTTTACCCAAGGAGATGGCTGTGTGGATAGACAACCATTTTAAACCACAGGAAGTATGACTGAAGCTATAAAATGCAAGTTTTAAGTGAAGATTTAAGGTAATGAAATACTTCAGACAAATGTAAATATTCATCTACATCTGTACAAATTCATGTTCTTCTATCTTAGAGACCGCTCAAGTGGAAAGTTCTAGGCCAGCAGACCAGATGTCAGGAATTTTGGTTGTAGTCCTTGATCTGCCAGATGTGGCTATGTGGCCAGACAGAGGCATCTGCCTTTGGTTTTCTTGGGAACACAGTTTTAGGGTGAAAGTTAATGCCATTGGGTTATTTTGTGCCAGCACGGTCTGGTCCCAGGTCACTGTCAAGACAATATATGAGCTCTTCGGCTCTGAGCATCTCAGAGCCCATAACTCTTCCGTGTTTCAGTCAACTCATTGGAAAGTGGTCAAATTCAACTGAATTGGACCAGAGACACAAGTTTCACTTTTAACTTTTCTTAGAAACAATAATTTTTAAATTCCACTTAACATTGGTACTGATTCAGGATAGATGCATCTGTGTGGGGTTTTATTAATAGTATTCCATGGTTTTGACTTTGAGCTTGTCAGCAAAGTCATTGTCAGTGAGAAGAAAGATTCCCTGAGAAAACTCAAGCAGAGAGGAAATGTGAACAGAGTACACTGACCCATTGATTCCTAACGAGGACTGCATCCTCCACGTCGGAGGAGAGAATCAAAACTAGAAGATCTTAAACACAAAGCAAAATGCAGCTTTCACTGGAATCTGCAGCATTGACACTCTTTCAACCAACTTTACTTCTACATGCCCAGTGGTATTTGCAGCAGTGGAAGTCACAGCACAACGGTCAATGGTTCCCTCGGGAACCTCCACCCCAGTTAAGTGGGATTCTTGACTGTGCCACAGAAAAGAATTTCAGAACAAGCTAGAATGAGGCAAAGTTGGTGGCTGATTAAGTATTTAGACAGAATCTTAAAGGAAAGGGATAGATATAGTCCCAAGGCGTGGATGTGGGCTTTTTAAGAGAGAGAGGGAGGGCTTGGTGATTTCATTCTGTAGAGAACTGTCTACATTCCTCCAAGGATATAGTTTACAACAAGAATCAAAGATTAATCCAAATGATCCTTTCTCAGACTTGTGACTAAGGCTAAGTGTAAACATTAAGCAAAGCTTAAAATTTAAGTAAAATTTAAAATCTACTCAAGCTGGTGTATTTTTTTTTAATCTTGGAGACATTTCATTTGTGGCCTGGAAGACAGCACAGTCATTAAGTGTTTGCCCTGTAAGCATGAGGACAGAGTCCCACAGGGGGGAAAAAAAAAACCTGTGCAGAGTGATATACAATTACCATCCCAGCACTTGGGTGGCAGAGACAAGTAGATCCCTGGGGCTCAATGGACAGCTGGACTAGGCTACTTGACAAGTCCCCAGTCAATTAGAGACCCTATCTCACAAGAAAAGGTGAATGAAAAGCCAAGGTTGTCCTCTGACCTCCACAGGTCACCCTCATACATGTGAACTTGCATGTACGTGTGCACCCACACACATGCACATGAAGATAGCTCAATAGGTAAGAGCACTTTTGTGCAAGCATGGGGACCTGAGTTCAACTCCCCAACAAGAATGTAAAAAGCTCAGGGAAGCCACACACACACACACACACACACACACACACACACACACACTCCTGTAACCTGAGTGTTGTGATAGGGCAGAGATAAGAGAATCTCAAGCTTGCTGGCTGGTGGTCACTTCCAGGTTCAATGAGAGATCCTGTCTCTCAAAGGAATAAGGAAGAGAATGGTAAACAAAACACCCATTGTCTTCTCCTGACTCATGTGAGCTCTCACCCATATGGGCATATACCATACACACACACACACACACACACACACACACACACACACACACATACACGTAAGAAGATTTAGGAATAAGAGAGAAATGCTAAAAGAGTGAACTCAGAGTTTATTTGTCCATTTTGATGTTCCCGTTTGGGATGTCTTGTTTTAGAAAAACACGCATCATTTCTGTAGGCACATTCAGGTGGATCAGTGATACTGAAGTCTCCTGATGCTCACTTTCTTGTCTTTCTATCCTGCCTCAGCGGTACAGTAGAGACAGGGAGAGAACACACACCCCCATGGGTTCACATCGACATCCTTTTCTGATTAGTAGGACAAATGATACCACAGCAATGCTCGATATGCTCAATCCTTACCCCACCCTACCCCCATACTAAAGAACTTCCCATGAACTCTTGTCTTGGAGAGACTCCCTGTCCTGAACTTGAGGGTTCAGCTGTTATACTCAGCTGCCAGAGGCCAAGACAGGACGTCCATCCCTGGAACTGAGCTGGGGGAGCAGAGAGGGAGGGAGGAAGCAAGTGCTAGGGAGGAAGGTTTACCTTGGAGGCAGTCAGGGCTAATGAGACCCTGGAGAGCTGACAAACTATCTGGCACCAAGTTAGGGTGATGGCTAAGAGAACAAAAAGAAACTATGTGGGGTGGGGGAGGAGGTAGGAGGACAGAGGAAGGGACAAAGTACAAAGTCACCACCTAACCTGTGGCTGGCCAAGGAGCTTGAGTAGAATTTCAGCTCCTCTAAAATGCCACTAAAGTCAACCAAACAAACCACGCTCCCTGTACTTCCCAGAAACACTGGAGGTCAGAACTGGGTTAAGAGTGTACAGCGAGAAAGAGGGACTTGGAAACATGCCATGTCTGGATGCAAATGCCTGGACTATGTGGCTTAGAACAAATCGGTTCTCCCTCTTCCCTTTGCTCAGTTCACCTGGGACGTGTAGGTTATCATTGTTAACAGGCAGGATAGTTGTGAGGTTAGATTTAACTGACAACCTTACACACCCTATAGTCACCTGGGAAGAGAATCTCAGTGGAGAACTGTCTGCTTTGAGTCTGTCTGCAGGCAAGTCTGTGGAGGAGTATCTTAAGTTCATTGATGTGTTAAGATCCAGCCCACTGTGGGCATGAGCGGCACCATTCCCTACTCAGCGGGCCCTGAAATGTGTCAGAGTAGAGAAATGGAACACAAGCATGCAGGCATGTTAGTACATGTGCCTGCTCTTGGCTATGGGGTGATATGACTAGCTGATTGAAGTTCCTGCCTCTACCTCCTCACAAAGATGGCCTATACCCTGGAATTATAAGCTGCAAGAAGCCCCCTTCTGCCTTAAGTTGCTTCTTGTCACATAGTTTATCACAATAGCAGAAATGAAATGAGAACACTCCTCAAACCTTGACATCCACACAAAGTGTCCAAGAATCTTGACATATAAATGCACCTTCAGTTCGGTCAAATCAATCAAGGCTTGAAGTTCAGCATTCTGTTCTGCCTGATGATGTCTTTGTTGCTGGTCCCCAGACTACAGTTTGAGTCCTAAGAGGTTAGGATGATAAAGTGTGGCCGGTGCAGTGTGGTACCTACAACGATGCTGCTGCTTGTTCAATGGCAGTTATTGGGCCACAAGGTATAAATATCCCATGCTGACTATCACACAGAGGGTAGCAGATGTCCTAGCAAGTGATAAATCTTATAATTTCCACAATAATCCTATAAATCAAAAAAACACAGTCTAGTCATTTTGAACTGCCCCAAGTGACTCCATTGTATCCTAGTTTTAGATAACTCCATCTCATTCATGCTTCACCCAACTGCTCCCAGCCCCCACCTTACCCCAACTAACCATATCTTACCAAGCAGAACATTCTCAGGCAGCATCGCCCACAGCAGAAGGAGATCTATCACTTTACAACATAAAATAAATTGTTTTAATCCACTGAACTGAAACTTTGGAAACCTGTAATCTGGCCTGGCCCTGGTGTGGTGTGATTGTGGGGTTTAGCTTTATAAACCCTTTCCTGCCTCTCTTGGGGGTTGACAGTCCTTTTGGGCATGAGCCTTCTCTTACCCACCAACAAATCAAACTTAATCCAACCTTCATTGCATAGCAATCTCCTGTTTCTCAAGTGGGTTCAGTAATTTAAGGGACAAAACCATGGTTTGAAGTCTAATTTTTTTCCTAAGTTGCCACAGGACATTGCAAAGTTAATGGGGAACATGCCAGCCCCAGGTGTCATCAGCAGGTCATTCTTTCTTTAAAAAAATAATAATAATATCTTGAGCTAGGGACATAGCTCAATTGATAAAATACTTGCCACACAAGCTTGAGGGTGTTTGATCCCCAGCATCCATGTAAAAGGCAGGCCATGGTGGTGTGAGTGTGAGTTTGAGTCTTGGGGCTAGAAAGAACAAGACATGTGGCTCCCCCAGGCTCTGGAGTCAGCCAGCCTCACCTAATAGAAGAGCAATAGTTTCCAGTGAGATGCCACATCTGAAAAAGCAAGGTAGAGAGTTCCCAAGGAACTACAACCAAGACTGACAGCTGACCTCCACACCCCACACACATTTGAACACATACACACAGAGAATGTTTCTTAAAGCAACTTTCATAAATTCCAAAGTTACATCAAAATTTAAACATCATGCACGCGCGCACGCGCACACACACACACACACACACACACCAGTTTCTTCATCTTTTAAAGCTCATGTTGCATGAAGGGAGGGGATTTCTATGAGAGCCAGCCTTCCATTCTTTGGATTTGTTGATGAGTGGAAGAGGGACCAGTCTGTAGACATATCTCCTAATACTACTACAGAGGTAAAATGCACTGAAAGAGAGGAAAGACTCAGAACTTGGAAGGTCTGTAAGTTGGCTTTGTTGGTTTTCACTTCTGAATTCAAAGCCTCAGAGCTCATAAGAGCTCCAGACCTTGAACACTCGAACTGCTCTGGGTCTTGGTATTGTTGTCTGACGAATAGGCTCATCACACTGCCTGTCTCATTGGGTGCTGAAGGGTAAGTGAATCAATAAACGCTTAGAATGGTGGCTGGATCAATAAACATGAGCTATTTTCCTAGGCGTTGTTGCAAGGGAATCTGTGTGAGGCTTTTTAGAAAGAAAAATGGAATCTGAAACCTGGCATGCAAGCTGCATTTCCCCGCTAATGCTCTGCTTCTTCGCTTAAAAACAAAATTATCTAATGAAGGCTTATGTTGTCAGGCACAAGACGGTTCTTAATGATGGGATTAGACACCAGGAGCCCAAATGTGATAATGCTGTTTTATTTAGGGCTGAAACAATTCCATGGATGGCATAAAAAAAAAAAACCTTTTCAATAGGTGTGGCAGTCTCGAAGTGCATTTAAATGAACTGAGAAGTTAGGATTTCTGTTTGTACAATCCGATCAATTTGAGCTACAGAAGAAGTATGTGGGGGCTGTTCTAAAATTATAATAACATGGAGTTGAAAGACAGAGGCCTCACACAGAGTGAGAGAGCCTTTAGGCAATGAATCCAGAAGATAAACCACACAATAAAACCAGTCCTCACTATATCACCCTCATGTAAGCAAGCGTAGGGGACAGCAGAAGAGAGCCTACTAGAGAAAAACAAGGGTTTTCTGAGAGGCCCTGAAGATGGGTCTGTCATTTTGACAGTTTCTCTCCTTGCCAGTGTCACCAGCAGCGAGGTCATTTGTTACATCTGAGCTGACAAGCATCATTTATAACATCTTTTCTAAACCGTTATGTTTTCAAGATGCCAAGCTATCTCCCAGAACCCTGGGGCAAGAACATGCCCACACAATGGCGAGGAGAGCAGCTAAGAATGATAGCACAGAGTGCCGCATGTATTCCAACCGGTAGTGTCTCCACATACCATTGCATCCCTTCCCTCTGAACCGAGACAAAGAAGGCAAGCAGGCTATGAATGCGGATGTACCTACAAATCAGAAGCCAACACTGACTGTCCAGCAGCCCAGCAGAGAGCAGCACTGGGGTGCATTCAGGAAGACGTGGTTACGCCACGGTGTCACTCTCTAAACGTCAGGGCAGACTTCCACCTCCAGCCACCCTGTCCAGACATCCTGCTAAGCAAGAACAGCATGCATCGCAAGCTCTCTTCATTTTCTGTTTTTCAACCCGAGATGGCTGCCCATCCTCCCGGCAGTTTGCAAGCTGTCATAAGCTTATCCATTGATGCTTAGTGGCATGCACTGTGTGTCAACCACATTTCTCACCTAGCACTTCCGCTGCACAAATCTATCTCAAGAGAAGATGAGGTGGTCTGGCACAGCTGAGTCCATTAATTATTAAGTAGAACCGTATGACATTTCTATTTTTCCAGGTCAGAAGTGGTCAAATGTTGGCAATGTCACGTGGCTAAATCTAGCATTCACACTCAGTGGAAGAAAATCGACCTTTGCTTTGATAAATTGTCTCAGACATGCTGTGAGCACGGAGTGCACGGGTTTTAGTTAGAAGAGTAAACTTTAGAGACTAGACATGTGAATAACTCCTGGTTTCTACACATATTGAAATGCCACACCGAAATAACAAGGAGCCATGTACACACACACAGCATGGATGACCAAGGTCAGACATGTTGACTGGGAGAAGTCAGATACAGGTAACTTGTAATCAAAGTCAGGGGAGTAGTTGTGCTGGGCTATGTGGCTTGGTTAAGGAACAAAAAGAGAATTTATGAATGCCAAGGGTGTTCTGAGCCTTAAATCACACTCTGGTCACAGAAGAGTAAAATACACAGGAATCTGTCTGGGCTGATGGACAGGCTCAGTCAACAAGGTCACACAAGCATGAAGAGCTGGGTTCAGACCCCAAAAAAGCCTGATGTGAAGGCACAAACCTACAATCCTAGCTCTGGGGAGATGGAGACAGGCGGGAATGGAGCTGTCGGCCAGCCAGCCTAGCCTGCTTCACAAGCTCCAGGACAGGGAAACACACCCTGTCTCAAAACACACGGTAAACAGTCCCTGAGGAATGGGAGCCAAGGCTAAGCTCTGACCTTCACATACATGCCTCTGTGCACATGCATGTATATGTGTGCACGTGCACAAACACACAAAATCTATTCACGTGTGTGCTTTAAAAGCACTGCATTTTTCTATGCTGGTAAATAGATACATAAGGTCATATACCAGTAGAAGGAAGGAGGAAGAGAGTCAGTCTCCAGTCTCTGGTGATTTAGTTCAGTGCTATTAACACATGCCACTAACTCGTTTCTTCACCTTCAGGAATATGCTTACCCTCCCTAAGTCTGCTTTTTCATGCTTGAAGCAGAGAAAACCAACAAGGCCTAACTAATAGCGCTTTGGGGATATTACATAAGACAACATCCGTGAGGCCCTCAGCACAGAATGTGTGCTCCGGAAGAGCCAGTTCCTCTCTTACAGTAGCTCTGTCAACAGTGCCCGTTCTGAGACACCTCACCTCTCCCATAGTCAGCAACGGCTGAGAACTCTGGATCACACTCATCACTCACGCTACAACAGTACCTCTTCCCATCCGCCCTCCCCCGTCCTCCGTACCAGCAGGCTGTCTGGGAAGTTATGCTCCTCTCTGAAGGTCACAACTGCTGTGACAATGTCCGCTGCTTGGAGCTCCAGCAAGGCTGTGTTGACAGAGGCTGTGTCGTAGTTCCTACCCGCCTGGAAGAACACGGCCACCTTCCTCACCAGAAGGCCTGAGCGCACACGTTTGAACACATGTCTTGCCACAAATCTCATGGCGGCCCCAAGGTTCCGGGACCCAGATGACTGCTTAAGGGGGATTTTCCTGACAGCCTGTAGTAGAGCAGCTTTTCCTCGGTGGTCTGAGAAGCGCACTAGATAATCTGTCCTTGTGTTATAGGAAGCAATGGCCACTCGGGCACCAATGGGGCAGTTGCTCTCACTCATTTCCATCTTCATCAACAGAGATAACAAAATGTTTCTCATCCTCTCAAAGTCCAACTGGGAGACATCATTGGACGTGTCCAAGGCAAAGACCACTTCTGTTGGGAACGCTGGGCATCTGGAAATACCTTGGCACAGGGATACATAGAACTTGAGACACCTGTGCTGCCTCTAGATGGGTGAGGGTTTATCTAAACAATGAGCATTATTTACCTTTTGAGCAAGCTGGAAGGGAAAAAAAGGCGGCACTGTTAGTGAGCACGGGCAGCTTATACTTCAATATAAAATGCACTCCTTTGGTTTGACAGTTTTCCTGTGTCACTCAAGCTGACCTTGGACTTAAAAATCCTCCTGCCTCGGCCTCTCAAGTTCTGGTTTGTCCCCTTTGACAAACCCTCTCTTCTGAGAAATTCAAATGGCCTTCTAGACACCCCCTCCCCAGTACGGCAAGAGCCGTACAAATTTCCTAGTATCCACTCTCTTAATTTTTTCCCCATTATAATAGGGCACCAGTTTCCACCTGGGTGCATGGCTGCCTGAAACCCAGGCCACACTTACACCGAGCTAGCTGTCTTAGTACATTCTGGAGAATGGGAAAAGGAAAATAGTAAGACTTTGCAAATGCATCTTTACACCCTAATTACTTGCTAGGTTAAAAGAAAGAAGCAATGGCGCCCTTCGCCCTGTGCCTCTGCTTTCTCTTCCCTTCCAGGCTGGCTAAGACACAGATACAATGACTGAAGCTTATTAACTGCTCAAAGCATGAGACAATGTGGGAAATACCGCATCCACCACACACACACACTCTCTGTCTCTCTGTGTGTGTGTGTGTGTGTGTGTGTGTATAAAAGAAGAAGTGGAGGATGAGGAGAGGAAGAGGAAGAGGAAAATACAAGGAAATTCTGTCCTGGAACACACCCCACCCCTAGGATTCCATATCAACCCAGACTAATGTCCAAGCTTTGACTTGAGAGACACATTTCCTCATTGTTATGAGGATTTTGGTTACATTCAACTAAAATTAAATCCAACTAAAACACTAATCTATTCTAAAGCTGTATTTTACATGTATCTCATATATACATAGTCATGAAATATAAATCATATATAATGTATATGTATGTCGTGTGTAAAAGTATATGTGTACATATGTGCATATATATATACATATATATATATATGAGCAACATACACTTATAAAATTACAATTGTCCTCAATTCACTGTGTATCCATACATGAAAATATGTTTCATCTTATTTGATAAAACTTGGAGCTTAAAGTATATTTGAGTCTAAATCATGTTCCACACTCATATATTCTACTATGTAGATGTCTCTTGATTTCTTCAGCCAGTGTCTCTCAAGAAAATCATTCACATCCAAATATCTGTGCCTATTTGTCCAATTACAGTGTCCAAAAATGTTTGTTTACAGATAAAATGATTGTGCAGCAGCAGCTTTTATCTTGATATGGTAGCAAGCACACTGAACCCTCTACTTGAGTCTGTTGCTTCTGTCTATCTCAAATATTTTGTTCTGGCTTTTCTATTCACTTTTGAGCCTGTGGAGATCAATGAAAAGGAGTTTTAACTGTACAGCCAGTTCTTCCTTTCTGTCCAAGGTGATAGCATTACTCTGTGTGACTCCCGTGAAAATGGATCCTGGAATCTCCTTGAACCGCAGCTGAGAGTGGGCAGAAGCCACGAGGTTGAACAAGAAGGCAGGCGGTTTTGGATAAAACCCAAACTTCCACACAAACTGCTCTCCCTATCACCAGTAAGGGGAGGAGTGTGCTCTCTGTAGATACAAGTGTCCATGATGTTTTTTAAAGAGAGTGCATAGATGTCAACCAGTTATATGACAAAGCAGTACCTAAAACCTACTGGTTCATAGTTCCATTTCTGCAACAGAAATGGCAACCAAATGGGCCATGTTTCTTTCCAAGAAAACCGCCATGGATCCTGCTTGTTGAAATAAAAAGAACAGTACCCTTCTCTGCTTCATGAGGATGCAGCTGTGTGAGTGTGGTTATATTTTGGGGGACCCAGCATCATAAGATGGAGTTTTTCTTCATTACTGAGATAGTATGCCTTTCAAATACTTTATTTTGGAGCCCATTTAGGAAAAGGTGACATACTCAAAGGGAGATTAGACCTAATCTGTCAATTTATAAGATCTTTTTAGGATCTTATAGTCACTCCCCAACCCTCAGTCAAAACCTTAGTCCTTGATCCCCTTAGTCCACACCCTTAGTCCTTGTTGCCCCCATCCACACCACTGACTTATGGTCTTAGTCCTTGATTCCCCCATCCCCAACCACACCAGACTCCATCTGAGTGTCTCCCAAGCAACTTACGGCAGTTTTCTTGTATGAAATCAACAATTTCACAAGGCTGCAGAGAGATGGAGAAAGACAGGGAGGAAATAAGCATTTAATGTGAAGCAGATTTCACTGCCGTGATTTGAAATGCCATGTGCACGTTACCAGTACCTATCTGAAACATCTAAATGTGTAAAAGAAAACCACAAAATTGTTAAGAGGAGATACCTAACAATTTTATTTCCAGATCCAGTAGCTTATTTAAAACGCTTAAAGGATTTTAATAGTGTATTGAGATAGGTAGGTAAGGAATAACTTTTTACTTCGTAATTTGCCTCACAAATCAATGGGATCAAGTCTGGTTTTGAAGTTGGCGTCCAGGAATCTCAGCAGAGAAGAAAGCTGGGGACTGCTGCTGATGTATGCATTTTTAAAGTAGCATTTGCTAGAACACTGCTTTAGAAGGACTGCCAAGGCAAGTGTCCCTTATGTCCCCCACCCCTATAACTCTACCTCTCTCCGTTTATCCCTTCCTCTGTGTTCTGTTCTTCCCTCAACCTCAGACCCCATCACTTCCTGTTCGTCAGATGTTTCTACATCCTCCAGTCCCTACCTAACATAACAGTCTGTGTATACTTGGAAGAGAAGCACTCGCCATAATTTCTGAGATTGTTTTTAAAGCGTCCCAGAAGACACAAAAGACTATACTATTCTGTGAATTGCTTTATTAAAAATGCATAGTTTATAGGCAGTGTTTTTAGCTTTATAAAAGAGCATACTGCAGGAAGTGGTGGCTTCCAAATGTTTTCTTTTGTGTCACTTAGTGTTTAAAATATTATTCTACGGTGTTTATAGTGGCATTTCTGGGAAAACTCTGTACACTTAACAGTATTAACAGAATGTATTAAAATGAAGGGGTTTTAAGATCAACAAATCTCACTTTGAGGATACAGAAAGATTTAGGTTCTGCAATGAATGAATTTTTGAATTAGGAGTCTTCACCTACCGTCTTATCCACCAAACCTTTTGGGCCCTTGATGCCCTGGAAAAAAATAGAAATGAGGTTCAAAATGCAGCATTCTAATTAGCAATATTTCCTTCTCAATAACCAACTAGAGATAATGAGTGTTCACCACAGCACAGACACTGCCCTTCTTTTCTGGCTCTGGAGTTCTGCCCAGTCCAGTAAGGAGGACAGAGGACCTGAGCAGTACATCCCAGACCTCAGACCCCAGCAAGCCCAGACAGACAGGACATGGCTCTTTGGAAGACCAGGAACTTTTTAGACCAACCCATAGTTTAAGTTCAAATTTGAAAAAAAATGGTCATTTAAGATCCCAGGTCCTACCACAAGCTCTTCCAAAGTACATCCTGGTATCTCTCCTGTTTCTGCTCTTATCCCCACCCTGTCTCTGCCTTCATAGTAGAGGAACCCTCCCTGACCCTTCCAATTTTAGCTGTCTGGCTCCAGCCCTTCTGGGAGCGTAGAGGCTTTGTGTTTGTTCAGACTCTACAAGGGGTAACTTGTAGCCTTGGGCAGGTTGCTGTTCTGAAACCCCACTCAATCCGCACTTCACCATCAAAAGGCCAAGAACCACCTCTGTGATGTTTGGTTTTCTGACTTTGTTGCTCTTCTCCAGTATAAATCCTGAGCTCCAGTGGGCCCAGCATGCGCCCCTCCCCCACCCTGGCTGATGAATACCCTATCCCTCATAGAACGGCAGCCCCGTGCACTGGTTAGTTTTTGTCAGCTTGATACAAACCTAGACATACCTTGGAAGAATGAATCCCAACTGAAGAATTGTCTCAGATTGGCCTATGGATATGCCTACAAAGCATTTTCTTGATTGCCAAGTGATACAGAAGGTCCCAGCCAACTGTGGGTAGTACCACCCCTAAATAGATGGACCACCATCCCAGTAGAGTCCTCTCTGCTCTCTGCTTCAGTCTCAGCCACCAAGCTCCTTCCCGCCTTGAGCCCCTGCTTTGATTTCCCTCAATGATAATCTGTAACCTGTAAGCCAAATAAACCCATCCCTCCCACAGCTGCTTCTGGTCCGTGTTTTCTCACGGCAAGCAAGAAGCAAACTGTATTACCCAGTCTCTAAAACAGGGCATAGGGAAGAATCTCAGCATCTTTCCATGTCCCAGGGGATTCTAAAAATTCTTCTAGTCTTGCAACATTATCAGTTCAGTTAAAATGGTATGGTTGGGTTGGATGGTAGTGGCATACACCTTTAATACCAGTACTCAGAAGGCAGAGGCAGAAGGATCTCTTCGAGTTCAAGGCCAGGACAGTTAGTTAGGGCTACACAGAAAAACCCTGTCTTAAAAAGAGAGAGAGAGAGAGAGAGAGAGAGAGAGAGAGAGAGAGAGAGAGAGAGAGAGAGAGAATGCATGGCATGATTGGAATAGTTCAATAGTTCATTGGGATTTCCTTCTGGTTTTATGTGTTGGTTGTCATGTTTGCATTGGTAGGCACATTCTCCTGTAAGTTTTATGTATTGGCTTATTATTTAGGAAGATCCAGAAAGCTCTAGCCACTCTGAGATCAACTATATATTCAAAGAAAAACTACACATGGAATACTCTGTATAGGCTTGAGGTTAGTATTCTCTGAGGAATTCGCCTGTGCACTTGATCCTGCTGAATGTCCCAGGTGTTTGTTTCTTCAGTGAGGCCTCTTATCAAACTCTTACTCATCTTGGCACAAGATTGAAAACAAAAGAAGGAGAAGAAGAAGAAGAAGAAGAAGAAGAAGAAGAAGAAGAAGAAGAAGAAGAAGAAGAAGAAGAAGAAGAAGAAGAAGAATACTTGTTACCATTTTTCCTGGTGGGCCTTGAACGCCTGGAGTTCCAGCAAACCCAGGAAAACCAGAATTACCCTAAAAGTGAAAACCAAAGGAATAAGATTCCATGTTGACTACAAGACCCTCCCGAAATACTGAAGTACCTCATACCTATGACCAGTGAGTGTCTATGAACGATGTAGCCATGGAGAGACAGGGAGGCTTTATAGGGACCAGACAACCCCCTTCAAGCCCACCTATCTAACCCCAGCTTCTCCATGGGTGATACACAGACAAATACATTTCCATTTGGAGCCTTAAAAGATGACTTGCCCTTCAGTCAAGTCTCAAGGGCATGTGATAAGCATACTGCATGAGGTCTGAACTGAGGGCCTGACATTGGGAAAGGAAAATGTATCACAGCCTTTTCTTGGCCTCTGTGTCTCAGGAAAAGTTCTGGGCCGCAAGGGGCTCACTGTTCATATTCTAGGCGTGTGAAGTAACACAGCACACTGACTACCTGGAATTAATGATTGCTTTTTCTTTTTTATTTGGAAGTAGAAAGACAACAGATCAGATCAACCGTAAGTAGCAGCAAGCCGAGTGAGCATGGGCCTGACTGTCTTCATGAGCTTGCGGTTTAAGTTCAAATTCAAAAAATGGTCATTTAAGAAAACACCAATCACTGAGTCCCAGGAAGACACCCGCTCTTTTGCCTGGCCTCGCTTCTGTTCTGAACACAGTTTCTGCCTTGTTCCCAGAGGCTTCACTTTGAACATTTTTTAATTACATTTATGTATTTGTGGGTGGGTTATGTGTGTGCCATGGTACACATGTGGGGACTTACAGGAAGGAAGGGAGAAAGGAAGGAAGGAAGGAAGGAAAGGAGGGAGAAGGGAGGGAGGGAGGGAGGGAGAGAGGGAGCAGACTGAGCATATGACAGGCAAGCCCCTAAGCAGCATCTCTGTACAACTTCTGCTTCTGTTCCTGCCTGACTTTCCTCAGTGACAGGCTGTGACTTTCCTCAGTGAAAGGCTGTGGCATGGACGCGTAAGCCAAATGAACCCTTTCCCTCCCGAGTTGCCGTTGGTTGTGGTGTTTATCAGAAATCAGAACACCGCCTGAGCCATCTCCCCGGCCCAAGGCTTGCTTTCTAACGTCTATCAACTAAACACTATCCGGATCCTAATGTCCACAGTCACTCTTTTCAAAATGAGTTGACATTGACTGTGGCTCTTCAAGATCCAATCTTCACATGATGGCACCGTTGACAAGTACAGGAAGAAAGATCAGCGGTGTAAGGCAAGCCTTACTTACATAACAAATTCGAGACCAGCATGGGCTATATGAGACCGTCTCAAAAACAAAAAGATTTTATTTTTAACACCATACTTAATCTGCTGAACCTGAAGGAATGGCTTCCTAATGGGAGACTCGAGGAAGCACAGTAGATTTAACAGCCACCAAAACAGAAGCCACACTCGTGGAACTCTAGTCCCTAAGAAGCTTGGGGATGACCCGGACAACTCACACTTGGTCAAAAGCATTGTCCTTGACAATGTCCTTCCAAATTTTCCCTAGAGTCACCAAGGCAGAGGTGTCCTCATACTGTCTTGAGCAATTGGTATTGCAGAGCTGCAACTCTATCCTGCATGCTCTGTTGTTACCATTTATCGTTACCGGAAGCTGCATTTCCACCCTGAACGTAAAGGAGAAGGGGTGGGGTGAGGGTGTGCAGTGTATACTGACTGAGCAGGGATAGGCTAGTGCCCCCCATGCCTGTGAAGATGACGGATGATGATCCTCTGGTTCTTACCCTCTTCCCTCGGGCTCCCTTGGCCCCCTTCTCTCCTCCATAGCCTGGGTCACCATCTTCTCCCTTTACAAAGACAAAAGCAGAGTTCTGAATGCCAAGAAAGGTGTGCAAACCCATGACAGACACTGTACACCAGTTGGCCAAGCCAACAGACAGTTCTTACTTGCACACCAGGATAGCCAGGGAATCCAGGTTCACCCTAGGGTCAGAATGAGACAAGATAACAGTCAGTGCCATGTAATTAAGTTTTTCCTCAACATTCCGCCAGGAAAGAAGAAACTCATCAAATGGCCACATTTCACTCCTGGAGGTCAACAATTTGTACATAGGTTTTACAACTTTCACCCTTTTTATGCACACTCTAATGAAATTTCTTTCTTGGGCATTTTCTTCTGTTTAAAGCCCTTGAGATTTGTGCCAACAGAAAGCAAAGAGAGGGCAGCCACCTGAGTGTTGGGAAGTAAGATTGCATTGTCAGAGCCTCAGGCATGCTTCAAAATGGCCATCCATCCCACAGGTATTCAACTCTTACTGTTTGCCAAGTGGTCCGTTAAGCACTGGGGCTTTGGCAGCAAACAAAACCAACACCCCCACAGAACTTTCATTCTGGAAGAAGCAAGTGAGCAAAGAAATAGCATCTCAGAGATGAATAGCATTCCAGAGAAGGGATTAAGAAATCAAAGAAATCGAGCCAGGCAGTGGTGGTGCATGCCTTTAATCCCAGCACTTGGGAGGTAGAGGCAGGAAGATCTTTGTGAGTTTGAGGCCAGCCTGGTCTACAGAGTGAGTTCCAGGACAGCCAGGGCTACAAACAGAAACCCTGTCTCAGAAAAAAAAAAAAAAATTTAAAAATGGGCTGGTAAAATGGTCCAGTAGGGGATAAACACTTGCCACCAAGCCTGATCCTGAGGTCAACCCTTGGGACTCAAGACAGTAAAGAGAACCATTTCTACCAAGCTGTCTTTCATCTACATACACACGCACACACATAATAGCACTTGTGCTCTTACAGACACACACAGAGATAGATGATTGATAGACAGATGATAGATAGATAGATAGATGATTGATAGATAGACAGATGATAGATAGATAGATAGATAGATAGATAGATAGATAGATAGACAGACAGACAGACAGATAGGTGACAGACAGACAGATATTATAGCAATGGCTAGTGAGGGACATGAGGAGTTATTCACAATTGATGACTGCTAGAAGGAAAGTCAAGTTTTGCGTTTTGTTGTTGTTTGTTTGTTTTTATTTATTTATACGGTTCCTGATAGGTTGACCATTCTCCAGTAGGTGTTCCCACTCCCATGTCCATATGGGCAGAGATAATTAGACTTAGTAAGTCTAATTTAAAAGACTTGAAAGAAAAAGGGGTTAATGTTGCCAGGAGATTTGGGAGGAGCTGGAGTGGGGAAATGTGGGGAGTGAATATGATCAAAATATATCGTATACTTATATGGAATTCTCAAAAAAAGTAAAAATATTATGTATTTTATTAAAAAATTAAAGTTGTCCCTCGATGTCTCCAGGTTGATTCCAGTATCCTTCAGAGATGCCAAAATCTAAGCACAGTCAACTCCCTGGTGGAATACGGTGCTGCCCAGTATATACATGCACACTTCCCAAAGACTTCAGTCTCAAGATGACCCATGGTGCCTTGGTGCCTGACACAACACCTTCATTACTTAGGGGAAATAACACACGTTTGCACATATTTAGTGCCAATGCAATTTTTTTCTCAGGCGTCTCAGTCTGCAGTTGGTTGAACCCATCAATAGGAGCCCGTGGGTGTAGAGGGTGTGTGAAGGGGTGGCGGTGGGAGCCCTTCCATGGACAGTGGCCAGACAAAGTCTTTTTGCAAAATTATCATGTCGGCAAAGAGCAGCATGAACTGAAGAGGCAAGCTTGGCAGGGATCTGGGGGAGCATCCAGACAGATGGGAAAGGACACTGAAGAGGAACTGGGGAGAGAAGGGGTCAGGAGAGGAAGCTGAAGAGGCCACACATGGGCCAGGAGTGTCAATCTCACACGTCATGGGAACAAAGGCTTTTCTTCTCAGTGCCATGGGGAGCCCTGGCAGACTTTGGGAAGAGCGTGGCCATGATCTCACTAATCTTTTAAAAGATGGTTCTGGCTGCCTTGTGAAGCCTAACCATACATGGCAGAGGTAGAAGCAGAAGCAGGGAGACCATTTAGGTGACTTCTGAAGGAATCAAAGTAGAAAGCCATGTTGAGACCAGATGAGCCCAGATGAAAGCAATAATAACGAGAAGTGGTAAAATGCTCGGCTGCGGTGTGACTCAACAAAGACAGGTGTGACAGCACACACTCTTAGTCCCAGCACGGGGGAGGTGGGGACAGGCAGACACCTAAGGCTTTCTGGCCATCCATCTGAGCCTAACTGATGAGCTCTGGGACAAATAAACAAGGAAGATGCCTCCTGAGGAACAACAGCCAAGATTGACTGACCTCTGACCTCCATGGGCATATGCACACATATGCACACACATAGACACACACACACACCTCACAAGTAAATAAGCAAACACTTTCAGCTAAATATACTTTGCTGCTAGACTTGCATTTATTTGTTGGATTAAATGTAGAGTGTGAAGGAAAGAATCCTCACAAAGATGGCTCTAATCTCTTATCCTAGCAACTAGAGAATGAGGTCAGAAGGACAGGTTCTGTCCCTGAGACAGAAAAGGCTAGAAGAGGAGACAACTTTGTCCAGAACATCAGTTTTGACTGATGGGATGTGGGATGATGTTAAGGATAATTGCTAATTCTTAGGAACGCCAATGGTATCTGATTATACTTATAAAGACTATTTTAAATAAGCAATCTAAAATGTTTGTGCATGAAACATATGTTTTCTGGGATGTTCTTAAAATAATTTCCATGACGTGGGAAAAGTAAGTGAGACTTTGGGTAAGATAAAACATAATTGGCCCTAAGGGTTCCATTGATGAATTAAGGTGATGGGTACATATGGCAATATTCCAACTGTCCATTGACATGTTTTTCTAAGATAAGCAACTTGGGGTCAACAAGATGGCTCAATGATTAAAGGCACTTGCTTAATTCTCAGAATTGACATGATGAAGAGAGAAAAGTTTTGCCCAAAAACAGTTGTCCTCTGACCTTTATATACATATGTGCTATACACACAGACACACACACATACACACGCACACACACATGCACACACACACACACAGGGTTGGAGGGACAGAGATAGTTGGAATAAAATGTAAAAATAAATAAAATGTGGAGAAATGAGAGAAGTTATTGTTGGAGGATGCACTGATCTTAAGGTGTCTGGTGGATGGTAAAAGGAAACATCTGTGAAGTTCAGTATTGGTTTAAACTAGAAGAGTGGACTGCAAATCTCAGGGTGGAGGGGACCTGATACTTTAAAGACACGGAGCACAGGTCAGCAAATTCCGTCTGGAGAAATCCAAACCTTCAAAAATAAGTTGACGTTTGAGTTCATCCTCGAAAATGAGTTACAGTTATCCAAGGGGAGGGGAATTAAAACGACATTCTATATCATCTGCAGAGACAAGGAGTTGGGAAAGGGGTCGTATCTTCAGCGCAGAACACAGTGGGCATACTTAGTGAAGCTGGAAGACAAGGCTGGGGTGGCTTTTCAAAAAGTGAGGAGCTAAATCAGACTTTTACCTCTCAGGGAGGGGACTCTGTCAAGCTATGATAGGTCAGGGGAAGCAAAAACGCCATTCCTAAAACGCATCTTTAAAAATCATTGTATCCTAGGAAAGTAAAATAAAAACTGATTGGATATCCAAACACTCTTTACACAAACCTCACCTTCTTGCCTTTTCTTCCCGGACGACCGTAACCATCTTGACCAAGAAGACCCTAAGAAAAGAAAGGACACAGATGAATTAACTGTAGAGTCCCACAGACAGACTTGTAGCTGATAACAAGAGCCAAGCCTTTGCATAAGCCAACAATGTAAGAAACTGGAGAAGAGGGTGGGGCTTGGTGGAGGATGGGAAACATCTTCACAGGGTAAAACTAAACATTGGAGGAAATAAGACTCAAAACCTTAAAAGACCAACACACTATCATCTACATGGTTGTTGGGAAGAATATGGCAAATTTGCACAGATGTGCTCTCTGAGTGACTTTTTCTGTCCCACCTGACAGCTCTCAACCATATAGAGACTTCTTACTAATTATGAAAGTGTGGCCAATAACTTAGGCTTTTTTTTTTAAGCTAGCCAATCCCAGTGGCACATCTTCCCAAGTGTAAAGGATTGATCCACAACATGCACACCGTCTAATAAACGTGTTGATATTATTTCCAGTTCTTAGGAGCTGGAGCAAAGAAGAATGAGTGAAAGTCTGAGCCAGCCTGTGCTACACAGTGAAACCCTGTCTCAACACACACACACACACACACACACACACACACACACACATACATGCACATACACACACACACACACACACACACACGTATGCTCTGTACAGCATTGATCTGAACACCTATGTGGCTGGAGTTTCTTTTATTTCCAGGTCCCGCTGCTGCTTCAGCCCAAATAAACACGCAGATGCTATATTAATTATAAAACTATTGGCTTATGGCTTAGGGCTTCTTATTGGCTAGCTCTGTCTTAATTATTAATCCATTTCTATTAATATATGTATTTCCACGTGGTCTTGGCTTCCCGGAGAATGCCTGGACCTGTTATTCCTTTGTGGTCTACATGGTGTCTCTTTCTGGCACCTCTCTGCCTCTCTCTCCCCAGCATCCTCCTTGTCTCCTAGCCCTGCCTATCTTCCTGTCTCTACTGGCCAAAAGTGCTTTATTCATCAACCAATAAGAGAAACATTTATACAGGAGGACATCCCACATCACACCTGTTCATACAGATAAGAAGGATCTATCATAAGGAGCGAACCCAGAAACTTGCAGCACCTTTTGGGGGAAATGAATAGAAACTGTTTCTACATCAAGTAGATCCACAGGAAGGACAAACAGCAAAGCTGAGGAGCTAAAGACTGTTCCTGTAGCCTAATTAGGAAAAGTTCAAAGTACAAAAGAGGACCAAGTAAGGGAAGTGGGGGGAAACCGAATGCCCTGTGGGGAGGAAAGTGCCAGTTGTTGGGTGTTACTCTGTCTTCTTTCTCCTGAAGACTCACATCCATGCCTGCGGCTACAGGGAGAGAGCAAGGCCGAATGTTTGGAAGCTGCCCACTGTGGGAGTGCTGGGGTTAAAGATGTGTGCTACCATGTCTGTCTTCACCTGAGTTCTTGTAAGTCCTCAGGCTTAGGCGGTCCTAAGATGTCACCTCCAATAGCATCTTTCCCCATCTTTCAGAGAGAGTCATGGGGAGAGAGAGACGAAGAGACAGAGAGTTAGAGGCAGGGAGCAGGAGGCACAAGCTCTGTGTGCTGTTTTCAACCAAGAGAGTTGAATAAAATCAAACAAAATATTAAATTCACTGTCTACCTTTTTGGAGCACAGACACAGGCGCTGTTTGCCTCATAGTCCACAGAGGCCCCGTTCTGCTCCTTCTCCTCGCACTTTAATTTATCCTTCCTGGGTCTGCTTTAGTTTTCTCTCCTTTCCAACAAATGCTGAAGTGTGGGGGGGGGCCTTATAGGCCCTTCTTAACTGTTGCTGGGAGAAATTTCCAGAAAACAGCATTGCTCTTATGATAAAGCAAACTGCAGGAAAGTGGTAAGCTGAAAATAGTCATATAAAATAATTCATTTGCTCTTGTGTTCAGATCAGAGAATAAGATAAAAACGCAGAGCCCTGCCTGTAGGAAGAACCCATTGGTGATTGTTGGTCTCTAACGCTGCTCCTGTGCTCTGGATAATTAAACTGACACTCTGAAAAGTTAGCAATTCTAACATGGTGTCTTATTTGTGATATTTAGAAAGATGTGTCTCTATGCTGGGGGGATGGCTCTGTGGGTAAAGGATCTGCTGAACAATCGAGAATATCTGAGTCTGAATCCCTCGAACTCAGCTAAAGCTAAATGTGGTAGCACACATCTTCAATCCCAGAGCCCCCAGAGGTGAGGGGAGCCCACTGGCTATCTGGGCTGCCTCACACAGGAATGAAAAACAAAGAGATCCAGCCTCAGACGAGGCTGGGGACTGGAGAGATGGCTCAGAGCTTAAGACACTGGCTGCTCTTCCAGAGCAGACCTGGCTTCAATCTCCTGCATCCACATGGTGGCTCACAATCATCTGTAACTCCAGTTCCAACTGATCCAGCACTCTCTTCTGGCTTCCACAGGCACCAGGCAATCATGTGGTACACAGACAAAGCAACTACACATATAACGTACATCTTTTTATAAAGGCCAAAAATGGAGAATACCACACAAGGCTGACTTCCACACACACGTCATAGTATGAACATACTTACACACACATACAGCACATGTACATGTTCTCATGTTCTCTATCTGTCTATCTTACACACACAGAGAGAGAATGTTTTTGTTTGTTTCTCTGAGCATCTCATTAGTCACCAACAACTCAGATGCTTGAGAAACTTTCTTAGCAAATAGAAGAGACTCACAGACACTTCCCTCTTCAATGATGAAAAGGCAAAAGAAACCCCCAACACATTTTTAGATTCTTTATTTGTGTGGAACTTATGAACCTTTGGCTAAATCCCTAACAGCTCAAGCCATTATGTCATATTGGTAACCCCAAGTTTAAATCATCAAGGGTCTTATTTTTCATGTGAAACTAGGACATATACCAAAATAGAAAAATACAAGGAATTCAACCAGGAGGTCAAGACAGAAACTAGACTTACAGGCTGCCCTCTTGGTCCTCGCTGACCCCGTGGGCCTCTCTCTCCCGAAAGGCCGAACTCTCCCTTTTAATAGAGGGAAAGGATAAAATTAATTTTCTCTCATGAGTTTACACATCTTTGTGCCATTTTCTTTAGAGACTAGAGACTGTTAGATTCTTCAGGCCTGTTAGCATCACTATACAGCTGACAGGCTTGTTAAGACTTGTCTGGAAATGGAAAACAAATGCACAGTGGAATTGGATACAGCTGTAAAGAAAGACCACAGTAGCTGCAGGAAAAATGGATGCAACTTTAACTCACTATGTTAAGGAAAATAAGCCCTACTTACAAATCTGCATGATTCCTCTCAGATGCAGAAGCTATATTAAAATTATGTGTGTTTCTATATGTGCATGTTATGTAAAGTCAGTTATAAATATTCCAGTGGTCTTTGCACGGACGGCATTAGACGCACATCTTAAATTAGAGAGGTTTTGTTACTATGGCTTCCCCGGGTGTGGGTGTGAGAATGCATGCTTGCAGTGAGTCCGTGTGTCCCTCTGTCAGTGCGCTTTTGCCTCCTGATATATGTGAACCACTTCTCCAATAGATCAGTTTATATAACTTCCTTCTTTGTATGCATTATCCCGCTCTCAGCTTCAAGACAATCAATAGCATCATCAACATCAGAAACATGCTGGAAATGGTCACCAGGCAGGAAGAGATTTGCCTAAGAAAGCCAAAGGACTCCTAAAGTCATACCCAAGAGTGTGTTCTCTGACACTCACCTTCATTCCTCTGGGCCCAGCTTGTCCTTTTGAGCCATTTGGCCCAGGAGGCCCAGGATTCCCCTGCAATGACATCATGACCAAAATCATGACTCTTATTACAAATGGCCCCTGGCTTACAGTCATTTAACTAATAATATTTTTTGTTTTTGTTTTTGTTTTGTTTTTACTTTATAATGGAGGAAAAATCATATGCATTTAGTAAAACCCATACTTCAAATTTTGAAGTTTTGACCTTTTCCTACAAGACTGTCTTGTAGTAGCCACCACCATTAAGCCACAGGAGTCAATGACTGATACTCTCCAGGGCTATATTGCTAAACTACAGTGTTGGTTGGCCATGTCCTTCTCAGCTGTGGATGGCTTCGTTGGAATATCATCCCATTATGAGTCAAGAGCATTTTGTATTACTGAAATGGTCTGGAATTGTCCATATGCTCATGAATCCACCTCAAGACCCAAGTCAGAGGCCAATCCGACCACTTTCTGTCTGGGCAGCGAGTCACTGAATCTCCCTGAACCTCTGTGGTGTTATTTACAGGAACAGAACATTTGCCTGTATCTTCACAAGGAACAAGAGCACTGGCATGAAGATGTAAGCTCTGTTATCTTCCAACATGCAAAATGCATAGCAGATGCAGTCAAACTCTAGGCAAGGGAAGTCTCAGAAGATGCACGATCTACTATGTGAGAATCAAATCTATGAAACACTGAGAACTGGAGGAATTATCTATAAACTATCTGGGAAAGGTGACTTGATCAAAAGATCAGGAAAACTAAAGCCTCCACTTTTACCTATTCCAAACTAGAAACATGTTCAAATGACACATATCACAATGAGATTTTTTTTAATTTAACTTTATGTACATTGGTTTGTGAATATCAGATCCCCTGGAACTGGAGCCACAGACAGCCGTGAGCCACTATGCGGTGCTGGGACTCAAACCCAAGTCCTCTGGAAGAGCAGCCAGTGCTCTTAACCACTGAGCCATATCTCTAGCCCCCACAGTAAAATTCTTTAAATAACAGCTTAACCAAGATTTGTGACATACACCTTTAATTACAGTACTATGGAGGCAGAGACAGACAGATATCTGTGGGTTCCATACCAGTTAGAACTATATAGTGAGGGCTGGAGAGATAGCTCAGCGGTTAAGAGCACTGGCTGCTCTTCCAGAGGTCCCGAGTTCAATTCCCAGCAACAGCATGGTGGTTCATAACCATCTATAATGACATCTGGTGCCCTCTTCTGGTCTGCAGGCACACATGCAGACAGAACACTGTATATATAATAAATAAATCTTAAAAAAAAAAAAAGAACTATATAATGAGACGCTACCTCAATAGATAGATGATACATATATAGATGTAATAATAGATGATAGATATCTAGATAGATAGATAGATAGATAGATAGATAGATAGATAGATAATCTGTGCTTTAAAAAGCTTTAAAAGCGCCAAGCTAGACTTTGTTACCCAAGGAGAGACCGAAGAAAGAACTATCTATCTATGGCTTTTTCTACCCTAGAGCTGCCATTTTGAGTGGATGGGGACCACAGACCTGACTCAAGTCCTCCTTCTCAAGAGTCTAAGCTGTGTGCAAATGCTCCTGCCCTCAGGAAGCCACTTGACCCTATGCCTCAGTATCTCTGCCCTTTCCACTAGTCACAGACATTAGGTGGGCAGCAGAACAAGCATTAGAAAGACCCACATTGGAGGCCCATGTGACCACTTACTAACTGAACAAGTCATTGGTTCTCCCTCAGGCCCTGTGGCCTTACCTTGCAGTCAGGGATGTCCTTCTATACTCATAAGAAATGGACAATTTAAGAATGCCTCCTGTACAGCACTACCATTTGGTCTTGCACTAGGAATAAACATTGAGTTGTGATACACATACCCGAGGTTCAAACCCAGAACTTATTGGTCACTGTGTGCCCAGAATGAAGGGGGTACAGAACTGATACCAATGCCAACTTCATCAAACTACATGTCCTGGAAGTCTTTGGTACTCACAGGTCCCAGAACAAGTGGTTCTCCCGATTAATGAATCCTCGGAGGCAAGAATCAGCCATTGCTAATCAGCAGCTGTACTGTAGCTATAAGTTTTGCAAACCTACCTGCGCACCCGGACCCCCTTTTTGGCCAAAAAATCCCGGCGGTCCTTGCCTTCCTCTGGGTCCCTGTTCCAAAAAAAGAATTAAAATTCAACCAATTTTTACAGCGCCATTTATATCCCATGGAAGTGCAAAGTCGTCATCTCAGATGTCCACGTCGACTGAACGAAGGTGCCCGGGCCCATCCCTGTCTCTTCTCTACCAGGTGGAGCCAGGTTGTATCTCCTTGCTGAAGTGCTCATGTAATGCCCCACACTTGCTCCACCTGCAATGGAGGGCATCGGTTTTTTGGCATCCATGCTCTTAGCAATCTTTCCAGATGGATCTGCCAAGCACTGAAGTTCAAAAGTGTTTTCATATCTTCATCCACCCAACTAACTGGAAATCAACAGAGTGGGCTGAGAGTAGCGGCGAGGGTGTCCCTCTCATTTGGAAACGAACCTTTTCTTTTCACAGGTCAGGCCATAGCTGTTGCTCTAAAGCAGCTCGATCTTTGTCACTGAGGGCAAGAGCTGCTTATTTTCCTTCGGTCTATTGTACTGGTTTTGACACTTTAATTTTTCTCCGGTTTTTCTGAGAAATACTTTCCTAATAGAAGCATTGATCTTGGTCTCTACTCTCCCAGGTGAGGTATTGACGATCACCTATTTAAATAGACCATCACCCCCACATCACGACCCAGTGGGAAGGTGAGAATGAAGGACGGATGGGTCCTATCGATTATCTCTCTTATGACTCTCAGCACGGCATGCAGCCCTTTCAAGAGGCAGAATCTGACTCTAAAGAAGAGAAAGCAAATTTGAAATAAGCCACTGATCAAAGGCAAAATGGGGGGTGGGGGGACGACAGCTTTCTTCATTATTTCCTCCTGATGCCATTTTTCCATCATAAAGTAAACACACTCTAATTACACTTTGATTACTCTTTTCTTTTGTGAGCAGACAGCTTCTCAAATTATCCTCCGATACCCTCGGGATTTTTAATGACGGAGAGAGGAGTCTATGGGAGTAAAGTTGGTTGTCGGTCTAAAGTTCTCCTACTTCAGTGAACTTGGAAATAATTTGCTTCATGAAAGAAAGGGTTTGAAGGACTAGAAAATGGTAGGTTTGGTTTCTTCTTTGAAGAAAGGCCCAAAAGGGCCGCTTGGAAATTTGAGTTTCCACTTGTCACTTCATAGTTGACAACCCCTCACTGGACTGAAGAAGCCCTTAAGGGTTAGACTCTTGTCATGCTAGTCTAAGCACCCCCAAGGACTACTAGGAGGGTGCCCCATGCATAACAGACACCCAGCAAGCACTTTGCTGATGGAATACGATTTTAATGAATTAAATTCTACTTTGGAACAATTCAAGTCATAGCTCCAGAGGCATTCATTAAGATTAAGAGCACCAACTTTAAGTTTGAATCCCAATTCTATCAGTCAATAGCAGTGTGACTTTGCCAATTTGCCTACCTTCTTAACCTGCTCTCAATTTGGTCCCTTTGAAGTGGACTAATAAACCCGCTCAAACCCCCAAGGATGGGTTGAGTGAATTAGTGTTAAGACCCAGGTCAGTAGCAAGGAAGTGGGATCTGATCAATACTAGCTGTGGTGGTCTGGCCTTCCCAAAAGAGGGGCTACACAATCAGCTTTGGAAGGGCCAAGAAGCTTCCTTAGGGACATTCTGACTCAGATATCTATCACACAAAGAAAAGGTTTCGAACACATATCCTTAAATTAAAACCCAGTTCCCAATACAACCTGTGGGCCTGGATACCCAGGCTGTCCTTGGTAACCCAGATCACCAGCGTCTCCACGCATACCCTGTAGAGATGATGAAAAACTCAGTGAGCTCCCAGGCACAGCACTGTTCTAATAAAGACAGCCTTCCTTGCAAGCTGTCCCTTAAAGCCCCAAGGAGACACACACACACACACACACACACACACACACACACACACACACACACACAAAGATTGGACTAATTGTTCTCAATCCTCCCAGAGATGGGTCCATGCTGGAGAAGACATCTGAGGGGGTCACCCCTTTGACTGGGAAAATGCAGGAGCTGACTGTTATTGCCTTTCCTCCCCAGGCTTCAATCATCTTCATACATCCCTTTCTAGAAGCTGGGCCAGTGACAGGAAAGAAATCCCTTATTTAAATAACCCAAAATCCTATTTGCATAAGAACTGTAACTCAAGTGTGTGTGTGTGTGTGTGTGTGTGTGTGTGTGTGTAAGCTAGAGGTCAGTCTTGGGTGGTCTGCCTCAAGGGCTGCCAACCTTTTTATTTTTTTAAGATAAGGTCACTTACTGGGATCTGGGTCTCACCAATTAGGAAAGCCAGCTCACCAGGGAGCAGGTTCTAGAACCTCCCTGCTTCTGCCTCCCTGGTAGTGAGATTACATCACCACCATGACTGGCCTTTTCTGGAAGGTTCTGGGAATGGGACTCAGGCCCCTGCATTTGTACAGCAAGAATTTTAGCAACGGAGCCATCAGCCCTCTCTTTAAGATATATGGACTCAGTTCTCATGTGCTGGCTAGTTTTATGCCAACTTGACACAAACTGGAGGAAATGGGAACTTTTTCTGAGGAAATGCCCCCACCAGATTAACCTATGAGCCACCCTCTGGAGCATTGTTATGATTAGTGATTGATGTGTGAAGGCCCAGACCATTGTGAGTGGTGCCAACTCTGGGCAGGTGCCAACTCTAGGGTATGTGAGGAAGCAAACAGAACAAGCTAGGGAGAGCAAGCCAGTGAGCAGCATTCTTCCATGGTCTCTACTTCAGTCCCTGCCCTGACTCCCTTGGTGATAGATTGTTATGTGGGACTATAAGCTAAAGTAAGCCTTTTTCTCATGGATTTGCTTTTTGAGGTGGCATTTATCATAGCAATAAACTTATCTTACACATGGAAATAGAATGTTGACTACACATGGCAGTCAGGAATAAAGCCTCACTTGAGGTTGGGGGACTGTGGTCCTTCTACGTTGGCCAAGTGGTTCTTGAATTTCTAGGTGCTGGTGACACTTAGACCTCACCCCACCCCCATTTTTCTTTTTTTGTTCTCCTTTCTACATGCTATACTGTACTTGTATATGTACATCTGATATATATGTGTGCATGTATGTATGTATATATATACATATATGTGTGTATATATATATATGTATACATATATATATATATACACACATGTGTATGTGTGTGTGTATGCTAGGATCCACATATTAGGGAGGTTACTCTGTTTTTTTTCTTTCTGAGATTATGTGACCTCAATTAATATTATACATTATAAGTCCCTCCATTTTTCTACAAATTTTGTAATTTCATTTTTCTTGACAGCTAAATTGCATTGTTTATGTACCAATTTTTCATTATGCATTCATCTATTGAGGGAAAACTAATGATTAATTAAAAACTTGAATAGAAATATAAGCAAGCCACTATAGGAAGCATCCAATTGCATCCCATAGTTTTCATAAATTCATCCCTGTTCCAGATGAAAGGACACTACTACAAAATCTGGCCCAAAAAAAACTTTATAGAAGCCTACAGGGTAAAAAGACCAGGTTGGAGTAAGAAGATAGAGGGATGAGGAGGAATGAGAGACAGAAAAGAAATCCTCACGTGACTGACTATAGCGGGGTTCCATTGATTCTGTTAGGAAGCTGTGTGAGTAACAACAGGCTCACAGACCATAGAACAAATAAGGAAGTGGGGGGGGGGGGAGTTCACAGAAAACAAACTCATAAAGCTGTGGATACTCAATTAATTTGCTCAAGAGTGGACGAACAAATGCATGGCAAGGATGTGTCAGGGAGTATGTGGAGAAGGTGGTAGATGAGTAAAAGAATCAATAACGAACTGAGGCAAGCTAGTCTCATGTCTCTAAAATGTGAACAGTGTGGTCAGACTGTGTCCAAGAGAAGCCTACAGGCATTAAGCTGATTTTCAAAGAGCTTCGTAGTCTTTGATTCAGGCATTAGGTTTGAATAGGTCAGCTGTGGGGTCTCTGGCCAGTCCTCCACTTTACCAAGCCAGATGGCTAGGCACGTGCTCTAAGACGGAGCTACCCCCAGGCCAGTTTCTACTCTTCATTTTGAAACTCTGCCTCACTAAGTTGCGCAGGCAGGCCTTGAACTCACTCTGTAAGAGCTCAGACAAGCCTTAAAGTTACCATGGGGGGGGGGCTGTAACATACATGGCATACACTGGTAAACTGACCCTGCTGTTTGAACACTCCAGAGGCTGACTCCGGAAGTGAGGCTGGCCCACTCTCCCATTTCAGCCCTAAGCATGCTTATCTAAAGGTGCCTTCTAAGCCCTCTTGTCTGAGGATGGGCTCCCAACTCTGAGGAGGAAAGAGAAAGGCAAAACCCAGAGTAAAGCAGTTCTAGCTTGGGAACAGTTAGATGGTTAACCTTTCCAACAGTGGGGAGGGCAGTCAAAAGTCCAGCCACAGGAAGCTCACCCACGGAGACTAAGCTACACTGGGAATGCCGGGTCCCTGCTTCAGCTTCCCCTGCTGGAGTCTGCTGGATGTTGTGAAGGCCAGCTTTGAAGATACCATCCCTATTTGTTGCTATCTGTTCCTTACCTAGAGCCCTCTCCTGGGGGGACACTCAGCTCTGCCTGGTACTCTGTCTATCGGGAAATCCAGCTGGCCCCTGAAAGAGGCTACCCCAGTTGATTTCTGCAGGATTTTCTGAGCACACAATTTGATGACCATTTGTTCTCTGTGTCTCTCTAGCTATTTATTTAGTGTTAACTTGCTATGTACTTCATAACTCACTCATTCTAAACCAAAAGCATGGCTATTGTAGATCATCCTCCCCACCTTATGGAACAGGAGCTATGGCAAGATTTCCTTGACATGACGCAGATAAACATCTAATGTGCCACATGGGTAGAACAAGATTCCTCCCAGGAATAGTCCCCAGCCCACTACCAAACACACCAGCTCCTCTGGAGACTCCAGGGACTCAGCCCTTTCCCTCCATCTCCACAGTGCACACAGGAATGTCATTTTATCAGAAATGCGAGCTCTTCTCTACAGCGCTATGTTAAATCCTAGTGAAATATGGGGGGGTCACATTTTTAGCTTTCCCTTCTTCCACGGTAACTTCCCAGCGATCCTCGGGCCACCTCCACAGCCAACCAGCACTCCCCTTGACCTCAGAGAAAACCATGAAAGTAGCCTAACTTGTGAAACAAAGAGAACTCTCCAAAAATACTGACCTTCAACCCTGGCAGGCCATGTCTTCCATGTGACCCCTAAGAGCAAAAAGAAAGAAAAGATCTCAGACAGGAGACAAGCCAATCATGTGGCAGCCTAGCTAGCTCCCTCTTCCAGAGTCCCCCCCCCCTCCAGCAGTGACACCTACCCGAGGTCCCACACTGCCTGCTTCCCCAAGAGGTCCATGGAAACCAGAGCTCCCCTGAAAAGTAAAGAGATAAAAAGAAGATCTGAATATCCCACCACAGAGTGATGTGAAATATTCAGTCACACCGTGTACTCCAAGTTTGCATGTGCATTAATTAAATAAAATCAACTTTGAGTCAGGAGTTAGTTAACTAGGTGACAGAAAGTACTCAAGGAGCATCAGAGGGCATCTGGAAGAGATAGAGAGACACAGGAAGTAGTAGGGAGGGACTTCGTGTGGCATGGGTTTATTCTGTTTTGGTGGAGTGGAAGGGCTCTGTCTTTCAGAGACACCAGTGAGCAGAGAAGGTCAGCTAGCAGCTACTAAGCCTCTCTGAGATAGCAGGTTTTCACCCCAGCCTTTGACTCCTGAGTGATGGGGAGAACAGAACGATGGAGACTTACACTGATGCACCTGGAGGAAGCAACATAGCCAGAGCCTGCAGGGACAAAATTCCCACCAGGCTACAGCCTGAGCGGCAATGCCAAAGAAGCAGGCCAGTAACTGCAGAGCCACAATTGCTGGCCAAAAGAGCAGTAGATTAAAACTGATGGGAAAAGGTCAACAGAGTCCTGGTTTTACTCTGTAGACTTGTGTGGCCCAAAGCTGCCGGCAATATGTGAGGATTCAACTTAACTAACATGAAATGAAATTAAAAGACGGTGCTGGCTACGTCCCAAGGGTTCAACAGGTGCATTGAGCAGTAGCTTTCATATTGGGAGTGAGGAGATAGAGTTCTGTTAGGCAGCAACTGCTCGCGAACCAAACTCCAGCTCAGTGGGCTAAGTGCTTACTGTGCAAGCATGAGGAACTGAGTTCAGATCCCCAACACCCACAAAGAAGCTGAGCACAGAGGTATGTGCCTGGGCCCCGGCATTGGCCAGATAGGTTAGCAGAAACTGAATAGTGAAAAACCTGTCTCAAAAAATAAAGTAAGGGCAGGTGAGGAAGATACCCAACACAGACTTCTGGCCTGCACACACACACACACACACACACACACACACACACACACACACACGTAAACAGCATCCAATTCTCATGTTTGTGAATATTGATATATTCATCATCTTTCCCTGTGTCCCTTGAATAACAACACAAAGTTCACTATGCTGTGACAGCAAATCAAATATTCTTCAACAAGCCATGCTTGGCAGCTAAACATTCGCACTTCCTTTCATACAGATGCCACGCAGGGTCCTGAACGGCAGGTAGGAGGAGGAGGTGGGCAGTTGTGTCTCTGAACATGGAGGGACCACCCCAACTGCACATATGGGTGGTGACAGAAAGGAAGGTCTCATAGCTACCATGAGAAGGTACCCTGTGGACTCAGAACTGGGGAGGTGAGTAGAGTCCGGAGAAGGAACCTACCTTTCTGAGAAATGGAAGTACCATAGGATCCCAAGCAGGAACCCCACAGACAGCCATTCAGTGAAGTAGCCTCCTCCTCAGTGGGAAGAGTGAGCATAGAGACCACAATACTGAAGCAAAAACCATCTCTGTTTCTCTGTTATTTATGAAAGCCTGAATTCTGAAACAATTTGCCCACAATACTAGTATTTTGTTAGTTAAATGTGGTACATTTGTTGAAACATACAATAACTTTAAAATACTTATCAAAACACAAAAAAAAGATGAAAATTTAAAGATTAAAGACAGCTGCAAGAGAGGGTCAGGATGGGCTAAAGTAGAGCCATTATTGATAGTTTCATTTAAATTCTGTGGTAGGCTCATGAAAGCTTCTATCTGTGATTAAAAAAAAACCTCTCTCTCTCTCTCTCTGTCAAGCAGGGTCTCATGTAGCTCAAACTGGCTTTGAACTCACCATGTAGCTAAGGGTGGCCTTGAACTCCAGATCTTCCTCCCAACCAGGTATTGGGATTACTGGCATGTGCTATTACACCCAGTTTTTGTTTTTATTATTGACACAGAAATTCATACTAACCCAGACTAACAGGGATCTCACAATCCTCCTGCCTCTGGCTCTGAGTGTTGAGTTATAGGTGAGAACATTAAATATTTCAAGGACTTTAAATATTGATGTCGTCAATATTTAAATAGGTGCTGATTTTGGCTTAAGGTCATACGGTGCTAAAAATATACAAATGAAAGTGGTGTCCACATGCTTGAGATGGCAGCACCATGAGCAGAAACCATCTAGAAGGCATGCTGCAGCATCTGCTGTCCACTGGCTCCTCTGTGTGCTTTGGGTTGGAGACCCTGTTCAGTTTGGCTTTTCCGTTCTGAATTGCATTTGCAGAATGGCCAACTCCTTGTTATCGTATTCTTCAGATTCTAATGTTTATTTTTAAATATTTGGGTGTTTTAAGGAATTAAATGTGTCATGATTAAAAACAATGCACTCTGTGGGGCAGGAGCGATGACCCCATGTGTAAAGTACTTGCCAGGAAAACTTGAGGATAGGCATTCAGATCATCAGCACCCAAGTAAATGACAGGTGGGTGTGGTGTTCTCCTGTAATTCCAGGGTTCAGAAGCAAAGAGAGAGGATCCCCAGAGCAATGAACCTGGCTAGACTAGTTGCATTGACGAGCTCTGGGATCTATTGATAGAATCTGTTCCAATGATGAAGGTGGAGAGCAATCAAGGAATGTCCCTGATGTCAGCCTTGGGCCTTCCACACTCATACATACATGCATATGCCCACATGCATGGAAACACGCATACATACACGCACACACAATACACAAACACATGAAGAAGCAAACACTGCATAAAAATTAAAGAATACAAACTTAGAAAGAAAATCTTAAACTCATTCTTCTATGATTGTGTGGTAATTTGAATGAAACTGACACCCATAGGCTTGTATACTTGAATGCTTAGTTCTCACTTGGTGAACTATTTGGAAGGATTAGGAGGTGTGGCCTTGTTGGAGTAGGAGTGGCCTTGTTGGAGGAGGTGAGTCACTGGGAGTGGGCTTTGAGAGTTTAAAAGCCCACTCCAAGCCCAATGTTTCTCTCTGTCTACTGTCTGTGGATCAGGAACTAGCTCTCAGCTACTGCTCTGGACCATGCATATCTGCTTCCTGACATGACCCTCTGAAAATGCAAGCAAGCCCCAGTTAGATGCTTCCTCTTAGGAGCATTGCCTTGGTCATGGTGTCTCTTCATAGCACATCTGTGACCCCGGTGCTGAGGAGACTGAGACAAATGGATCCCCAGAGCTCACTAGCCAGCCAGCTTAGAAGTCAGGGAGTTCTAGGACCACCAAAGAGACCCTGTCTCAAAAACTAAGGCAGACTGCTGGCAAGATGGCTCCACAGGTAAGGGTGCTTGCTGCCAACACTGACAGCCTGAGTTCAATCCCCAGAACCCACATGGTAGAAAGGGAGAACCAACTCCCACAAGTTGTACCCTGATCTCCACTTGTGTTCTATGACACAAGCACAGACTCCCCCACAAACACATACACACAGGTGCACACATACATGAACATAGACACATGCATACGCTACACTCACACACACACACAAAATTTACCAAGCCCCTGGGAACTTATCTGACTTCCTCTGGTGGGTGATTGCTATCGAATGTTAGGACAGTTCTTGGCTACAGGAAATATTGATAATTTTTTCTTCCATATCCTCACATTGTACAGTAAATGCTTTTATGAACTTAGTTTTGATGGGGGTTGTATGTGGGAGAAGGCTATAGATAAAGCCTCGCATAATAGATCTGAAGTAATAAAGATTCTTTCCCCAAAGGTTTATCACGTCACTTCCAAAAGCAGACAGCACTTTGTTGCCAGCATCGTGAAGTGAGTATTGGGACAGAAGCTGGACCACTGGGTAAGAGACTGCCTCAAGTGTCATTCCTCAAATTACTCACTCATAGAGAAGAGGGAAAACACACTCACAGCAGAGAAAGCTGGTGAGCACGGGTTTAATGAAGGGGCCAGATGCACCAAACAAGCCAAACTCCTGAATAGCATTACTAAGTCATCTGTTGAAAAGAAATAATTAGTCTGTCTCTAGATTTGGAGAAATAATCAGACAAGTGCTAACTGGGGGATGTTTAGCAAAAGAATTGCTCAGGAATGTCAGTGGCATACAAGCAAACAAGCAATGGGCTGACTGCTGTGATTAAAGGAAACCAAAAAGGCAAGATGCCCTGACAACAAAACACAGGCTTAAAGGACATTCCAGGAGTGACAGTTCCAATATTGCACTTCATGCCAATCTTGCAGCAGCGAACACATCATCTCACTTGGCAAGTTGGTTTTGCAGAATTCAGGGGCGGGTGCTATGCAGTGCCATTGACGACCTTTCTCCTCAGCAGTCTGCACAGTGCCTCATGTCACTATGAAAGCTAGCCATCAATGTGCTCCCCCTAAAGAAAACATGTTGAAATTTAATTTCCAGTGTGAAGCGATCAGGTCAGGGGTCTCTGGGAGGTGATCTGGTCCTGAGGGCGGGATCGGTGCACCCCAGCCCTCTGTCTGCGAGGTGACAGCCAAGAAGACAAGCCAGAACTGGGCCCTCATCACACACCAAGTCTTCCAGTGTCTGGTGTGACAACAAATGTTGTCTGCTATATTCTGTTACAGTATTGCAAGCTAAGAAATGTAGGAAAATGTGAACATGGACTGTGCAGAAAATCACATTGTTTCTGTATGGCGCAAACAACAAAAATGGACTCAGCAGGTTGTGTGTCTGTGTGTATGTATGTATACACCTGTGCATACATGTACATATATATGTATGCACAAATATAATCAAAGAAAAAGGCTACCTATTTGGGAGTGGAAGGGCCATGGGAGGGTTTTCAGGGAAGTATCTGGGAGGGGCTGGGGGGGGGAGAAACAGATAGGAAAAATGATGTAATTCTGTATTCCAATTTTTAAAACTTTTAAAAAGAAAATAATGTATAAATACGTTTCTGTAGTGTGAGGGCTCTATTGTGTCAATATAGAGTAGTTTCTTTTTCAAAAACTATACCTGTTGAATACCTATGGGTAATGTGCTATAATGGTTTTAATTAATCTTAAAGTATCTCAAAAAAGATCACACACACACACACTCACACACATGGACATAAAGCAAATACAGTAATGGTTGGTCTGGAATTTTTCAAAATAAAAAGTAATACAAGCTTTTCATGGATTATGTCAATAACTCAGAACACAAAGAGAAAGAAATGCATGCATTCTGGAATTTTTTTTCCCACGGATTGTTCCTTTTAAACCTGTTTTTTTTTTTTCACTTACTTCTACATAATGGGTGTTTTCCATATGGAGAAACACTTGTCTAGCTGAAGATGTAGCTCACTTGCCTAACATCACAAGGTCCTAGTTTCAATTCCCAGTGCAAAGGAAAGAGGAGGGGGAGACAGGAAGGAGAAAAGGGAGGAAAGGATGAGGGGAAAGGAAAATATGTAGGAAACTGATGGTGGCCTCCTCAGAGGAACAGCAGGTGGCAAGTGACTTCAGGGGACTGGCCCACCAGAATGCAAGGCACTGATGGATGAATCTCAGAAAGGAAAGTCCCAGGGGGCTTCACCTCCAGGAAGTCTCTGGCTACGGCTGTGCCTTTACGTGTTTGCCATTTTGCTCTGGTATCTGGCATGGTATGAATGGGTATAGTGGGAACCCTACTACCTTTAAAACAGTGTGATTATCTCAATCACCTGTGGATTATTATTAAGATGATTGCCTCCTTTTATTTTATTTATTTTTATTGCACATTAGTGTTTTGCCTGCATGTATGTCTGTGTGAGGGTGTCAGGTCCATGGAACAAGAGGTACAGACAGTTGTGAGCTGCCATGTAGGCCCTGGGAATTGAACCCGGGTCCTCTGGAAGAGTAACCAGTGCTCTTAACTGCCAAGCCATCTCTCCAGCCCCAGATGACTTCCTCTGAAGCTGTACTGTTTAACTGAAGTAATGATTTTATACAATTATGCTAGTTTAAATAGAAATTTGATGAGTGAAGATTTTTAACAAGTAAAGGATTATGATAGAGGTTAGTTTAGTAGGAAAATTAAAGGTAGGATAAAATGTTGCCCCTATCCCTGATAAAGCAAGGGCTGCAGAAGATAGACTATAGGAACAATCTAGGACGAGCTAGTTTCTCTTGAGGAGCCGTATAGACTATGGTTTAGGTTAAAGATTAAGGAAAACAATTGAGCCCCAGGAGTTAGCTCAAGTTCTTTTTGATATCGAGAAATGTGTCCATGGGCCTTGGTGCATCATAGCTAAAACAAAGCTTTAAGCAGTTGATTTCATGTAACTAGAAAATAAAGAATTAGATGGTTAGATAATTGGACAGGATTCTGAAACATGAAGTTAAACTAGTAATCTATTTTTCTGGCAATTATAGAAACTACTGTGTATGTAAATGGTTATGGCTGAAAGGTTCCTGATCTATGAGAAGTCTAAAAGATAAGTGTTTAATGCATGTGGTTTCTCAGGAATAATTTGTTTTTCACCTGTAATACAGAAAATTTTTAATCATGTAAGGGAAACAGGAAACATGTTTTTGACATGTATTCATTGTAATCATTCACTTAGAAAATAGAATATAACCACATTGTAATTTTTATATTGCTTGAAAGATTTTTCTGGGGTACATAAGCTGTTAGGGGAAAAATAAGGTAGTTAGAAGGAAGTCATTGGGAAAGATGTAGAAGGAAGTCATCAGGAAGTACAAGGAAGTCATCAGGAAGGATGTAGAAGGAAGTCATCAGGAAGGATGTAGAAGGAAGTCATCAGGAAGGATGTAGAAGGAAGTCATCAGGAAGGATGTAGAAGGAAGTCATCAGGAAGGATGTAGAAGGAAGTCATCAGGAAGGAGAAAGAAGGGAAACATCTGGGTAGAAGGATGGAAGAGAAAAAGAACAGAGCAGAACAAGCAACAGAAAGAAAATAAAAAGAAGCTTTTATCCCTCAGAAAAGACGTCTGTGTTTTTCTTGACGATGCTACATCTCCTCCCCAGTCTCTCAGACCTGCTGAAGGCTGGACCCTCTGCAGAAGACCAGGCATAGTGACTCATCTCTATAATTCCAGAATTTAGAAGGCTAGAGATGAAAGGTAGCCAATGAGTTTGAGGCTAACCTTGGATTCACATAGTAAGACTGTCTCAAAAAACAAACAACAAAAATAAAGTTTTCTTTGTATGTTTCATTGCCTAACACTACTGCACATGTGAAAGTAACACTATGTATATAAATGATGTCTTCTTGTATATACATACACATTATAGAGAGAGATTGAATAGTTCAATCTTTTATTTTTATTATTTCTTTTTAGACAGGGTTTCATATATATGACCTGGGTGACCTAGAACTCTCACTATGTAGCCAAGCATGAATGTCAACTTCCGATCCTCCTGCCAATACCTCCAAAGTGCTAGGCTTACAGACATGCACCACCATGCCCAGTTTATGCATATTAGGGTTCAAACACAGGACTGTGTGTCTGCTAGGCAAGCACTCTACCGGCTGAGCACATCCCCAGTCTAACTTTTTATTATTTAAAATAAAAATCACTGTAGGGGCTGGAGAAATGACTCAGCAATTAAGAGCACTGACTGCTCTTCCAGCAGACTGGGGTTCAATTCCCAGCACTCACATGGCAACTCACAAGTATCTACAACTCCAAGATCCAACACACCCACACAGTAAATAATTTTTTTAAAAAACTCACAGTAGTAATCATAATTGGAGGTAAGTCTTGCTATTGATCAATGATCAGCTTTGAGGAAGATAGCCAATGTCAACCCCTGACCTCTACATGCATGGGAACATGGGAACACACACACACACACACACACACACACAGAGAGAGAGAGAGAGAGAGAGAGAGAGAGAGAGATTGCTTTCACACTCCTGACCTGCATGAATGATTCTCCACTCCTTCCCTATTCTAGGTATATAACACAATTTCTCTGCTTGTTTGGAAACACTGTTTTCACGGAGGAATTTTCTCATCTTAACTCTAACAGGATCCCAGAGCTTCTCAGAAATAATAGCAAGGAAAGACTGCCCCCTAGAGGCCTGTCTTCTAATAGCAGGCAGAATGTAAGGACAGCGACAGCAAGCACCGCTTGTGCTAAGATGTTATTTTCTCAGACTATTCAAAGGATATTTCGTTGACACCCTTTGTTGAGCCCAGCATAGGAGGAGAAGCCACGGGAAACACAAAAGCTAATCTAACACGGCACTATCTGAATAAGTTACAATTTCTGTTCCACACACAATACAGAAATAGAGTCAAGGTTAATAGGCCAAAGTCAGGGATTGGAGACCTTTGGGATCTGTGGTCTTGAGGCTCTCACCACAGTTGTGGCGCTGTGATGGCTGCCACCCTGACAGTGTGTTCAGAAGCCTGGGTTCCCACCTACCAGCTAAGTCAAGAGCATTCCATGGTTATGCTGCATTCTTGGTATTTCTTACCATGATAAGCAGTGACTCTCAGAAACTGCTGGTTCTTCTACCTTCCCCATCTTCCAGATGAGGATCCAGAGACCCAACGATCAAGGGTTGGTTCCCCACTGTGTGCTTAGCTCAATCCCAGTGAGTGGCCATTCGCAGGGTCTCTGATCTCAACTCACTGAGGAAAATAACTCAATGTTGTTTGTTCAATACAACTGTAATTAGTGGCTGGATGAAACAGTTTTCCCACACAGCGACGTAAAAATTATTTTTTTCCCAAGATGCAACTCACGCAGGACATGGATGGTTCTGGCTAACCACAATCTAAGGAGGAGAATCCATGCCCTACAGTTTTGTCAAAGGATCCCAGATTGGAATTCCAAGTAAATCAAGGTTCCCCTCCAATTGCAAATAGTTGCTATGCATACCTCATGGCCAGAGATTAGGAAAGATGAGCTATAAGGGCAGAGACCCTCATGGTTTTTCAGAACCATGCATTTTAATGTCTGAGACATAAAAAAATAAAACTGGCTTCTAAGACATTAGCATCTGTCGGGCTGACAGGCCCCTTTTCCATCTGTAATGCTTTCTGTCGTGATGGTTCCAGTCTTCAGAATGAGATGGGCATCCCAGTTTTACAACTCTCTACTGCCTAGTTTACACCAGTCAGCTCTGGCTAGGACAGGAAGGAAGACAGTTGCATACTGACATTTAAATCAATGCAGCCTTCCAAGAGCAAGGAAATTCAAAACAGAGAAGAGTCTAGACCTCCCTGGGTGTGGTACTTTCACTTTAGGAAAGAAACTGAAGACTAAAGGGGTTTAAGACCACCTTTAAGATGTTATTAGCATACAGTGAGGGGTTGGGGACTTGTGTGGGGAAAAGAAATGGTTAGACAAGACCTCAAGGACAAGGAAGTAAGGGAAGGTGATAGTCATGGCTCCTGTCTCCTGGAAAATAGGATCCTGCGACTTTGGTCTCCTGTTGGATACAAAGTGTCCGAGTGTTCTGGAAGACCATGTAGTCATTCCTGCATGTGTTAGTCCCCACAAGCAAACCTCGCCCATCTTACCTGATGTCCAGGCCTTCCTTTTTCTCCCTTGGGGCCTTGGATGTAATTATCAATCCCAGGATCACCCTGAGGAAACAGAAGGTGGCCTTCCTCAAATGGCCAGAACAAGAAAGACAGAAAGAAAGAAAGAAAGAAAGAAAGAAAGAAAGAAAGAAAGAAAGGGGGAGGGGAGGAGAGGGGAGGGGAGGGGAGGGGAGGGGAGGGGAGGGGAGGGGAGGGGAGGGGAGGGGAGGGGACAACAGGAAGAATGGTTTTAGGGAGGGGAGGAAGGGCTGGCTTAGAGGCAGAGAACTACAGAGCTTGAGCAAGGCTCTGGCTTCAAGTACCAGATGAGAAGGGAGAACGGGAAAGAGGGGAACCAGCGGGAAGAGGGGAATCAAAGAGAACTCTTCCATCGTCCAGATGATGGTGTACTCAATAACCATAGATACCCAATCCGAATGACACGCCCCCCCCCACACACACACACACAGCGGCATCTTCTCTGAGATGGTGGCCTCTCAAATCTCTAGCCTGTCACAATGTGGTAAAGACACACAGAGCTGACGCCTCATTAACCAGCACTAGGTCCTCTTTGCCTCTGGAATTAAAGCAGAAGAAAACCCGCAGCCATCACTCACAGGATCTCCCCTCAGCCCAGGCTCCCCACGACGTCCAGCTTGTCCAGGCAGTCCTGTCAAGCCCTTAAATCACAAAGAGAAAAAATGAACAGTGAATCACGTCATAAAGTCACTGCATATTTACAAAGAAAGCATTAGGGAAGGGAACTAGGGATCAGACACCAAGGGCAGCTTAGTACTTGAAGCATAACATATTCAGTCAAAAAGGCATGATTGAAAGGCAGAAATTAACATATGGTTTCTGGAAATCCTGCCTATGCTGGGCCCTGTGCTGGCACACCTGACTCTTACATCTCAGGAATTAGTCCTTCTGCATACACCAGGGCCTAGACCACCTCACTGTCTCAGCCCCTGGTCTTTTCCCCTCCCCCTCGCGTTCTGTAAGGAATCACATGGGGTGGGGGTGGGGGTCTGCTTTATCCACCAAGCATCTGGGTAGGGTAAGCAGAGCAAGAGCCCGTGGGCGGAGGGAGGAGGCATGATTCACACCTGGAACTCCAGTGCTTAGGAGGGTTAGGGGTGACCTTATAGGGCCGTTTCATGGATTTAATAAGAAATTAAAATGTTCGGTACAGAGGCAGGCACAGGGTTCCTGCTGTGCTTTATCAGACTTCTCCCCAGGCCCTTCCCATCTGGCTTCCAGAGTCATCCCCCAAGCCTGTAGGCTCAATGGTACCTCCCTAACCCAGAAACAGCCAGCAGCCCCTAAGGACCCAGTGGGAAGAAAAACCGAAGTGGTGGGGGAGATGGACTGGGAGGAGCGAGGGAGGGGGAACCGCGGTCAGGATGTAACATATGAGAGAAGAATTAATTAGTTAGTTAATTTTTTTAGATGTCAGGAAAAAAAGGCATTGCTCAGCTTGACTTTCAGGACCTCCCTCCTGCTCTGTCTTTCTGGTTCATCCTCTATTCCTGTGTCCTCATTCCCACCCTGAAGTTTCCCAGCCATGCTTTTCCTTGTGATATTTTCCTGACTGGAATACCCTGGTAGGCGTCTCTCTCCCATCCCCTCTCACTGAGGTCTGAATAAAAATACCAACTGTCTGCCAGTCATATGTGGAATTCCAGGGTTGCAACTTCTGGCGGGCTTTTAGTGATACAGTTTCTTTTGTGTCATGCATACCCCATAAATAACCGTGCACCCAGACACTTGTAAATAACCACAAGGAACTTATCATTTCAACCAAGCTGGACTTTGGGAGAACCGTTACTTTGGCCTGCCGTTGCTTTGCATCTGGGGTGAGGAGACATTGGCTCACATCTCCCAGTATAACATAACATCAAGGAAACTACCATGAAGAAAGAAGGGTACTAGATAGTTAAAAACAAGTGAATCTTCAAATGACACTGAAGATGTAATCATGGGAAAGGCATGGGGTTGGGGTGGGGGTGATACCCAGCATGGGCAAAGTCACATGGGGCAGGCAAGCATTGGGTAGTACACTTTGTCTGGGATGGACACTTCTGAACTGAGACTGAAGGGTCTGGTAGGAGATGAACCATCAGTGCCAGGGACGCATGAATAACTTGAGTCACAGAATGACAAGCTTAAACTGCTGGTGTCTGTACATTGGCAATATGACAGAGAGTAAGAGCATGTCCATACTTTACCCTATTGCCTCTGGTCCCCTTCTCTCCAGATGATCCTGCAGCTCCACGGTCACCCTAGGAGGAATAAATAGGCAAGGGGTCTTTACCCTATTGGTCCCTCTGGAAGCTTTCTTCGTGTGGTTCTACTCCAGCTGAGAGTGGGAATATGCTTTAGCACGTTTAACGATAAGATAGATCGGAGGCTCTGAGTAACCCTCCACCAAAAACAATTCCAAATACCCAATCAGTTAAAACAATTCTTAGGTACATTAATAAGATGACAAATGAAAAGAAATTCTTAGGGTTCTCGATGAAGAAAAAGCAGGGTATCGGTAGGATTTTAGGAGGATCACATAGAATTTCTTGAGCTGAGAAATATAAGTGAATCAAAATTCAAGTGATGTGTTAAATAGAAAAATAAACAGAAGTAAATGATGTAAAAAAATAACAAATTAGGAGCCAAAGGCTTGAGTGGTGGTGCCAGTTGCTAATCTCAGCACCGGGGAAGCAGAAGCAGGCAATCTCTGTGAATTCAGGGCCAGCCTGGTCTGTATAGCAAATTGCAGCCCAGTCAGGACTATATAGTGAGACTCTGCTGAGAGAGAGAGGGAGAAGAAGAAAAGGAGAAGGAAGAGGAGGAGAAGTTATATAGAATGCAGCCCACAAAGAAAAAGGAAATACGAAAAGGTGACTGAGAGAGAGTTGAGGACAAAATGGGAAGTTCTCATACATTTCTAGTTAGACACAATAGAGCAGTGGTTGTCAACCTTCCTAATGCTACGACCCTTTAATACAGTTCTTCATGTTGTGGTGACCTCCAACCACAAAATTATGCTCGTTGCTAATTCATAGCTATAATTTTGCTACTGTTATGAATTGTCATATAAATATCTGTGCTTTCTGATGGCCTTAGGTGAACCCTGTGAAAGGGGGCCATGACCCACAGGTTGAGAACTATTGTAATAGAGGAAACAGGTGTTATACATTGTGTCTTGAATATCTCCCCAAGGTCTATTTATTGACTCTTAGTCCCAGTGCACTAATGCTGGGAGATGCTGTGGTTTGGACCTTTAAAGAGTGGGACCTGGTGGGTCCTTTAAAGAGTGGTCCTCAGGCCACTAGACTAAGCCCTTGATGGGAACCCTGGAAGCCCTGTCCTCTTCTTTTTCTCCTTCTCGGTCATGAAGTGAGCAGATCTCTCCACTATGTGCTCCCCACCATTGCCTCTGTGACTCCCCCATCAGAAACTTAAGAGTGGGGTTACCCAATCCCTGGCTTGATTCTTCAAATCATGAATGAGAATTAGCCTTGTCTCTTTATATGTAAATTCCCTCAGATATTTCAATATAGGATGGGAAGCTGACCACAACACAAAGCTAAACGTTTCAATAGTGTAATTTTCTAAGGATTTTCTAAGATTTATGGAAGGAATAAATAGATCCCAAAGCTTAACAATTTCCAAGGATGATAAATCAAAAGAAACATACACCTGGCTGCAGCATAGTGAAACTGTCAAAACTAACAGCAATGGAAAAATTTTTATGCAGTCTGAGATATATGTATGTATGTATGTATGTATGTATGTATATACATATATATACATATATATGAAATGTTGCTTGCCAAGAAATAATTATTTTGACAGATAGCTTCTAAATAGTAATAATGAAAGATCTAAGGCAAAAGCCAGAGACTAAGAATGGCATTGTCCAAACACTGAGAAGGGACAACTTTAAGAATAGAATTGTTTACTCAGTGAGTGGTCCTTTGTGGAAAAAGAAAACAAGAAGCAAAGAGATTTCAGAGGAACAAAATCCAGGGGAGTTTCAGTGAGCCTGACCCTCATTAAAGGAAAATCTGCAAGATGTACCTTAGGCAAAAGAAACAAGATGACTTCTTGTTTTGTTTTGTTTTAAGCTATCAACTATTAAAAAGAAGATATCTGTGATGTTAATAAAAATGGGAGCAAAGCTAAGAGAATGTCAGCTTTTTAAAAACAATATTAACAATAAAGTCTGGGGCTAGAGAGAAGGCTCAATGGTTAAGAGCAAAACTGGCTGCTCTTCCATAGGACCCAGGTCCAGTTCCCAGGGCCCACATGATGGCTCACAACAGTTTAACTCCACCTATCAGGAATGCAACACCCTCTTCTGGCCTCCACAGGCGCCTTCACACATGGGCATGTGTTCACACATACACACAAGTATAAATCTGTAAAAGAAAAACCATGTCTAATTGCTGGAATTTAACAAACTATAAGATGGAAATGCCCTGCCGAGTATGCATGTTAAAATGACTGATCAGGAAACGCTACCTTGGTGTAAGAGTACATATGCCAGACTAATGTGAGAGCAGAAGAGGGCACTATTTGTGATGGAGAAAGGGAAGCAAGAAGGGGAGGGAGGGAAGATTCGAGAAGGAGATGAATAAGAACAAAGGATACTAGCATGTATGTATAAAGATGCCATAATTTTGTCATACTGAATTAAAATTGTTTTAAAGTATACCATGAACTCTATGACATAAAAAATTATTTTTCACTCTGATGGTACAAAGCTGTCTTCTGGACACAACATGGCTGTTGCACCACGAACTCAACAGCAGTGACTACATGCACAAGGCTGGTCCCATCAACATTCTGTCATAGAATGGAGAGAAGCTGTGTGGCTAATGGTTACTGCGAGGTGGGAGTCATAGTCCTTAGTGTTATGGCCACCGGTAAGCCACCCATGCTTAGTTAACTACACACACACAATGTTTAGTTAAGCCAAAGTTAACTAAAAGCAGTGGAACACAAACAAAATAACATGAAAATAGTAAGGGGACTTGGAAAGAAGCAGGGTTCAGTCGGTTGGGAGAAATAAGAGAAGATAATGGGGTATATGATCAAAGTTGTGTGTGTGTGTGTGTGTGTGTGTGTGTGTGTGTGTGTGTGTGTAATAAAACTATAAAGGAATTTTTAAGAGTTAAAAGTTGTTTTTCCATCCAGTCTGACAATGAGCAAATCAAGTTTGCAAAATTTAAAAAGCAATCTCTTGCAAAGTTGTACATAATTAATTTAAAATGTGGATGTGTTCCCTCAGAAGTAAGAGGGGAAAGTTTAGTGACAGGAAGGTGGATAGTGAAAAGACGTGGTTAATCACAAGTGCTCAGGAGGCAAAAGCAAGCCGATCTCTGAGTTCATGGCCAGCGTGGTCTGGGTAGCAAGTTCCAGACCAGCCAGAACCCTGACTCAACAAATAAATATGGACATAGCAAGATAGTGTAGCAGGTAAACGGCACTTGTTGCCAAGCCTGACTATCAGAATTCAATTGCTAGTACCCACAATGTGAAAAGAGAGAACCAATTCCCACAACCTGACCTCTGGCCTCTACAAGTGTGCAGCGGCACACACGCGCACACACATATGCACACATACATACATAAATCCCAGAGTAATGGCAGGAAATATAAAGCAAGATAGTTCCATACCTGTTCTCCATCTAAGCCCTTAGCACCTTCCTCGCCAGGGCTGCCCTGTGGGAAGGAAGGGAGAGGTTAGAGACCAGAGACCACAGGATAGGGTGTTTGTTACATGCTAATTTCCCTGCTTCTTTTTCCGCTGACAAGAGTACCGAGCTTCTGAAACAATGTTAACACCACACCCAATTGTTAAAAAGTAACAATTTGCTCTTCCCTACTGCTTTCCCAGATGGTTCCAGGCAGAAGTAGGGGGGGAGGGGGGAGATGAGGGAGCAGGGGTAGGGTAAGAGGAGAGAAGGAGGAAGAGGAAGACATGTAAAATAAAAACTGCAGAGGGGGGAGACACAGGTGTGGTAAGAAAAGGTAAGAAAGACTCTTGTAACAGCACTGGAGATGAGCAAGTCCTTTGCCAAACTGGATCAGATGTTCCCATTGGCTGCCACATTCTAAAACTGGCCCTTGTAGCTAGCCCACACCTGTAATCCTGGCACTCGGAAGTCTGGGACAGAAGGGTCAGGAGTTCAGCTATAGAAGTAAGATGAGTTATAGAGTAAAATGCTGTCTCAAAACATCACACACACACACACACACACAGAGATACACAGACACACAGAGACAGCATCTTTTGAAAAAAAACATGTCAGAATTTCGAAAGCCAAATGATATTCACTTCACACCTCTAAAAGAATGGGGTTGTCCACCCAAGAAAACCAAGTTTAAAAGATTTCTTTGTTTAAGCCAAGTAAAACTGAATTAGCATATGACATTAAACACATCTAGCAAGCTCTTGAATTGGAATTCATGTGACACCTTTGCCACAGGCCACAAGAAGTGGCAGAAGGTTCCAGAATGCCCGAGTAAGATCAGCCCCAGAAGCCCTGGTCTGTAAGTCTCATTTTGTAAATGCTCCTCCGTGGTAATGAGGGAAACACAGAGGGTGTGCAATGTGTATTTCTGAAGCAAATAAGTGAACAAGCAGATACTTTGATCCTTAATCGGGATGCAAAGTTATTCGTTTCCTGTGACAATTTCAGTTTATCACCCCTCCCCCCACCTGACCCTGCTCTCCCCACCACACTTTAGACCAGGGCCAACTCTTTTGGTATATCATGTGATAGATAATGGTAGTTCATTATTACAGACTTGAAAATAACAATATTTGTTACAATCTTTAAGCTTAAATATGTCTTACAGTCACCCATTGGGAAGGTCTACTTCCTTGTCTAAGAATTTGGCATTTCACTCAAGCCATAGAACAGGGCATAGACTCAGTACTGTGTTGCCACCCAGGGTAAGAAATAAGACGCTCCTACCTTCTCTCCTGAAAATCCTCTTGCTCCCTGAAGTTATGAAGAAATAAAAACAATTTATCTGTGTACATAGATCCAAAAGAGTGAAGTCATGTAAAAACATACTTGCATGCCTGTGTTCACAATATTCACAATAGCCCAGCTAGGAAAACAGCCTAGGTACCCATCAGTGGAGGAATGGATTGTTTTCTTATGTGATATAGATGCACAATGGGATGTTATTCAACCATTAAAAAAAATCTGTCATTTGGAACTGGAAGGCATTGTGTTAAATGAAATGAGCTAGACACAAAAACACTAGTAATACATTTACAGCTTTTAAAAATAAAAAAAAAAAAGTTAACCCAAATGTGGACTACTGATCGCTAGAGGTTGGAGAGGCAATGGGATACCAGGCTTAGCTCATGCACGACCCTAGATGTCGTTCCACACACTAGAGAAAGAAACAGAGAGAGAAGAAAAATTGAGCTTGACCAAATTTTTAAACTCTTGATTCATTTACAAAGTCATGTCATTTCACTTTGAAGAAAATATAACTATTTGATCAAAGTGAAGTGCGTTCTCTCTCTCTCTCTCTCTCTCTCTCTCTCTCTCTCTCTCTCTCTCTCCATCAAAGAATGACTACTACCCTTCCTCCACCTTCCCCCACTACCCTCCCCTACTGCCTATGCCTGGGGAAAAACAGCACCTTCTAACGCTTTGCATAGTAGGGGTACCCGAAACAGCAGTGGCCGTCACTTATATTTGCAATGACAAAGTTGAGGATACACTGGGAACAACAGGGCAGAGTCACTGAAAGAACACCTTGGTGGCATGTGGAGGACACAATCAGTGTGACAGGGAAAGCTCTCTTTCGGACTTTAGATATTCCCACTGGGCTTATTGAAGACGATCTTCCAACTCTGGAAGCTTCAGGGTCATCTAAGGCAATCATTTAAAAGAGGGCTTTCTGTCATCTCCCTGTAGCTGTTCAAATCTGGGATTCCAAGCATAACTTCCAACGGTAAGCATGCTCAACTCTTGTCTTGAGGGTTTTTTGTTTTGTTTTGTTTTGTTTTGTTTTCTGGGACTGGAGGCTGCTCTCCCCAAGTATAGGCTAAGCTAATGTACTAGGGAATTAATGCTTCTTAGGACCAGCCCAAGCTCCTTCCTGGTGGGATTTGGAGTAGAATCCCCAGCTCCCTCATATCTGAGTGGACATGGCTCAGGCTAGTGTTCAACACCAACCACCAGAGTTCTGGGTCAAGGACCTGCTCTACCCAGTGTGGAATCGAACTGACATTTGTCTGTTTAGGTCGCTTTCCCTGTGTCTTACATCATTACTTCCCTCCTGGGGTCTCCTGGGATCACCTCCCTGCAAACTCTTTACGTTTTACTTCCAGGCAACCTTCAGTCTAAGGAGTCAAGATTCTACAGCTGTGGTAAGGAATTAAGATTTTTCTCCAACTCAAGAGGCAAAAATCATGAAAGTCAAAGAATCTCAAAGCTCAAGGACACACTCACCTTAGGACCTCTCACACCAGGACATCCTTCCTCACCTCGAAGTCCAGGAAGACCCCGAAGGCCTCTTTGTCCCTGTAGAGAAAAACATGGGAAGATACCTAAGCATGTTGCCTCCGTGCCTACCAAAGCAATTCTAACCAGCAGTGATGCCAAGCAAAGGGACTGGAACACAGGCAGATGGTCTCTTAAAGTTTTACATCCTCAAACACCTGACCAAACGTAACCTACAAGGTCATCAGATTATAAATTCATCACCTAGCCAAGTTGAAGGCCCAAATGAGAAAACAACTTCAGTATTCAAACCTCAGATGTGTCTAACATCTCCTTCAGACTGCTCAAACTGTGGTCTCATATAGAATAAACTGTGGCTTAACACTTTCTTGTCAATGACACCCTTCCTGCATCCCTAAGGTCCCTATTTGTCACCTCCTTGCTTCTCTTAAGATGGCCTAATTATCCCCTGATTGTCCTTACTTTACATGTCTCTTACTTAGGCTTTGGGTTTGCTTGCTTGCTTGCTTGCTTGCTTGCTTGCTTGCTTGCTTGCTTGCTTGCTTGTGGCAGGGTCTTGCTATGTAGCCCAGGCTAGCACTGAACTTGTGATCTTTCTGCCTTCACCACCCAAGGACTGAGATTCTAAGTACATAGCACCAAGACCGGTAGCTATTTTCTAATTTTTTTTTCTTTGCAGTTTATTAGTATTGGCACATGTGTGTATGTGCATGCGCATGCATGTGTGTGTATGTTTGCATGTGTACAGGTGCAAGGTACTACAGCAAATGTGTGTGAGTGAGGGGACACCTGCAGGAGTTGGTTCTCTCTTTCCACTATGGATCCAGAGTTAAACTTGGGTCGTCAGGCTTGCATGGCAAGCACTTTGACCAGCTGAGCCATCCCACCAGCCACTTTTAAAAACACATTAGAATCTCCTGCTATGTTTTGAGTTTTGTGTCCACCCAGCATCCCAGCAGAGATGCTAGTCACAAGAGAGAAGATTACCACCCCAGCGTGGGTCCTCCAGTCTCCATCTCTAGAACCCCAGCTGAGACCCCAAATACGGAGGAACACCTGGCCTTTGAGCCCTTCTTGGTTTTCTCACTCACAAGGCCAATGAACATAACAATCTTTTTATTTTAATTGTGTGAATGTGTGTGTGTGTGTTCATGCGTGAGTGGAGCATATCTGACCCATGGCCGGGTGCGCAAGCCAGAAGACAAATTTGCCTTCTACCTTGTATGACACAGGATTTCCTGTTCTTATCTGGGAGAGCGGGTGTGCACACTTCTGTATGCAGCTTTATGTGAGTTGTGGGATCCAGACCCAGGTCCTCAAGATTGCACAGCAAGGGCTTTACCTACTGAGTCATCCCCCAACCTCAGGTTGTTATCATATACATATACCATTGAGATGCAAGGTGGCTTGGGAGAGGTATGATCAGTATAACAGAGGACATCTGGAAGAATAAGTCATCTGCTCCAGAGATATATTCCACTTGAGCTTACAAATGTATGCTCACACCTCTTATAGCGTTCCACCTATAGAGATACCTCTGGCACTAAGCAAGAAAACCTGACCATTTTTCGACAAAAAAAAATAACAACAATAAGAGCTGTTCAGAAGACAACACACAGTGAAGTCATCTTCTCTTGTAAGAAATTGCATTAAACATAGAAGGTTGGAGAGATGACCCAGTGGGCAAGAGAACCTATGTTCAAATCTGATGATCTGAGTCCCCAGCACCCACGTTAAAAGTTAGAAGATGTGGTATGATCCCAGTGTAGCAAGACAGGAGGCAGAGATAGAACTGTCTGGAAGCTCCCAAGCCAATTGGCTGAAGTATGTAGTACATAAACAAGAAAGATCCTGTCTCAACAAGATGGAAGAAGAGAACTCACTCCTGGAAGTGACCTCCATGTGACACACACATGATCACTCACTGACCCACCCAGCATGTATGAAAAATAACACAGGACATTTTATACATCATCAAAAATTAAAGGGAATATTTTTGCTATTTCTAAATGAACCTGCAAGAACTCATACTCATGTTTAGTAAGGCTGTGCTTACTGAAGAGAGAGATGGAGAGAGACAGGGAGACTGATCAAGTCTCCCAAACTACAAAGTACATCTGTTAACATGTCTTGGCAGCTACATTTGTTTCTTTAATTTCTGCTTATCTTCTACATTCAGACAGTATAAGTATTCAGAATAACAGCAAGATGGATTTTTCAGTTGTTAAAAGCACTGGCTGTGCTTCCAGAAGACTCAGGTTCAGTTCCCAACACCCATGTGACAGCTCAGAACTGTCTGTAACTCCAGTTCCAGGGGATTTGATACCCTTTTCTGGCTTCTATGGGCACCAGGCTCATTTGTGGCAAATAGACACACCTGCAGATAAAATACTGATATAAATAAATAAATCTTAAAAAAAAAAAAAACAGGTGGAGCAAAGAAACTTTCTATACTTGTATGTGGGTAAATACAAGGGGTATTTTTTTTTTCCAATTACACTGAAGGGGGCAGGCAAAAGAGCCTTGACCTAAGTTCTGCCCTTTTGACTTCAGACTCCATTTTACCAGCAGGGTGAAATAAAGTTCAGGTTCCCAAGCCCTAGGGGAGCTGAGAACTTTTCAATGACTGATCAACCTCCTCCCTAAACCATAGAAACAGTCATTACACATCTTTAATTCCCTAGAAAATTATGGCTGTTCCTAACAACAGAAAGAACAAATGAATCTGATTGGTTGGACTAAAAGCTTGCATTGTATGTGGGTTGACGATGATAAAGCACTCAAGGAAAGTCCCTGATCTTTGACTCCTGATTGGTGAAAACTGTAACTCTGCAACACATGTTTGTGATTTTTGTGATTATAACCCCCACGTCTGCCCCTGCTCAGGGCTGTCAGGGGAAACAAGGCTCCTGAGTCCTTGTCCTGAAACCCTGATCAATCAGTGACCTGCTATGTGGTGACTTATTAAAATCTTTGGAGACCATAAGTGTTATCTCTCTCCTTCCTGTGGTGCACAACAGGCTAGTTGTAACAACATCCCAATGTTGTTTTCTGTTTTTAACTCCCATTCTTTCCCAAGTATGAGGTGGAGGGAAGAGCCACACAGATACAGTACCAGGGCAGGCAAGAGACCGAGCAGGCATGCAAATCCAGCTGCCTCCTAAAAGCTAAATATGGAAAACATTGCTCTTTTCTTGTTTTGTCAAATATATGCCCGTTTTTCATAAAGTAACATATCATGTATATTAACACATAGTGGGCTTTTGTCATTATTAAATAAGTAAATAAAATTCTCTTAGCTTTAACTTATAATAAAGTAGACATCACAAGAACAAAACCCAGAGCTGAGAAAGACGAGGGGTTAAGTTCTTGCCTACAAACAAGGTCCTATGACCAGTCCCCAGCAACACACACACACACACACACACACACACACACGTATATCAAAAAAGTCTTTGAGAACCTCTATAATTGTTAAGAGCATAAAGACTGGAGGGTGGGGGAATAGAGAGCCATTGGTAAGAAGGTGTAAACTCAGTTTTCAGTGAGTAAGTTTTGGGCTCTGATGCACAGCATGGCAGCTACAGTTAGGAGCATAACACTAGCTGCCTGAAATTCTCTAAGGAGATGGATCCTAAATGTTCTCACCACACACCAGGAAAGTGCTGACCAATGTGGCCAACCTGCCAATAGCCTGGACTGTATGATGGCCTCACAACATGTACATATATAAAACCATCATGGTGACATATCTTAGGGAATGAGGTTCCACTTGTCAATTAAATCTCAATAAAGCTGGAGTGACAAAGAGTAGGACAAATGAGTAGCAATGGGACTCTAGCAGAATCGTCATATCTAGGGTAAACATCAGAATGAACATTTGTCTTCTAGAAGTACTTAGACTTGAAGAAATGATTGTGGGAAACGGTGAATTTCTTTTATCTATAGAGCTGGTTTTCTGAAGGAACTTTACAGCCTTTGCACGACTTTGGTCATAAGACTATCCTGGCACACCTGAGGCATCTGGAATTATTGGTTACTGCAAACAGTACACACTAAAGACTAAGGTTTCAAGGGTGTGATAACTTCCTTCAGAAAACATATAGATTGGATTGGGGGCTTTGATATGAGGAACTTGTTTTACCCAAAAAAAACAAGGTTTTTTTTTGTGTAGCTTTTGTGTAGCTATCAATAAATATGCTTCTGCATGGCTGTTTGAGGTTCAGGTCCTCGAAACTGTTCCTCCGTGCTACAGAGAACCTAAAACTCATCTTGGAGTGACCTTCTTTCTTCAGCTGACCAGAAAGCTTGAGAACCAGTAGGGTATATGCAAACCAACTTTAAAGCAGCTCGAGGGACAAAGGACTGTTTTAAAATCACCCGAAAACCATTCTTAAATCTGCCTGGTGTTTCTGTGATGAGATGAAGATGGTCGCCAGCCCATTCTGCTATCCTACCTCACAGTTCTCTCTATAATATACATTTGTCTCGCTGATAAACAAATGGTACATACTTCTCACGCAGCACATCCTGGGGTGGGGTGAGGTATCCAGGATTTTATGCACTTCACCATAACTCCAGAACCTTCACCGCCTCCCAAGAAAGCTGGGTGATAGTGTTATAAAGAATGGACTTGGATTCTCTTTCACTCACCTCGTCATACCAGCCATAATCATGGGTGGCCCAGTAGTCATAACAAATCATCTTAACTTATCTGATGGTTCTCAAGTAGGGGATGGGAAGGGAAGGGAGGAAGAGTAGGAGAAAGATCCAGTACTCACATAGTCACCCTCTTCACCAGGATGGCCAGGAAGCCCGTCCAAACCCCTCTCTCCCTGAGAAAACAAGAAACTCAAATAAGTAACTTGGACTCTGGATTCTTCATCATTTCTCAAATCTATGCAAAAAAAATTAAATTGCTACTATGGCATAGCCTTGTCTTACTAGGTACATATGTTATCAAAAGATCCATTAGCTACTGGAGAAGGTGCACAGAAATGGAGATTCTCGGCCTATATTACAGGGAGGATATGAATACTTATTTGTTCAGCTCATCAGATTATTGCTGTGATTCCAAAATATTTTAAACCATTCTATCATGAAAACTCAAACTGACACCAGTTTCTAGTTTAAAGTTTAAAAGAAAAATAAGTGTTGTTCCTAAACAGGTCTCTGTACTTGTTTAAAACAATCTGCAAAATTCATGTCTCTGATTACTCACAAGAAAGGGTTTATTTCTGACTCAACTGTTTAGTTTTTTTTTTTTTTTTTCAATTTCAAGTTTATAAACTGTATCATCCTAAGGAATTCTGGCTTGCTATTTGAAAGGTAGATTTGTTTATTTAGCCTGAAATCCACTGATAAGATCAGTAAGACATGTTTTATCTGTAAAATTCAATATAGCCAAGCACTACTCAATTCTAACCGCACTGGGAAGTCAACATTTTCTAACCCTCCTATTGCTGGCATTTGAGACATGGCCACTTAGTTGACACACACACACACAACCACACAGTAAGGGGCTCCCAAACTCAATCCTCAGTCTAATATTGAAGAACATAAGAGAGGGTCTATAACTGCATTTGTCAATTATACATGAGTTGGGGGGAGCTTAGAGATGGCCCCACAAGCATGAGGTCCTGACCTTGAGCCTCAGCACCCACACAGCTGATGGGTCACTGCATCCTGTAATCCCTGCACTGGGAAGGTACAGATAGGAGGACTCTGCAGTTTGCTGGCCGGTTGACTGGCCTAGACAAATTGGTAAGTTCCAGGTTCAGAAAAAGACAGTCTCAATAATTAAAGTGGACAGCTGCAGCCTGGGAGAGAGATTCCAGATGTTCGTTCATGGCCTCCACATACACCCACACATACAAATGAAAACTGTAAAACCGCCTGTCTGGGAAGATGGCCCAGCCAATAAAAATACTTGCCATCAAGACTGATGACCTGGGCTGGGCATGGTGCACACACCCTTAAGCCCAGCACTTTGGAGGAAGAGTCAAGCAAACCTATATGAGTTCAAGGCCAGCCTGGTGTACAGAGCAAGCTCCAGACCAGACTCTTTCTCAGAAACAAAACCAAAACAAACAAAAATGTACAACCCAAATTTGATCCATGGGACCCACATCCTAGAAAGAGAGAGAGAGAGAAAAAAAAAAAAAACAACTCTCAAAGATTGCCTCTGACCTCCACATGAACATGGTAGCCTGCACATGGCCACACAAGTAAATATGACAGAAACAAAAAATAATTTCAAATCAACATAAAAAGGCAGCATTGTGTGATAGAAAGAATAGATGTTAAGTAAACACAGGAGTTCAACTCTCAAATTCCTTTTCATACTGTACAGTTTGGGAAGAGTGTTGTCCACTCTCCGAACTTCAAGATCATATATGTGTAAAATAATGAGGTCCTCAAAGGTTTGTTTTGACTGTAAAATTAAAGAAGACTGTGAGGATGTCAGCCTTGGTATGCATTAGGTACTGAGTGTCACCTCTCTCCTCTACCAGAAATTCTTACCTCCCTCCCAAGACTCCCGGGATCACCTCTTACCTCCCTCCCAGGACTCCCGGGGTCACCTCTGAGCCCTTCTTCTCCATAGCACTTGGCATACACGTGACAGCATGTTCTCACCACAATTGTGTCCTGAAACACAGAACCTGTATCACAAAAGGTTTTTTTCTTTCCTATCAGCCTGGGTCATTCTACACACTAGATAGGCAAAATTTCCCAACACCCTCCCTCCCCCACAAACTTTTTCAAAGCCATTGTCATCACTGGAATCAAGCTAAGGACACTTTGGAAGAAGACTCACGAGTTGCTTCAGTAAGACACTTGGAAGGGACTGCAGATTGACACTCAGAGGCTGCTGGTATGCGAACCCTCGGCCAAACTCCAGCTCCTGCAGCTCTTCTAACCTCTGCACACCTTCCAGGCCAATGAGCAGGAGTCCGGAGAGTCCTTCACGGTACCAAGGAGGCAGGGTCACTCAGCTGTCTTCTGAACCATCTGTCTCTGCCTCAGCCCCAGGAGGTTACCCACCATTGCCACAACCTCAGACCTTCTTGTCTTAAGCTACATTTTTGTTAAAAACAAGTTCCCAGGCCAGAAGGGGAGGTTTACACCATCATCCCTAGAACATGCAAGCTGAGGCAGGAAGATCAGGAGTTTGAGGCCCACTTAGGCTGCATGGGCTGCCAAAAGTGAGCTATATCATGAGACTAGCCTTTTTTTTTTTTTTTTTTTTTTTTTTTTTTTTTTTAATTGCTGTTGCTGTTGTTGGCTGTTTGGTTTGGGTTTCTTTCTTTCTTTCATACAGAATCTACCTATATAGATGGCCCTAGCTGGCCCAGTGCTCTAAAGAAAGCCCAGGCTAACCTCAAACTAGCAATGATCATTCTGCCTCTCCCTCAGGTACCTCCCCTTTTTTTTTTTTTTTTTTTTTAATTTTTGAGATTTCATCTGTATTTCATGTGTATGAGTGTTTGCATGGATATCCGTCTGTGCACCACATGTAGCACCCAAGGGGGCCAGCGACGGTGCCGGGTCTCCCAGAACTGGAGTTGCAGATGGTTGTGAGCCATCGTGTGGGTACCTGAGCTTGAGTCCCTCTGGAAGAGTAACCCGTGCTCCTTACCACTGAGCCAGCTCCCCGGGCCCTAGAGTGCCTTTCTTACATTGCCACATCCTCTAAACCTAACCCTGAAGTTGACTTGAAGTTTATTCTTGGGAATTATGCCCAGGGACTGGTAAGATAAAAATAAAGTCACTCGTTGCAAAGTCTAACAACCTGAGTTCAATCCCCAGGCCCACATGATGGAAGGAGAAAACTGACCCCTGCCTGTGACCCTCTCACCTCCACGTATGTGCCACAGCATGCACACACACACACACACACACACACACACACACACACACACACACACATGCATATGTGTGGATGAAAGTGAGGACGTGACCACTCCAAAGTACGGCTGAGAAGGACGGTTTTATTGTAGATACGAACAGCCAGGGGCTTCGGGAAGGGTCCAGCCTGAACAGGGCCGCGGGAGGAGAGAGAGGGGGAGAGAGAGAGGAAGCGAGAGAGGGCAAGCAGACCAAGAGAGGAACCAAGAGCAGAGCCAAGGGACCAGAGACTAGGGCATGTGGCCAAAATGGCTGCGCTGTATGGGAACCAGCAGCGGAGGGGCAGGGCCAGCCCTGCGCTGGAGAGGTTATTTAGGGAAGGAGGCAGGCTGAGAAATGCTAGGAGTCGTCACAGGTACTGAGACTTGTCCCTAGTTTCTTGGGGTCTGACAGTGCACACCCACGTGAACATATACAAATGAATAAATAATGTCCAGAGATGTGACACTGTGGCTTAATGACAGAGCACTTGCTCAATATACATGCGGCCCTGGTAAGGAAAGGAGGGGAGGAGATACGGCAATCACGTGACTGTTTACGAATATTCTGGTCTCCTTCTTGAGGGTGCATGGTAAGATTACACTTCTAAATTTGTTTTAGATTCATTTCATTTTCTACATATGAGCGTTTTACCTACGTATATGTCTGTGCACCCAATACATGCCAGGCACCCTCAGAGGTCAGAAGAGGTAGCCCCAGGATGCCCTGGGACTGGAGTTACAGATAGTTGTGGGCCACCATGAGGGTGCTGGGAACCAAGTCCAGATCCTCCGTAAGAGCAACAGTGCTCCTGACCACTGAGCAATCTTCCCAGCACCGGGATCTCACTTCTTAGAGAAGGTTAGAAACTTCAGCAAGCCTCAATTCCTGATCTTGGGACAATATTTTAAGTTGAAAGTGATAATATAGTTTCCTCAGCCAATGAGATGTGAACAGAAGTGACAGGTGTCACTCCCAGGAACAAGTCCTCAGGAGAGTATTCAATCCCACCCTGTTTCCCTGGCCACAGCAGTTAAGAAGTGCCAGGAAGTCTGATGGGTGAGCAGGAAGCAGAAAGTGCATACAACCTAGTGACCTCTGTCACTGAGGCTTGGGGGTTATGTAAGTTTAGGCAGATCCTAGTTAATGAAGCAGGTCTGAGGTAACAGTGGAGTCTCTTCACATGTGGAGACCAAATGGACACGGGTGTTTAAGAAATTCAATCAGGAATTGTCATGTTTGTTGTCATAACAAATACTGTTGTTAATATTTTGATCAGTAAACCCCCAGCATTTACACAGTTGGCTTTTTGCTACTGAACAAGCTGTTGACAATCTTGTACATATTCCCAATTTATGTCTTAAAAATATATGTTCTTGGCAACTAATTCGCGAGCAGATTTTGCAGTCTCTTATCACACAGTCCCAAATTTCTTCCAGAAAAAGAAAAAGAAAAAAAGTTGCAACAATTTAAACTTCCAGGGTAATCAATGAAATAAGTTCATCTGGAAGCAAGCTGTCACTTTAAAAGAAAAAAATTGAAAAAAGAAAAGAAAAAACAGCTTTCCAACACACCAATGGCGAAATCACTCCCACACTAGGGATGTACTGAATACACCATCAAAGGACAAGGGCAAAGATGTCACCCAGGAGGGGACTGACACAAAGCTCCACGCTGCCTTCCTCAGCAACCTGGGGATTTCCTCCAAACCGTTAGGGACCTGGTCCAGGCCAAACCAGGGTTCATGTTGTCAACACAGAGAAGAATTGACTAGCCTGAAGCAGAGTTGGAGATTTTATTAAAGATATTTTAATACGGGTTTAATTGTGAGGGATAAAAGAAAGAGAGGCACTCAGAAGAAAGATGTGTCCACCATGGGGTGGGCTCCCCCAAAGAAAGAGTGTCAGGAAACAGGATGGACCCAAGTAGGGTCCAGGCTTCTCTGAGAGAGTATGAATGAATTATCTAAGCTTTAGCATTATGCACATTTTGCTGGCTCTCAAGTTACATCTCAAATGGTTGCTAAGAAACATCCTCCTCCTCTGCCACTTCTGATATGTGAGATAAATAGCTGGAATGGCTCTGGAGATGCCAGAGATGGAATTAGAATCTGATAAATCCTATAGAACCAGAACCTCTAGGGTTGCACGTGTCCTTTCTCTGTAAATGGGGTTTCCGGTGAGATTCCCAGAAAATCGTGGGTTTATAGGGGTGGAGGGAGAAAGGCCTTAGCAGTTGTCAGTTGTCTGTAGGTGAAAAGCTCCTACCAGATTCCCGAGTGCGAACCCTCCTTCCTCCCCCTTTTTATGCTGCCTCAAGGGAGCTTGAACAAGTCAGCATGACTGGATATTCATCCCAAGTTTGCTTCATGTAACACAAAATGAGAACAGCCAAAGCCACTTTATGCAGATGAACAAATTGTCCTACACTAGGACACCCAGAGGAACAGCAAGTGTGCTCTGAAACACAGCCAGAAGCCTGCACACAGCTGCATCCACTCCTGGGCAATGGGCACCTTCTAATTTCACAGACACACCACCTGCAGAAGCTCCCTGGCCCTTAAAGGTGGAGGAGTGCAGAGGGAAAGATTGGAGAGAATGACGGAGCGAAGAGCAAGGCTCGGCTTCCAGCTGACTCCGGGCCTTTAAGGAAACTTAAAATACCAGATGACATTACTGGAGGACAGTGGCTTCTGCAAAACCATGCAAGCAGCTCTGACATTGGGGATGCAAGGAGGTAAAGATGCCCACACACACACCCGACTTAAACCAGTGAGACTGGGTCTCAGCCTCTTGGAACCATGCTCTACCCACTAGGGCAGATGGCTTCCTGGAGTCCATCCCCACCTGAGGCATAAAGGAGTTCTGCCTTGGTGGGAGGGGCCTTCGTGGGAGGGGCCTTGGTGGGAGGGGCCAGTCCATGCAGAACGCCTGCACACTTACTTACCTTTGCTGTGGAGGAGCTCAGAGGTTCTCCTCAGCCTCTGTAAGTCCTCATCAAGTCCGTCAGTAAACACTAGGAGGACCTGGGGGGACAGGGGAGAGGAGGAGGAGAGAGCAGGAAGAAGGGAGGAAACATAAGAAGGAGCAAGGAAAGAAAATGCAGTGCATTCTAAAAATTAAACATTCTGTTTTGGTTTTTTGAGACAAGGTTTCTTTGTATAGCCCTGGCTGTCCTGGAACTCTCTCTGTAGACCAGGCTGGCCTCGAACTCCGAGATCCACCTGCCTCTGCCTACAATTCTTAAAAGTACAAGAGAATTTAGTGTGTGTGTGTGTGTGTGTGTGTGTGTGTGTGTGTGTGTGTGTATTCCTTTTCACCTATCCATTTGTTACTAAATTACAAACCTATTTCATTTCAACTTTCCCTCCCCTCCACTCTGGGGGGAGTTGAGGGGAAAGAGTTGAAACAATTTAAACTATTCACTTCAATTTTAAAAATGTCTCTTCCATCTTTATTGATTAAAAAAAAATACCAAAGTGCCATTAACAAGAGGAGAGGAGGCAGGTAGGGGACACTGGATTGTGAATGGAGGGAAAACTAAGGGTAAGTTATGCCTGAAGTATACCGTTCAAGGGGCATCAGGAAGGGAGGAGCTTCATGGGTGAACTTGGGTAGCTCAAGGTGATGATTACAAAAATCACAGTTGAACTCTGAATAGCTATAAGTGAACATAAAGACTAGGGAGCCTTACAGCATCCCCTGAGTGTCTTCATAGAGAACTGTGCAGGTAGGGTGTGGTGACCTATTCCTTAATCCCAACACTGGGAAGGCAGAGGCAGGTAGAGCTCTGTGAGTTCAAGACCAACCTGGGCTCCATAGAGAGACCCTGTCACAAACAAACAAAAGAGTGAATTATACCATCAAAGGATTTGGATCCCTAAGCAGTGTGCTGTTGGAAGCAGGGCTATACTCTGTGGTCCCTCCTGGTATTGTTTAGCACAGAACTTCCAGGGCTTAATAAAGACATGCCCATTGGATGAAACCCCACCTTTTGTCAGTTCTGCTGGCTTCAGTTACAAAAACCTTTTTATCCTACCCTGCCCTAAGACTCCATAGTCTGTGTCATAGGTATGTATTACCTTCACTTTAGCAAAAGACAGGTGGATGGCAGTCTCTCCCAGGGACTGCAGAAAGTCTACATCCATACGGTTGTTCACGGAACCCTGATGCACCAAAAACTTCTCAATGATCTCATCATTGTATTTCTCAAAGCCTGAGTCAAAAACAGGCTGGCCACTGAAGCCTGGAATCACATAGCGGAACCTTGGATCCATCTGGCCAGGAGTGTCACAGCTGATGTTAGAAAGCAAAGCCAGCTGTTGCATCAACCCTGGCAGCAACCTTCGAAGCTCCTGCTGAGCTCTGGCTGAAGAAGTGGAGATGTCAATTCCGACAGATAGATCCAGTCTGCATCCTTTGAAATTGGAAAAATAGTATCAGTCTCCTGCAGCTGCAGAAGATAGTGTCTCAGGCCAGAAAGGATGCTCCCCCAAGCAACTTCCACAAGTCCAAGCCTGAATAGTGGTGGGTTAAGTTTGGAGGTTGTTACATGGTAAAAGCTACCTGATACAAAATAGGCTGTGCCATGCCTTTGTCATAGCTGATCCTAGTCCCTCTGCCTAGAGTGTCCTTTCCTATGTAGCTGGTTGACATATTCAAGTCCTTTGAGTAGCAGTTCAAATGCCTGCCTTATCCTCCTCTAAGCATTTTTCCATTTTTTACCTGCACCTCCTCCGATCAAGTACATAATGTCCTGTATATCCACTGAGGCTTTCCTTAGTCTTCGCTACTAAACAGGGGTTCCTTAAGAGTGGGTGCTATGTTATCCTATTCACCCATGACCTGATACAGACAACACTGGATGTGTGGCAGGTAAGGAAAACCTATAAATAAGTCTTGAGTCTCCTTCAGTAGGACTTGTAACTCACCTTCCACCCTGGGAGTTTTCTTCTTCAACTACTGCCCATACATCAGCCTTTTGGGGGAGTGTGGCAGGCTATTAGAAAAGGTCAGAGCTGAATGGTAGCCTCTGTTTTTGGTTTCTTCTGCCTGAAAAATTATAAGGCCCTCTGGGGAGGCTTAATCTAGAATTTGAAGGTCTACTGGTATTTCAGACTATAATTAGTGTATAATAAGCCCATTTACGAAATTCCATCGAGAATGCAAAATTGATACTCACAGATAACATCTCGTTTAGAATAAAGATGAATGAATAACTGAGCAACCATGGAAGAGATAGCACTATTAATTAGTTCAGCAGGGGCAATGCATAACTTAAAATTACTCAAGGTAAGCTAAGTATGTGGACATTTCCTTCTTAAGTCTTCCCACATTGTAGGCTGGCAGGATGGCTCAGTGGGTAAAGGCACTTGCTATCAAGCCAGAGGACCCACATAGTGGAAAGAGAACAAACTGCTGTAAGTTGTCCTCTGACCACACACACACACACACACACACACACACACACACACACACACACACACACAGAGGCTTTGCAATACTTGACTCCAAATCAGAGAAATTAAAACTGAAGTTTAGTTGACAAAATTTGGGAAGGAGTAAGTATGAAGAAATGTTTGCCAAAGATCTGAGAGCCAGGGCTGGCCATGAGGTTTTAGCCCCCTGAAGATCATATCCACACTAGCTGGTACATTCTGAAACTAGCACGATGGAAAGTGTCTTTATCCCACTTTCATATAAAATAACTGGATTTCTTTGTTTAAAAGTTCAAGTTCACAAGATAACAGTTTCACAGAGGTAAATCCTATTTCTATGTTAGACCCATTTCATACAAGAGAACTTTTGCTTTATCAGTGTGGCATAGTATTGTGTTGCCAATTTACATTTCCCCAGAACCCTCTCAACTGGCTTTATTCAGTAATTGACAAATGCAAGGAACCATTTTCTTTCGTGTTAATGGAAAAGGTTGAATCTTGGCAGACAACCTCCAAGGTCTTTTTCAGCTTTGTGACTCCAGAATTCTGTAATTAATTAGTTCCTGGCTGTTATTAAAGTGTCTATCCCAATTTCATCAAAAAGTTAAAGGCAAAGCTGAGTGAGCAAGAACCTTAATCCAGCTGGTACAAAATGAGAGGAAAGAGAAGGTGGGCACTGTCCACCTACAAAGAAAGAAAGCACAGGACTTTAATATCTGGAGAATTTGAACTACCACATGTGGAGCACCCCAGGATCCTTGCTTTTTGTTTTGTGATTCTTGTTTTTGGTTTGGTTTATTTTAGGTAAGTATCCTCCATGACTCAGTTACAGTTCAGCCTCCATCTTTGAAATAACTGCATCCATGTGCTTGTTTCAAATGATTTCTAAATTGGCTGGGCAGCTGCGAAGCAATGGGCATCTTGAAGTATCATAAGCAAAGACACTAATTTAATACCCACCAAAATAGTCTTTAAAGCTTTGCTAGGACACAGGGAGCCCAGATGAGTCTTCCATAATGAAGCCCAGGACCTCTTAGGCCCCAGTTGCTCACAAAGTCTCTCTGTGTGTATATAATGGTTATTGTTTATGTGGGCTTCTGCTGTTGTTTGTCTGGGGGGGGGGTGGTTTTGCATGTGTGTCTGTGTAAGTGTTAGTGTGTGTGTGTGTGTGTGTGTGTGTATGTGCTTGTGTACATGGTGAGGGGGTTCACCTTGGGTGTCTCCCTCAAGCCCTTTGGCCACCTTATTTTTTAAGACAAAGGTATCTGCATGAGCCAGCACTCACTGATTCAGCTGGACTCGCTGGCCCCCCAGCCTCAAGGATCTTCCGGTTTCTGTCTCCCCAGCCCAGGGATTACAGATACATACCACCATGCTTGTATTTGGATCTGACCTGGGGTCCTCGTGTTTTCACAGCAGGCATTTGACTGACAACATCAACTCCCAGCCTGTTTGTTTTTAAGTCAGGTCAAATGTAGCCAGGCTACCCTTGCACCCTCTGTGTAGCTGAGGCTGACCTAGAACCGAAATGACCCTGACCTAACTTTTTTTTTTTTGGGGGGGGGGGGTGTAAGGTCTCATTGTATAGCCATGGCTAGCCTAGAATTCACAGATCCTACCTATCTGTCAAGGGCTGGATAGCCATGGCTAGCCTAGAATTCACAGATCTACCTGTCTGTCGAGGGCTGGATAGCCATGGCTAGCCTAGAATTCACAGACCTACCTGTCTGTTGAGGGCTGGATAGCCATGGCTAGCCTAGAATTCACAGACCTACCTGCCGAGGGCTGGGATGCATGCACCATCACCCTGCAGTGCTTGGTCTGTCTTTTGACACCAAACTGTTGGGCTTCAAACCCTGCCTCCCAGTTTCCCATTTGTTTGCAGCCACTCTCAGTCCTGTTTTGCTCACCTAGGAATTGAGTATCCTAATAACGGCATCAGATGAACGGACACGATCTAACACATTACAGCAGCAGTGTTCAGAGTGAGAATGTTGACTGCCCCCCAGGAGTCACCCTGCCCTGACAGCCACATCACAAGAGGCAGGTGTGGGGGGGGGGTACTTCCGCTGGGGAAACATCCTGATGAGTGGATTTTTTTTTTTTAAGTACTGCTTGTTCTCTCCAATTCTGAGGCCCTAAGGGCTTTGTAAATGTCCAGAGCCCCTGCTCTGCCTCCTGCTGAGGCTGGCAGGTCACAGGACGCTGTTAACAGGCGCAGAACTAAGGAACATGATTTTCTTTCCTTTGTCCCTTCAGCCTCAAAGGGACTGTAGCTAAAAAGCTACAGTGCCATGCATACCTGTCATCTTGGCTCTCACAAGGCTAAGAGTAGTTACCATGAGTCCCATACCTGCCAGGCTACACAGTGAGCTCCAGGCTAGCCTGAGCTACAGTGAGAGACCCTGTCTCAAAAAATAAATAATAAATAAATAAATAAATGGATAATTCACATAATCATGTGTATGTAAAAACACATACATTCAGAGATAAAATAACAAAATCATCTCCTGTACACATAGTATCTTTTATAGGAATATTACAGCTTATGGTTTCATTATACATCCTTATATGATACTGTGCCATGGTGTATTATTCTATACCATTCTATGATTATATTATGCCTCACTATATTCTATTACACTTCCCCCTATTCAAAGCATAGTTCCCAGACTTGCAGGATTAGTAGTACCTGGTAGCTGGTTAGATATACAGACTCCTGCCCATGTATAGTAAACAACCCCTATCCATGCACAGGCCATCAACCCTAATTAAACTCAGTGGGTTGTACACACACACAAAGAGAGAGGGGGGGGACTTGCTGGGAAGAAGAATGGGCTCATCAGGAGTGGAAGGGGAATGATGAGGTGATGGGGTACAAAAGTGACTGATATTATAGACATGAGTGAAATTTTCAAAGAATAACTAGTCAATTTGTTTTTAAAATGTGGATTCCTATACTGACCTTAGATTTTTCATTTTAACAAGATCCAAGAAGATCCAAACATATTTATGTTTTTAAGACCTTGTTATGCTATGTTATACTGCATCAAAAGGCACAATAGTGGCTGGGCAAGATGGCAAATGCCTTTAATCCCAGTACTCAAGAGGCAGAGGCAGGGGCAGGCAGATCTCTGGAGATCAAGGCTATCCTAGTCTACATAGCAAGTTCAGGGCCAGCCAGGGATGCCTAAAGAGAACCTGTCTCATAAACAAACAAACGAAGTGTGCCACACAGACTGCAGAACCAGCTGCCTTGAGGATGTAGTTCAGTGGCAGAGAATTTTCTAAGCATTCACAAAACCTCGGTGATGCTGAAGGGGACAGGGTCATCTGCAGAACAGGAAAGATGGTTCAGTGGTTAGGAGCACTGATCACTCTTGTAGAAGAACATTCACATGGTGGATCACAACAATCTGTAACTACAGTCCTAGGGTGAATCTGATGCCCTATTCTGGCTTCCATGGGCTGCACTGCACACATGTGGTATACAGACATGCATGCAAGCAGAACATATTTTTTATTTTCAGAAAATAAAAATACATATTTAAAAAATAATAGTTAGCTATCCTAGGGGTTGAGATGGGACATAAAACAGAATACTTTGCCTGGAATACTCAAGCCCTTATACTGATTCCTGAAAGCTAGGGTGTTGATATATATATATATATATATATATATATATGAGTGTGCCTGTGTCTGTGAGTGTGTGTGTGTGTGTGTATCTATGTGTGTGTGTGTGTGTGTGTGCACCTGTGTGTATCTATGTATGTGTATATCTATGTGTGGGTGTGCAGCTGTGTATATCTATGTGTGTCTGTGCACCCGTGTGTATCTGTGTGTGTGCACGTGTGCGCATGCGCATGTGTAGCTGTGTGTGTATATCCATGTGTGTACGTCTGTACCTGTGTGTATCTGCTGTAGTTACTATGACTATAAAGGTGTTTTGATAGCCTCTCACCTACTGCAGAGTCATCCATGTAGGTACTTTTCTATCTCCATCACTCCCTGGAAGTCTTAAAGAAAGAATAGGTCCAGACTGCCAGGAGGAGGTTAGACCGTCTCTGAGCCTCACAATCTTGAGCACATGCAGTGAGGGTAAGTCTTACAGGGTAAGACAGAAAGGAATTAAAATCAACTCTGACCCGTTAGAAACAGAACAGAACGGCACCAAGCTCCTGTGCAAGGGCTCCACAGAGAAGACAGTCTGCTTCACAAGAGACCGATGTGACTTTCTGCTCACTCCCTGTCCATAGTCACAAACCTTCAGGAAGCCGTGCACACACATTCCCATCTGCCTTTGTCTATGCTACAAGGGAAGCATGGTCAGGAATTGTAGGTCTCAGGCGGCCAGGGTGGTAACAGCACAGGAATAACTAAGAGTTCCCAGGGAAAACTAAGTCACGGTGTCAAGAGCTCGGACCCATCAGATGATCTTCCCATCCTGCCCAGCCAGCAGGATCAGCATCCTACATTATTGAGAGAGCAAACAGGGTCCCTCTGAGAGTTTGCAGACCAAACTACTTCTCTCTCACTCACCTTGGGTACTGCAGACTTCATACAGTATTTCCTTTTCCAGGTTCTGCAGGGACTCAAAATTTTCTTCATGGTACACTTTGTCCTGGTCATTAGTCATCTCCAAAAGTTGGGTTCTCTGAGCCTCTCCGACCCCAATGGCAAAAATAATTATGTTTCTGTCCCTGAGGGCTTTGGCTGGGAGGGCTACATTATCCTGGGAGACCCCATCAGTGATCACAATCAAATATTGATGGACATTGGGTCTCCCTCCTCTTGAACTATCAAAAAACGGCAGAGTGAAATTCAGGGCTTTCCCAGTATGGGTACCATCATTCATTTGTTCAACATCCAAGATGGCTCTGCGCATGTCCACCTTTGAGGAATATTGGTTGAGCCTGAATTCTTCCCGGGGAGTGGAGCTGAACTGTAGAAGGCCAATCCGAATTTCATTAGCAGCGATATTGGACTGGTTCACCATCCTCTCCATGAATTCCTTCATCTTTTCAAAGTCCTTAGGAGCGATGGATTCTGAGCCATCAATCAAGAAGATGATGTCAGCTTTCCTGCTTTTGCAGGCTGAGGGGGGAGGAGCACAAGAGGACATCTGGTCAGAACCTGGAGCCAGTGGGTTACACGTTTTTAAGGGGGAGGAAGGGCAGTCAATAAACTTTCAGCAACTCAGCACAAACTAGACTCAAAGTGAGACACAGCTGTGGAATAAAGATATAAAATTTGACCAGCTTGGATCATTTCAGGTCACTGTCACTCTGTGCTCAAAGCCCACTCACCAGACAGTGAATTGCACAAGAAAATAAAGACCATTCAAATAATTAAAGATCCGTTAAATAGATTTTAGAAAATTCTTCCTCCGGCAGTGGTAAAGCCCTAGTGAGATGTCCATGTCCCTGTGAGCAACCTCTCGCCTCTGTTCCCATAGCAACTCTCAAGAAGCTCACTGGGTCACACACAGAGGAAAAGGGGAAAAAAGCATGAACGTGGAAGGGGACAGTTTAGGAAGAAAAAGTGGATCAACAGAAATAGGAGAGAATAATGGGGTGGAGATGGTCAAAATACACACATATATGAGACCTCATAATGAAACCCAATTGCTATGTATAGTTAATACACGATTATTTTCTTAATTCTTACTCTCTGAGGAGCAGATGTCCCGAATGACTTCCTGCTGAATGGCTCTCAGGGAGTCAAACTCATATATGAAAAACATCTTGTTGTTTGCTATTTCCTTGAGTTCAGTCGTATTAGCATCCCTTACTCCAATGGCATAAATGTTGACTCCAATGTCCCTCAACCCCTGTGCAGCCTCCGCCACAGGGTCTGACGACTGCCCGTCAGTGATGACTATGAGGTATCGGGCAACGCTGATTCTGGCAGTGTCTTCAAAGACCAGGGCCATTTTGCTCAAGGCTTCACCAGTTGTGGTGCCGCCGCCTCCCTGCTGGATGTCGTCAATGGCTGTCCTCAGATCTGCCATGCTGGCGTACTGGCTGAGGAAAAACTGGCTTACAATTTTGTCTGAGTACTGAACGACTCCAAACCGCACTCTGTCAGGCCCAATGTGGAACATCTTTATCACCTCCTTCATGAACACCTTCATTTCAATGAAGTCTCTTGGTCTGATGCTGCCAGATCCATCGACAAGGAAGTAAATGTCCGCCTTTTCCACATGCACGCAATCTGGCCAATGAGAAGAAGCCACACCCATTTGGACAGAATGTCAGGAGGAGCCGTGTACCCAAAGCCACTGATCCCAATCTCCACCCTACTTCCTCAGCTCCCATAATCCCCTGGGCATCATAAGCCTGGCCCTGGACAGACCACAATGCCAGGAAGAAGACTAGTAGTAGCTACTGGCTAACAGTTGGCCGTCTGTGGTGGTACTCACCTTTAATCCCAGCATGCAAGAGGCAGAGGAGAGGCAAGTAAATATCTGTGAGTTCAAAGCCAGCCTGTTATACATAGCGGGTTCCAGGCTAGCCAGGAACCGTGTCTCAAAAAAAAAAAAAAAAAACAAAAAAAAAACAAAAGCAGAAAACCTGACACATACACACATACCCCATCTCCCTCACCCTTGGGTAAGAGAACTCTTAGGTGGTGAGTTCCCCACAACTTCCCTGAAGCCCCAGCAGATCTGGTTCTGAATTTTCCTGTAGCTAAATCTTAGGTTACCCCTCATCCCCTACTTGCTACGTTCTACTACACTCTCAAATCTCTACGCCCCTCCCAGGGTTCCCCAAGATTAGCCACGCAGACAAGCCACTGGCATCCAAGTGTTCTTCATCTCCAAGCCATCTCTCCAGGCCCCAGGTTAAAACCTTTGCAATGTATCAACTTTAGGAACCACTAGCTTCCAGTAACCAAAAGCCTAAGGGTGTCATCAGATAACATGTAAGCCTATAGCCTATACTTTGCTTTAACCTATCTACCTAATGTTTCCACCATTGTATTTGAAATTATTAAGACTATAGCCTATACTTTGCTTTAACCTATCTACCTAATGTTTCCACCATTGTATTTGAAATTATTAAGACTTTCTTTGTTCTGTTACTATAAAATTTCCATCAGACTATTACCATATTTGATCATGGAGTTTGGGTATCTATGTTCCTATATGTGGTAGTTAGAATAAAATTGACCCCCCCCCACACACACACAGGCTTGGTTGCCAGTTTGTAACTGTTGGGAAGGATTAAGCTGTGTGGCCTTGTTGGAGTAGATGTGGCCTTATTTGAGACCATGTGTCACTGGGAAGGGGCTTTAAGGTTTCAAAGACATACACTGAGCCCAATATCTCTGTCTATCTGTCTGTGTCTCTCTTCTGTCTCTGCGTGTGTCTCTGCTCCTGTCTCTGTGCCTGTCTTTCTCTGTCATCTCTGTCTCTGTCTCTCCCTATTTCTCTGCCAGTTGACTATTGATTGGGATAGAAAAGCTCCCAGCCACTGCTCCAGCACCATGCCTACCTGTTGCCACCATGTTCCTTGCCATAATGATCATGGACTAAGCCTCTGAACGTCTAAGCAAGGCCCCACCCAAATGCTTCCCTTTATAAAAGTTGCCCTGGTCATGGTGTCTCTTCACAGCCAGAGAATAATAACTAAGACACTGTGTCACTGTTACTCATATTTGACTCCAGAACAGACTATCTGGCCTTTAAGGTGAAAGTTGTGGTTTTGCATTGACATGTGGTTTACAAAAGGAACCATCTGCTCCTATGGGAGGTGATAAGCAGATGGCTGCCTGACATCTAAGAGAAGGACCACTGTGCATGGAGGAATGTCTGCATCCAGCTCACACAGCAGCAGACCAACATGCTAAGCCACTACCCAGGCACTTCATGTGATCTTGAGGAGCCCAGGGCTCTGAACACTGCCTAGACTCAGACATTCTTGCCAATCTTGTCAAATTGAGGTAGGGTTCAGGGGAAGGGTCAGGGAGGACATCCCTTACAGTCAGGCTGCTACTGAGCACCCACATGTATTGTCCACACCAAATGTTTAAAAGGTTCACATACATATGCATGCATGCATGCCTCCGTGTGTGTGATGTGTAAACTGGATAGATATTCTGATCATTGTGATCATCCAGGCAGAATTCTGGTAAAAATCATCCCAGCTTCTATTAATGTCTAAGCCTCCTGTACACTCCAGTCTCTGAAACAAATTTTCCTGACTCCAGGTCCCTTATTAGCCACTGTGTAGCCTGGGACAGAGTCAGCCCTCAGACTCTTTAGACCACTTGTGACTAGCCGGGTTCTTTTTCTCCCCTTCTGCTCAATAAGATATAAGCAGGGAATGGACCAGGAAATGAAAGCCATCTTTAACAAATTTCTCATTCCCAGAACAGAAAGAGAGACTAAAAGCACAGGTCAAAGGGAAAGGCTGAGACTCAATTGTATAATTCATATTTCTAGACGTCAGTACCAGGAATCAAGAAAATATAAAAATCACTTAGTAATTTTTATAAAGCCCCAGTGATTTTTCCCCTGGAGATATAATCACAGGCTTGATTTCTAAGTTAATTATCTATATTTCAGTGATTTGAATTTAAATCTATTATTCTAGGTTGTACCTGAGAATTACTAGCAGGGATGAGAAAAACAGGGAAGCAGACACAAAGGCTCTCACAGCAGCCAAGAAGATATGAATTTTACATATTAGGCATAGTGTGGCAACACAGAACTATGGTCCCAGAACCCGGCTTTGTTTGTTTGTTTGTTTGTTGTTTGTTTGTTTGTTAAAAGGTATCTTAACTATACTTCCTCTGCACTGATTAGAATCAAGGCAACAAAGATTTTTCTAAGTTGAGGTTTCTGCTTTTTAATGAGTTGACCCCAGTTTTTTTCATGACGGGAAAAGGACAGGAAGGACTCTCCCTCTCCCTCCCTCCCTCCCTCCCTCCCTCTCTCTCTCTCTCTCTCTCTCTCTCTCTCTCTCTCTATATATATATATATATATATATATATATATATATATCCCTCTCTCTCTCACACACACACACACCACACCACACCAAATGCACCAAGTCCTCCTACCTTCTTGTGCTCTTTCTAGGGTAAAACTCATCTGAGGATAGATTCTGCTCACAGTCTCAGGGCAGAGCCTGTTCTTAAGTTTGTTTCCCACAACAGCGAGTTGCAGAAAAGACTCTAGGTGGATGGCATGCTTCCAGGGAGGGTATGTGGAAATCTTCTCCAGGTCCTTACTCTCGGAGGCAGACTGGATGCCCACGGCATAGATGGTGACCCCAGCCCTGCGGAGGTGAGAAGCAGATGTAGACACCTTGTCTAGAGAGGGGCTTTCCATGATGACCACAGCTATCTTCTGCACGCCTTGCTCAGACCGGCTGCCCTTCTCTGGAATGAAAACTTCATTCCTCAGGAAATCCAAAGCAGCACCCGCCTTCGTCCTTCCTCTTTTTCCCTGGAAGATCAACTTGTCCAAACGGTGTAAGACTTGGGCAGCGTTTTCAAATGTGTCCAAGGAAAACTCCAGCCGTGGTTCCTCACTGTAAAAGACCAAGCTGATTCTCACAGCATGAGGATGGATGTCAAGAGATTCGACAGTGGTCTTCAGGAAATGGACAACTTGTTGGAAATTGGATTGCCTGACCCTGCTAAATTCCTCAACAAGGAATACCAAGTCAGCTGGAATGGCAGTTGGACATGCTAGAAACCAAAAAAACATAAGGGTTTCAACAGGAGAACAGAGAGATAAAGAAAACACTGATATATAAAGACATCATTGTGACATGCTCTACCTGTCACAATAATGTGTTTAAGGTTTTAAGTTACAATATGCTAACTTCTACTTGCATGCTTTATAATTTAGAGAAAGTCTTTTCTTTTTTTAGCATGATAATCAACAAGTATCAAGACGGTTATGCCTATCCCAAAATTCACACACACACACACACACACACACACACACACACACACACACACGAGTATTCATTTCTCTTTCAGCTTACAGACACCCATTATAAAGTCATTCAAGATCACCTTCCAGTTTGCGTAATGATCTTAGAAGCTCTGACTATTGGCTGGCTTTTTCCTTCATCAAAGGATGTGGGATCAGTTCCAGGAACCTTCATGACAGCTCACAACCACTGGTGACTTCAAATCCAGGGATCTGATACTCTCTTCTGGCCTCTGGGAACTCCTTCATGTATGTAGCGCACACAAACTCGCACAGGCACACACACATACACATAAAAATAATAAACAAAGGGTGAAGAGATGGTTCATCAGTTTAGTGTGCTGGCTGCTCTTCCAGAGAATCTGAGTTTGATTCCCAGCACCCACAAGTGGTCTATGGCCATCTGTAACCCCAGTCCTAGGGGATATAATTTCCTCTGTCGACCTCCATGGGCTCCAGGTACACATGTGGTACACAGACATACATGCAGGCAAAACACCCATACACACAAAATTTTAAAAGGGGCTAATGGCCAGCCTAGAAAAGGTATGTGGTAGCTTAGGTTAATATTTAGAAATAGTCCCTCCCTGCTCCTCTTAACTCCATGCAAACAATATGCTTCCTTCCTCCACAGATGCTGTCATGTGACTTTCTTTGACCAATAGTACAGCAGCAGGTGCTGTAGGGCTCTGAAAAGCATTAGTACAATTATATTTTTCTCTTGGGTCTCTGCAATTACCACAGGGAGAATTTGCTCAGAGTAGCTGGATTGACCTCAGAAGCAGAGCCATCCTTACTTAGTTAAGATCTGTGAACAAGCCCAGGTAAGGGTAGCAAATCTATGCTGTGGTAATTACCCATGGTCGGCTGACCCAGACCTGTGAGGATAAAGTATTATTGCAAGCACTAACTGCAGATGGTTTGCTCCGCAGTGTTAGTGGCAACCGAAGATACTGCAAGGTGACAGACAAGTAAAGCACCTCCATGTCCCCTATCTACAAGGACAAGTGACCTAACTGGGGAGTGCCCTCGGGAAGTCTTTCCCAATACTTTTTTCCTCTCCTCCTCCTTTAAAATGTGTCTCAATCTGTGACTAACAAGCATGACTTTAAACTTCCGATCCTTCTACGTCTGTACCTAGAGTGCTAAAGGAGCAGGCATGTCCTTTTGCACCAGTTTATGCGATGCTGGGAATCAAACCCAAACCATCATGCTTGCTAGGCAAGCACCTCACCGATTGAACTACACCCCCAAGGCCCCAGATTTTCTTCATATACTGTGACTTCCTGGTGACTCATGTAGCCAAGGATCAAGGCTTGCTTACCTCCTATAGCATCCTTTGCAACCTCAATCCTGACCTCAGGCTGTTGAGTCCCCTGGATCACCCCATTCACATCCTGCATTAGCTGTCTGACTCCATCTTCTCCCTGCAGGTCAGACACAAACACCAGAGACCCTGCCCCCTCCAGTTCCATTCTGTCAGAGTCCTGGACCCCCACAGAGATGACATCCATGCCTCTCTTCCTCAGGGTCTGTGCAGCATCTTGGACCTCATCCTCAGATTTGCCCGAGGTAATGACCACCGCATACTGGGGAACACCCTGTAAGAACCGGCTTCCTGCTGCCTCCTGGAAGAAAGTCTGGTGAAGAAACCGAAGGGCTCGGCCCATCCTCCTGGAGCCACCTCGGAGTACCAAGTGCTCATGGATGTGTGTGATCATCTCATTCCGGGTCTTGTAGGTATTAAACAAAAACTCAGTGTGACCTTGATCACCGTACTGAGCCAGCCCAATCTGGTACTTGTCTTTGCCAACCTCCAGGGTGCCAATAATTCTAGAGATGAAGTTCTGCATCCACTGGAAACTGGCCTGTGATGTTTCCTGTGAGGTGTCAATGAGAAAGACCACATCTGCATAGGTCTTGGTAGACTCTGGAAGCAAAAGAAGGAAGTGGGGGGGGGGGGGGATAAATCAAGTTCTTATGGAATACAAGGATGGTTTGTGTGGGCAATAGCAGGGACAGGTAGTATATTGACATAGTATTGTATACCTAGGACTTTCCCTTTCACTGCCTAGGACTCTAACACAGACATTTTCTCGTCTGTTTGGCCGGCTGGCTGGCTGGCTGGCTGGCTGGCTCTCTTTCTTTCTGTCTCTCTCTGTCCTATCTCCCTCCCTCTGCCTCTCCCTCCTCCTCTCTGGCCTCTTTACTGTCTGCTTCATAGTCTTCTTCCGCCAATGGAGAAGGCAAGAAACCAACCACTACTGCATGGCCTCTGTGAGCCACAGCTCTCTATATACTTTATCCATCTGATCCTCATAAACCACTGCTCTACAAGGTATTGTCCCCATTGTGCAGGTCAAGGCCCTGAAGAGAAATGATGCTGCTGTAGTGATCATATAACTGCCCATGTGACCACTGCATGGTGTGGTTCAGGGAAGGTTTTTTTCATTTGTTTATTTGTTCGTACTTCAGAGAGATCAAATATCCAGAGGCATCTAGAAGAGCCGACAGAGAAAGAAGTAGACTGAACATGGCCAGCAGACTGGACATGACCAGGGCTAGGGAAGCAGGAGAGCGGGAGAGAATAGTAGAGACGGTAGAGAGTGAGCGTATGAGAGCACAGTCAGAGTGGCCAGAGAAGGGGATAGTGAGAACAGCTGTGTGACAAGGGCATGAGTAGCTGTAGGGAGGGGAACTTGTGAGCTGGGGGGACTTTAGGTAGGAGAGGAGATGGGAAGGCTCGGATGCTAGCATGGACTTCGAAAAGTATAACAGGTACTTGTGCTGCTGAGGGAATGTAGAGGCCAATGTGTGCTTTGATATGGTAATGGGCACCACAGTTAGCCATCTGCCCCTCCTGTTGGAGATAAGACTTCTTTTGGCAGGAGGAAATAGGTTTCACAAGTTCCTGGAGAAGGCTGGCTTTCATCTAACTGCCAGAAATCCTCCTGTAATCCAGGTTAAACTCATTCTGGGTATTGGGACTGCCTTTAAGAGTTTGGGAATTGGAGTTTCCTTTGGACCTGACAGTAACTAAACTGTGGCAGATGCAAGATTTAAAAAGCATGGCTTCAGGACTCCAAACCCCATGTTGTTCCCTCTAAGCAACACGACAGCTTTACCCTCTCCCCTCTTTCCTACCCATGAACACTCTATTCCTCCTTCAAGCCCAGCTCAAACTTCCTCTCCTCTGGGAAGCATCCCCAGATGCTCCCATGATGGTAGGCCTTCCTTCCCCTTGGAAGGGCATCACTACATTGCAGTTCAGTGGTAGATTTGGAGTGGAAAACTGAACACAGCTTACTTTTCATCTGTCTCTCCACTGTTGAACACAGAGCCTGAAGGAGGCTCCCTGAGAACTCCTGCAAGATGCTGAAGTTTTCCGTGTTGAAGAGGAACTTCTCGAATGGTTCACTGGCTATCTTTTGCAACTCTTGGACATCTTGAACATTGATCCCTACCACATACACAATGACTCCATCTCTCTTCAGCTGGTCAGCTGCATCCTGGACCTCATCATTTGACTCCCCATCTGTCACCAGGATAACTATCTGAGGAACCCCATCCTTGGCCCGGCTGCCATTCGTCTCAATCAAGTAGTTGGCCCTGATGAACTCTAGGGCACTTCCTGTATTTGTGCCTCCTGTGCTATATGACAGGTTACGAATCCGTTTCAGGACCGTGCTCTTCAGAGAGGACTGTTTCAGCTGAAAGGCCGGGTAGATGCTGTCACTATACTGGACTAGTCCCACTTGGACCCGATCACTGCCGATGTCAAGCCCCGAGACGACAGAGTGAAGGAAATTCTTTACTTTCTGGAAGTTCTGGGGTCCAATGCTGGTTGAACTGTCCACTAAGAACACAATGTCAGCCAGGGATGCTTCTGTGCAAACTGTAAGAAAAAAGGCAAGAAATGGAGTCTCAGAGGTTTTCTTCCAAACACTTAAGAGTTGGCAATGCAGAACGGTGACCAGAAAGAAAGGGCAATGACAGTGTGCTTGGAGACCCATGTCCCTTCCCTCCACCCCCTCGTCTTCCAAGGCTTCAAGCCTGCTCAACCGATACTTCCATCTCCAGCCCTGAAACCCACTGGACAATGCCTAGGCTCACATCAGGAAACTAACGCTTTTGAAATGTTAACAGCATACTGCAAGAGGGATGGCCTTCTCTCCAGTCAATAGACCACCTCTCTCCTCTTCTGATGAAAACCTCCTCTCCAGCCATGTGCTGGCACTAATGCATCAGAGAGGTGGAATCTGCCACATCTTCTTCACTGCTGTTCTACCAGTCAGCAGCCTTGTGATCTGTTTGTCACTCGCCTCTTTGAGACTTTCCTTCTCTGTCCACCATAATCTTTACACCAGTCCCTATGCTCATGCTGTTTTGAGGATCATCTGCTATAACGGGCATCGCTACTCTGCCCAGATCCTGCTGGTTCCTTCTGACCATTTCTAAGCATTGCTCTTTAGAAGACTTCCCTCCACCTACTGCCTTTTTCTCCATTTTACAAAAACCAGTCTCTTGCTGGACAGAGTTTCAATGTCAAGACAACCCTGAGACATAACATCTGCTCTTGGGTTCCCACAAAGGGTCAGGACAACACTAGCCTTTGTGGAAATTTTTGGGATAGTCCTTACTTCCTCTGCTCTCTGTCCAGCATAGCCTTATTGACTGTCCCCCTGAAGTCTAACATATGCGCTGTAACCAATGGGTCTAACAGTCCTGGGAACCAAATCTTTAACTCTACCACATACTTGTGGTACCTTTGGCCTCAGTTTCCTTATCTGAAAAATGCAAAAATTATGATACTAATTGCCCTGCTTATTTACAAACTTGAGATAGTAGATCAACCTGATGAGTAATGTAAACAAGGTTTGAAAACTGTAGAGCAGCAGTTCCCAAGCTGTGGGTCATGACCCCTTTGCAGGTCAAATGACCCTTTCATAGGGGTCTCCTAAGGCCATGGGAAAACATGGATATTTACGTTACAATTCATAGCAGTAGCAAAATTACAGTTATGAAGTAGCAACAAAAATAAATTTATGGCTGGGGGTCACCACAACATGAAGACTAAGTCTATTAAAGAGTGGCAGCATTAGGAAGGTTGGGAACCACTGTTCTAGAACAAGCAGGTGGTAGTTATGACTACACACAGCAGATACCTTTGCAAACCTTGAAGTGCTATTTTAAAAGTATATAATATCTGTTTGTCCATAGGAATGCCACACACTGCTACACTGAGGGGCCAACTTTTAGTGTTTCTCCTGATTCATATACCCATAGGAAAATATCAAAATAATGAAGGTCTGTCCTCTTGTGGATTTTGATGGGAACCATACACAATCTTCTCTTTTTCTACTTGAAGTTTTATGCTTTAAGAAATTCAATCCAGCAAGGAGGAGCTCATGGACCCCAGTCTGATAGCTGGGAAACCAGCATAGGACTGACCTAGACGTCCTGAACGTGGGTGTCAGTTAAGAGGACTGGCAGTCTATAGGCCTTTGGTAGTGGATCAGTATTTATCTCTAGGATACGAATGAACTTTGGGAGCCCATTCCACATAGAAGGATACTCAGCCTAGACACATGGGAGAGGGACTAGGCCCTGCTCTAAATAATATGACAGACTTTGAAGATCCCCATAGAGGGGCTCATACTCCCTGGGGAACAGACAGGGGATCAGATAGGGGTTTGGGGGGAGATGGGGAGGACAGGAGGGACAGGGAACTGGGATTGACATGTAAAACAAGCTTGTTTCAAATGTAAATTTAAAAAAAAAATAGAAAGAAAGAAACTCAGGTATCAACAAATCTAAAATGAGTGCTTTGAGAGGATTTTTTTAAAGCAAAGGTGGATGCTTTCTAATAGAGCCCCGTAACTAACATGAAGAATTTTCATCAGTTGAAGACAGGTACGTCTTCTCACAGGTGCCAACAGACAAAGCAGTAGGAAACACGCACGGGTACCCCTGGTTTTGTAGCCACGGAGGCAGGCTTTTCAACCATACAATGTCACCTAATGCTTCCAACTCTCTGAGACAGGTACTAACGTCCTAGGAAGAAAATTCAGATTCAGAGAGGTTAAATGGCTTGATGACACCAGTAAAAAAAAAACTAGGATCTAAGGCCAGGTTATTCTTTTCTCTAAATGTGTCCTCTTAACCAACAGGCTGACAAGGAAAGAAGCAAACATCCTGGGGACACCCTGGTCTCCTCACCCCCTGCGGCCCCTTGGCCAAGCAAGGTGGGCAGTTAAACCCAGAATAATAAATATCGGTCTAGGAACAATAATCCTTCATTCAAAAGTGGACTGACGCTCCTTCCGTGTACACCACAACAAGGCCCACAGGATGAGTCAGATGTAGTCAGTGGCTGGAGAAACACAGATGAGCCTTGTCTGGTGAAATTCTAATCTCTGAGTTAAATATGCCCACATATAAATAAGAGGTCAGTAAAGGGGCACAAGAGACACAAAGTTTGGGGTTCTTTGGTATCTTGGTGAGAAAGAAAGCAAGGAAGGGAGGGAGGGAGGGAGGGAGGGTACCTGGAGACTCGTGCTCAGTGGGTTGAGCCTCAAATAGGGTACTGCAGAGCTCTTGCCTCAGCTTCTGGGCGAGGCCAGGCAGGCCAGCGAAGTTGGGAACAAAATAGGTGAATTTATCCTTGGGACTACTCGCGATCTCCCTGAGCTCAACCTGAGCTGCCTCTCTGACACCAACAGCATATAGCAAGATTCCTGCTCCCCTGAGAGCTTCAGCAGGTTCACGGATGTTGTCCTCAGCTGGGCCACTGCTCAGTACCAGCGCCATCTGAGGCACCCCTTGGCTTGCCCGGCTCCCAGCTCCTTCCTGGAAATGGTGCTCAAGAATGAACTGCAGAGCGCGGCCCATCTTGTTGCCTCCAGGCTTAAACTGAAGCCGCTGGATGTGTCTCAACGCGTCACCTTTGCGGTGGTAGGTAGAAAGCAGGAATTCAGAAGCCGGTGTATCGCTGTACTGGGCCAGACTCACATGGATGGTCTCTCTGCCGACATGGAAGCTGTTTGCCAAGGCATACAAGAAGTTCCGCACGCTGCGGGCATGCTGGGGGTTGATGCTGGTGTGCACCAGAAACACGACATCCCCCACTGAGGCCTCCCTGCAGACTTTGAAAGAGAATAACCTTGCATTACGAAAGTACCAATGGACAGGTACTAGCCGAGAACCAAGTCTCACTCAGGCTGCTGGCACAGACACAATTCTTTCCTTTGCCCCCCCCCCAATGCTTACCAGCCATGCTTGCTCATCTGCCACCTTCCCATCGGACCCTTCAGTTAGGTCCCTCACCCAGGTTCTCCATACCTCCTGCGTACTTACTAAGAAGACCCACTTTCTGCTAGTATTGGAAACACTCAGACTTCCTTTACTGGCTGACACACACATCTCCCTAGCTGCCACAATGGCTCCAGTTAGTTGCTCACATTTATGTCTGTGACAGGAAGAAAGGAAGAGGGAGAGAAAAGGTAGCATTTACAAGAAAGGAGCTATTATTGCTGTTGTCGTCACTATGTGGTGTGGTGTGTGTCACAGCATGCGTGTGGAGGTCAAAGGACAAACTCATACAGTCAGTTCACTGTCCGCCTTCACACAGGCTCAGAGAATCAAACTCTGGCCATCAGGGTTGCCCCACAGGGTAGCAAAAAGCCTCACCCTCTAGGCCATCTTGCTGGATGGCTCTTGAACAATGACGAAGAAATTGAAACTTTAGAGCTAGAAATCGTTGTCACCAGTGGAGTGTAGCCACTAGTCATTCGTGGCCATCGAGCTCTTGAAAGGCAGCTAGTGTGAAGAAGAAACAGAACTCTGTATCTTACTGCATATTCATACTCAAATAGTCAGTCACAGTAGCCTGAAAACAGACTACTCAAATAGTCACAGGCAGCTACTAGCCACTGTGTTGGACAACACATGTATAAAATAAGATACCTCATTCACCCAAGGGTGACACCACCACTGTGGAACGGCCCCACCCACATCAGCCATCAATCAAGAAAATGCCTCACAGGCTTGCCCGTAGGCCAGTCTGGTAGGGACGTTTTCTCAACTGAGATGCTCTCTTCCAAAATGACTATAGCCTGTGTCAAGTTGCCATAAAATGGATCAGTATCGCACCCCACAGACATTCCTTCAAAGAGCTAGACAGGGCCCAGCTCTTCCAACATCCAACCCATAAAAGTTAAACTATGAGCCCATGCTGTACAAAGGAAAAACCCAATACAGAGAAGGGCTGGGGAAACGTGGCAAACTCCAGGGACGTGAAATCCATGTGTTTCTTCTGGAATCCTAGAACCTGCCTTACAGAAATGTGCCTGACCTTGGTCATAACGCCAAGTAGAGACTAACTCTAGGAAAGACATACAGGTAACACAGAATCTGTTGCTCTTGGGCTCTTCCATTGGGAAGAGAAAATTCAGTGACTAGTTCAGAAATGGCTAATTGGTTTCTGCCTTTGTGATGGCTAGTCTTGGTTGTCAACCCAACCACATTTGGAATCAACTAAAACCAAGAATCTGGGCATGCCTGTGAAGGGACTTTCTTGATTGGATCATTTGACATGGGAAGACCCACATCTGGGCCATGCCTTCTTATGGCAGCCTACATGAAAGGATTTGGAAAAAGGAGGCTTGGCTTTTTGCCTGCTTGCCCTCACTCTTACTAGTATGTTCAGCTGTTCTGTTGCTGAGTCATTCTCCCTGGTATTTAGAATCTTCTTCAGAATTCCAACATAGATCAAAGACCAGGAGCTCTCCAGGAATCTCCAGGTCTCCAGCACCAGATTGGGACTGCTGAAACATCCAGTCTTGTGAACTGAACAACTACCATATTCTTGGCCTTCCCATCAGAAGACAGCATTGTTGAGTTGCTGGGACCACAGCCAGTAAGCCACTCTCCCACATCGCCCTTTTAATGAGTGTGTGTGTGTGTGTGTGTGTGTGTGTGTGTGTGTGTGCGCGCGCGCACGCGCGTACATGTCCATTCTATCATTCTATCTCCTTTAGAAAACACTGACAAAGACATACACATACCTCTCACAGGAGCAAACACAGCCACGACATTTTCCCTGGCCTCCCACCTGAAGGAACCATCCCCAGCCAGGGCCTATGCTTTTTACAGCAAGCATTGGCTCTACCCCCAGAGACCGCGATACCACAGAGGTACCTCATGCTTCCATCCTCTTGTCCCCTGGTTCTTTGTAGTTTTAGAAAGTACTTGAAACATGACAAGACTTGCTGTCACTGCTCGTTCACAGGAAAGGGAGACAGAGCCAAAGGGAAAATAGAGCTTTAGGGCTGTCCACCAACAAATGACATCTGTGCATTTGAAACTCAACAGGGTTTCCTTCAATGGTGCCTCAGTGGGGCTTCAGGCCACTCAAAAAAAAATTCCCTTGACAACAATTTCATCTTGAAAAGTACATACAATCTATTAAAATAACTGCCAAATGGGCCAGGGAGATGACTCAGCAAATGCATGCAACCGTGAGGACCTGAGTTTGGATCCTCAGCACCCATGTAGAAGCTAGTACAGAAGCACACACCTGTAATCCCAGCACTGGGGAGCTCACTGGCCAGCCAGGCCACCCAAATTAAGCACTGGGGTCAGTGACAGACCCTACCTCCAAAAATAAGGTGGAGTGATTGAAAAAGTCACTCCTTTAACATCCACATGCACACACGGGTGCAAAAGCACACGTGAACACACCTATATGTCTGCCATGTGGACATACCCATACGCACATACACTCCCTACATATAGAGACTACAAAAAAATGCAGGGGCGTCACTACCATTAGACAAAAGTACCCATCTCATGAGGACACCTACCCTCAGAACAGCTCTGCCATGGAGACAAAGCAGACCACACAGCTCCTGCAAAGCCCTGGTAACCCACTCAGAAGCAGGACAATTCTTTTTGTCTTACCATTTGGGGTTAAATATTTTTTAAAAAAATCAAGTACCTATCCCTCACCAAGTGCTTCTAGATTTCAAGGAAATTCTCCTTCAAGGAATCTATTCTGTTTTATTAATTATGATGCTCCCATCATATTCCCTTTTAAGATTGTCACCACTACCAGGTCCCCAGAAAGTGAACATTTGGAGTTTAAGAATTCCATATATTACCAGTCTTTTGTGATTTAATGAAGCCCAGACTAGTTGCAAGGGAGATAATCAACCAAAATGTCTTCCAAGTCCCCATGCTAGAGACGTGATCCTAGAGAGAAAAAAGAAAAGAAAGAAACCTTGTGGTTAAAAATTAAGTCTTCATTTAAAGAGTGTATCACACTGTATATAAGTTATATTTCAGTAATGTTGAAAAAAATGGAAAACAAGTTCTCACGCAGTTGGGTATGAGCATGTAACATATAACCTCAACCCCAACAAGGGAGGAAGACAGAATAATGCTGGGGGCTCATTGCCCAAGCCAGTCTAGCCAAAATGGCAAGTGCTGGCTTCAATGAGAGACCTTGTCTCAAAAAAAAAAAAAAAGGTGAAGGGCCAGCAAGGCAGTTCAGTGGGTGAAGCTACTTTCTCCCAAGCCTAACAACCTGAGCGCGATCAACTGAAACCACATTCCAGAAGAAGAAAAGCAGCACTTGCAAGTTGTCCTCTGACTCTGCAGTTATACCATAGCGCATGTATGTACACACACACACACACACACACACACATAAATAAACAGTAAACAATAAGTGAAATAATGTGGAAACATGGCTGAGGAACATCCTGACATCAATCAATCTCTAGCCTCTACACATGACTATATATGTGAGTACACCCACCTACACATATATGACATATTCATGCATGTAAAATAATGATGATAATAATACTAACCTTGCCACGCTGCTTCAATTATGTCAGAAAAGTATCCCACTAGTCTGACTTGGGGGCATCCTGTGAACACTGGAGTGTACACCTCAGACTTGCTGTTGACATCTGTGCAGATGTGGTTTGTGGGTGGGGAGCATATGGGAGTTGGGGGCAGAACTCCAGCTTCACACATTGAATTCATTTAGTGGAACATAAACATTTCTCTGTGAGTGTGCTTGTACTTTTTATACAAGAGTTAGATGACCTGATAAACATTTACAGCATCTAGAAATAGTCCAATGTCTTTGAACATATCTGCCTAGTAAGGTCAGCTTAAGCTGAGCATATTTTATATTCCCCTGGAAGGAACCTAAAATAACCTCTTTCTCCTGAACTTGAACCTATTTCCAAATGCATCCAAGAAAATTATCAAGCCTGAGTTGGGCTTTTTTAACTGGAGGAACAGTGTAGTGATCACATTGATGGTGAGGCTCAGAGTGGAACAGGTAACATCCCATCTTTCTGAACTTGACCATCAACCTTGACCATAGAACTCTGGGATGTAGGTTGTTTGAATCAGAAATCCACTAAATAGTGCATCTTGGGCAAATCACATCATTTCTCTGTGCCTTAGTTTCCCCAATAGCACCTACCTCGTAGTGCTGTGTTAAAAATTGAACGAGTCCATCATTGTAAAACATTCTATCCATGAAAATGTCGAGTAAAAGCAAGCCAGAATGAATTCCTGCATGACTGTCACCATTATCAATAACATATGACATTTCAGCTGGGAGTGGTGGCATGTGCCTTTAATCCCAGGACTCAGGAGCCAGGGCAGAAGAGCAGAGGCCCAGGCCAGCCTGGGCTAACAGCAAGACCTTGTCTCAAAATAAGTAAATACATAGCCAAGTGTCGTTAAGGCAGAAAGATAATCATGAGTTCAAGTCTAGCATGTGGTATATAGTGAATTCCAGGACAACCTGGGCTGTGGATTGAGATTCTGTGGAAGGAGGGAGGGAAGGAGGGAGAAAAGAAGGAAGGAAAATAAAAGGTTGTGCTTCAATATTGTTTAATACAGAAGATAAAACCTCCCAAGAAGGCATCTACATTTTCATATCACATTATGTTCTCCTTATTATAATTAAGTCAATTAGCCATAAAGAGAGAAGAACTTTTAGATAATTGTAAATAAAATCTAGTGGGAAAGTCAAACATTTATAAACATGTGGCAGCTGTGCATACATGTGATAGATATGCATTCATGGCTTGGTATTTACATTATATCTACCACTTCAGGAAGCTGTGTGAGTCTGATGGTTTTCATTTAAACATGCAGGGCCCACCATGGAAGCAAGACATAAAACCACTAGATGAAATGTGATTAGGCAAGGAAACCAGAGGATATTAAGTCCAAGAAGGAATGGTGTTGCAGTAGAGAAGGACTTCTCTCAAAGCATGTGAAGTTGTTAACTCACATGAACTCATTGCAGTTCTGGGTGCCTGCACAAGACTGAGTCCCTTGGGAGTGGGAGACATGGCTGCTCTTTTGGAGGACCCAGGTTCAATTCCCAGAATCCACATAGAAGCTCACAAGCATCTGTTAACTCCAGTCCCAGGGGATCTGACACCCTCCTCTGGCCTCCACAGCATCACATACACACACACACACACACACACACACACACACACACACACACACAGACACACACACACACAATGCACAGGCATATATATATATATATATATATATATATATATATATATATATATATATGCAGGCAAAAGACCCACATACAGAAAAATAAAGTTCGAGTATGCTACATGGGCTGATAATGCTCCCCACAAAAGCCACAGACTAATCCTTTTTGTCCACTGTGAATATGTGTCACTCTGGTTTAATGAAAAACCAAATGACCAATAACTAGGCAGGGTTTCAAGACAGAGAGAATGCTGGGAAGAAAGGCAGAGTCACAAGGAGACCAGAGGAAGCATGACATGTAGGAGACGAGACAACAAGCCATTAGCCATATGGCAGCATGTAAATGAATAGATATGGGATAATTTAAGTTTTAAGAGCTAGTGGGACAATCTTAAGCTATTGGCTGAGCTTCACAATAACAAGTCTCCATGTCATGATTTGGGAACTGGCTGGTAAGACAGAAAAATCTGACTACACTCTAACAAATACCCGAGTGTCATGCATATGAGAAATTGTTGGCCAGGGTTGTCTAGTGATTTCCAAAACAATGTAGACTATTGCTATTGCCCGTGGTTTCCTCCCCTAGGTTGAAGGTAAGTTCTATTACTAAGGACATCACACAGTTTGGACACGAGACTCAAGAGATTCTAGCTGGATCCAGCCTGAAAGCCTCCTTCCTGTGGTCTAGCTTGCATAGTACCAGAAGGTGCTGTGCAAGCTGCCAAGGAAAGCAAACAACCAACTGTGACAGCTATATACCATAACAATTACATGCCTAGATATCCCGAAAGGTACAATAGTGGCACTCATCTTGCCAGTAACCAAACTGTCTAATCAGACTTAAGACCCATGCCTGGAACTAGAAACCTAGCCAACCACCCAGGACCAGTGCAGTCATGGATCTTAGACTTGCATGCCACTTTCCTAGACCAGTATAATTCCTAACTGCACTCAGAAATGTATTCTGATAGCCACAGATAAGTATAGATTTCACTCCACATCAAAAAAAAAAAAAAAAAAAAAAAAAAAAGCTTCTCAAGTCTCCTGAGCAAATTGGGAGCATGAGGGGAGGGGGGATGGAGGGAGGGAGGATAAAAAGGGGAGGGGGAAGAGAGGAGGGGGAGAAGAACATGAGGGGTCAGGAAGATTGAGTTGAGGGAAGACTAGAGAAGGAGAGCAGGAAAAGAGATACCTTAATAGAGGGAGCCATTATAGGTTTAAAGAGAAATCTGGCACTAGGCAAAATCCAGGGATCCACAAGGATGACCTCAACTAAGAATCTAAGCAGTAGTGGAGAGGCTACCTTAAATGCCCTTCCCTATAATGAGATTGATGACTACCTTAAATGCCATCATAGAGACTTCATCCAGTAGCTGATGGAAGCAGAAGCAGAAGCAGAGATCCACAGCTAAACACTGAGCCGAACTCCTGGAATCCAGTTGTACAGAGGGAGGAGTGATAAGAAAAGGGGTCAAGACCATGCTGGGGAAATCCACAGAAATATCCGACCTGAGCAGGTGGGAGCTCATAGACCCCAGTCTGACAGCTGTGGAACCATCATAGGACCAAACCAGGCCCCCTGAACATGGGTGTCAGTTAGGAGGCCTGGGTAGTCTATGGGGCCTCTGGCCCATTCCCTTTGGAGAGATACTCTCTTAGCCTACATTCACGGGGGAGGGCCTGCCCCAAATGATGTGACAGACTTTGATGATCCCCCATGATAGGCCTCACCCTTCCTGGGGAGTGGAGAGTGGGTAGGAAGGTGGGGTTGGTGGGGAGCATGGGAGGACAGGAGGGAGAGGGAACTGGAATTTATATTAAAATAAGATTGTTTTTAATTTAAATTAAAAACGGCTTCTCTTTCCAGCAAATGTAGACCATTACAGAAAAAACACAACGGGTCATAATGCCAAAGAGCCACTGACCCTGGGAGGCTCAGCTCCAATGGATACCTCTAGTCTACAATTCCTACACCTATGGCTCAGGAGACATCATAGAAGAAGGATCAGGAAGATTATAAGAGCCAGAGAAACAAAGTCTACAATGAGAGTGTGTCTCCTAGAAATGACAGGGAATGATGACCCGTGATACCTCAACAGTATAGCTGCCTAAACAAAAGAGGGAGAATCAGTTTCTCCCAGAGATGAGCCCCCTAACTGGTTATCCAATACAAAGTGATTGGCCCTGAATTCATGTGAACGCAAGCACCACTGAATGGACTTAGTAGGTTGTACTATACATTTATGCACACACACACACACACACACACACATACACACACACACACACACACACACATATATACATATATATATTCACAGTAATAAAGAAAAAGAGACCACTAATTTGAAAGAGAATAAAGGGAGATTTGGAAGGGGTTAGAGGGAAGGGAAGAAGATTATATATTTTAATTAAAATGTTAACAAAGTCCCTCAATATTTTACCAAGGGTGGGGAGTGGCTTACGAGGCCCAGCCCTTCCTGAGGGACTATTGGCAGTTAGTGGTTGCTGAGGGCGAGGATCATTTTCTTCAGTGAGTGTAGTCACCAGTAGAAATGCTCCTACTTGTGCTCATGCAACATTAGTCAGAGTCAGTGGGTCACCCACAAAGACACTAAAGTAGGCGGTGGGTTTCTTAAGAATGGTGCATAGTCACTGAGCACCAGTCTGGGGTGCTGGCTCCTCCTTCATAGGAGGGTAAGGGATGGCGATGCTGGAGGAGGGCTGTCTGTCATGAGAGAGGCCTCCAGGGAAAAGCCGGTCTCTCAGATGGGAACTTGTTCCATCTGACTTTTAGGAAGTGAGTTTTCTCCTGAAAACCACAGATCTTTGTCACTTATTTCCCTGCTTGAGAATTCCTTCCAATCTGTGATTCTGAGAACCACGGTGGGCATCTGTGGCCTGTGTCAGTTACAGCATGACCAGGACTGCTCCAGGAGGTTAATTGCATTTAAGTATTGGAAAGTGACTCTCTAATTGAACTTTGAAATGCAATGGCAAAAAAAAAAAAAAAAAATGGTGCAAAGTGTAATGGGGTGAAGATGACTGAAATTGAAATTCACAATGTAGATGTATAAAACTGTCAACAAATAAATAAAAAATGAAAACAATCTACTTTTTGTTGTTACTGCTGTTGCTTGTTTTGTTTTTTAACAATGCAGGATGCAGGGGACTGAACCCAGAGCCTTGCGTATTAGGTCAGTACCATTGAGCTATACCCCAGTCCAGCACAATCAACATCAACAAAACAAAATGAGGAGGCATTATGCACCTCCTGGAATTGTACATGAGAGACCTCACCATCCTTTATATTTCATTCCTCCCCAAAATCTCACCATAGAGAGATAACCACATAAACTATAATTTAAGGGCAGTCTGAAAACTAATGACCTATGTCCCTTGAAAACATTGATATTCTAAAAGACTGAAAAGGCTAAGTAAACAGCCAAAATGTGTGTGTGTGAGAGAGAGTGAGACTGTAGTAGTAAACAGTAGATGAACCACCCAATACAAATGTGCACAGTTAATTTAACACATTTTCCCATTTTCTTTCTATCTATTCTTTATTCTCCGATATTGGCATTCTCTCTTCTCAGCACTGGATCTGGAACTGTCTTACAGTACAGTCTTGCAGTGTTGTACATCTGGACTGTGAGCTCCAGAAAGCAAATGATTAGGAGCTATGAAGACAGTCTTATGCACACATCACATTGGAACCCAAATGGCGTGTTTATCAGTAAGAACTAATCTAAAGTTCAGCCTAAAGCGATTGCATAAACACTAACATTTGCTTCCTGTGCCCATTCTCAAATTTCAGCTTCTAGATATAAATACACTTTGTTGTAAAATATTTGAGGGAAGCTGTGTCAAACATTTTAATGACAATTAATGGCTCCTTAGACTCCAAAAACAACAGTACGCAGAGCTTATAGCTTTGCACCAGCAAGCGGTAAGGAGAGAAGGCCAGCATGGCTCTCTGTGGAGAAATAAATACACACTAATCCCCACCATGTGACAGTTACCTGTGGTAATCCAAAGACTGGCACACAACTGGGGAAGAGTTTCAGCTTTTGGAATGGGATGGAACATTGGCTGAGGGGCCATTTTCAATTAGTCTATGTCTTCTCCACATGCTGACCTGTCTAATTCATTGTGGTACCTGGTTCAGTTGGGCCATTTGATGAAAGTGACATCCGTATGATCAGTAGAGGTATCTCAGGCTCACCCCAACACAGAAAAGTGTCCAGGACAATGAGTAAACTGACCATTGTGGACAGCGTGATTAAGGTGTCATACTGGGGTGCTACAAGGGAGTGGCAGAAGCCCTGTAGAACACAGAAGTTCAAGCTGCTCACTTAGAGATGGAAGGAAACACCTTGCTACTACACCCTGTTTTCCTAGTCAAGATCAGCTTAAACCAGGACACACTTCTCCCCTTGGGAAAATGTAAGGCAGCCCACAGTGGCCCTAAGCACTGCCCAGACATCCGCATTTGCTGCTGGAAACCACTGTAATCCACAAAAGGCTTCAGCAGCTTGTGAAGCATCGTAGAGGTCACATAACCACCTTACTCCAGGGAAGAAGCCTACATTGTACTCTGCTATCTATGTATGGCCCACACTGCTACTGTGTGTTTCACCCTCAAGTTGAAGCTACTCTAGGATTAGGATGCATCCTGGCCCAGAAGACCACTAGTTACTGCATCTCTGTCACTGAGATAACCATCAGTCATGGTTATCACTGCACCACACTCACATACAGTGGGTGGAAATAAAAAGCAAGACGTTCAAGGCCAGCCTTGGCTCCATAACAAATTTGAGCCCAGCCTAGACTACCTGAGACCAGAAATGGGGTGGAGGGGGGAAAGGAAGAGGACCTAAGACCTAAGTGTAAAAGAACAGCCACATTCTCCCAGTTCCAGACCAGCCTAGTGTGCGGCTGCTGATGAAGAAGATGGTGATGATGATGGTGGTGGTGATGCACACAGGCAGCTGAAATTCTAGAACCCAAGTTCCCTCCAGAAATGAAGAGAAGTAAAGAGCGGTAAGAACTGCATAGAGTTAGCTGATGACTTCCATTCAAGTGTCAGCCCTGCAACATGCACATTTTATTATGTCTTCTTGCATGTCTCTGGAATATTCTACACCTCAGCTCTGTCAGGCGTAAAATTGGAGAGTGTGTTTCTTTACCAACAGTATTCAACAGGATTAATGCGAAGACATTGAACACAAGGAAGAGGATAGACTTGTGGAAAGCTGTGAAATTAGAGGTGCCCATCACCTTTGAGTGACCATCTACAAAATAGGAACCACAAGCTGAGTCCTTTCTCATTGGTGAAACAAAACATCAGTATTTTTTATCAGAGAGAAATGCTTTCTTTGTATCACATCTGACCACATCTTTGACTGGGTAAATCCAGGAAACAGAATGATTTTGATGGACATGAGATTTCAGATTCTAACAGACTTTCTATGGCAGTGGGAGAGAGCCCCCCTCCAGCAAAATGATGCAGGTGTGGATGTGACACCACATAGGAGACCATCAGCACCTGGGGGAAATAAGTTCTTCAGAACTAGTCGGCATCTATGCCTTTTTCAATGACTTTCATTTTTATCTCAAGAATCTCAGCTTAAAAAAACTCAGTGACATTGAACTACTTTGGTGTCATTTTTGATATCTTAAATAACTTTAAATGGAATTGGAAAAACACGCAATAACACTGCTGCTAAAAAGGATCAGATATTTCATTTTCTATCATACAAACTCCAGGGAGGTGGTAATTACAAGATAACACATTTGCTAAGTTTGGTTCAGGCTTTGCAGATTCAGAAAGCTTGTGTATTCCTTCCTCTCCCCTAGAGTCCTCAGGACTCGTTAATCCACACCCATGAATGTGCACACACCAGGCAGGCTCTCAAGCATTTTCCAGAGCCCAGCTCACAGGTCACTTCCTAATCCAAGGCTGGAGGAGAGTCACTCACTCCTAATGCTCTTTACCTCTGAACCTAGCACACGTGTTTCAATGAATAACTGAAATATGTCAAGTTTTCTTTGTTGCTTGTAGCAGTTAACATCTCATGAATCTGTTCTCCCCCCTTTTTTCTTCCTCGCTTAATTTCATGACAACTTAGTGGCACACACCTTTAATGCCAGTACTCTCAAGGCAGAGACAGGCAGATCTCTTTGCATATGAAGCCAACCTGGTCTACAGATCTACAGAGGGAGTTCCAGGACAGCCATGGAAAAACGGAGAAACCCTGTCTCAAAAAAAAAAAAAAAAAAAAAAAAAAACTTTGAGTGTGACTGCATAGACTCATTGGCTTACAGAGAAATAGGATGTTCTGCAATAATTTAAAAGTATCCTTGGGAAGTCTGGTGTGACCTTGTTCATCATTCTGGTAAACAGAAGATGTAAAACCTATGGTACCCTCTTTGATTCTTTAATTACAATTAAATTTTAAAGTCATTTGCATGAAAACTATTATTTCATCAGGTGTGGTAGCTCATGCCTTTAATCCCAACATTATTGGGGGTAGAGATGGTTAATTCTATGTGAGGTCAAGGCTAGTCTTGTCTACATATAAAATTCCAGGACTCCCAGGGCTACACAAAAAGAACACACACACACACACACACACACACACACACAGAACCAACAGCACAAAACCAAACACTTGGCAGATCTGTGCAACTGCAACTAACAGTGCAGAATTTGGGCATGTTTGGGGGGGTTGGGTTTTTTTAAACTACCATATTATTTTAAGGGCACTAAGTTTAAGAGCCTAGAGAACATTGAAGAGGAGTCAGTCTACCATTGCAACCTATCACCAAGAAGGAATGGGGGGGTGTGGTCAGAATGAGGAACCACCAAAATTCAGTAAGGTAATGAGCTGTTACTTACATAGAAGGTACAAGGCGAACTAGGCATGTTAGGGCAAGACAGAATCGTGAAGGCCAAAGTACCAAGCAGACAACACTCATCATTTCATTTCCTCTGAACTATGACATACTGTATTTGCCACTGCTGCTGCAGATAGAGAGGACTTCATTCCTCTTGGTCAGTGACAAAATAAACATCTCCAAAGATCCTTCCAGGAAGCCCATTTCTGAGAATCTGAAACTACCCGACAACACTCTGTGAAAGACTTTGCAAAGGTCACTGGGCTACAGTTCAGAGGCCAACATAAAAAAAAAAAAAAAAAAAAAAAGGCCCCTCTGCATTTTGTAGCCCCTGGGCTGATTGCCTAGCTTCTAAAAATCAATGCAAAAAGAAAGAAATCTCCAAAGCAACACAGAGAAACCCTGTCTCATAAAAACAAAACAAGAAATGAAGAAAGAAAGAAAGAAAGAAAGAAAGGAAGGAAGGAAGGAAGGAAGGAAGGAAGGAAGGAAGGAAGAAATGAAGGAAGGAGGGAAGGAAGGAAGGAAGGAAGGAAGGAGCGAGAGAGAGAGAGAGAAAGCACACAAGGACAATGCTTTGTTCTCCTGTGGACACTGTGGAATAATAATTCTCAGCCAGGATTTTATGTATTTATCCCACCTAAGTCAACCCTAATAGTCCTCACCATCTTGTAACATGAATTATAAAGATCCAGAGACTGATGTTGGGGTTCAAGCTGAATATCAGAAAAGCAAAGCAGCTGGTCACTAGCTTCTTACCTCTGCCTCAGGCTGAATAGGTTGATGCTGTCTCCACAAGCTCTCACCAAGCCTCTAACTGCTGCCTGTCCTCAGTGTGGCTGGAGAATGAATGCCTCCTACTGACTACTGAAGTCCCTGCTTCTATCTTTTATACCCCTCTAGTGCTGGGATTAAAGGCATGTGATCTGTTACTCTTTTAGACTGATTCAGTCTCATGTATACCTGGATGGCCTTGAACTCAGAGAGATCCGTCTACCTTTTAATCCTGAGTCCTAGGATTAAAGATGTGTACCTTTAGCTCCTAGCTTCTGGCTGCTGGGATTAAAGGTGTGTGTCTGGCTTCTATGGCTTGTGGCTGACTTTGTTTTCTGAACCCTCAGGAAAACTTTAGTATATCATAAATAATATATCACTACACCATCTCTATGTTCATTCAGTGAATTTAAATATAGAATAGGGCCATCATGACAGGTCAGCAGGTAAGAGCACTGGTCACCAACCCTAATGACTCCAGTTCTATCCTTGGAACCCACACTTAGGAAAGGCTCTACTGGACTCCTGTAAGTTGTCCTCTGACCTCTACATGCACACATAGCACAACAACATACATGGATAAATATTTTTTTAAAAAAAGTAGAAATATATTTCCCAACGCCATCTAAAACATAAACATGATATTGAATTCTTGTCAAGTTTATGTTAAATTTCCTTATAAAAAATAATCATTTTATTTAACTCTAGCAAAATGATCTCTATGATGAAGTGCTTAGAATGATGGTCTCTACCATTTTCTCTTAAATTCATTAAAATGATAACAATAAGACCAGCCAGGCCTAGTGACACAGCCCTGTACTAGCTATTTAGGATTGCTATAGCAGGAGGATAACAAGTTCAAGGCCAACCTAAGCAATTTATTGAGAACCTGCCTCAAAAATAAGAGCTTTAGAAGGAATCTGTATAAATGTGGCTCTGTTGGTTCAATTCTGCCTAGAGCAATACAAAATAATAAAATAATAATAAACTATGGGATATAATTAATGAATACTCTTGTGAGTTGAATTTTACTGTACCTTGAAATTTTTATAAAAACGTAAATTGTTTAACTTGTTCAAATTGTTTGTGGTAGCTAAATAGAAAGTTAAATGGTAGTGTGTGTGTGTGTGTGTGTGTGTGTGTATGTGTGTGTATGTGTGTGTCCTTAAGAGAGGGTGGGGAAGAGAACAATGAAAACCCATTATATACATGTAAAAAACTGTCACATGGGGCTGGAGAGATGGCTCAGTGGTTAAAGCATTGGCTACTCTTCCAGAGGACCCAGGTTCAGTTCCCAGCACCCACACTATGACTCACACTATTTAAAATTCCAGTTCCAGGGGATCTGATGGCATCTTCTGTCTTCTGCAAGCACCAGGCATGCAAGTGGTAAACAGACATAAATGCAGATAAAACATTTATACAAAGAAAATAAAAGTAAATTTAAAAAAGAAAGTGGTCACATAACAAAATGTATAGACAGATAGACAGACACACACACTCACACACACACACACACACGCACACACACACACACACACACCTATGAGTCCTAGTAAACTAGTAAACATGAGAAAATCACTCCAGAGTTGGAGAGATGGCTCAGTAGTTATGGGCACTGGCTGCTGCTCTTCCAAAGGATCCAAGTTTAATTCCCAGCACCCACATGGCAGCTAACAACTGTCTGTATTGCCAAAATCTGAAAAATCTCACACAGACAAACATGCAGGCAAAACACCAATGGAAATAAAATAAAAATAAATAATTTTTAAAGAGAAGGAGGAGGAGGAAGAGAAGAAGAAGAAGAAGAAGAAGAAGAAGAAGAAGAAGAAGAAGAAGAAGAAGAAGAAGAAGAAGAAGAAGAAGAAGAAGAAGAAACTCACTCCAGTTTCTGGAAAGAAAAACAAAACTCACTCCAGTTTCTGACTCAGGATTGCCACCATCTCCCCCAGCATGCTCTGTGAAGGACAGTCATCTTTCACCTGAGTTTTGTATCTTGACTACACCTACTGAATCACTAAATTGCCAGTGCCTTCTCCTCCCCTTGGTTCTGCCATCTAACACCAATCTGCAATTTGTAAATCTCCGAAAAGCTTTGTATCAGTGGAATAACCCACAGAACACACATTAGACACATAGGTTCTCCTTTCAACAAGACAGAAAATTCTGGATGTGTCTCCTGCTACTTCATATCTTCTTGCTCAGTAAAAGTTCAGAAACTTGCATGTTCCTTCTTATCACAGTTTCCAACTTGAGTTACTTTCTCTATTTTTCTAACAAGTTTTCTTTTGGTTTCTTCTCTGCCTCTATCCCTGCCTCGATTTCGCTCCCTCTTTACTGTCTGAAGTTACTCTCGTCTGTCTATATTCTCATATGCCTCTTTCTCTCTTGGCCTGTGAAGGAAAGAAAACACTTTTGTAGGTCAAGCATAGGTGGTATGGTGGTACCTGGTACCCAGGACTTTGGAGGGAAAGGCAGAGGGATCAGGAAGTGTTCAAGGCTGTCCTCTATTACATAGCAAGTTTGAGGCCATCCTCAATCAATAAATAAATAAATAAATAAATAAATAAATAAACAAACAAATAAATAAATAAATAAATAAATAAAATTAACAAACAGTACAAAGAAAGAGAAAAAGAGGAGAGGAGAAGAGAGATAAGAAGGAGAGAGCATTTGTAAAAAAAAATTATAACCACATACATACTTGACAAGATTGATGATGTCTGGTGAAACTTAGATTCTGAACAGTATCCAGTTAAAACCATTATAACCTCTTTCAATAACTGCTTGATCTTACAACTGGGCAGCTACAGTCAATGTGTCAGGTAAAACATAACAGAGTGTCCATGTCTGAATAGAAAACTATTGTAGTCATATTTGAAAACAGGGCATTCTGTAGATCTTACAAACTTATTTAGGGTTTTGCTTTGCATCAGTTCATAATAAAAGATAATTTTGTGTGGAAAAAAATAAAACAAAACAAAGTATACATCTAAGCCTACCCCCTTAGGAAAGGAAAATAGCTCTTACCTGACAAATCTTGAAGTCTTCTCAATTTCTCCTTATCCTCATCACTTAAGATTCTGTTTGAGCCTTAGGAATTAATTCACTAGCACACAGGAAGCCTGGAAGACTCTGTGAGACACCAGCTTTCCCAGTGTTTAATACTCTCCAGAGACAGAGGCGGGGGTGGAAGGGAGGCTGAGTTTATACTATGATAGGGAGCCTGCACTCATACATGCTTTATTGTCATTAACCAAAAATGGTAATTTGCCTGTAAACACTGGCCTTGAAAATTAACACACAAACATACCAGGGAGAACATTCTCAAAAACAAAAAAAAAAAAAAAAAAATAGTAATAAGGAAATAACACAAATGAAACCAACTTTTTTTCAATTCTAATTAAATTCTGCAGGGAAAAAAAAATCATCACAAGTATCCCTAATTTAATGTTTTCACTTTCTGTGAAGTCTCTAAACTATAAGTTTCTTGAAAGTATTCATTTTTGAGTCATTCATACACCTACATACTCTGTAGCAAAGAGTCCTATACATACTCGGTCTCAACACAATATATATAATGGATGGATGAAGCAAAACCTGATGAACTGGACAAGGACAAACAGTGCCTACATTTCTAACATTGACATGGGAAGTGTGAACATTCATCTTGTTAACAAACGCATGAGAATCAGATTAAGGGGCACATGGAGTCAAAACACATATTAGCATGTACACGTGTATGTGCATGCGTTAGACTAAGAGACTGCTCTGGTTGGATTTCTGCTGCTGTGATCAACACTGTGACCATACGTAACTTGGGGAGGACAGGGTTTATTTCATTTTACAGCTTATAATCCATCATTAAGGGAAGTCAGGACAGGAATTTAGGACCTGGAAACAGGAAGTGAGTCAGAGTCCATGAAGAAACACTACCTACTGATTTGCTCAGTCTTGTATGACTCAGGGCCACCTGCCCAGGGGATACCAACACCCACAGTGGGCTGGGCCCTTCAACATTAATCTTTAATCAAAAATAATAATAATAATAATAATTCCCTGAAGACTCACCTGCAGGCCAATCTGATGAAGGCATTTTCTCAGTTGAGGGTCCCTCTTTCCAGATGATGGCACACTGGTAAAAATAACTAACAAGCACAGAGTTAAAACTGCTATAATCAAAGACCCAACAAGTTGGCTTAAAGGAGAAAGATTTGTTTCTTTCTTGCATGCATAGGTAGGTATTACAGGTCAGCAGATGGCTAGCTAGCATAGTTCACACAGTCATTCCGGGACTGAGGCTAATGCAGATGCCGTACTCCATAGCTGGTACCTGAGATTCTTGCAAGCATCACCCAGACAGTCAATGGGAAGTATGAAAGGGCTAAGCCCAGGGACATCCCCCTAGACAAGAAAAGCAGAAGCTGCATTGTTCCCACTTGTGTCCCCTTAGTCAAAACATGGACGGTAACCCTATCCAGCTACAAAGGAAAATGTGAGATCTCTCTCCAGCTAGACAGCCATGTACGCAGCTCGATTCCATGATCATGTAAGAGTGGCAGGATAGACAGACAGACAAGGGTCGAGGAAATGGTCATCACCATCACATTTCGGACACATCAGTATTGCCATCATCTTAAGAGCTGAGGGCACATGCATGACATGAAGTACTATTTAGTTTCTGGCATAACTATTTGAGGAAACGGGGTCAAATAACGTTTCCTGGAACAAACTGTCACTAGAAAGACAACCTGTCATTAAGAGAGTTGAATTCTCATTTCTCAGTGGTTTTTTTTTTTCCAGACTTGATAAATTTGCCAGAAAAACCTACGGAGCCTCCTACACAGAGGATTAGCCCCAAAGTGAGGGACCTGCTCACCTTTCACCAGCTATTCCTTGATTATCTGGGACATGGGACTAAAAGGAGTGGAATGCTGCTCAGCTCAGCTTGGAAACAGTTGCTTAGCATGTAGGTGAGAAGCAGCCATTGTTCATTAAGCGGTTGATTTCCTGCAAGAAGCAAGTTATCGTGCTTAAAATCCCACCAATAGAATGAAACTCAAATACTTCAGGCCAAAATGCCACTTCTGCCCAGGGACTAGCCCAGCCTGGGTCTGAGAAGCTTCTTGTTGCAACAAATAATGATTAATGAAAAGACTGGCCCGCTCCTGCTCAAGGTGCTGAGTGTCGTCTGTGTTACCCCTCCAGGGCTCAGGGAACATCCTGGAAGGTGGAAAGAGCATCAGAGCCAGGTGATGTGAAGGTGTATCATGAAGGCTCGCTTCGGGGCATGATGTGGCCATCGCGTTCAAGAACTCCTAGCAGCGCGGTGGCTATACTGGGTCTATAAAAGGATGGCCTGTCACTCGGTCTTGGATCTGAGGATGCTCATGGTGCTGCTGCCGCCTCCCCTGAGGCTAACCCGTTCAGTCCTTCAGGCAATCCTCTGAGAAACTATACAGAATGAACCTTGGAGGCCGCACATTAAGGAGCAATTATTATCGTTCAGTGGTCGCTTCCAGGACAAGGGTAATGCTTGGCGTTTCCAAGCTACACTACAAGCAGGCTTAGTAAATTCCCTGCACACTGGAGAAAGTCCTGGGGCTATGGTGGGAAAAGCTCGGAGAGGGAGGCTGTGTGCATGCGTGTGACTTGCTGCGGCTTCCGGTGAGCAGCTTGAGTTCAGGGATGCTCTGCGATCCAGCACAGACATGCTCACCAACGTTTTTAAAATGGATGTTGTCTCAGAACCTCCCCTTTCCACTCGCACTGTCTAGACTCACTAAGAATGGGACCAAAATCCCAGGTCAGAGTCAACAAAGCCTTCACCTCTTGCTGCTGAGAAACAAATTTATGCCCATACCCGTTATTGGCCCCATTGGACATAATGGACTTGTTCCTGGCTTCAGGTTTTCCCTCGACAGATCATAAACTGTTCAAGGAGAAAAAAAAAACCCACCTCATTTACAACAGGTGGCACGCAGTAGGCTCTCAATAAATATTCACAGAACAGATAGGTGAAAAGATATCTAAAAGTCCTTCTCTGTATTCTTGTACCTGTCAAGACATTTCTGCCCCAAGTCACTTCCTGATGTTGGGCTATAGAAGCCAGGCTGCTGTTCCCAGGAGATCCTGGTGCCCGACATAACCCAATCTCCATGGAGAGGATGAGTTCTCTATGAAGCTGGGGGTTTTTTGTTTGTTTGTTTTTCGTTTTTTTATTTTTTTTTTCATTTTTCTTTTTTATTAACAAAAGGACATGAAGAAACTTGCTTTCACAAACAATGCTGTCAGGAACTCAACCGTTAAAAATCACAGTGAGAATGAGACACCTCCTTCCTGCCTGGAGCATCGGAGTCATTTTTAACAGCCTCCATTTCCACATCAGGTACACAGCACCAGATAAGGGATCAGCAGCCAGCAGTCTACATGTGCCTTCACTTTGTAGTTTCCAAGGAAACAAAAATCTGAAGTTCTCAGCGTTAGAGTGAGCCAGATGTCAATCTCTATACAATCCCAGCCTTGCCTTGAGCTAGCATTTAACGCTTTGTTGCAATTTCATCCAAACCCCACTCCTATGAATAGCTATGCCTCCCTCTATGGCTGGGGACCCCAAGGCCTCTCTGCTCTCTGGTGAGGGATCCCTCTGACTGAGCAAGTTAACCTAATTTTGTTGGGCATCAGCAAGGTCTTTATCAGATGAACTTTTTCTTGCTGCTTTATTTTGCTGTTTGGTTCGGAGAGAGGCTTAACTGGTGTTAGTGGGCACTGTCATGCTCCGCTGACTGGCTCACCTCTAGCCAGTTTGTGTGCAGCGTAGATTAGTGCAGACTGCTAGTCATTGCCATGAAAATCACATAGAGACAGAAAGAAAAAAACTAAAACTGGGCAGGTAAATGTCAATCAGAAGTCATGACAGCATTTTTTTTTTTAAATAACTCTAAGGTGTAATGGTTTTGATTTCATTATCATGTAGCTTTAGGGTTTGTTTGTTGTTACTATTTGTTATGCTTTGCTTTGTTTGAAGATCGTGCGTGTGCGTGTGTGTGTGTGTGTGTGTGTGTGTGTGTGTGTGTGTGTGTGTGCCACAAAGGTCAGAGGCATCAGATCCCTATGGAGATGGATTTACAGGGAGCTGTGGATGCCCAGCATGGGGGCTGGAAATCCTACTCAGGTCCCTCTGCAAAAGCAGTAGCCACTCTTAACTGCTGAGCCATCATCTCTCCAGCCCACACTTTGTGTTGAGACAGTCTCACTCTGTGGTGCACACTGGCCTGGAACTCACAGCGGTTCCCCTGTCTGGGCCTCCCAAATGACAGGATTACAAACCTGAGCCATTGTGCACAACTTGATGGGTTTTGGAAGAGGCACTCAAGAAGCAAACACAGGCAGATCTCTAAAGTTCAAGGCCAGCCTGATCTACATTACAAGCAGCGGTAGCCACTCTACCAATGGGAAACTCCATCCTCAGCTACTTTGGGAGCTACCAATCACAAAAAATAGTCCACCCCTTAACTGACCCAAGAATCAGTTTGTGACCATGGTTGGCCAATGACAATCTTGCCTTAAAGGAGGGAAGGCCTAGTCCCTACTCCAAATGACTTGACAGATTTTTGTTGACCCCTCCTGGAAGGCATCGCCCTACCTGTGGAGTTGGGGGGGGAAGAGCAGAGAGGGAGGAAGAAGGAACTAGGATCAATATGTAAAGTAAGAAAAATAAATAAACAAATAATCTTGCCTTACCACTTTCACCACACACACACACTCACACACACACAGGCATGCACACAAACACACACAGACACATACATACACACAGACAGACACACGCACGCACACACATGCACAGGCACACACACAAACACAGACAGACACATACACACAGACACACACATGCACAGGCACGCACACAAACACACACACACATGCACAGGCACACACACAAACACAGACAGACACATACATACACACAGACACACACATGCACAGGCACGCACACAAACACACACAGACACATACATACACACAGACAGACATATGCACGCACACACATGCACAGGCACGCACACAAACACACACAGGCACATACATACACACAGACAGACATATGCACGCACACACATGCACAGGCACACACACAAACACACACAGACAGACACATACACACAGACACACACATGCACAGGCACGCACACAAACATACACAGACAGATACACACAGACACACACAGACAAACACATACATACATACACACACACACACACACAGACACACACACACCTCTTGGTATAAAGTTTTAGAGATGTACAAACGTACACTAATGTTTCCTCATTTCAGCTTGATCTCTGACTCTATAACACATAGAAAACAAAAAGGAGCTGAAATCCTGGAGTCTGCCCTTTCCACTTCCTTTATTTCATTTTACCTGGTGTGTTTGGTCTTTGTTGGGGAGCAGTGTTGTTTACAAGAGTGAGCATATCACCTTATCTGCTTCAGATGGCTCAGTGGAGTTTTGGCCACTCATTTTTCCACCATCATCATCTGAGTTCTGCACAGATGCAAATACCCTCTCTCTCCAGAGCCCCCAGTCATGCTCTCTAGCTTGTCATCCATGCCATCTCTGAAAATGCAAGGTTGTGTTTGTTAAACTACAAACCTCACTAAACAATATGGCTTCACCTTGTCCTTTACTGCCAGGAACCCTAAAGCCAAACACAGCACCTAAAGAGGCAAATACATTTACAGTCACAGAATTTAGCCCTGGAATAGATGGATGTACAACTTTTCAAACCTTTCACAGAAAAGGAAAAATGAACTTTCTTCTAAAATAATGATGCTGTTTGCCTGAGGAGCATCACAAGAGTCCTTCACAGACATGCTCCATGCTCTCGATCACTGAGGTCTACTCACTCTGATCCCGTTCTGTTCAATCCATCCTTTAATCTGGAAACTGCCTTCAGTGAGAACATCTCCATCTCCTTCACTGATGGGAGGATGAGGGACAGTGGTGGAAGGAATGATGAACTCAAGAAAGGCAGGAGGAGAGATAATGGGGCATTACCAAGAACTGATACTTCTGAACTCATTCACAGCCTGGAGGGTCAACCACTCCAGAAAAGGGTATTCATTAAGGCTACAAGAGAAGACCTGGTGACAAACTCTAAGATTTGGTTACAATCACCGTGCACTGAAACCTAAAGATCTATGCTTAAAATAAATTAGACAATGCTGCTCACAAAAGTATACGTTCAGTCAGAACTGTGATGCCACACACCCTTAGTCCCAGCACTCCAGAGGCAAAGGCAGATCTCCATGAGTTCAAGGCCAGACTGATCTCTACATAGTGAGACTCTGTCTTGAAGACCTTACCTCATAATAAAAAGCAATAAGAAGGCTGGTCTATAACTCAGTGATAAACTGCTTGTCTGGCATTCATAAGGTCCTGAGTTCAAGTCTCCAGCAAAATAAGAATTACTCATTAGGGCTGGCGGGGTAGTTCAGTTGGTAGAGTATTTGCCTAGCATATACAAAGCCCTGGCTTCAGTCCCCAGCACCCCACAATAGTGCATGCCTGTAAGCCCAGCTGCCAGGGGATTGTGCAAATGAGGATCAGAAATACAAGACCACCCTCTCTCAGGAACATAACAAGTCTGAAGCTAGTTTAACAATTGTGATCACATGCAAGAAATGGTCTCTCGGAGGTTAACATCCGGTAAAATTTTACTATCAAAAGATCTACCAAGCCACACAGAGGTGCTGCACACCTTTAATCCCAGCACTCAAGAGGCTGAGGCAAGTGGATCTCTGAGTTCCAGGCCAGCCAGAGCCATAAAGAGAAACCCTGTCTCGGGAGAAAAAGACTATTCATGATAGAGCCCTAGAGACATTTTTCCATGTCATGTGTGTAATATGCATAAGGTTTTTAAAGAACTTTCCCAAAGATAATGCACATGGGTCTTAGAAATAAAGTGCCTTAATCCAAGAGGTCAAGTAGCTTCTCACCGCAAGTCCACATGGCAAACATTGTCTCTACTGTGTTTCAGCTTCTTCTACTTCCAACTAACTTTGAATCTTCGAAACAGGCACTTGCAAATTAACTCAACGGCCACTGGGAATGGTTTTCCTTTCCTAAGATCAGCGAGGCTGTGGCTCTGTGAACTTGACGCCACTACTAAAGATGTTCCCCATCATCACACAAGCAGAAAGGAAGTTGTCAGGGGCACACATAGACACAGTTCATAGTCACTGGGCTCCAAGGTCACTGCCTGAGACTCACCAGGGTGCCCTGTTTGTCAAAAGTTTCTGATCAGCCTCTCATTTGGATGGGTTCTACCTCATGCTACCTCATGACCAAATCTAGAATATTGTCGTGTTGCTCTCTGTTCCTGAAAGAACAAAGAAAGAAAGGGTTCCTTCAAGTCGACAGCTTAGTGAACCAATGGGAGTTGCTGACAGGAGCAAGGGTAACAGCCCCACACCACCAAAGAGGTGTCCCCTTCTGTGTTAACTGCTTATACATTGCCAGGGAGGGGAGGAGCATCTAGAGCCCTCCCTGTTCCCATGAGTCAACGTCAGTGGGCCCAGTCCTGTGGAGGGGGCCTCATCTGATTCACAGTAACGATGACCACATCCAGCCTGGAGGAAACAGCTACACAACTGAATCCCTTCCTCCAGCTCATACATTGTTTTTCATCCCTCTGTTCACCAGTGTTTCCTGAGCCTTGTGGTGGGGTGGTAAATGGTTATTTTCCCTCATTTGGGGCTGAGCTCTGGACTGTCCTGGCACAGTAATGTCACTTAGTCCCAGCAGCCTGGCTGGTTATGCAGTAGCCACCACACACTTCAAAAAATGTCTCTGACCACAGTTGACATCAGCAGTTATCTATGGGCATAAGAATAAATGCTGAGAAGGTAATTTGACAGGTAATCTACATCCACTGAATACAACCTCAGTAGCTCCCTCCTTAGGGCCTCAAATTATGCAGCCTCTGCCTCAAGTAGTTGTAATACTCAGTCCCTCCCTTGCAAAGCAATCAGGCTGATCCCACCCACCCCAAATATCCCATAGTCTCCTAGGTCAAGCTTTGAGAGGCTCTTTCCTTTCTTGTTTAATTCTTTTGGGGATGAGGGAGACTAGAGACATGGCTGGGTGCTTAAGAGTGCTTGCTGCTTTTCCAGAGGACCTGAGTTTGGTTCCCAGCCCCAACATGAGACATCTCACAACCACCCATACGTGTAGCTCCAGAGAATCTGATGCCCTCTTCTGGTCCCTGTGAGCACTGACTGCATTCATGTGCATATACATACCCCCACCAGACACACAAATTCATGCATACATATAGTTAAAAATAAAATCTTTTAAGATAGCCAGCAAGATAACACTTGCCACTGAGCCTTATGATCCAAGTTCAAACCTTGGGACCAATATGGTGGGAAAAAGAACCAATTCCAGCAAGTTACCCACTGATTCCACATATGTGCTGTGGAATGCTTATGTCCACATACATACACATACATACATACATACATACATACATACATACATACATACATGTAATTTAATTTTTTCCTTTAAAAAAAAAATCTTCCCTAAGTCAAGCAGTTCCGAGCCAGAGTATTCCACGACTGTGAAATTTTTCTGTACTGGAGTACAGAGCCCACAGCCCACGGCCCACTTCCTCTTAGCTGCAGCCAATCATCCAGGACTAGGCTCTGCCATGCCAAGATTTACCTTAAATGTAACAAGGACGTATACTTCACTGAGGAGTCACTTCCCTAGACAGGGGCTGGCATCAACCCTGCCTGATATGTGAGAAATTCGGAAAGACCCTGACCTCGGAGGCCATGAAGGCAAACAATACTACAAACATCCCTGTTCCCAGCCATGTTCCGGCCCAAAGAGTTTGGGTGAGATGGAGCTGACTGCTACACTTTCAGGAAGCCCTAGGTTGGGAAAACTCTCCCTATCCTCCTAGACACCAGGGCCCCTTCATGCCCTTAGTAAGGTAGAGAATCTGTACTAGGCCATTAAGGCACCTGTTGGCATACTGAACCGTGGATTATATTCCCTTACTTGATACTATATGTCAGATAGAGTTTTCTTCTACCAATTCTACCTCACTTCCCCTTTTGCCCACTCTTCCTGCCAACTCCAAAGCAAATGTGGCAGTAGTAACTTCATGGCATCTTCCCATTGTATTTATAACTTCAAGTTGTCTCTGGGTAGACAGCTGTCTTAGTTATAGTTTCTGTGATTAAACACCATGACCAAACAGCAAGTTGAGAAAGAAAGGGTTATTCAGCTTACTGTTCATCATCACTGTTCACATCACTGTTCATCATCAAAGGAAGTCAGGACAGAAACTCAAACAGGGCAGAAACCTGGGGGCAAGAACTGATGTAGAGGGCATCGAGGGGTGCTGCTTACTGGTTTGCTCTCTATGGCTTGCTCAGCCTGCTTTCTTATAGAACCCAGAACCACCAGCCCAGGAATAACACTGCCCACAATGGGCTAGGTCCTCCCCCACTGGTCGCTAATTAAGAAAGTACCTTACAGGCTTCCCTATAACTCCATATTACGGAAACATCTTCTTAACTGAGGTTCCCTCCTCTCAGATGACTTTGGTCTGTGTCAAGCTGACATAAAACTATCCAGCACAACAGCTCAGTCTGTTATGTGTCTTCTCCCCCACAGCAGAGGTCACACCAACATAGCCAGCATGCGTTTCCATCCCATGTGACTCCCAGGGACTACAATATGTTCCCTAGGCTCTCAGCCCTTCTCAGGGTATCTTTGGACTCATGCAATAGAACCCATTCACCAAAAAAGTGTGCCACTCCATGCCTTAGAAAAAGGCAGCCATCCTCACCCCCAACTCCTGCAACTACTCTAGCTTCGAGTAGCTCAGCCTTAATTGCATGCTGTATTGCCTCTAGCAGGACCAATGACTGCTGCCATATCAAGATAGTACACCAAACCATGCCACATAGGACAATGTTAGACCAAGGAAACAATTCCCAAGTCCAGCTTAGAAAAACTTGAGTTTAACTGGAGTTATTTAAAACCAAAACAAAAAAAAATGGTCAACTCACAGGGGATTATACTATATAAGAGTCTCCCCTTCCCAGCAATGGTTAATGGCTTAGCTATCCCTAGGAAGGGGCAGGACCTCCTGTGCCTCCTTCTCCTTCCAAGAGGGAATGGTAATAGACCAAGCCTTATGACGGCTCCATGTAAATGAGCACAGCTTCTCCGACTCAAGACAATGATTATCATGTCTAACCCTGAGGAAACAGCCACATAACCCCAAGCAACAGGAAAGCAAAAGATGAAATAAGAAGCTGGTTACTACAGAGGGAAAAGGCAAATGAGCCTTAACTTAGCTCTGAGTCCTTTCTTTCTTTTGGTGAGTCTTGTGTAGGTCAAGCTAGATTCAAGATCACTGTGTAGTAGAGGATGACCTTGAATTCCTGCCTCTACCTCCCAAATGCTGGGATTATAGGCATGCATCATTCGCTCTGGGCTTCTAACTTGAACAAGAATGAAGAACAGTGGTTTGTCTTACTCTAGACCAGTGCCTAGACCATTTCAGTGAACCCCAGTGGGGCCATCCCTGGCCTGCAACCTTCATCCTGAACTACTCTCTAAACCTTTGTGAAACTCTGCCTCTCAGGCTATTCCTAGCAATGTAATTCTGTCCTGTGGACTAGTTGACATTACTTCAGCTTGCCTCTCACACTAAGAACATTCAGGATGCTTCTGGAAAGCATGTTTTTTGGTTATTAATAGTCATGATTCTCATATGTATAGTTAATAAGCACATGTCAAAGTTTTATTCAATTTCTTAATGCAGGCATGAGCAATTCCATCTGTATCTGAGAAATCTGACTTGAATAGTCTGTGGCCAAAGGAGTGATGAACTAAGAGTAAATCAGATAGAGTATTGATTAATTTCCTATAAGACAACAAAGCCCTAATCTGTAGGATTAGCACCTCTTTTGAACCAAAAAAAAAAAAGTTTCTTTTCAGTTTAATTCAATTTCTCCTCTAACCCTTCTGAGATATAAAATGCATGTGATCTAATCAATTGTGCATGGTAAGTCAAAGAAAATGACATTACCAACAAGTCAGAATGCCCTAAAGCAGGCTTGTTAGAAAGCACTTTGGCATGGCATTAAAGTGCCAGGCACTTGCCCTAAGTTTCATCCCCAAATTTTACATAATTTTACTTAGCACTTTCCTTCTTTTTTTCCAAATCTGTCCTGTCAAGACACTGTTATGGGGATACCCTATTTGCAGAGTCTGGGGATACAGTTTTGTTGCTAGTTCTGGTGGCTTGAATAAGAATGACCTCCACAGGCTCGCGTCTGAATATTTAGTTTCCTGCTGGTGAAACTATTTGAAAGGATTATGAGGTATGACCTTATTGGAGGAGATGTGTCACTTGGACTGGGCTTTGAGGTCCCAAAAGCCATACACATTACCAGTTGGCTCTGCTTCCTTTTGCTTGAGAGATGTGAGCTCTCAAGTGTTCCTGCCACCAAACCTTTAGTTGGTCATCATAGACTCTAACCCTTGGGAACCCTAAGCCCAATTAAATACTTTCTTCTATAAGTTGCCTTGGTCATTGTGTTTTATCAAAACAATGGAAAAGGAGTAAGACAGCAGCACTTGCCTAGCTTGCACCAAGCCCTGGATATGACTCCCAGTACCCCATAAACTGGGCATGGAGGCACATGGCTGTACTCTGAGCAGTTTAGAGGTAGAAGAGTTCAAGGCCAGCCTAGACAACATTAAGGCCATGTCTCAAAAAAAATTATAGAAACTGGAGTGAGATGGCTGTTCTAGAGAACCCAGGTTTGGTGCCCAAATCATTGCCAACCATCTGTAACTCCAGTTCTAAGAGATCCCTCTTCTGGCCTCCACAAGCACCAAGAATATAAGTAGTACACAGCTATATATGCAAGCAAAACAACTATACACATTTAAAAACTTGTATACATAAAGAGATGGATGGATTAGATGATTGGATGGATGGATGGGTGGGTGGGTGGGTGGATGGATGGATGGATGAATGGATGGATGGACTGATAGATGGATAGACAGATAGATCCCACATACAAGCACTTCATTACAATTGAGGCATATCCATCAGGTTTGCCTGGGTCTCCTGGTAGACTTCATATATTGCCTAACTTTTCTTGTCAATAGTCATATGCCAGTTCACATATGAAGCACATATTTGGACTCTACAGACCAAAGAATCTCACATTTGAGTGTTTACCAAATCCTCTGGGGGTACTTTGATTCCCAGAGTTAAAATACAGTTTGGTATTTTTATAACAATTATCTCCCAGTGAGTATAGGTCTTGCCTTGTCTAATCTCTAGACCAGTGGTTTACAAACTGTGGGTCACACATCAGACTCCTTTCACAGGGGACAAATATCAGATATCCTTTATATGTGATATTTATATTATAGCTCATAACAGTAGCACAATTACAGTTATGAAGTAGCAATGAAAATATTTTATGGTTGGGGTCACCAGAACATGAGGAACTGCATTAAAGGGTTGCAGCATTAGGAAGATTGAGAACTACTGCTCTACAGCAAATGTTTCCCATTTCTGATTCTGTCCATTCTTGATTCACCTCCCAGTTGATTCATGAGGATTTATGATGGGATAAATGATTTACAAACACATGTTAGTACGTTGTCCTTCCTCAACTCCCTCCCCAACAGGAGGGACCAGAACTAAGACATCTCCTCCTTCTTGCTAGAGATCTTCTTTAATTTTGTGTTTATACTATTAAGGGGAATTCAATAAGATGTTCAGAAGTAACAGAGCCATGACTTGGGGTTGAAAAGGAAGACAGGAGTATCTTGAGACTACACCTCTCGAGTGGACACAGCTGACATACCACACACCATGTGCCCAGGAATGGGGGCTGTGGAGGGCAGGTCTTTGCAATGCAGTGCAATCTAAGGAACACCTCTCCATTTTGCAGAGAAATGGGAAGAGAACCAGCTCTGAGTGGCCACTATTATGGGGCCAGGCAGCTACAGCCCACATAGGGAACACCTGAACTCAGGACCCCCTCCTTCCTCCAACTGAGCCTGTGGAGATGAGAGAATTCCAATCATTACCTACAGTTAAATTCCCTACCAGCCAGATAGAAGGAGTCTTGGAAGAGACCATTGTTATGGAAAAATTAAATATTAGGGTTTATGGTAAGAAGGGAAAACTAGAGAGAACAAGAATTTCTACCAGTAGATAACTCCCTGACTACAGAGTACAGAGCCCGCATGCTGTTCTCAGGAGATAAAGAAAACCCCCTAAACTCCTAAACTTGCAGGTGTGCTAATCAATCTTGTCTATAATGACCTTGTAAAGAAACTTTGTACTCTATGAAATGTCTGTAACCTTGGAAACCTTGATCTGAGACTAGCAATCTCAAGCCTCCCTTTCCCTTTTCCCGTTTAAAAACGCTTCACAATTGTAAGCAGGCGCCTTACTCTTCCAATAGAGTGAGGTCCCAGCGGATTTGGTTCCTAGCAATAAAAACCTTTTGCTTTTGCAGTCAGGAGTCACTTCCTTGGAGATTGAGGAAACCTGTAGGCACAACAACCATGACACTGAGAGAAAAAAAAGCATAGAAAGGACCTTGAGAGCAAGAACTCTTACTGCTTTCAATGCTATAGTCCTGGGCCAACTGGTCTACCTGCTCCTCTCTCTCTCTCTCTCTCTCTCTCTCTCTTTTTTTTTTTTTTTAAATTGCCACAGTGAAAGTAATAGCTCTGATCAATCACATAAATTCTCCATGAACTTGGAGTGAATTAACATGGGTAAGGATTGGGAACAGAACCATTTAACTCCATTCTCTTGACTGGCTCACCGTGATTCATTGCCTCAAACCTAAAAACACTCAAGATGCAAATTTGACACCCTTTGGTTTGAAAAGACAAAACTTATTAGCATAAACAGGTATCCGTGTTACCCCATTGGTACATGAGTTTCAATTGTTTTGTCTTCTGTGTTTGTTTTTGTTTGTTTTTTTTATGATGTATTTTATGGATCCATGGTTAAAAGCACTGACTGCTCTTCAAGATGACCTAGCACCCACATGGTAGCTCACAACAATCTATAACTCCAGTCCCAGGAGATCAGATGCCCTCTTCTGACCTCTGCAGATACCAGGCATCACATGGTACACATACATACATGCAGGCAAACACCCATATAAACAGAATAAAAATAAATATCTCTCTTAAAAGCTAAATTGAACTTCATTTTTATTATTTTTAATTATGTTTAATTATGTTTGTGGGTGTACGCATATGAAAGCAGAGCCCTTGGAGACCAGGGAACAGGACTCTCTGGAGCCAGAGTTATAGGTAGTTATGAGCTGTCTGACATGGTGGGTGCATGGGTGTTGACAATGGGAATTCCTGTCTCTAAACCACTGAGTCAGCTCTCTAGCCTCCGGGCTGTGTTTGAACTCTGTTCTTTGGCAGAAAGTTGAGTCCCTAACATCTGGCTATCTATATTCAGCTATCTGATGACTTACTTACCTAACAGATGGTTCTGTGTAGCTGAATCGCTTTCTCAACCTCCTCCATTACACAGAACACTATAGATGTGGTTATGCATATCTGTTACCCTAGCACTCAAGAGTCAGAGGCAAGGAGACCATGAATTCTAAGCCATGTTGGGCTATTCAGCAAGTTTCAGGCCAGCCTGGACTACATAAAACCCTGTCTCAAAACACACACACACACAAAACACATTCCAGGTTATTAATAAAAATGTTAAAAGTCAGATAACCCTGCTAGCCAAAAGTAATCTCAAGGGCCCCATTTTAAAGGAAGTCTTCCTAGCTTTGCTCTTTAAAAGGTGCTTGCTTCCTCTGTGGTTGAAGATGAGGTGGTACCGATAAGTAGGCTAAGATGAAGGGGTGAGCTGGCCCTGAGCCTCAGCAGCAAAGAATATCTCTCTGATAGAACCAGCACAAGCCATTGGCCGAGCTTTCTAGGCAGGCCTTTTCTGAGTCCAAAAGATAAAGGCTGGTTTCCAGCAAATTCCAGCCTCTGTCCCAGTTTCTGTGCACAAAAGATGTTAGCCTCTCCACAAATCTCCTTCAAAAGCTGGATGGAAGAGCTAGTCACCCCAGGAAGAGTGGGAAGGCTATCTTGATCTGATTTGAGCTTGGACCAGAATTCAGACCGGGTACAGTTGCATGAACACAGACACAGACTGCCATCTGCTGGTCATGTTGTGCATAGCAGAGGCCACGTAGTCCCTCAATAGCTGCTTCTCCCCCAACCATCCATCTCCCTTTCTCCTTTTCTAATTTTTAAAACGCAGGTGTCTCCTGCCATTAAAGCCTTGGAGAAAAGAAGTTGGAAATGGTCCTCTTCTATTCTGTATGAGCTGCCTACAGCCCTATCTGATTCCAAATCTCCAGACTCCGCCTCACTTTGCAGACAGGACATTGGAGGCTTGGAAAATGTGTGTTATCTACTAATCTTGCAGTACCAGAAAGAAGATGGGACTAAGCTTTAACTCTGAACTTGTCACCTAGCCCCTCTGTGGTTCCTCGGTTGTTAAGCGAGAGAGCCATAGGACCTAATTCAGTGCACAAAGATTAACCAAGTTCATACTTTCAAAGTACTTAAAAGGCCATCCTAGCTGGAAAAGCACTCCATAAATTTCAGCATCCACTCAACAAAAATTCCCGGAGTATCTATTTCCAGATCTGAGGATGCAGCAACAAATGAATGAGGTCCACTTTCTCATGCTCTCTTCCAGGGTCTCACCAGCTTCTGAGACTCAGAAGCACTTGGAGAACTATCGGGTTTGCTCATTAAGTCTGTGTGTTCTGTGATCGAACCCAGAGCCTCACACATGCTAGGCAGGTGTTCTGCCCCTGAGCTACATCCCCAACCTTATGACCTTATTAAAGCATGGGCGAGCGGGACCCCACTTCCAGGGTCTCTGAGACCTGGGAATCTGCACTGCTATTAAGTTCTCAGGCACCATTAGTGCTGCTGGCCCAGGAGTCGTATTTTAAAAATGGCTAGCCAAACCACCTGTGGTGAGAGAAGCCTGTAATTTCATACTCCAGAGGCAGAGACAGAAGAATCACCTAAGTCCAAGGCTAACGTTACCTATAAAATAGAAAGTCCCAAGCCTGCAAAGAAGACATAATGACGACCTGTCCCCAAAACCAACAAAAGTTGTATATGCACACAGTGAACTATTTTTCAGCCTTAAAAGGGAGAAAATTGGGGGCTGGAGAAATGGCTCGGCAGTTATGAGCTACAGCTAAAATTCCTTCCCTGAGAGACAAATGTCTACCCCTCCTTCTAAAGTCAAATTCCACCAAACCTCGCCCAGAGGAATCGGTGTGTTATTCAAGCTTACTTACTTACAGTGGAGGCAGGGTTGTGGGACCCTCCCTTCATTCCTCCCCACCCATGTCCTCTAGCCCGATGCCACGCGCAATTAGGGGGAGACTGCATACACCTGGTTGGGAGGGGCAGTGGGTTATTCAAATGAGGGTCCCTGGAGCCTCCCAACTCTATGGGGGACAGTAAATAATTAACAGGCCCAGCTGTGATGATTTCTCACAGGCCCAGCACAATTCCTGGAGACAGTGGCAATTCAGGTCACAGAATAGTCCTGTGTAACGAGAGTGATCACTGCTCTCACAGAGGACCTGGGTTCAACTCCCAACACCCACATGGAGGCTCACAACCACTTGTAACTCCAGTTCCAAGAAATCCTCTTCTGATCTCTGCAGACTCTTGCACACATATGTGCCATGTACATATACTCGGGCACATGTGTATTAAATGAATGTGTATAAACTTAAACACTTCTTAAGTAGAAGAAAACAGGCTGGCAAGATTGTCTGGTTGGCAAAGGTAGTTGCCACCAAGCCATGATGACCTGAGTTCAATCCCTAGGACTCAGGTCGTAAAAGGACAAACAACGGAAAAACCCGTGCTCTGAGCCCCCACCCACCCTCCATGCACACAAGTAGGTAGATGTTAAGATTTTGAAAGAAGGAAGTGGGGTGTAGAAGAGTGAAGAGGGGGCAGGAAGGGGTAGGGTGGTGGAGTAGGAGGAGGAGAGCGGAGGGGAGGGGGAGGGGCTAGGAGAGCAGGAGGGGGCAGAGCAGGTAGGAGGAGGAAGTAGCGTGGATATGTGAAACAGCGTGTGGGGAACTGGAGACATTCTGCCTGTTGAAATAAACCAGACACACGAAGCCAACACCCACATGTTCTCACTTGGACATGGAATCTAAGACATTGAGACTCACAGAAGCAGAGAGCAGCAACCGGAGCCTGCCGATGCTGGAGTGAGGGGAGCCAGGCGGTGACGGTCAAAAGGCACCAGCCTCGGGCAGGGGAATTATTTTCAGTTCTTCTGCCCAGTGTACTGAATAGTAGCTGACAAGAGAGCAGAATACAGTTCAAAACTGTGGAATGCTCCAAATGTTCTCACAACATAAAGTGTCTGAAGCGGTATTCCATTTAACTGGCGTCATTATAGCGCATTGTACTCAGACATCTTCACATCGCTTTGGGCCCCATTGGTTTATACTATTGTAAATTGCCAATTTACGATTTCAAAAGATTCATTAGCTACACTTCTATTCCACAGTGGGAGGAGCAAAGACAAGCTCAGCACTTATCAGATAGCGATTAATGATAGGAAGGCAGCAAGCAGTTGAGGGCTCCCAGGCTGGGAGGGGAGTCCTCTGACTGAAGACAGAATTTGAGGAGCATGAAGGGAGTTGATATGGGATGTCCTTCTGTAGGCTGTGAATGTGTGTTACTTTTATTGGTTAATGAATAAAGCTGTTTTGACCAGTGGCCAGGCAAACTATAGATAGGCGGGAAATCCAGAGTTACAGAGAGAAAGAAGGTGGGGTCAGGGAGATGCCATGCAGCTGCCAGAGGAGACATGGCTGAGCATTACTGGTAAGCCCCAGTAAAGGCAATACACAGAGTAATAGAAATGGGTTAATCTATAAGAGAGAGCTATCCAGGAATATGTCTGAGCCACTGGCCAAACAATTGCAGTTGATATTAAGCCTCAGAGTGTTATTTCATAAGGGGCTGAGGGAACTGATGGGAGGGACAGAAAACTTTCATCTCCAGGCAGGTGAAAGGGACAGTCTTCCCCAAAAGAAAGGTGAGCACCAGGAAGCCTTTCTGTGGCCTGGAGATATATAGGGCTGTTGACCATGTGGTCTTTCTAGTCTGGAACCTCGGGCAATGGGATTTCTTTCATAGTGACTGCCTTCTGTGAGTGTTATTCTGAAAGAACCAGAAGGGCCTTTACAACCCATATTGTATCGCACCTGCCTGCAACTGTAGGACTCTTAGCTCCAGCACCGTATCTGCCTGCCTGCACGCTGCCATGTCCCACCATGATGATAATGGACTAAACCTTGGAAACTATAAACTAATCCTTTAAATGTTTTCTTTATAAGAGCTGCTGCGGTCATGGTGTCCTTCACAGCAATAGAACCCTAACTAATACAGGATGTGAGTCTAAGTATTTTCAGACAAAACTTCTAAAAAGGAAGTGGAGCCTGTACATATGTGTCTCTTATGTCTCAGAAAGGAAGAGAGAAAGAGAGAGGGAGAGACAGGAAAGACTGGGGGGAGGGAGGAAAGGAGGGAAGGAGAAAGAGGGGAGGGAGGAAGCGAGAGAAGAAGGAAGGAAAGAAAGAAGGAAGGAAGGAAGGAAAGAAAGAAAGGAAGAAAGGAAGGAAGGAAGAAAGGAAGGAAGGAAGGAAGGAAGGAAGGAAGGAAGGAAGGATGGTAGATCTCAGAAATTGAATTATAGTTCTGTCCTCATCTCTACTCCTGGCAACGTTGCTACACAGTTGGAAGATCTGAGGGCAAAAGTTAGTACTAATCTGGAAGCTGGGTCTGGTGGGCATAGACAGCACTGGAATGCCAGCTGCTCAGGAGGCTGAGAGATAATCACAGGCTCAAGGTGTCAGTGTGAAAAAAAAAAAAAAAGTTCTCACCTCAAAGGAAAACACAGATGTTTTATTCTAAAGCCAAACATGAGAGATAAATGGGTTTCTCCAAATACCATGTTCCAATGAGGTAATGATTTCATGAATTTATTATAGTAACAAGACAAAAAAGATCATGCAACAATAAATACGCTATACAAATATATCAGTGTGCATACCTCAAGTAAGCGATTACAGCAAAGTGGACGAAATTCTGCTATTGGCCTCAGATGCTGTCTGGAAGCAGGCTTGGCCCTTTGGTTGGTAGAACTAGGAATCTGTTCATACATTCCAAAGGCTCTACCTAATGGTCACAAAAGATGTTAGGTCATGTACGGAGAGAGCACAAAAACACTGTTGTCTTAGCAACCCCTTATGCTCCATTCTTCAATTATCACATCCCTGGAAGAGTGGGTCCCAAGAAAGTAGATTCCCCAGGGATCTCTGGCTGGGAGGAACAATGTTTGGGACACCCAGAGGAGGAACTTGTCTCCAGGAGAAAGATTACAACCTGTTAGGCGATCTTGCTGGAAAGATTTGGAGCTGAGGATAAATGGTGGACAGGGACCCACACCTGGGCTGGACCGCCTAGTTAAACATCTTTCTTGTACTCCAGAGATGATAGGGTGGGGTGGTCATTGAATCCTCTTCCCAACATGGCCACATTAAATAACTGGCCTTCTTCTGCTCTTGACTGTAGAGAGCAAAGAGCCTTGTCCACACATATAAGCAATGGAGAAACCAGGAAAGTTAGACACCTCTTCAAAGGAATGAGGTACGAAGCTAGGAATAATGTCATTTTACAACCTGGTGGTCCCAACTGCAACACTCGGGACAGCAGGCCCCGCACCTCGCCAGGGCAGCATAATAGAGACAACATGTTAGCCCACGTGAGGTGACCAAGGAAGAGCTGTCCTCAATCTGTGGAACCAACCCTACAGCTGCCCAGGCCAAGACCCAGGGTTATGACTTGGCCTGCCGCAATATCCACCCCTTCTGTGATCTGTGGGGGCACATTAAGGGATCTGACTGGATCTCCACAACACAGGGTAGTAGCAGGATGTCCAAGAAGGTGGGAGGCCTTGAACCAGACCAATGACTCTTTGCAATGAACATTTTCAAGTAGAGATGGGTGGGCAGAGGAGTATTCAGCATGACTTGTTGGGTAGTACTGCAGCTTCCATGATATTATTAATTCCTCCCTTTTTAATTTTTTCTCATTTTATTTTCTTCTTTTTTTCTCTTGAACTTTGCTTTACTCAGGGGTGGGGTGCAGGGGCAGAGGGCGGATGGGAAGGGATAGGGAATGAATGGAATCAAGATACATGATGTGAAAAACATATAAAATAAATACATGTTTTAAAATTTTTTAAAGCAACTCACCGTTTTCTCATTTGACATAAAGGCAATAGCTATTATGAAGCAGCATGGTCTCCTCCTATCTTGCTTTGAGCCTTCGGTTCATAAGGAACCCCATCACCGAGATCTCTGTGAACCATAGTATTCGCCTCTGAAACCATGGCCTTATCCTTCCGATATGTTTTGGATATAGAATGTCCACACAGATTCATGTGTTGAAGTCTTATAGTCCAGCTTAAGGCCCTGCATTTAAAGATGCTAAAAAAAACATTAGGCTTTGGGGCTATGATTGAGGAAGCAGTTCACTGATGAAGTGCCCAGAAGATGAGTGTTGGTACCAACCCTTTTCTGCCTCTGCTTTTCGGGTGTCATGATCTATTCAGGGGAGTGTTGTTCCTCTCTTCTGCCCTTCTAACATAATATTCTCAGTTATTATGGCCCAGAACCCATAGAATAGATCTGAATAGAACACTTTGAACCCATGAGTCAAAATGAATTATGTCTTCTTTAAATACACACACACACACACACACACACACACACACACACACACACATATATATATATATATATATATATATATATAATCTGTGCATTCTTTGCTCTCTGATGAGACAGGCTCTGCCTTATCTCCTAGGATTTATGTTTTTACTTATTCAAAACTTTTTCCCCTAATCTTGAGCATTGGTTTTAGAGCATAAAACCCACTCTTATGAGTGAGGTCATGACATGTGCTTTACAACAGCCTGTGACTTCTGTTTTCTTAGGGCCATGCCGATCCTAACACCCATAGGTGTTATGTTTACCTCAGACCCTAAATCTTGGGCACTATCACTGATTCAATGGTACCCATTCTTATGAAAGAACACAGATGTACCTTGTAAGGAATCTCAATGTAAACATGTCTTAAATTGTTGTGCACTTGGGACTGAGTTGATTGTTATCTGAACACTTTTTTCAAAAAGAGTGCTGTGCTTAAATATGACTAAAGCAAAATGATCTGGGCCAGACTCTAGAAGTCCTGGTCTAGGCCCAGCTACAATAAAATCGGGCTGAGCAGAGCTCCATTCTTGTCTCTTCACGGATCATTTCTTCCCTGCCTACTGTAAAGCCTTCAGGGGACTCACCACATTTCACTATTAATTTGGCTCCTTTCATCAGATTGAGGATGGAGGGCTGAACCTGGCTTGCTGGGGAACCAATCCCTGAGTCTACATTAAGTTCCACTATAGGAAGATGTCTGTGGAGGCTGCTATCCCCACATGGTACTGTACTCACACCCTCAAGGGCAAACATATCCACATGCTTTGCAACTGAAAATCACCCCTGTTTTTTTTTTTTTTAAACTGAAATTTAAACAAATTAAAAACCACCCCCTATCGGGCCTTTTCTTATTTCTTAAGCTGCTTGAATCACTCACCTGCTCAGACATTCACAAGAGCCCCAGACTGTTCAATGAAATGAACTCAAGTTCCTTCCATGAATAAAGGAACAAGCACTCACAAAGAAGTAATTGTTGAAGGTTAGTGAAGGGTGAATGAAAAAAGAAACAAAAAGGACAGGACAGGACAGGACTCCTCCGAGTACGGTGGAGGAGAAAGTTTATTACGTGGGAGAGTGTAGACAGAGACAGGGACATCTGACAGTGTCCAGCAGAGAGGGGACAGAGGAAGGAGACGGGAGACAGGGGGACAGGTGCGGCAGCCAGGAGGGCCCAAAGAGTAGATTAAGGGACCAGGTAACCAAATGGTTGGATTCCATAGGGGAGGGCAGCTAGAAGGAAAGCAGCCCAGCCCCTGGGCCGGAGATATTAGGGTAGGGGGTTGGGTATGCCAACCAGTAGGGTTCTGTCCCAGGTAGGAACTAAAGGATGCAGGGAGAAGCTAGCAGCCAGGTGCTAGTCCACTAGGATGTGTTAAATAGGCACCTCAGCCATTCTTCCCAGGTTTGAAACCTAACCAAGGAAAAGGCCAAGGGAGAAATAAAGCAAGCAACCTCTCAACAAAATGGGTTTAAAGTGGGGCATGTGGGGGAGAGAGAGGATTGTGGGAGAGAGAATTCCTGTCTACTTACAAAGTTGGGATAAATACAGAATGAAAAGGCAGGGGGCAGAAGGCATAGGAAAGTTAACTAAGGCTGACCAGGGAGTGTCGAGTTAAGAGATATCAGGGAAATCATAGCCATCTCCTGTGGCCAGCCACTACTGGAGTTTGAAAGTGTGGGGATGGCAGGAATCTAGAAAAACAAGTTGCCTTAGTTAACACAAATCACTATAGTTTTGAGAATTAGAACCATTGAACCAAGAGAAGCTTTACAAAATGGTGTTGCCCTTGCTAACAATTGTGTAGCATCATTAGCTCTTCCTCCATTTTTTCTCTCTGCTCCACTTAAAACAAATTTATTCCCTCCATACCATACTTTACTGTGTGTTTCATCTTCAAATTATATTCTCTCAGCTTCCCTCTGCCTTTCTTAATTCCACCTCCCCTTCTGGGCCTAAATGGAAATAAAGATTATCCAATATTCTTTGTGTCCGTCAACTCTCATTGCTGTAACAAAATGCCCGAGATGAACAACTTCTTAGAAGGAAAGGTTACTATTGCTTCACCATTTCAGAGGTTTTATTCAGTGGTCAATTGGCTCCTGCTTCCTGGCCCATGGTAAGCACTGATGGGGAGTGTGTACCAAAGCAATGATGCTCACTTCATGTTGGCCAGGAAGCCAAAGAGCAGGAAGAGGAGAAACAAAGGATACAGTAACATCACACTCAAAGACATACACCCCCCCACACACACACACACACACAAGACCTTAACTTCATTTCCCTAGGCTTTTAAGGGTCCCACCATCTCTAACCATTAACACACGGGACTTCAGGAATCCTTAGTCAAACCACCACCTCCTAAAGCCTATGCTTCCACACCCATAAGTGCTGGAGCTATGATGGGGGATGTCCTTCTGTACATATGTTTCTCTTATTGGTTGATGAATAAAACGCTGATTGGCCGGTAGCCAGACAGGAAGCACAGGCGTGGCTACCAGACCTGGAGAAGGCTGGGGGTGGGGGGGAAGGCAGAGAAAGGCTGCCATGCTGTCAAAGGAGTAACATGCTGGGTAAGCCACAGCCCTGTGACACTACATAGATTAATACAAATGGATTAATAGTTAAGACAGAGATAGCCAATAAGAAGCCCATTAGCAACAGTTTCATAGTTAATATAGCATCCCTGTGTTTATTTGGGGCTAAATGGCTGTGGGACCAGATGGGGCCGAAACCTCCATCTTCAGAGCTACAGGTATCCACCACTACGAGTAGCTGGAGGACTTTAAATGCACTGCTTGTACACACTCTGAGTGTGTACAGGACATCTGAGTTGGGGTCCAGCATAAGTTGTGGATGATGCTGAGACTGCTGGCCTTGGTTCCATAATACGAGGACTGAAGCAGAGGAAGGAGACAAGTTAGTTAACATCCCTGGGCGTCAGTTTATTTGCAATAAAACAGTGTCAGAGAACTGGTTCACTGCCAGTTACTCACACATCAGTAATTCTAGAACTTAGAGGACCGGAGGCTCCAGGAGTTCAAGGCCATGCCCAGCTGGTTTGTTTGTGAAACAGAGTGTGCTATGTAGCTCAAGCTGGCCTTGAACTCACAGAGCCCCACCTGCTTTTGCCTCTTGATAATTAATTTAATAAAATATAATTATGTCATTCCACCTTCCTTTTCTGCCAACATCTCCTATGCCCCCCAAACCCTTTCAAATTGATGGCCTCTTTTTAATATAAGGATGGATGGATATAAGTATATGTGTATATATGCATAAGTATATAAATATAACCTGCTGAGTTCATCTAAGTGCTGCTTCTGTGTATATGGTTTCAGGTCTAACCTCTTGATATTGGATAGCCAATTAGATGATTCTTTCTTAATGAATGTTTTGGTGGGACTCCAAACAAACGAATTCCATTGTGACTTTTCATACATACATACATACATACATACATACATACACACATCAGTTTACCTTGTTCTTACTTGTTGCAAACTGCCCTCCTCTTCTCTCTTTTCTCTCTTATTGCTGACACTCTTTCCCCCCAAATAGTCTTTCTTGCCCTCATGTCACCCTCTCTTGTCCCTTCAGATCTCCTTCTCTCTTCCCATGGTTCCCCTTCTACTTCCAATGAGGACAGACACACAGAAACGTGTCATAGAAATAACATATATACATAGGTATGCTATTTAGCCTTCTGAATCTGGATTATTTCACGTAACAAAACGATCTCCAGTTCCATTCATTTTCCAGCAAATATCCTAATTGCACTTTTTCTTGCAGCTGGATAAAATTTTGCTGTGTACACATGGCATATTCTCTTTGTACGTTCATTTGTTAATGGACCTCCAGGCTGATTCCTCGTTGTGGCTACACAGGTGGGCAAGCATCTCCGCAGTGTGCTGTCTTAAACCCTTCAAATACACACCCTGGAGTGGTACTCCAGAGCCATATGGTAGTTCTATTTTTAGTTGTGGGGGCTTTGGGGTGTAACATTTCCATTTCTAATATTATCTTGTGTTTTGAAGTTACAATGTAGTTACATAATTTTACCCCTTCCCGTTTCTCTCCAACCTCTCTCATGTCCTCTCTTGCACTCTCTCAAATTCATGGCCTTCTTTTCTTTAATTGCTGATATGTCCCTAAATATATCAATATAATCTGCTTAATCCATTTAATGTTACTTGTTTGTATGTTCTCAGGGCTGACCATTTGATATTCAATAGCCATTTGGGGGGGGGCCTTCCCTGAGGAAGACCAATTTGCCCACTCTCAGAATTCCTTAGTTGTTTGTAGTTGTAGGATGAAGCCCCTTTCCTGTTAGCATGTCTAATTCATCTCATTTTTTGTTCAAGTCTTCTTTTAGGCAGTCATTTTGGTGAGAGTACATGGGTAAAGCTTCTCTGACATTTCTAGGAGACAAAATCTCAAACTTCCTGATCCTCGGGCTCTTACAATCTTCCCACCTCCCCTCTTCCTAGGAATCTGCATACTGAATGCCATCGTGGCTGTTCCAGTTTATGCTCCTACCAGAGGTTCTCAACTCTCCTAATGCTATGACCCTTTAATACAGTTCCTCACCTTATGGCGACCCACCCCACCATAAAATTATTTTGTTGCTACTTCATTCATAATTGTAATTTTGCTCCTGTTACAAATTTAGTGTTGTTCTCTCTAGTTCTGTGAAATTTATTGGGGATTGCAATGAATCTATAGATCACTTTTACTATAGTTGTTTTCACAATATTAAATCTACCAATCTGTGAGCATAGGAAGTCTTCCAACCTCCCAGTGTCTTCTTCAATTTCTTCCTTAAGCATTTAAAAATTTTCATTTTAGATTGCTTTTGCCTTCTTGGTTAGGTTTATTTTAGTTATTTTAATTGTATTTGAAGCTACTGTGATGTATTGTATTGAAGGAAATGGGATGATTTTCCCAGTCTCTCTCGCCACTATTGGTGTATGAGAAAGCTAATGTTCTGTGTGTTTGTTTTATTTGTTTGCTTGTTTGTTTTAGAGACAATGCCTCTAAAGCCCCAGGTGGCCTAGAACTATGTAGACCAGGCTGGCCTCATAAACCAGGCTGGCCTCATAAACCAGGCTAGCCTCAAACTCAGAGATCCATCTGCCTCTGCCTCTTGAGTACTGAGATTAAAAATATGTGACACCAAGTCCAGCAAAACTGTTGATTTTTCTACGTTGGTTTTATTGTCTGTTTTTTTTTATTTATGTATTGTATATGCATGGGTGATGGGGTTCCTGTAAGCATCACCGTGAGCAGGAAAACAACCCTCATAAGGTGAAGAATTAAACTCAGGTCAGTACCATAATGGCAGGTGCTGGGTCAAAACTTCTAGAGTCTGACCTCAAGGCTTGTTTTTCTTACACATGTAAGCACAGTAAAACTTGGAGGAAAGTCTCCACGTGACAATTCTCACAACAAAGCTTCAGGAATGGCTACATCAAAACTCCCTATAGCAAAGCACCTGTGACCTTCACCATAAGGATGAGCTCTGTTGACAGGGTGAGGGCCTAGGGAGGGAGAATTTTATAACATAAGGATCACATAATTTATAACATAGACTATTGTTGAAGGATGCAGAGTACATGGGACCTCCTTCATAAGGATGGGTTCTATCTACTGAGACATAAAGGTCAGGATTAGGGCCTCAACAATTCTCAGGATTTCAGGGAGATTCAGGGAAAGGCTGGCTTCACTGAATATCTACTAATCCCCTGATGTGTGTGCCAAAACATAACTTCCCAAGAAGAACCAGGAATTTGCATCCCAACTGTCTAAAAAATTCCTCTTGCTGGCAGGTGCCAGTGTATGCTTCAAGCAAGCCTTCTCACCTGGGTATGCAGCCCTTCCCAGTGATCCCAGAACTTGGCAGTCTGTATCTAAGGAGTTCAAGACCAGCCTGTGTTATATAGCAAGACCCTCTGTCCAAACAAACAAACAAACAAAAGGCCTTCTCTACCTGCTTGCATAGCAGACCACGTCCCAAACCTATCCTGTGTGCAGAAGCTGACAACTGGAAGTTATTTTTATAGAGAACTCATAGGAGAGCAATTTATAGACAGAGGAAGAAAGAAAAAGATGCCCTTTATTTTAGCATCATAATCCTTTAAATGCTGTTATAGAGTTCTTATTAAAGGTTGGTAAATGCTGCTTACCCTTTTCACAAAGACTGTGACCGTGACCAAATCAGCTGCACAGGCAGATAGCCTCAAAGCAGTGGGAAGGCCACTAGTGCCACCTACAGGCCACCATGAGTCTATATGAGTGCAAAGCTAGAGGGCAGTTCTTGGGGTAGCAGAATGTGTCAAGGCAGTGACAACTGCAAACAAAAAGGCTTTAGGAAACACCAGCCAGTTGTTTGATGGTGTTTGAGTGTTTGCTTGCTTGCTTGCTTGCTTGCTTGCTTGCTTGCTTGCTTGCTTGCTTGCTTGCTTGCTTGCTTGCTTGTCTGTTTTGTTGAGACAGATCTCATGTAGCCCAGGCTATGTTGTCAAAGGTGGCCTTGAACTCCTGATCCTCTTGTCTCCATCTCTGTACAGCTACGATTACAGGAGTGTTCCACCATGCCTGGTTTATTGAGTGCTGGAATGGATGGAATGCAGGGTTTCATGCATGCTAGGCCAGCACTCCACCAATTGAACTAAATCCCTATATCTCCAACCCTTGTTGTTTTGGGGAGTGTGATGACCATTCTTGGTTGTCAAGTTGATTACTCCTGGGATTAACTGCAACCCAAATGGCTGGACACAGCTGTGAGGGATCTCTTTCTTAATTAAATTATTTGAAATGGGATGGCCCACGTAAACTGGATCTTTTGAGGTGGGAAGATCCACCTTTAATCTGGGCCACACCTTCTGTTGGCAGACTGTATAAGACATGAAAGAAGGAAACTTTCTCTCTTTACCTCTCACTGCCAAGTCCATTCCTTCACTAGCATTAGACCCTACTTCTTTGGGATTCTGGAAAATACTGAAGACCAGTTGAGACATCCAGCCTCGTGCACTGATTCTTGGGCCTTCTGTTGGTAAACAGCTATTGCTGGACTAGCTGAACCACAGCCTGTAAGACATTCTAATAATCCCCTTTAGATGGATGGGTAGATGGATGGGTGGATAGATAGATAGGTAGATAGATAGATTGATAGATAGATAGGTAGATAGATGATAGATTCATTCTATCAGTTCTGTTCTCTAGAGCAGCAGTTCTGAACCTATGGGTTGCAATCCTTTTGGCAAACCTCTATCTTCAAAAATATTTACATTATGATTCATAACAGTAGCAAAATGACAGTTATGAATTACCACAAAAATAATTTTATGGTTGGGAGTCACCACATGAGGAACTGTACTAAAGGTCACAGCATGAGGAAGATTGAGATTTACTACTCTAGAGAACCCTGACTAATAAATCCACAACATCCAGTTTTGTTTTTCATTTTTTTAAAAACTACGCCATTATCACCAGCTTCATATTTACCATTACCATCACCACCATCCTCCATCGTTCATGCCGTTGTTACCATCACCACTAGCTCCAAAACCATCATTATACCCTAACCCTATTTGCCTTCATCACTATCGCCCTCAGAACACCATAACTGTTACCACCATAACAAGCACCACCATCACTGCCAATATGATCTCCACACCCTCCACTCCCATATTCACCACTAATGCTCCCACCTTGGCCCTTACCCTCAGCGCTCCTACAAACCCCCATGCCATCAGAGCCACCCCCTCCATCACTCTTGGAATGCTTATTTCATGTTCCTATATCCAACACTCTCAACACTGTCTCCTGGAGAGAGCCCAGGTTCACAAGGCTCAGGAAGTAAACAAAACTTACAGGACACAGGAAGTTCCTGACTCCTACAGGATTCACAAGAACCCCCACCCCAAAGTTATGTAACATAGCAATTGCTGGAGAAGAGACTCCCGTACCTGCTTGAGCTGTGCAGAGAGCTCCAGGGATGCAGCCTCTGAGTCTTTGCCCATGGTAGCCTAGGATCAGCCTGTCAGCCATGCAGATGCTTTGAATCGCTCATGCCCCTTGTAAGCAACACCACTAGACTTCCTGGTTCACTAAGCTGGACTTGGATGGAATTGTGCCTTTGATCTGTCATCACTGCCCTCATTAGGGTGAATAGACATTTGTTCATGTCTCTCCAGGAAATCACTCATCATCGTCACCATCATTTCTTATATCACCACCACTGCTACCATCACAGTTACCTCCTGCATGCCCAGCAGCACCTATACAGTACCATACCTCATTCCAGTAGGTCACTAAGTTCCATCCCAAGTCTGGTCAAGTCTTCTTACCAAGAAAATGCAGTATTTATATGTTTCACTCTGTCATGTCTGTCACAGCCGAACCTAAACATTAGCCGATGTCACATTTTCCCACCTAATCTTAACATCAGTCAGAGCATTTGGCTGATGAACTCTTACAACTGAGTTGTCATTTCTGTGACATATTGCTGTGACGCCAGTTCCTCGGGACCCTTTCCAGAAACAACACCTCCAACCCCAGCAGTGATTCTTTTTTTTTTTTTTTTTTTTTCTTTCTTTTTTTTAAATAAACTATGGGGACTGTTTAAATCCTTTTGATTTTCTTCTTATGCATATAAAGTAATAGATTTTTAACATCTTCATACTGTGAAGATTGGATCACCCTCCCGTGTCCTTCCTCCCTCCTCTTGCTGGCCCCTTCTTTCCTGTAAATATGTTTTATTTCATGTGAGATATATGTATTTTTGCATGCACTTTTAAAATCTAGGTCTTATATATGAAAGCATGTGATATGTCTTTCTTTTATCCCTCTTGTTCCCTCCTCCTCCTTCTAAGAACCTTCCTCGCCCAACAAGCTCTCTTTCTATATATATAAAACACACACACACTTAAATCTAGATTCCACATGAGAGAAATCGTGGATTTTGTCTTTCTACATCTGGCTTCTTTCATGTAACACAAGGCTTTCTAGTTCTATTTGTTTTCCTGCAAATGGCATCCATTCTGGGTGGGTAAACCTCTATGGTGTACATGTACTATATCATATTCTCTTTAGCCATTCACCTGTTGATAAGTACCTAGGCTGGGTCCACACCTTAGTTATTGTGACTAGCCAAGCAAGTACTCAACAGTAACTGAAAAGTGCCGGGTCTCCTTATAGTCTAACAGACATGGCCCTCCCTCTTCTCCCCAGCCTTGCTGTCTGTCCCTTGTGACTCGGACTTCAGGACGCGATGGCTAAGATCTCTTTCCAAGCAATAAGTTTTGGGGATTTTGGTTTTTTGTTTGTTTGGTTTGGGTTTGTCTTGTTTGTTTTTGTTTTTGTTTTTTTGAGACAGGGTTCTCTGTGTCAGAGTTCTGACTGTCTGGGAACTCACTCTGCAGACCAGGCTGGCCTCGAATTCACAGAAATCCACCTGCCTCTACCTCCTGAGTGCTGGGTTAAAGACATGCACCACCACCATGAGGCTGCAATAAGATTTTTGTGGAAACCTAAGGCCAGGTATTGCTGCCCCCACTTTACAGGTAGGGAAACTGAGGCCCTGAAACGGAGTCCATTGTGAGCACACACACTGCTGGTCACACAAAGCTGAACTGACATCTGGACCCTCTGTCCATTCCTAGGGCCCTCCCTGCTACCCCACCCCCACCCCCCCGGCTCTACAGCCCGTCCTGGCTGGCCGACAGAGCAGGCAGCTGTTCCTAATGATGAACAGGGTGTGCTATGGGGAGAGGGCCAAGAATGGGGAGCAGGTGGGGAAGCAGCAGGTGCAGGATAATAGGGCCACCAGGGGAGACCCAGGGAGCAGGTGCTGCCCATGGAGGGGGTGAACTTGTCATTGTCCAGCCAGCTCTGGTGGGCTCAGGGCAGAAGGGGAATTCCTGTGAGCCCCTAGGCCACCCTGGCTTACGCTCAGAGGTCCTCAGGATGCCTGGGCTCAGGCACACAGCCAGGCCCCTCCCCTGGGTCCCAGCAACCCTACCAGGTTGTCATGACAACCAACACTTTCATCCCTGTCCCTTTGTCTGGTCATGGTTCAGCTTTTGTGAACAACCATAATTGGGAAATGGGGGGAAGGGGACCAGCCTTAGATGGGGTGGAGTTGTGAACCCCAGGCACTGGGGGACTGGAGGGTAGACTAAAGAAAATTAGAGATGTGAAAAGGCTAGGTTCTGCTGCCCAGTGGCCCCCTGGAGCCTCTTCTCGAGCCGCTTGGCCACATTCTCAGAGCTGGAGTTTCCGGCCTGGGAATGACCCAGGCCCAGGCTCTCCTGACCTACCTCTCGGCCTCATTTTTCCATCTGTGAATGGAGCTGTGGATCACCCCACTCCCCTGGGGCACCGTGGCTCTGAGAGGCAAATGAGCATGGGCCAAACAAGCACTTTAACTCCCTGGACAACTGGAGAAACTGAGGCATAGAGCAACGCTGGGCCCTAGTCCAAATCATACCACGGGGGACAAATGACAAAGGCAGAACTCCAGAATCCCTCAAGGGTTCAGGCCCCCAAACTGAGCCTTCAGTGCTGTGATATCTGTTTCTCCTGGACACTCCCAGAAGGAGGGAACAAGAATTTGATGGGTGTGTGAAGAGGCCTATGGTGTTCTGCCTTGCGTCATAACCCAGCCCCCATCGGTGCATGGAAAACAAAGGGAACAAAGTAAAGGTATCCCCACCCACCATCTCTCAGCTGGGGTGAGGCCTCCTCTGTCTTTCCCCTACTCCATCATCACCCCTGCGTTATTCAGGAGCCCCTGATGGCTGCAGTCTCCTTTGCACTTGCATCTTCATCTACCTCTGGCACTGTCCTTGGGCAAGAACTAGGAGGTCCTGCATCACTGGACATAGGACACAGTGATGGCACCATCTGAGTCCATAAGAAGCCCTTTGAGGTGGCCCCGGCTTACATTAGGGAAACCCTGAGCTGAAGCAGGAGGCAGGACACAGCCCAGCAGATGAGGGCTCATGGGATGGGATGGGATGGGATGGGATGGGATGGGATGGGATGGGATGGGATGGGGCAGAAGGACAACAGCAGAGGGGCAACAGGGTAGCAATTGAGATAAGGCAGCAATACCCTTTGTTCTTTCCTAGGCTGCACCTTCTGCACTTAGGGGATCCAGGAAGTCGAGCAAGCCCCCTATCCTGGACTCACCACCTCTCCAGTCTTGTGGAAGGAAGGATTCTGGGCACTCTGAACAATGATCTATGAAGTCTACCATCCTCCAAGAAACTCAGCTCACACTGTAGAATGTGGTCCTCAAAGCCAAACAGCCAGTGTCTTTACCAGGCCAGCTATCCCTGCTTGCAAATGACCATCAGAAGCAGGCCTAATGGTTTTTGGCATTACCTCAGAGAAGGAGGGGTTGGAGAGGATCATCGGACCCTCACCTGAGAGTCCAGCTGCTCTTCTAAGCCGTTGTGTACAATTCTGCTGGAGATGCGCATGTCTTCCGGTCTTGGGAGGGGCTAGAGTAGATACATAAACTGGGGAAGGTTAACTGAGGGAATCCTGTGTATGCAGATATGGGAAAGCCATCCATCCATACTGGATAAATGACATCATCAGTGTGGCTGCTTTGGAGGTCACCCATTTTCCTATCAGTAACTCTGGTTACATCACTAGATTTGTTCTCAGTGCCAGCTTCACTTCTGCCAGAATAGATTCTCTGTAAGTAAGCCTAATACACGCATTGCTCTGTGGAATTATACGTTGGTTTGTCACTAAGTCCTTAGGAGGAGTGGGTAGAAATCCATGTCTTCCCAGGCAAGGAATTCTCACAATAGCTCAGGAAGGACCCATACAACCACAGATACCAGACATGTCTATTGCATGTCTCAGAGGTCCCTGCGGGCAGACACTCACACCAGGATGAACCTGCGTGCACCATCCTCAGCTACCACTGTGAACTCTGAGTGAGAGATGAGGAGCAGAGGAAGGGCCTGATCCCTCTCCAGCTCCTGTCCCCACACCAGCACCCACTCTGGCATCAGCTCCCACTCCTGCTCCTGCTTCTGTACCTGGAGTGGATGCTGCACAGAGAATCTGTGCAGTGGACCCTGCATCTAGACATAAAACTGCTGTCCCAAGAATGTCACTTCCTCTTCCCATGAGCCTCTTCATTACTGGCTGGCCACACAGCTAAGTTGGATACAAGAGCAAAGGCAACATTAGTGCTGAGACCTGGGCTAAGACTGTCACTGTATGATCCAGGCCAGAAGAGGACAGCGTCTACCTTTGTCATCATACACTGGTAGTATAAGCTTGGAGCTAGTTACTGAGACATTGGCATGCGGCAAAAAGGTTCAAACCTATGTCATTTCATCCTCACACTAGAAGTGCAATGGCTATTATGTTCCCCCTTTTATGTTTAGCAATACTGGAACTGAAAAAGGTTAAGGTATATTGGGGAAGGCAATCAGAAGATTCATCCATGGAGTCAAGAGTAGGGAGCCCACACTGACCCAAAGATAAAAAAGAAAAACCTTGGGTTCTGGGAAAGCACTTGCCTTGCAATCATAAGGAACTAAATTCAACCCCCAGAACCAGCACTAAAAAGCCAGGCATGGTGGCATGCACCTTTGATACACGGTGACATCGTGATTGAGATGGGAAGGAAAGAAGACAGAGGAGTCCCTGGAGCTCACTGGCCAGCCATCTACCCTACCTGACCAAGTCCCAGGTCAACCAGACAGCCTGGAGAAGGAACCTGGGGAGGGACACCTAAGGTTGTCCTCTGAGCACTACACATGTGTCACAACATACACACACACACTCACACACACACACACACACTCACACACACACACACACACACACACACACACACACACACACACACACACACACCAGATTTAGATTTAGGCATTCTTCCTACTAACCCAAGCCTAGAACTGGGCTTCCTGAATGACAGAGTTTTCCCGTCATGACAGGTGTCCCAGAGGCTGGATGGGTACTTGTAACTGGCAACAGCAGACATGAACCCAGCACTGAGAGCAAACCTAGTTCCTCCCTTCTTAACCTCACCTGACCCTTGTCTACCAAAATTATGTGAAACATGTTTGCCTTCATTGTCATGCATGAGGCATTTGGGACAGCTGTCCCCTCCAGCATATCCAGTGTGTAATGTCAAAAATATCACAGAGTTCAGGGACAGAAATCCCCAGGAAAATGATGACCTTCGTTCTTAAGTTTTGCAAAACTTAAGATGAGGCAGGAGGATCGTGGGTTTGAGGCCAGCCTGAACTCCATAGTAAGATCCGTCTCGGAAAAATAAAACAGAGCTTTGCGTAACTCAAGAATACTTATGACTAAATGATTAAAATCAGATGTGCATCATTTGAGCACAAACCTACACCCATGAGAAGCACCCAGCTGTCTGAGATCACGCATCTCCTGGGTAAACTGCCTAGTCAGCCTCCCAGCAAGACAGTCTTTGGGGAGCTAAAGAGATGGCTCAGCAGTTAAGAGCACTTGCTTTTCTTGAAGACTTGGGTTCAGTTCACAGCACTCACATGGTGACTCACAACCATTTGTAGGCACACATGGTGCACATATATACATGCAGACAAAACACTCACATACATAAAACATAAATCTAAAATAAAATAAGACAGACTTTGGACAAAAGTCCTCCACCCTGTCAGTTAGATAACTTTTCAAATAAAGTCATCTTGGGGCTGGAGATGTCACAAAGCATTTACTGCTCTTGCACAGGACCTGGATTCAGCACCCAGCGCCCACATCAGGCGGCTCACAACCCATTGACTGCAGATCTAAGGAATCTAATATCCTCTGGACTCCAAGGGCAACTGTACACATGTGTTGCACATAAATTCATGCAGGCACACATACACATAAATTAAAATTATAAATAAATCTTTAAAAAATAATAAAGCCATATTTGCATCAACACTTTGTCTCTTAATTAGACTGTTGGCTTCAAGCAACCAGACTTGGGTCTGTGGACAGTTTTTGGTGAGCCAGCCAGGAGGACGGCCCTGTGGCAGACTATCTCTAGCACATTTTGTTCCATTTTGTTCTGAGGACTCTCCCTCGTCTTCCTCAGTCACAGTACAGAGTACCTAATTACCTACCCACATACACATTGATGCAACACATTGATACGCGAGTGAGCAGATTGGCTCCTACACTAGGTAAAACATTGTGACATGCATGACAGAAATTTCTCTGCCATTTGAGCCTTTTGACATTTGAGAGCAGTAATGTTAAGGGCAGAAAAAGTTGTTGGACTTTGTGCTGGGTGTTGTAACTGTGGTGTTACAGTGTCGCGGTTACCACTGTGGTGTGTTACGGTATCACAGTTACCACTAGTGTTTGACAGTATGTTTGTGTCCTTGTGTGCATAAGCCAAAGGTGGAAAGCTCAACATCTGTCTGACAAAGTACCCACTTAGGCATGCAGGAAAAACAGCCTGAGTTACTCACCTCTGTCTCAGAAAGACATTGAGTGCATGTGTGTGCGCCCATGTACATGTATGCAAGTTCACATGTGTGCACATTCACGTGGAGGCCATGTTGATGTCAGGTGTCTTCCTCAATCACTCTCCACTTTATTATGTATTGAAGTAGAGTCTCTCAATGAACCCGGAGCTCACCAGCTCTGACTAGCCAGCTTCTCCTGAGTTCCCCTCCTTGCCTTACCCCAAGCATTGGGGTTACAGGGAGCCACCGTGCCTGCCCAGCTTTTACATGGGTTCTGAGGATCCAGGCTTGGTATACCACACTGAGCCAATTCCTCCAGGCCATGTGTTTGGTTATGGTTTTAAGACAGGCCAGCCTCAAACTCACGATATAGGCCAGGCTGGCCTCCAATTGGTGAGCTTCCTGGCCTTCATCTCTGAGGTGACAGTTTTAATGTAATTCAGCTTTAATAGAGGTGCCTGAGTGAGAACACAAATATTTTCCCTGCATCTTTTTAATTTTATGTGCATTGGTGTTTTGCCTATATGTAGAACTGTGTGAGGGTGCCGATCCCCTGGAACCAGAGTTATAGACAATTGGGACCTGCCATGTAGGTGCTGGAATTGAACCCGGTCCTTTGGAAGATCAGCCAGTGCTCTTAACCTCTGAGCCATATCTCCAGCCATGTACTTTTTTATATTCATTTTTTTACTGTTTAATTGTATATTTGGGAGGGGGTATGTGCACATGAGAATAGGTGTTAAAGGAAGCCAGAAGACACCAGACCTCCTGCAGGGGGATTACAGTTTTAAAGTCCAGAACCTGAACTCAGGCCCTCTGCAAGAACTCTTACCCACTGAACCACCTCTCCAGCAGCCCTTTCCTGTACTTTTTAACATGACTGACCTCATGGTGACATATTATGGCCTTTTTATAATCAATCTGCTTTTGTTTCTGTGGGACTAATGTAGTATTTTTGTTTGATCAACATGCTGAATTTAAAAACATTTAAAGCCTTTTGAATTCTTTTAACTACATAAATGTAGACCAAGAAAATAGGAGAGGTAAATAAAAAGTTCTTTAAAAATAATCTGCTCGGACCTTGCGGACACATCCCCCATGGAGGGGTACTCCCTTAACCTAGAGACAGGAGAGAAGTCCTAGTCCCTACTTCAAATGACTTGATAGATTTACATGACCCCACCTGGATGGCATAGCCCTACATGTGGAATGGGGGTGGGGGGATGGGAGGGGAGGGTGGTCAGGGTGAATGTGAGGGGGGAGAGAGGATATGAGGGAGGGAAGGAAGGAGGGAGAGGGAACTTGGATCAACATGTAAAATAATAATAATAATAATAATAATAATAATAATAATAATAATCTGCTCAAAGATAGGGGGCTATCTCAGTTGGTAGGAGGATTCAATCCCCAGCACCCACCTGGAGGCTCACAATCATTCCTAACTCTAGTCTCAGGGGATCTGCCTGCCCTCTTCTGGCCTCCAAGGACACCAAACACTCAGGCAGTACACAAATGTATATGCAGGGAAACACCTGTATGCATAAAAATAATTTTTATTAAAAAAAAATCAAGCTTACTCATGGGTAATGGTGCTGTTTGCCAACCTGACAATTTGAGATTGATCTCCAGTGCCCATGTGATGGAGGAGAACCCTAACTGCCTCAAATTGTCCTCTGACCTCCACACAATCACTGAAACAAACCTGAGAACACACAAAAACAAATTTTTGGTCAACAGCCTTAAGCAGAATTTGGATTCAACTGTCTTTTTATAAACTAGTCACAAAAGTTAAACTCTTCAATTGATTTAGATATCTTTTAGCCACAGATATATTAATTTAAATTTGCTAGTCAAATAAAGATGAGGATGTCTTCAGGATTGTTAGTATACACTTTTAACAGGATTCTTTTGTTGTGTGTATTCATGCATGCTGCATTCATGTGTGCAGTTTTTCTCAATAGCTTCCCTACATTTTGGGGTTTTGTTTTGGGGGGACTTGTTTTGTTTGTTGGTTGGTTGGTTTGGGGGGTGTGGCTTTTGTTTGTTTGCTTGCTTGCTTGCTTGCTTGCTTGCTTGCTTGCTTGCTTGCTTGCTTGCTTGGTTTGGTTTTTCCATACAGGGTTTCTTTGTGTAACAGCCCTAGCTGTCCTGGAACTTGCTCTGTAGACCAGGCTGGCATAAACTCACAGAGATCTGCCTGCTTTTGCCTCCCAAGTCCTGGAATTAAAGGTGTTCATAGGACATGGTCTCTCACTGAACCTGAAGCTCACCATTTTGGCTAGGTTGGCCAGCCACTGAGCCTTCAGGATCTACCAGTCTGCTCCCCACATCCCCCAATGCTGGGTTTATAGATGTACTTAGGTGCTGGGGATCTGAACTCAGGTCCTCATGCTTGCAGCAAAGACTTACTCACTGAATCATCTTCCTGGCCAGTTTGTTTCATTTTGAACAGTCTTGTGTAACTCATGCCAGCATAGATTATCTTGCACTCCCAATCCTCCTGCCTCAACCTCTCAAATGCTAGCATTACAGATGTAGACCATTGTGCCTAACTTGTCCAGTCAAGATTATATTATCTCTGCTAGATGTTTAAGACCTAATAACAGATGTGTAAACAAAAGTACAATGTGATGTTGTTGTAACTTTTCCTGGACGACACAACACATACCTGTTTATTCACCCCAAATAGAAAGCCCACAACAGACCAAAGTATGGATACCACCAAAGTTCAACTTGGTAAACCAATGAGTTTTATGAGAATTACTTCCATGAGCAGAAATGACTCAAGGAGCATCACCAAAGTCCATCAGAAAAGCTGGAAGTCTGTGCACACTACACAGCCCACAGGTTAGAGTATCCTTTCCAGGGGGCTCCATTGTGCTAAACCTCTTCTAGGTAGCTCAGCTGGTCTCTGCTTCTCCCAGGAAGCCAGGCTTATCTCAGAATCTTTACAAAGTGACTCCTCTGAGACTGATTATCAGTAGTCTTTTACAGACACACACACACACACACACACACACACACACACACACACACACACAAATAATTGGGGAGGGAGGGACTTACTGAGTCTGTTCAGGTTTAGGGACTTCCTGAAACTATTGAGTTGTTTATTTCACATCTTAATGAGCTTCCCCACAGGAAAGTATGTTTCATGCTGGGATATACAACAAGATCCTGTCTCAAATAATTGATTGATTGATTGATTGATAGATACATACATACATACATACATACATACATACATACATACATAGATCAGAGCAGCTGAGTGGGGGGAGGGATGGCCCAGTGGTTAAGAGCACTTGCTGCTTTTGCACAGAACCTGGGTTTGATTCCCAGCATTCACATGGTGGCTCCTGTTCCTGAGATCTAACAGCCTCTCCTAGAGTCTGCAAACAATAAGCACACAGAGTTTACATACATACAGGCAGGCAAAACACTCATACACATAATAAAAATAAGCAAATATTTTTTTAAAAAACCCAAGTTATTTCCAAGTAATTAGAAAACTGCCAGATCAATTATTAAATTAATTTTGAATACTCTTAGAAAAACAATATGTATTTTGGTCTATTCATAAAAGTGTTATCATAAGCTGTGGGTATATGAAAAACCAATTTGCATGTGTGATTTTATATGCCCAGAATACAAAGAGAAATTAAGCTATTTTTGAGAAGAAAGTAGAAGAAAAGCATAAATTATTTACTGAGAAAAAAGTAATTTAGTCTAAATTCAGAAATTAAGTGTTATTACCAAATGTAAACCTAAGGAAGGAAATAAGACAGAAAGGAATTCCCATAAGAAGGAGGGGGAGAAATGTAAAGGAAACTCTGAGGTTACATCTTGGTGAGAAAAATTCTAAAAGAGGGTTAAAACCGCAGATTGGGTCCCAGACTCCTGCACCAGATGGGGACCCCAGTTTGGTCAAGGGGTACTTATGGATCAGGACACAAACAAAGACTAACGGGGTTTCCTGGGAGCTCCTTTGGACTTGGAAGAATTCAGCCTACATTTCTCCATTGCAGAGTCATAGCACTCACAGTTGGAATATGCTAATTGTTCCTTATCTCCTCACTTTGAATACTTTTTTAAAAACTGTGTTAAATATATCCTGAGACAAAGTCAAATAATAAATAACATACGGCAGCTTGCTTCTTCTGGGTCCAGACTTCCATCAGGCAAACCCCTGCACCTTTCTCCACCAAGAACCAAGGGCTGCTCAAGGCCTGGAGAGAAACAAAACTCTGGCCACCAGAGAGATAAGCTGATTCTCAAGATTCCTATTTCTTAAAAACAATGAGTAACATCACCCCCACAAAAGTTATGCTTTTTATTTGCTTTGTGTAGTCTGCTTCATAGAAAGGTGGTGTGACCCCTACTCATGTTCCTCCGGGTCAGGTTGTCCCATTCCATTTTTACCAGGCAATGTCCCCATTCAGCAAGAAAATATCCTATTTTAAGGTATCAACCCAAATCCTACAAGATGGAGGAATAGACATCTGATGGTAAGAAACTGAAGCCCGGCACTGAGACCAGATCGCCTGCCAGCTTCCCCATTTAGCCTCACCTGACCCTGGTCTTGCTCAATAATCAGGTGGTGTGTGTTTTATTTTATCACCATGAATCTGGTGACCAAAGAGGGCCCCAGGGAAGCCACCCCCTCTAACTTGTGCACATGGTCAAGATAATCAGTGACAGGAATAGTTCAAAGAAATAATATCTTTGTTCTTGAGATCTGCAGGTCTGAGAAAAAGCTAGGGACCTGGCAATTAGGATCAGATGTGTACCTTTTGACCACAAATCTACACTTGAGAGAAGGCACCATCAGGCATGTCATGGAACAGTTTCCTCCAGGCTAAAACATTCCTATAAGAAGGGAAGGAAGCTCCTTAAGATGCATGATGTGCTAAAAAGGAGGTGAATCCTTCCATCCTTCAAGGAAGCTCCTTAACAACTCAGAAGTTTTAGGAAGTCCCTGAAGCTGATCAGATACTCTAGATCCCTTCCTTCCAAGCTTATAGAAATGGTAAGGAATGCTGAGAGCCGTTCTCTGACCAAACCAGTTGCCTAGAGGGAAGGAAATCAGCCAAGTTGCCTAGAAGATGCAGAGAGCAACTAAGCTGCCCAAGGGTCACCAAACCACACAACTGCTTTGAACACGCTCTGACCACCTCAGCTGCCTGACACAATTTCTACTTGTGGAGCCACCAGAAGGCTGTGCCATGAGCTCCAGGTTTCCAGCTTTCTTGAGCCAGGACACACACATTGTGGTGGGCTTTGATAGTATGGCTGTTTTGGAGTCGTTTCTGCTTCTGTAAGTAGTCCTTAATAAACCACATTAGACTTCAGTGGTATCCTTACTTTGGTTTATCATCAGTTTCCCATACAGGATGAATAGATGTTTGTTCACATTTCCCTCAGGAATAATTTCACACAAGCACCCATCACCTATATAAATCACTCCTAAATGGCCTTCCAAAGCAGATGTTCTTTAGACAGCAGTCCTCCATCTGCTCAATTAGCTAGGTGGCTTTTGTTCACTTGTTTCGTTTCATTTGGTTTGTTCAGACAAGGTCTCATGTAGCCAAGGCTAGCCTCAAACTGGATATGTAGCAAAGAACTCTTGGTGCTCTGGCCTTTACTTGTTTAATTAGGCAAGTGGTGGTGGTAGGGGCTGGTTTGAGACAATGCCTCACTATACAGCACTGGCAGAGCTGGAGCCCATTCTGTAGACCAGGCTGGCTCCCAACTCAAGTAAATGTGTCCGCCTTTGCCTCCCATGCATTGGCATTAGAGGTGTCACCACCACACCCAGCCCTGGCTTTTAAAAACAGGCTTACTTTTACTTTATGTGTGGGGCATTTGCCTGCATGTATGTCTGTGCACCATGTTGTAACATGCGCCGCAGAAGAGGACATTTTATCTTTTGAAATTTGATTTAGAGACAGTTGTTAGCCACCACGTGGGGGCTGGGACTGAAACCTTGGTCTTCTAGAAGAGCCATCCGTGCTCTTAATTGCTGAGCCATCTCTCCAACTTCACTCTGTAGTGTGTTGTGTTGTTTTTTAATAATGTCATCTTCCTTGTCTCGTGACATAATTGGACTATTGTGGAGAAGGTAGCTGGTCTTGGCAATAGACATGTAATAGAGTCTGAGATCCCACAGTCTGTCCTGCTCCACCCAGCCCTCAGAGGTGCGGAGGAGACAGCAGCTCCCACACGGGAGTTGAAAACACTAAGGGGCAGGGCACTTTGCCCAAAACCATCCCCTCACTGCTCCATCTCCATCTCTTCTTGGGAAGCGGCTTCACTTCCCAAGCTGCATCTGTCTCCTTTGTTGCTTTTGTTGTTTGATTTTTAAGTAGGAACTTACTCTGTAGCCCAGGCTCACATAGAACTGGCAATTCCCCTGCCTCTACTTCCTGAGTATCAGCAGGGGAAGAAGCCCGAGTTTCCCTTGGGACTACTGCTCATCTATGGTCATGATCTTGACCTACACTCTGGAATTTCAGAGCATGTCATTAAGTGAGCCTTATTAAAAAGGAAAGACAGTATGCACTCAAAAACAGATCTAAAAGATGTCTTAATCTATTGTATTATTTGAGGGCATGTGTTCCACAAAGGACAAACATGTCCCTCCATCCACCTTTACATGGGTTCCAGGGATTGAACTCAGGTCACCCAGCTTGCATCCTCAGATACCAGGCAGGCCTGCTCCAGAGCCGTCTCACCTTTATGCCCGCCTTTAGGCAGGTTAGTAACTGTACATTTTCTATCTTATTTTTATGACTTTTGAAGCTACATTGCCCAAAGGGTATGACTCCTGGTCCGATTCAAAGATTAATTAAAGTTTCAAAATTGAATTAAAAATGACCTGGTTTAACTTACTTCTCATCTTATGGGTGTCTTTCATAAATTAAAGTGAGAACTGTTTCCCGAGGTTCCTCATTTCCTGGTTTATGGATGAGCAAGGAGTGGCAAGAGGTTCAAATAAAAGGTCACATGGTTGAAAGCTCATGCTATGGCCTCAAGCATGGCTAATTAGCTCTTTCAACAAGCTTGAAATGTCTGTGGGAGAAAGGGAGTGTTTTCTCTATGCCTGTCTTTGAGGCAGCTTTAACGATTGTGTCAATATCCTTCAGCAAGGCTGGAGATGTTGCTCTAGTACAGCGCTTGCCTAGCCTATGCTGCATACGCCACAAAAGCAACTTTAAAAAGAAAAAAAAAACTTGGAGCAAACCAGATTCCTGGGAATAAGGGACTCTTTGAGACAGGTCTCACTATGTAGCTCAAGGTGGATATAGCCCAGGCTGACTTCAAACTTTGCAGCCTCCTGCCCTGGCCTCCCAAGCACTAAAATTTACTGTTTTGTTTTGTTTTGAGACTAAGGTTTGTGTAGCCCGAGCTGACCTCAAATTCAAAAGCAAGGGACATAGCCTTGAACTCCTAGCCCTGTAGCCTCAACTTCCCAAATGTTAGAACTATGGGTGTGCACCAACACAGTTGCCATGTGTCATTTTGTATGTGTATGTGCTGGGGATCCAGCCTAGGGCCTTGGGCATGCTATGCACACACTTTCTCTACCACTGAGCTACATCTCCAGCCCATCCATGTGTCCTTCATGTGTGTGCACACTCCTATGTGTGTGAACATGTACACGTGGAGGCCTGAGGGAAACCCCGATTGTTGTACCTCAGGTGCTGTCCACCTTGGGGTTGGGGGGGTGTTGTTTGCTTTGTTTTTGAGCCAGGGTCTCTCACTGGCCTGGAGTTCACTAAATAAGCTAGACTGGCTTGTCAGTGAGTCCCTGGGATCTATCTGCCTGCCTCTGCTTTCCCACTGGGATTGTAAGTGCATTCCACCATGATGGCATCTTTATGTGGGTTCTGGGGATCAAAACCAGGTCCTCATTCTTACATGGCAAGCCCTTTACCAACTGAGGCAGTTTCCCAGTTCACATGAATCTTTCCTAATGATAAATCTCAAGAGCTGTATGACAGGGCACAGGTAGAAACGAAAGCCTGGGAACGAGCACTCCAAATTCAGCTTCGCATGCCATACCATAGTCCTGTTGGAGATGTCTCAGAGCCCGGTTCCATTCCTAAGACTCCTTCCCGGGGATCTGGCAGCCTCCTCCATCCCACTCCTTACACAAAGCATGGTCAGCTGAATAGACGAATTATACTGATCAAGACCAGGAGGCTGTTCCGCCTACCTGTCCTCAGGATAGTGCATCTGATAGGTTCAGAGAGAGGTCTGGGGCAAGTGACAGAATGGGCCAGTAGGTACAGAGCCTCTGCAAAAGCTCCAGATTTGTATGGCCCCAAACCCCTTCCAGGAGCCACAAAAAGGGGGACACCTCTAAGATCCATATACCTGCAAAAGAGACAAAAGTTGCAGAGTCAAGCCACACAGAGAGGAGTGACAGGTTGGTGCGAGTCTCATTCACTCCTGGGTCACATATTCAGTTTGAGGAAAGCCACTTTACAGGCTTTCCTGACATCCCCGATGGGTAGATAAGAGAATGGAGTGCTAGTCCATAAGACCATCCTGCCGCTGCTGCCCCGCTGCCTCTCACCCGGCTGAGTGGGCAAGTGTGAGAGTATGGCCCCCTGGACCAGTCCAGCTCCAGACACTCTCTCTGCGGGTGGTCGCCGGCCTACTGGGACTGCTTCTTTGCAGCCCTCCCAGCTCAGGGCCAGCCTCCTGAGCACCCTGGCAGCCTTCCAGGCCTCCAAGGGATCCACTACCTCTGCCACAGCATCATCACCACCATCGCTGCTGCTGCTTCGAAAATGCAATTACAGCAAACAACGGCCGCCTGCCTCACTTGAGCCTCGCCATCCACACCTGGAACTAATTAACTTAATTAGGTCTTAATGAGCTACACTGGTCGGAAGGCCTATTTTTACTTAATTATCCACTAATGTGCTTGGCATGAAGGAGTGTGGACCTGGAGGGTGGTTCAGTGGCAGCTACCTCCCCTCCCTACAGAAGGGACATCCAAGAGGAATATCTGTCTGCCAGGAGTGAGCCCTAAGGATGTGAGATCCCAGGAGTGGAGGCAAAGCAGGGAGGGACACACACATGCACACACACACACACACACACACACACACACACACACACACACACCATGCTATCTTCCTGGCTACCCTGACTGAAGAGAGACCCAAGTCACACTAGCCGCAGCTGATGGTGTAACAGGCAGGACTTTTGTATTCCAAGATTACTGTCAAAAGAGGACAAAAAGACTCAGAAAGCAATTCCTCTGTCTCCTGCAATGAGGAGGAACAGAGAGGTAAGGGGCTTGCTTGAGGACACACAGCTAACTGGTGGGGATGCAGATGAGTGACCTTTGGGTGGGGCACTTTAGGCACAATGGGCAGCCAAGCCTAGAGGTGCATGCCTGCAATCCCAGCTATTTGGGAGAGGAGGATCACAAGTTCAGGGCCTCCCTTGGCAATTTAATTTATTGAGACTCTAACTCAAAATAAAAATTGTAGAGAGGGCTGGGATGCAGCTCAATGATTGAGCATTTGTCTGGAATGCACGGGACCTTGGGCTCAACCCCCAGCATGGGGGCGGTGCTTGATGGGATCTAGTGACACCCCACCTGTATATACAAATATACACACAAAAGAGCAAGGCCAGGAAGTGGTGGCACACGCCTTTAATCCCAGCACTGGGGAGGCAGAGACAGGATCTCTGTGAGTTCGAGGCCAGCCTGGTCTACAGAGCGAGTTCCAGGACAGGCTCCAAAGCTACAGAGAAACCCCCGTCTCAAAAGACAAAAAAACAAAACAAAGGGTGGGGAGGCCACAGGCTGTCGCCTGAGATTCCAGCCACTCCCTCCTACACCTCCCTCGCAGGCATACGGAATTCTGCCAAGCTGGGCATGTCCTCAGTCTTGGGAGGTAAAACACTGCTTCTCAACCTGTGGGTCGTGGATTGTATATGAGATATTTACATCACAATTCGTGACAACAGAAAAATATCAGTTATGAAGCAGCAATGAAATACGTCTGTGATTGGGCGTCAGCACAACATGAGGAAGTGTATTAGAGTCCTAGTGTTAGGAAGGCTGAGAACCGCTAGTGGAGAGCACGTGGGAAGTTAACCGGAAAGGATAACTTATATGCGGTCATGGGGAAGAGATCATCTAAGCTGGGGTAGCACTTTTGGGTGGTAAAGCTCTTCAGGGACCACCCACACTCCTTCACCCATGCTCTCAAAGTAAGCCCAATAACTAGCTGGGCTTTAATAGAGTCTTTACCTTAGTCTGTCACTGATGCCCACTTGGATGTACATCACCCCAGGAAAGGTGCACTCAACATCCAGGGTTGGGGAGTTCCCAGCAACTCCGAGCTACATCTACAAGTCAGCGCCACCATGACTGCTTCTGCCACCTTCCTTGCCTAGAGCCTCAGTTTCTCCACTCATCCAGTTAGGGTACTTGACCCAATCACAACAACCCAAGTCTCTCAGGGTCACTCTGCAGGAACAACAGACCTGTGGGTAGGAGACAGTGGTGTCTTCAAAACAGCCACCCTCTAAAGAAAGACAAGACAGACCTGCTCATGATGGCATTTCAGGCAGAGAACCTGAAGGCAAAGGCCCGATCTCAGTCACACAAGGCAGGCTGCAGCTGCCACTTTCCCTGGTAGTGGGTTGGAGGAAGAGTACCCATATTTTGGTGCAAACAGGCTTTGTCAGGGACTCCATCTGCCCTGGAAACTGCCTTTCTGCCCTGGTTACTCTTCTGCCCCAGGCTATGAAGTCCTGGCAGTTTCTCTCTCATACACACACACACACACAGCAAGCCACCACCACCCACTATAGAGCACAGACAGGCAGCTGCTAGGCCTCCATGCTGGAACCAAAACTGAATGAACATTTTCACAATGTCGCCTCCCGCTGACAGCTCCTAATTGCATGTTGAAGCCATGTGATGGAGCCCAAGTTACACTAATTATGCCATTACCCTAATTAAGTAAATACTGTATGTGCTAATTGGTTGAAATCTCTTTAGGGGGATGGGCACTGGGAAAGGAGCCCTATATCTCCTGGGCTTTGACCAGGGTGCTCTGGATGTAACAGGGGTCACCTGGTGAAATTCAGGAAGAACCCTGGATGGTAGCTTTGGACAGTTGTGCCCACATGGGCTCTGGAAGAAAGCACTGACCAAGTCACCAAAGGCCCAAGTCAAAGGCGTGCCCTGGTCCCAATAAGCTCATAGTCATGAGCTAGCCCTTTCTTTCAATATGGTCCCTTTGTTGTCCCCATCTCAGGCAGCCCAGGACCTTTGGGCTTATGGACATTCTGGACATAGAGGGCATCAAGGGAACCCAATGTCCGGTCAGGACCAAGTTATTCATCTTTGAGACCCAGTTATATCTTTAGCCTGGAAAGAAAAAAAATGAATTAAACTAGTGACCAAGCAAACAGCCAATTGCTAGAGATAAGAACGAATGTGTGCTAGCAAAAAGAATGACTAGGGCCAAGTTTCTCAGGAAAACATGTGAGGCAGGGTGTTCTGAAGAAGTCTAGAGGGCTTCTGAAAGGAGGGAGTCTTCACCTACAAGTTAGGGAGAAAATCAGAACACCAGAAGTCAGGTCATCCTCAAGCTATGATTACTAAATATGTGAAACTCCTTTTATTGTTGTTGTTGTACATGTGCAGACACATGCATGCACACATTCCTACAGGGAGATCAGAAGACAACTTGTAGAAGTTGGTGTCTTTCTTCTACCATGTGTGTCCCAGGGATCACAAGTTGTCAAGCTTGGTGTAGACGCCTTTCCCACTGAACCATTTTACAGACCCCAGTACAAAACTTCTTTGGACAGGAATTGGAAGCAGCCACCTGAAGTAAGGGGACATTGGAGCTGTAACAAGAGTGTTACCCTTGAAGCCGAGTATGGTGGTACATGCCTCTGATCCCAGTACTCAGGAGACCTAGGCCAGTTTAGGCTACATCTAGAGACCGTGGGGGGGGGGGGTTAATAACAGGCTAAAAACCAAGACACAAGCTGGGGCTCCATCCAGCCCCTCAACAGTTAAGTGAGCATGGAGCAGTTGCCCTGTGCCTGCCCTGTCCTTCATGGCAGTGTGGAAAGGGTCCCAAAGTTAGGGCCTAGGGTAGGCTTCCAGCAGCTTCCCTCCTAGCTCAGAGCAAGACAGTATCTGCCTCTCAAGTGTGCCCAGGTGTTTTGGCATGGCCATTGGCTCTCACAGCTCCACTCCACCCGTCCGCCTGCCTGTCTGCCTGCTTGCCTGCCACCGTCTCTGCAGACATATGCTACAGCTCTACACCCAGGAAATACCACATGCTCACTTTGTGGTGGGCAAACTTCCTTCCCACTCTTTCATTTCCCTCCCAGGACTACAACCCCAGCACAGCTCAGCCTACTCCAGCCAGATCTCAAGATCCCAGAAAGTGAATCCACTCAGTCATTCACTGCCTGTGCCGGCCTTCATTCATTACACAATATGATCTGAGCTCTGCTGGTTTGACTCCAGCATAAAAGACAGAGTCATTCAGCCATCCTTTCAAAAGCAGGCAACTTATTTAACCAACTGGGGTGGGGACAGAAGGATGTATGAATGCACAAATGGCAAATATATAAAGAAAAAGAAAAATGGAGAAAAATACTAATAGTTGAATAATAAGACCTGTTGAGGACTGGAGAGATGGCTCAGCGGTTAAGAGCATCGGCCTCTCTTACAAAGGACTCTGGTTTGATTCCCAGGACCCATATGACAGCTCATAACCATCTGAAACTCCAGTTCTAAGGATCTATTACCCTCTTCTGACCTCCATGGACACTAGTCACACATGTGGTCCACATACAAACATGCAGGGGCTGTCATTTTAAAAATCAAAATAAAGCCAGGCATGGTGACATACTTCTTTAACCCCAGCACTCAGGAGACAGAGGCAAACAGATCTCTGTGAGTGTAGGCCAGCCTGATCTACAGAGTGAGTGCCAAGACAGCCAGGGTCATTACACAGAAAAACCTTGTCTTGAAAAAGAAATCAAATTAAAAAAAAAATAGTTGAATAAGCTGGCACAATGCCCTGCCTCTATAATGCCAGTACTGGAGAAGCTGAGGCAGAAGGATCACTGCAAGTTCAAGGCCTGCCTCAGCTACATAGCAAAGCTGGGGCTACAGAATGTGAGTCTGTCTCAAAAAAAAAAAAAATAGTTACATAAGTATACCGCCAAGGATATATGGGTGTCATTCATACTACTCCTATTCTGGCAACTTTAAGTTCCAAATAATTCATAAACAAAGAATAAATTAAAACTGCAGGCAAAATTGTACAAGCCTGTAGGCTAAGGCAGGAGGACTGCAAGTTAGCCTGGACTGCATAGGAGTCCCAAGCCAGCCTAACCACTTAGTAAGTTCCTATGTCCAACAATAATTAACAATGGTGGTGATGGTGATGATGACGGTTATGACTAGGATGGCCAGCAGCTGGAGAAGAGGCTCAGTAAAGTGCTTGTTGCACAAGCATAAAGACCAGAATTGAGATCCCCAGATTCTGAGTAAAAACCAGGTATGGCTATGAGCCTATGACTTCTGCACCTGGGAGGCAGAGACAAGTGAACCCCAGTGGCTTGCTGGTCAGCCAAAACCACGAGGTTCAGTGAGACTCTGCCTCAAAACAAACTGGCGAGGGAAGACCCTGAAGAAGACACACCAGAGTCAGCCCCTGACCACATGTACCCACAGGGGTGAGAGCATCCCACACACATGCACACATGCATACACCACTCACGGGGACTGGGGATGTATTCGGTGCTAGCCAGCTTGCCTAGCTAGCATATGCAAAATCCTGAGTCCCAGACCTAAGACTAAACATTGCTGTTGTATTGCTATTGAAGTAGTGGGGAAGGAAAAGTCTTTTCCTTTCTTGGCTCCAGGTCCCTAGAGAAGACTTTAGTGACAGCTGGGTGGAACCTGAGGGCTAACTCTCCCCCCCAAGACACCGCCAAAACTCCACATGCTCAGTCCCCTTGCTCCAGAAAATGCCTAGGAGGAATCTCCGGGTAGACAAGAGGAGAACTTTGTTTTGGTGGGCAGGTACTGGAGGAAAGGCAGCTGGAGCTCCTGCACTTCGTAGCCCAGGAGGGAACCCAGGCTCCTCTCCTCCCTCCATCAGCGCTAACACAGCTGAGCCCAGCAGGTCAAGGAGACTTTCCCAGGCAGTGCCCTTGCCTGTCACAGCAGTATTGGGCAGCAAGAGGGTAACAGAGCAGACCATCAGTTCACCTTTCTGCATTAGGCGGCCCAAGAAGCACATGGGGTGGGGTGGGAGGCCTCAGGTCCAGGTGGGTCTGTGAAGCAGCTCTGCGTCCACTCCTTACAGCCTCTTCCCCTGCTTGGGTTCCCAACACTCTGCTTCCACTAGATCCTCTGCTCCTCAGACCCGTCCGGATGAGCTCTTTTCCCCCTCCCTATTAAAGACATCGAAACACCAGTATCCTGATGTGTGGCCAGTCGTGGAGTGTGGGTTAGGGTGTTCGGAGCTCCCAGGAAAGGGAGCCCTGCCTGTTCCCCCCGGACCGGGACCTTGAGGGGCCACTCCAGCCTGGGCAGCCGAGTGAACCTGCAGCACATTCAGGACAGCTCCTCTGTGTGCTCAGGGCTGGTGCACCTGCGGTCAGCAGGGGTCCTACTCCTCCCCTCCGACACCTTTGTTCTCAAGCCTTTGTGGCTGGCCCTGGCCTCCCAAGCCAGCCCACCAGCCCTTGTCCTTTGCCTGGCAGGTCTCTCTCCCAGCCACCCCCCTTTTCTTGCATAGCTTTTTACCCATTCAAGTCTCAGATCAGAACCTGGCATGGGACGGGGTGGGACCCCTCCGCTCATTGCAGCCCTTCCTCCCCCAAATCTCCCTCCTCTGCCCACACCCCCTTACTTGCCCCAATCCCCTCACCCTGTTCTTGCTCCCCGCCCCTCTCTCCTCTCGGCCTGGCCCCCTCCCCATTTCCTCTTCCCTCCTTTCTTGGCCCTCCAGTTCGGGGAGTCGGGCTTTCTCTCGGCAGGGGCAGCGGCGGCTTGTTGTCCTCCCCTCTCTCCTCGCCCTCTCCCTTCCCTCTTCCCCCTCCAGCCTCCACTCCTCACTCCTCGCCTGCTCATTCACCCTCTCCCTCTCCCGCTGCCCCCCCTTCCTCCCCCACCTCTTTGTTTCAGCTGAGAACCGGCTCCTCGGGACAGTTCCCACACTGCAGTGCCTCTGGTGAGGAGACAGCGCCACTGAGGTAAGCTGGGGGTTCGGGAACACAGGCGCGGGGCAGGCGAAGCCCTGGGGGCAGGCAGGTGGGGACGGTAGGCAGCCCGGGCCACATCACTTCTCTGCCCAGGGCAACGGAAGCAGCAGAATGCTAGCCGCAGGTGCCCTACCGGTCAGCAAGAGCAGGGTGGAGGGAGAGGGCTAACAGGGAGCTGGCAGGCTGCCCTTGCCCTGGTACCCAGCTCCTGCTGATGGCCCAAGGCTGAGGGAGACCCTCGGGGAACCCGACAGAGTGAAGGGGGAGGCTGGGACACCCAGAACAGCGCACCCCTGAAGGTTTGAGTCTACGCCCAGTCCTCCCTGCCTCTAGCTGGGCTGCAGCTAAGAGACTGCCAGAGGGCATGAGCCGCACTGACCGCGTTGTGACCCTCACAAGTGCCTGTCCCAGGGATGGTTGTGGGTCGGAATGAGCTAGGGCTGTTCCTACTGCCCAGGTTGGAGGTGGAGGGGGCGGGGCAGAGCTCTTTTCCCTATCACCAGCTCCCAGGTTTCCTCCAAGCTACTGACCCCCAGACTCACAAAGCCATAGGAAACGGGACATCTTTCCCTTCTCTACCGGTCTTTTGACCAGCTCCCGCCCAGGCACGGTGTCCAGGGCAGCATTCCCCAGAGTTGTAAACAGCATCTGAGGCCAGGGAACATCTGAGGCAGATGTTCCTGCCATTGGCTCCTTGGGACTAGGAGGGACAGAAAGGTATCAACCCTGTGGGAGGGGTGGGGTGAGGAGATGGGAAGCAGGTAGAGACATAGTCCTGACTCTTGAGTAAAGCTACAAGTGCACTTTCTGGAACAACCTGGAGCCACCAGAAGGAGCTGAGAGCCTAAAGCTGGGTGGTGAGCAGGAGTGGACAGAAGGGACAGGGAGGAGCCACCCTTCTCAGCTGGGGCTCTGGCTGGAGGCAGGGCTAGCTCTGCCTGGGAACAAGACGGAAATGCTCATAGTCCCAAGAGCTCTGCTGGTTTCAGGAGAGCCAGAAAAGACTAGGAGAGTGGTGACCCTCAGAGGACCTTCCCAATGGGGTACACTCTGGGGAAAGGTCCCAGGTTGCCTGTTTGGGGTAGGACCAGATTCTACAGCTCCCTGTAGACCAGATCATGAAGGTGGATATGATCCCATGAGTTACAGTTACTAAGGGTGGTGGCCAAAACTGTGCACCTAGGGCACACATTTGCAGAAGCTAAATCTCCCTCATCCTTGACCAGAATGCCATTTTAGTAGAGCAGCAGCTGCCACCACTGATCCTAACACCACTGCACCCCAGATGGAGCTGGTGTAGTTGCTATTGACCAAATTTCCACTTTCAGCCCATACCTTCCAGCCACTACAGCCAAGGGGAAGGAGGGCAAGCAAAGCCTCAAGACTGACACAGTGATTACCTAAGAGGTGTGACCCTAAGGCAGCCCTGCCTCTTGGAGAAAACTACCCCTCCCAGGCTGGGCACAGCTCACTACAGCTCCATCTGATGTGGAAGTCTACCTAAGTCATTGGGTATCAGGGCTCACGCCTTCCCCACCGCATGCACAACCCATCTCTACCCATATCATACTCCAAATCCTCTAATCCAGCCTGCAGCCAGGCCAGCTGTCCCCTCCCCAATCTGGGCCTATGTTCCTCATACCCAAACCAAACTCAGAGGGAGGCAGAATTCTCTGTCCTTTTGCCTGAGACCTCAGGGGATCATCTTCCTGCTAGGTAGGCAGCTGATTCTAGCTCCAGCTAGCCCTCCTCAGCTGCTGGACCCTGTCATAGCTCAAATACCGTCCCTGAACTGGAGGTGTGGCCCACTGACAGACACTCCTGAACACACACACACACACACACACACACACACTAAGGAGGGGGGACTGGAGATTTAACTCAGTTGGTGGTACTCAGCTAGCATTCATGAGGCCCTGGGTGTGATCCCCAACACCACATAAAACTGTGATGATGGCACACATCTATAATCCCAGTACTCATGAGATGCAGAAAGGGAGATGGAGAAATTCAAAATCACGCTTGGCTACAACTCAAGTTCAAGGCCAATTTGGGCTATATGAGACTCTGTCTTAATAAATAAATAAATAAATAAATAAATAAATAAAAAAGGCCAGCTAATGTCTTTCTAATATTAGAGGACATAGGTGACAGGTGGCTTGTTTGGCCTCAGGCCATGAACACCAATGTCCTGCTGGCTATAATCTTGGCCCTTTCTGGCAAGAAGAGGCCTCTCTAAACTGAGATCTCCTTACAGGTACCTTTAGAAGATACTAAAATCTAGGATTTTTTTTTTTTTTTTACAGATTTTTATCTATTTTTTAAAGACTTTCAATTTTTTATTTTATGTGTATAAGTGGTTTGCCTGCATGTATGTATGTATGTATATGACGAGTTCGGGCGTGTTCAGGATGGTATGGCTGTAGACTATATGTGTGTGTATATATATGTATTATTGCACCATGTGTATGCCTGGTACTCACAGAGACCAGAAGAGAGTGCTAGATCCCTGGAACAGTAGTTACAGACAGTTGTGAACTGCCGTGTGGAAGCTGGGAACTGAACTCAGGTCCTCTGGAAGAGCAGCCATCTCTACAGCCCCATCTGTCTACCCCACCCCCACCCCCACTCCTTTTTTTTTCCCCCTTTCTCTCCCTGAGCTTCCTGTTTGCATAGTACTTTCCCATTGAGATCCCCCTGCTGCTAATCACCCTGTCCCAACCAGAGGTGAGCAAGACACAAACACTGTCTGCATCAGAAAAAGGCAGAAAGAAAGGTATGGAGGCCAGGACAAGGGCCTTGGACCTGACTCCCACTCTAACGTGCCTTCCAGGCCCCTTAAGTGCTACTGTAGTGAGATTCTATATGAACACAGACTCTCCATACCCTCTAATGGATACACTAATTTCCAGACCCTCTGCCCCCCACATCTTCAAGGCACTGATGACATGCCCATGGGCAGAGGGGCTCATTCATTCCCAAGGATGTTTGAACCAGGGCTTTCATCTTGATTCCAAAGTGGGCATCTAAAGAGTTGCCAAAGAACTGGGCACGGTGGTATATCTTTAATCCCAGCAATGGGCAAACAGAGGCCCATGGATCTCTGTGAGTTGAAAGCCAACCAGGGCTACAAAGTGACCCTGTCTCAAAAGAAATAAATTGTAACAGAGTTGCCAAGGTTAGATGAAGGCTACAGGGCTGAGGCCATAAGGAACTTGCAAAGGTGGAAAAGGAAGGGAGGAAGGGCTGGAAGCCACATGGTGTGTCTCCACCTGGAACCCTCCTACCTTCTCGCATACCTTCATCCTCTGCCCTCTCCCATCAATCCTGCCACCTCCTCTTGGTATCACTCCCTGCTAACATCTTCATGAACCTTGCCTGTGTTACCAAAGTAAGGGGACCTCCCCCAGCCAGGCCCATGAGGCTCTTTGCCACCCTACCTCTGCCAGACAGCCTTTAAGGTCTCTTTGCCCATCCCTGACATTCTAACTACTCTACACTGCCTGCACCTTGCCATGGAGCAGTGTGGAGGCCTACTAGGTGGCTGGTTGGAGGCTGCATTGGACACACACTCCTACACATGCACACTAGGTGTATGCCTGCCATTCACATGCATGGGGTTTTCTACCAAATCATCACACTGCCCTACCATCTACAAAGGGGTCAACAAATCTGCTTTACAGATCCCTAAAGAAGCTAAGTATGGTCACATGACCGTCCTCAAACCCCTGAAGGGCAACAAGGAAAATAAAGGTACATCCCCTAACTCTGCCTGAACCTTGGGTTGGCTCCCCAGGGTATCTGAGCCCCAAAGGGTGGCAGAAAATGACCAAAAGGGTCTAAACCAAGTTCTCATGCTGGGTCTGTGACTAACTTGCTTTATCCTCCAGACAGATCATCTTCTCTAATTCTCCAGCTACAGGACAAATGGGTTTAGATAAGCTGACCCCAGACCCTCAGGCTCTCCAACCCCACGGTTCATGCCAAGTGCAGAGGACAAGGAGACTCTCAGGTAAAGGAAGGCTGGGCACCCTCATGGAACAATCCTCTAGCCATGGAAAGTGTCAGCACATGAAAAGGAGATGGGGATTTGGGAGCAGAAACCTGAGTCAGGAGAAATGGCAGCCAAAAGCCAAAAAAGGGGAATACCTTCAACAATCCATAATTGATAAGACTCATGTGTATTTAGCCATTCATCCATTTATTTTACTTTTCAGTGCTGGGAACTGAACATGCTCCAATAGTAAGCACCATTGACTATTCCCAGCCTTCTTTTTAAAGGTCTTTGTAATGGCATCTCACTTAATTGCCTAGGCTGACCTTGAATTCTCTCTGTAACTCAGGCTAGCCAAGAACTCTCAATCATCCTGCCTTTCAAGTACCCTGGGATATACAGACCTGTGCCACCAGGCGCAGCTACATAACTGACATTGATTGGGGGGGGAGGGTATTGAGCACCGAGTGTAAGGAATTTGCCCATTTTTATCATCTAGACTGAGCAAATGTGTAGTTGAGCAAAAACAGTGAGTTAAGCCCACCAACTGTCTGCTCTGAGGGGGCCCAATTCAGACTCTGGCTCCCAGGCTATGAAAACACAGGTACAGGAAAGGAGACCAAGGCAGACGAGGGGAACTCCAGCAAGACTCTGTCCATATGTAAAGCCCTCGGCAGGCAATGGAGGCAGCCATACCCATAAGCAACCCTACTCTGAAAAGCACTTGCGGGAACGCTATTACAGGCATTCTGACTTATGTCCCATGCTCACATGCTCATCACACAAAGACACTGAGAATGTGGCTGACAAGTCCTTAGTCCCCAGCCCTCTTCTCTTGAAGCTCTTGCCTGCAACTTCGTGTCCAATGGGAATACATTCCTAAGGCAGGATACCTCTGGAGGATGCCAATGTAAAGACAAAATTCCCTACGACTTTGCCACCAGGAAAGAAAATGGTACACACCACTACACTCCCCCTAAAGCTCTCTGGTCCTCAGAGCCAGCTCACCTTGCCTCCCTCCCTCCCAGTCTCTGAAACATGCAGGATCTAGGTATGGGGATCACAGCCCAACTGCTAACCAAAATGTCCAGAGTCCATGGAGAATGGTGGCTCTTCCCAGGACACATCAGCTGTGACCTAGAGCCCTGCATACCCTCACAGTGGAAGAGGGGCCATAGGAGCAGCCCCAGGCCTCACTGTTCTCTATGGCTTTTTATTCCTATGTGATTCTATTGCTCACTCATATAGGGATTGGAGCCGTGGCGCACGGTGAGGATAGCCAACGGAGGGCTCTGATACTGAGCATGAAGGCTCAAGGGGAGCGAGGTCAGTGGCTGCAGGCCAACCCAAGGGACTCGGGCCTGACAGCTATAACAGGACAGGGTGAGGACGGCTGAACTGCTTCACCGCTCTGACCTACTGTTTTAGTCCTAGAGACGACGTATGCTAAAATGCTGGCACCGGGATCCCAACTGTGTACCCTGAGGAGCAGCTACTGAACACAGCATATTTGGCCTGGGGAAATGGAACGGACATGGGAGAATAAGCCTAATGCCCTGCAGCCTCAAGAAACCTCTGGATAGAGAGGGGGTAAGATAAAGGAGGAAAGCTAAGAGTGGTCCAAATACTGAAGGAGTATCCTTGGTAGCAAGTAGAAAATTTCCACCCAGCCAGGCTCCAGCAGGAGACTCAGGTTGCCACAGGGAGTCATGGCTGAATAGGTAACAATCCTTAAAGCTGTCCTGCTCACCCACACTGAGGCTGCTAGGAGTCCTATTCAACCCTCGCAGGTTCCCATCAACAGACTCTGTGTACCCAGCAGAGAAGTGGGTGAGGAACGTGAGATGCTGGCACCATTGCCAGGACCACACCGCGTCCCCCTCCCCAGCAGCTACCCAAAGATCTGCACTAAAGAAAAAAAAAACACTGAGGGAAGGGGACCCCAGACCCCCACAACATGCTCCTTTTTATTTTCAGGCTCCCTAACTTCACACCATGGAAGAAGCAGGCTGAGGATCTGGGCAGATGGGCTCCTGGGGAAGAAACAAGGACTGGGAACTGGCCACAGAAGCTTCTTCTGGGCCCCAGGGCTCCCTAACAGGACAGAAAGCAGAGGTGGCAAGGAGCCCTTGTCTTATAATCTAGTTGGGGGAATGAATGTGGAGATCTATAGGGGTGAGTGGAGCAGGCTAAGGGGACAGGCAGTCCTTAATGCACAATGAGGTCCTGGGGACCAGCCCTTGATCTTCCTAAGAGACCCTGCCCTTGCAGGCCTCCTATACGAGCTATGCCATCACAGAGGATGAAAAATCAGGAGGTGGACATCCATGACATTGGTCCCTGTCAACCCTGTGTGCAGCAAGTGTGTTCCACCCCGGAGGCGGCTAAAGAAGGTGTACGAGTCATTGTGGGAGAGGAAGGCGGCTATGTCCAGGCCTTCAGCAGAAGCCTGGCTGACAAGATCAGACATGACCCAGGCCCCAGCCACCTTTGTGGGCCCATCCTGCCCATCAGTGCCTCCACTCAAAAATAGCACATCAATAGGCCCCAGTGGCTGTCTTCCCAGCTCTGTCCCCACATACAAGGCCAGTTCTTGGTTCCGACCACCCTTGCCAGATCCCTGCAGCTGCACCGTGGGCTCACCACCAGCCAGGAGGCAGACTGGGCCTTTAGCCTTTGCCACGGCTTCCAGAGCCTCTTCCAGCTGCAGGTCTGGGAGCTGGAGCTCAGCTGCGAGCTGATGGAGCTTTGCCTCCTCCTCCAAGGGATGCCCAGCCATGGATGAAGTGAGGTGGGCTGCAGCCACCCGGGCTAGCAGCCCATAGAACTGGGCCACATTTTTGACATCACCCTGCATGGCTGTGCTCAGCACCATGGCACGGTAGCCCAGTACCTCAGCTTGCCTCTGAGCCTCAGCCAGTGCCAGAGAATTGGAGCCGATGATGACATTGAGGACATGACCACAAGTATGTGGCCCACGGGGGTCAGAGTCAGCTCGAGAGAGCACAGTCTTCACAGAACGTGGCAGAGCAGCTCGAAGACCATGGCGATTAAGAATATGCAGGCAATCTTGCACACTGTGGGCACTGGCCACAGTGGGGCCACTGGCAATCACATCCAAAGGATCCCCAATCACATCTGACAAGATGAGGCTTATTACCTAGACAAAGGCCACAAAATAAGGTTCAGTCTTGACTCCTCCACGTCCCAGGGCCCTTAAGGACAAACCAGTCCTAGATGTATACCACCAGGTATGCTTCCTTGCCCACATCTACTTCTGGCCACTTTCAAGGTGGGCTGGCAGAGCACCTACCAGGGAGCCTCCAGCTCACCCTCCTCCCAGGACATCCCCAACAAGAACCCGGCCAAAGCTTCCATCTCCCTGTCACAAGTGGGAAAGCCAGGGCTGGCTGAAGAAGTAATGAGTGACCTGAGCAGGATAGGCAGCCTGAGCCAGCCCTCCACCCTTCAGCTGGGACAGGGCCTTCCGGATGGTGTTCAGCTCCTGAATTGTGGCTCCACGGGCTGCCAGCAGCTTGGTGAGCGTCTGTTTCTCCTCCAGTGTGACAGGCGGGATGGGAGAAGGCAGCAGGGCGGAGCCCCCACCTGCAGAGCCAGTGAGGGCGTCGGGAAGAGAAAGGAACCAGGCGGACCACAAGGGAAGCGGACTAAGAAGGTGGAGTTACAGTGCCTCCCTGTGGACACAGAGTGAAGCTGTCCCCTAGCTAGCAGACTCCAGATCCCAGAGCATGCTAGGAGGGCTGGGGATATAGCTCAGTAGGAGAGTGTTTGCCCAGCCTGTGTGAAGCCCTGAACTCGATCCCCAGCACCACGAAAATTATACATTTCTTAAAGCATGAGCTAAGGAAGACCAAGTGGGAAAAAAAAAACAGCAGACAACCAAAGAGAGTTCTGTGGGAGCTGGAAACTCAGCTTGTGGAGCCCCAGTGACACAGTTGCAGGCAGCAAAGGTTCTGACATGTGGTAGCGTGGTAGCGTGGTAGTGTGCCCTCACCATCACAACTCAGGGTAGATGACTGCCCTGACACCACCCACAAGGTTCCCTCTAGGCTCCTCACTGCCTCCCGTGGTCCCACGGGACCATGTGAGCTCCCATGTGAGCATGGAAGCTCTGGCATCAGGGGCATCCCCCCCATCAGCCATCCTCAGCTGCTCTGGAACCCACACCTGAGATGAGCACAAGCAGCAAGTCGTCGGCTGTGAGCCCCTCTGCCAGCTGCTGGATGGCCAGCGCAGCCCGCAGTGCATCACGGTCGGGTAAGTTGTTCTCTGCACCCTCGAACACCTGGATGTGGCTGTGTGGCTTCAGCAGCATCTCTCTGAGCAGGGAGCAAACAGGGAAGGGACGGGGTGGGTTCCTCTCCTCCCACCTGACCTCTCAACAGTGAGAGGGGTGTGAGGGTGCCCACGACACCTACCCTGAAACCAGACCAGACCAGGAGATAAGGAGGCCAAGGAGAGAGAGGTTTCCCTCCAAAGGGCAGTGAAGGGCAGCCCCTGCCCACGGATTCTTACTGCTTTCCAGCATGCTCCATAGCAGCCCGGATCCCCTTGGGAACGCTGATCACACCCTGCACAAGATGCTGGCCCAGTAGCTCCTCAGCTGCAGCAGCCATGCCCAGTACAGCCTTGCCAAAGCCCACTAGGTACAGGTTTTCCCGTAGCTGAAAGCTCCGGTCCCGCACCTTCAGCTGCCGGCCACTAGGATCCAAGGACAGTGCCCTTTGCAGCATGGGTCCTGGCTGCACAGCGCCCACAGCGCTCTCAAACAGCTGCCGTGCCTGTTCTGCCAAGGCCATTCCACTGGTCATCCGGGCCACCGGGGGCCCCCAGAGGAATGGACGCGATGGGGCTCGGAGGAGACAAGGCAAGACCTGTAGGGCTGCGGCCATGCCCCACTTCTTTCAGAACAGCCTTGTATCCATAGCTGCCTAGAGAGGGAGGACAATGACTGAGGCCACAGACGGAACCCCACCATCACGGCCACCCCTCTGAGAGCTCAGGGCTGGTGGACTCCACAGCCATTGCTGTGAGAATGAGCCACCCAAATGGAAGCTGAAGAATTCCTGAAGCCTGCAGCGAACCTGATCTTACTCCACTTCTGCAAGGCCAGCCCTGATGCCCAGTCACGTCCTCTTCTTCTGCAGGCCACACACCAGTCGTCTAGACACTCTGCCCCAAGTCCAAAGTTCCTATTAAGTGGACCCTCCTCCTGGGCCACGTCCTTTGGCTGGGAGTTAATTATTCACAAAGAAGGCTATTCCTCCCAGTGGTCTCCTGCGTCTCTCTTTTCCCACACACTACTTCCAAGTCCTCGCAACAAGGCAAGTGCCCCTTTCTGGCATTTCTGCTCTACCTTTTTACCACTTCTACTGCAGAAAGAAAGAGAGGAGAGGCGGAGGGAGGGTGGGAGGGGGGGAGGGAGAGAAAGGAAAGGGAAGGAAGGAAGGAAGGCAGGAAGGAAGGAAGGAAGGAAGGCAGGAAGGAAGGCAGTTGGTTGTCTCACCAACTGACCCCAAGCCCACTGACCTCTAGCCTGCTCTATTTCATTAACTCATAAAACTAGTCTGGGAATGCTGGGTCTCGGTAGAAAGGCTGCAGGCTTATTAGTGCACTCAACCTGAGGAATCTCAGCACTCAGACCAGTTCAATGAGAGGTCCAGGCACAAATCAGGAGTATCTACAAAATCTGACTCAAGGCGAGACGTTTGGCAAGTCCTCGGGTCATATGCAAGAGGGCATGTGCTATAGCAACACAAGAAAAGATGCCCTTCTACCCACACAGCTGGTCAGGCTTAGCCTTGCCAGGAACACCCCTTCCTGGCTGCACGATAGCAAAACAAACCCTGAGTTACACCACTCAGAGCAGAAACAGCCCAGTGCTGAAGCAGGCAAAGGCCAGGCTCCTAACTATGCCCAATCGTTTTCCCCACTGGGCAGAGTAAAAAACAGAGAGGTCTTGGGGTAAAGGTCAGGAAGCTATACAGGGTAAATATAGGGACAATGAAGCCAAAGATATAAAGATATCTAAATTTGGGGACAGAGGAGTACTGGAGACTGAACCCAGGTTTTGCAGGTGACAAGTATGCACTTTACCACTGAGATACATTAAAGCCTTTAAAAAAGATACTTACTATAATGAAAGCCTACCATTGTGCTGAAGGACAACTGTATCAATAAGCATGGATGGAAGAGGAAGTAGTCCAGGAACTGGGATGTTGGGTTTTTTTAAAGTGTGTAATGTATCTTTTCTCATTTGCAAGATGAGAAGTGGGGTGAAATTAAGCCTACTTCTTTCAGGGAACTTGAAAAGTATAGTTCTGTGGGAGAGACCATACCTATCATGCATGAGGTCATGGGACCCTCCATAGTGGGGAAGGCTGCTACTCTTGTTTGCCTGACACCTCGGGCTTTCTGATGCCCTGTCCAAATGCAACAGAGGAAACTCTAGATAACAATTTATCCCACTCCTAAATAGCGTGCAACTTCCAGACCTGTGCCATTTAGCCGTGTAGTTCACATAGAGTTTTTCAAAAGAAAATACTAGCTGTGCTGTGAAAAAAAATACACAGGGCACCGGCCATGATATGTCTGTAAACATGTCCGGTTTTCATGCAAGGGATCCCCAAGGCTTGGAGCGCCTTAGCATCTGAAACATACAATACTCAGCCCTATCTCACAGGGCAGCAAAAGCCTAGAGGATCTCTATTAGAATCCAGGAGAAAGGCATGCTCAAGGCCAAAGCTGCCAGGGTATTTGGTGAAATATGTATTTCCAATAAGTAATTTTTTAGTATAAATATGATCAGTACCTTTGGGATTATTTGTAACTAAAATTACATTGTGGTGATTTTAAGTTTAATTGGACGACTTGCATTTTCAATTGCCAAATCCCCAACTCTAAGACGCTACACCTTCCCAACTCAGGTGCACTCGGGTTGTTAAAAGAGGAAATGTGAAGACCAGCTTTGACTCCTCCCGAAACAAAGTGGAGCTGACGTCACGTCCAGATTTGGCCAACCGCCAGGTGACCGGAAGTGACGTTACCCGAGACCTGTAATCTTCGCAAGAGGAATAATTGCCGCGAAGTGCTAAGTGTCGCAAAAATTAAAGGGCTGCTTTCGCCTGGGTTCGCCTCTGCCTGGGCCAGGAATGACTCCCAAGATCCATGTATGTCCTTGAGACGCAAGCTTACCTTTCTGCCGCTTCCAGCGCAGGAGACCGGAAGCACTGTGGGTGGGTGGGGATTAATCCGGAAATGGCCGGTCTGGGGACTCCCAGAAGACCCGGATCTTGGATTAGAACATTCTTGCCTCACCGGCCACCTCAGAAAACCTGAGAAGATGTATATGGAGTCCTCTGGTCTCTGTATTTCTGCAGTGGATTCTCAGTGATTTGTAATGACCCTTCCCTCTTCATCCTGTTAGCTATAATCAGTCATTAAATACATCCCGAATTCCTGTTACGTGCCAGACACCAAACATCAGAGAGAGCTACAACCGCCCCCCCCCCGGCCAGGGGGATTTAAGGTCATCCTTGCTCCTCCACATAGTTTAATTCCATGACAAGTCATTGATGTTTACCAAACTTCTCCGTGAACTACCATATACAGCTAATTCAGCAAAAGATTTCTGTTCCATGATCTTTGAACACAAGTGCTAAATGCCTGTATACAGAAATGACGTTGAGCCTTCCTCCTCCCTACCCTTGCTCTCACCTTGACTGTCCACTATGACCCAAACATGATGCATTTCCACATTCAAAAATCAACTATTGGCTGAACTCCAAAAACACGAGTACACTTTTTTTTACTGATGGAAAGGATTTTTTCAAATATGTTTCCTTAAAGAGTTTGGGTTTTTGTTTGTTTGTTTTGTTTTGTTTTGTTTTACCCTGCCCCCCCCCACCACACACACACACACACACACACACACAGGGACACATTGTGTGGTCTAGGCTAGCTTCCTTCAAGTTTATGATCCTCTAGCCTCTGCCTCCTGAGTACTAAAACTGCAAGCATGGACTACTGTGTAATTGAGAAGCTTAATCACCCAGCCACCTGCTATTCTAAATTCCCTTGCTTCCTGACACTTCCTCCACTCAGCAATGTCTTCTTTTCCTTTTGTGAAATCCCTTCCATTTTGCAACTGAAGACAATACGGTTCCATGTCAGTCTGGGTAACCCAGTGGGATCCTGTCTCAAAACTATTTTTAAAAAGAAGAAGGAAGAGGAAGAAGGAAGACTGGGGCTGGGAGATGGTCCCGTAGTTAAAGAGCACTCACTGGCTGTGGGGCTGGAGAGATGGCTCAGCAGTTAAGAGCACTGACTGCTCTTCCAGAGGACCTGGGTTCAATTCCTAGCACCCATATAGCAGCTCACATCTGCTTGTACTCCAGTTCCAAAGGATATGGTACTCTTATGAAAACATACATGCAAGCAAAAAACACCAGTATACATAAAAATAAATCTTAAAAGAAGAAAAAATATGGGGAAAAGGGAATTCTAGTTTCCATTTGTATGCAAGGCAATGGAAATATAAGAAAGAATTAACTCAATACCATTCAGAAGTTTTCAGCCCAATGGGCTTAATCATCGCTGTTAAATGCATCTTGAGAATAGTTTGGGAATGGCAATGGAGTATTTACAAATGGGTACA